>NC_056681.1:18614791-19261250 GCF_018350215.1 Panthera leo | reverse complement strand
TCCTCAATACATTAGAGCTCTTATGATTCACTATTATGATTACTCTTTCAAATAATCCTCTGCCCCTGGCAGAGCAGCTCCAGAACAAGCTTGAGCTGGCCTCTGCCTTCACCTTTGACCTCACGTCTTCCCGAAGCCTCTCTCACCATGTTCCAGTCATGTCACTCTGCTGCTGGCTTCTTGATTCTATCCAATTCACTCCCACCTCAGAGCTCAGAGAGCACATGCTGTCTTGACTTGGCCAACTCCTACTTATCCTGCATAGCTCAGCTAGTATGTCACGTCCTCAGAGGGGCCTCCCATGACCCCTGGATTTAAATTAAGTGCTCTCTTCTACATGAACAGGATATGCTGCAATAGACTGATTGCATCAGTGCCCCAGTACTTTGCCACCCCTTCTCTCCCTTCACCCACAGTCTTTGCCTACAACTTTGCAGCCTCTCTCCCTAAGGAGGTGAAGTCATTTCTCCACCACTAAAATCTAGGCTGACCTTGGGACTTGCCTTGGCCAATAGAATGAAGTAGAAGTGATGGTGTGCTGGTACGAAGCTTAGGTCTCAAGAAGCATTGCACAGATTCACCTACCCTCTTGCTCAACTACCTTCATCATGACAATATGCCCAGGCTGGCTGGTGATGAGATATATGAACAGAAATGAGTCCCCCTACCTTGGTCATCCCAGCAGAAGCCATCCAGATCAGCCAACCCACTACCAACTGCCTGTTATACAAGTGGCCGAGCCACGACCAGTAGAACGACCAAACTTTAAGCTCAGCCTGAAGTGCTAGCCTACAGACTCATGAGTTAAGTAAATGCTTGTTTTTTAAGGCATCATGTTTTGGGCTGGTTTGTTATGCAGCACTTTGTGACGATTGAGAACTGATACATATCTGAAATCTCCCTTCTTAGCAGATCACAACTGTGATTATAAGTTCATTAGTGTAGTTATCTTCTAAGAGCTTTTCCTCGATTAGACTATAAGTTTCATGTTGGTGGCTACCATGAGTATCTTTTACATTACTGAATTCCTTAACCTGACATAGTGCCTCACACATAAGAAGGTGTTCAAAAAATTCATGGAGTGAATTCATAAAATTGAACGGTTGAATGGGTGAATAAATGAATGCACCCCATTCACTCCTCCTGCAGCCCTTTTACTCCCACTCCCCAAACAGCTAGGACGGAACTAGTCTCCAAAGTAATTCACAGCAGAGGGATGAAGTCAGAGCAGTTGACGCTTCACTCTTGAGCCTATCAGCCATGAGAACCTGACCCCCTGTGAGCCAGTGAGAGCCTCCGACACGAGCTTTTGTAATTCCGGAAGTTATGCCCATCCACGAGTGGGTTCCCTGCCACACCTCCTTCTTAATTGTGGCAGCCACCCCATTCTGCCAGCACCAGGAGGCAGAGGGAGAGGAACTCACGCAACAGAAGGAGGGAAGCTTCCTCCCCTTCAACCACCAAACCAGGGGCTTATGCAGGGCAAGCATGCATGTTTTCTTATTCTCTCTAAGCTGGTATGGAGCCTGTGTGGTCTCAAGGAGACCTCTGCCACACCCTCTCCTACCTTGCTACCAGGGTCACCCTCTCCCCTTCTCCCAGTCCCAGCAAGAAGCTGGTCTTTAGAATCCAAACCACCCTCCTCTCTTCCTAGATCAAAGTAGAGAGGAGGAGAGCAATTTTTTGCAACATTCAGAGATCGTACACTGGACCATTGGGCACCTCTTCTCACTAGAGTCCCCCATAGCCACTTCCATTCTTTTTTTTTTTTTTCAAAATGTAGTTTAAAATCCAAACATACGTATAAGCAAATACATGAAGACACTGTTTTGGATTTTATTAAATTCATAATGTGGGGGAGAATTTAGTGAACAATGTCTCTTCATGCAAAAAAACAGAGTGTCTCCGTCCACATCTTCTACTTTTCTTTAATTTCCCTTATTAAGAGTTTTCTTTAGGCGTGCCTGGGTGGCTCAGTCGGTTAAGCATCCGACTCTGGATTTCAAGTCATGATCTCACTGTGAGTTCGACCCCCACATTGCTCTCTGCACTTACAATGCAGAGCCTGCTTGGGATTCTCTCCCCCCCCCCCCCGCCCCGCGTGTGCTCTCTCTCTTTCTCTCAAAATAAATAAACTTTTTTTAAAAATTGCATTTAAAGAGTTTCCTTCAAACAACCAACAAAACTAAAAGGCAATCAATGGAATGGGAAAAGATATTTGCAAATGACATATCAGACAAAGGGCTAGTATCCAAAATCTATAAAGAGCTCACCAAACTCCACACCCGAAAACAAATAACCCAGTGAAGGAATGGGCAGAAAACATGAATAGACACTTCTCTAAAGAAGACATCCGGATGGCCAACAGACACATGAAAAGATGTTCAACGTCGCTCCTTATCAGGGAAATACAAATCAAAACCACACTCAGATATCACCTCACGCCAATCAGAGTGGCCAAAATGAACAAATCAGGAGACTATAGATGCTGGAGAGGATGTGGAGAAACGGGAACCCTCTTGCACTGTTGGTGGGAATGCAAATTGGTGCAGCCGCTCTGGAAAGCAGTGTGGAGGTTCCTCAGAAAATTAAAAATAGACCTACCCTATGACCCAGCAATAGCACTGCGAGGAATTTACCCAAGGGATACAGGAGTACTGATGCATAGGGGCACTTGTACCCCAATGTTTATAGCAGCACTCTCAACAATAGCCAAATTATGGAAAGAGCCTAAATGTCCATCAACTGATGAATGGATAAAGAAATTGTGGTTTATATACACAATGGAATACTACGTGGCAATGAGAAAGAATGAAATATGGCCTTTTGTAGCAACGTGGATGGAACTGGAGAGTGTGATGCTAAGTGAAATAAGCCATACAGAGAAAGACAGATACCATATGGTTTCACTCTTATGTGGATCCTGAGAAACTTAACAGAAACCCATGGGGGAGGGGAAGGAAAAAAAAAAAAGAGGTTAGAGTGGGAGAGAGCCAAAGCATAAGAGACTGTTAAAAACTGAGAACAAACTGAGGGTTGATGGGGGGTGGGAGGGAGGGGAGGGTGGGTGATGGGTATTGAGGAGGGCACCTTTTGGGATGAGCACTGGGTGTTGTATGGAAACCAATTTGACAATAAATTTCATATATTGAAAAAAATAGATAAATAAACTATAATAAACCATAGTAAACTCAAAAAAAAAAAAAGTTTCCTTCACAGAGGTCCTACGTCACTTTCATTCTTATGGCTATACGTTTTAAGTCCTTTGTACAAGCTATTCTGGAAACGGACTGGCCCAGTATGCTTTCCTGGCACTTACACAATCAAGCAGGGATCAACAAAGAAAAAAGCAATTTTATTTATTCCACCTACTCATTTATGAATATATTCAACAAATATTTTATTAAGCACCTACTATGTGCCAAGTCCTAAAGATACAATGGGTTGTGAGAAAGATCATGAAGCTTATAATACAATACAAAGGCAGGCAATGAGAAATAAGAAAATTTATTTTCTTAAATTTTGTTAATGTTTATTTTTATCTTTGAGAGAAAGGAAGAGACACAGCATGAGCAGGGGAGGGGCAGACAGAGAGGGAGATACAGCATCGGAAGCAGACTCCAGGCTCTGAGCTGTCAGCACAGAGCCTGATGCGGGGCTCAAACCCACGAACCGTGAGATCATGACCTGAGTTGAAGTCTGGTACTTAACCAATTGAGCCACCCAGGTGCCCTTGAAAGAATTTAAATAAGGTGACATAATAGAGAGTGACTGAACAGAAAAATAAAATCTGAGGAGGTTGCAGAGAAAATAGCAAATCCATAGCCCTCCTAGAGAGCTCTGTTTGGCAAAATTTTTATCTCCATAAGCCAAAGAGAGAGCTGAGTTTGTCAGTGATTCAAACGTAAATTATTCTCCCACTCAACATGTGTTTACAGAGCACCTACCAGGTTCCTGGCTGCTATAAAGCGGCAACATTAAAACTTGACCTAATGACTCTAGCTTCAAATGAGGAAGGAAAGAAGCAAAGGAAAACAAGCATTTACTGAGGACTTACTATGTGCCAGACATGAGCCATGATATTTTGTGCATACTTTTTCACTCAACTCTCATGTGTTACAGAAGTAATAACTAAAGTCATTCCTGTTTTCTTTTTTTTTTTTTTAATTTTTTTTTTTCAACGTTTATTTTATTTTTTTTGGGACAGAGAGAGACAGAGCATGAACGGGGGAGGGACAGAGAGAGAGGGAGACACAGAATCGGAAACAGGCTCCAGGCTCCGAGCCATCAGCCCAGAGCCCGACGCGGGGCTCGAACTCACGGACCGTGAGATCGTGACCTGGCTGAAGTCGGACGCTTAACCGACTGCGCCACCCAGGTGCCCCAAGTCATTCCTGTTTTCCTCCAGCTAAGGGAGTCATCTCTACACATCTAGAAAGTGGTACCGCTGGGATTCGGACCTGTGCAGGTGCAGTTCTTATTTCCACAGTGGGCTCCCTCCTCAGCCTCTTTTGAACTGAATCAAATCACCAGAATTAAAATCGTCTTTATTTTTATAAGAACGTGAGAACATGATTCTAAGAAGAATATATTGACAATAATAAGAGAGGCAATTGCTCTTAAGAGTTTAAGGACAATTCCATGCTCTTCTCCATCACCCAGCCAAAACCCCCTCCGTGCAGTTTCTTCTTCCCCCCCACAATGTCTAGTCCTCAGGTATGGCCAGTCTAGACTCCTTGCTATGTGTTTCCTATCAAGGAGCCGAGGTATATCTTCTACACGGCACCTGCCTGCATCTTTGAGGCAGATATTTTTATGCAAAAAATTCTTGCCATAAGGAAAGCATGATTAAAATATCTTTTACAAAATGCATTAATTCCCGGGCAAAGATAAAAATTCCATTTGACTCAAATAGATTTTCTATGGTGAGCTAGCTCTGTATTGAGGGTAATGGATGGGGGAGGGGTAGGCTTCTGGCTCATAAATCAAAGGGGAGATGGGAAGGGGGAAAGGAGTTGATGGAGGGGGGAAGAGGCACTGGTGAAAATCTCAACCTGTGAGAGTGATGCTTCTACCCCTTCCCCCACTTCTTAATGATCTCATCAGGGGTCCAAGATCGATTCCCAGCCTTGTTCATCTATCCCCTTCTGCATTCATTATTTTAATAGCATCCACATAGGACCATTCAACATTTGCATCAGGCCAGCATTAATGGGAAGTTTGTTTGGGAAGCTCAGGAATCAAGGGGAGGCAGACATCTGTGATGGGGGCCAGGACAGTCGAAAAGGGAGCATGTGTGAACACTGGGGAAATATGGGAGGAGGAAATTTACAACTAATGGTTCTGTACAAATCAGACCAATGTGACTGAGTTTCCCCTTCACCCTAAAAAGCCCCTCTAGCCCCAAGACCTCTTAGCAAACCAACAAGCATAAAACTTGGAGATGTATGTTTAAATGAAAGGAGTCCAGATCTTTGAGCTGGATCAAAAAGACTGTCATTCAAATTCACACCATAAACACTTCCCAGGTGCTCTCTGAGCCAAGCACTGTGATAGGTTTGAGGGATGCCGTGTGAAAAAGACCAGGCCTGCCCTTTAGGAACTCCAGTCTAGGCAAATGAAGACACATATAAATGCTATGCTAGAAACAAGCCAGGGAGGACACGGTCAGGAGCTTTTAAGAAACAGTGATGTTTGAGATGAAATGTGAAAGTCAACCAATAAGCATCTTCTGGGCCCACTGGAGTAGATGTACTTCCCTAGCAAAGAGAGTGACACACGGAGAGGCACGGAACATGAGACAGGATGCTGTGTTTGGGAACTGCGGGAACCTGGGAGTCCTGGAAGACACAAAACTGTCAAAGAGGTGGGAGAGACTGAAGCAGTCGATCAGAACCTTGTGTGCCAGGCTGCAGAATGAGGCTTCATCCTATAGGTCAAAAAGTGCTTCGGGCAGATTAGAAACATAAAAATAAAATTGCATGATGAGAAGCCATGTACAAAATAGATTTAAGGGGAGAAGTTTAGGACAGGAGGCAGGTGGGATACATTCAGCAGTCCTCTTGGGAGAGGATGAGGCCTGAGCTAGGGCAGTGGCCGCTAAGCTAGAGGGGAGAGGTGAAGTCTAGTGGTATTCTGAAGTGAGCACCAAGGGTCTGGCCCCACCTGGTTGTGACACTCCTCTCTGACCACCAGGCATCTGGAGGATGAGGAAAGACAGGAAGGAAGGAGGAGGCAAGGGGCAAAGTCAATGAGCCTGGGGCTGGAAGCTGGATCCTCAGAGGAGTGGTTGAAGAAACAAGGGACATAGCAAACATTTTCAAAGCTCCAATGGGCTATTGCCTTAGTCTGAGTTCCCCCAAAGCAGAATTTAAGAACTTAGATGCAGGTAGTTTACGTAGGAGCTGACCCTTGAAATGAGGAATAAGGAGAGTGAGCCACAGAAGGATGGACAGCCAGTACTATGTGGGTTTGGCTGAGCTGGTTACCACTATGGACAAATGAAGCTCATTCCCACTGGGAGCTTTCTGGGGAATTGTGAGAATGCCTCTCAGAGTTGTCTCTCGAGAGAATAGGAAGCTGGGCATTGACCTAGTACTACAGGCTGCTCCCCACCCCTGACTGTACCTGGGCAGGAAATAAGGAGATTCCCTCCCCCCCCCCCCAGGCTTTGGAGAAAGGCCTGAAACAAGGGAGCTGAGACACACAGTGAGGACACAAAATGGAACTTTGTACGTGTGCCTGGGAACCCCCCACTGCAAATACAGCTGAAGTGAGAGAAGGGACAAAGGGATGCGTCCACAGGCAGAGGAAGCAGACAAGTCAGGAGTTGATCCAGAGGCAGAGCCAGGTGACTTATTCACCATCCCAAACCTGGAGAAGGCAGAAGCAGGGTCAAATGCCCTCAATGCAATACATGGCACTCTACAATAAGGCCTTCCTGGGGTGCCTGGCTGGTTGGAGCATATGACTCTTGATCTCAGGGTTTTGAGTTCAAGCCCCATGTTGGGTGTGGAGATTACTTTTTTTAAAAAGGCATCTCTTTGCCATTAATTATAAGAGCTACAATTTATTGCACGTGTATTGGCTGACAGATGCAGGGATAAATTCTTTCCATATGTATCTCATTTAATCCTGAAACAGCCTTAAGAAGAAGGTCCCATTAGGGGCACCTGGGTGGCTCACGTGATTAAGCGTCTGACTCTTGACGTTGGCTCACATCATGATCCCATGATTGTGGAATCAAGCCCCTCATTGGGTTATGCACTGAGCATGGAGCCTGCTTGAGATTCTCTCTCTCTTTCTCTCTCTCTCTCTCTCTACCCCTCTCCCACCTCTTCGCTCTCTCTCTTCTCTCTCTCTCTCTCTCTCTCAAGTAAATAAATAAATAATAATAATAATAATAATAATAATAAAAAGAAGGTCCCATTATCATTCCCATTCCATAGAGGAAGAAGCCAAAGTTTGGGTGGAATATATTATTTATCCAAGGTCCCCAGACTAAAAAGGGAAAGATCCAGGATTGGAACCAGGTTCCTTAACCCCAGATCCAGCCCCATGCTGCTCATTCAAGAGCACTTTATCCACGTAACTGGACAATTGGTGAGGATTTGGATAAGGTTTTTGGTTAGATGATGGTATATCATACTAATTTCCTGATTTTGAAAATTCAGCTGCAATTATGGTCACATGAGAATTTCCTGGTTTTTAGAAAATACACATTGATATGTTAAAAGCAAAGGGACATTATGTTTACAACTTACTATAAAACAGTTCAAGAGAAATGTTATATGTATTTGTGTGCGTGCACACACACACACCGATAAAATAAATGTGGTAAAATACTAAGTACGTGAGAATTTAGGTAAAAGATGTATGTCAATTATTTGAATTATTTTTGTAAATTTCCTGTAAACCTGAGATTATTTTAGAATCTTAAAAGTTTTCTAAAATCACCTAATCCCATGGAGATTCGTTTGCCTCACTTTTTCAAAAGAGGAATAAAAAAAATCCCACTCCATTGCAAAGAGCAACAAAGAAAGGATTATTATTGGCATGGGAAATGTCTTTGAGGAAACTATCAGAAAAGAGTCTTGGCCCTGAAGGGTTTCTTGGATATTTGAATATTTTCTTCCCCTCAGGATCTTAAATTTCTTTGGTGGCTGAACCTTGAGAATCAATGCCCAACATCATGGCCCTACAAAGCCAAGAAGCAGAGCTTGCAGACCTGCTGGTTTCATCCTGTGCTTGCCAGGTTTAGCCACTGGGAGGATAGAATTTCAACCTACCCTTTCCTACCTGCCCCATGCATGAGCAATTCAGCTCTTGGAATCTTGTCTTGTGTGAATCTCAAGGCTGAATTTGGCCTCAAGGTCCCCCAGGTATGGTTCAAGCGGATGTAATGCTGAAAGTTGGCAGAATGCCAAGGGTTTGGAAAAGGGGCATTGGGGATACCCCAATACTGGAGGGTATCGGGGATCAAGCCTGGTTCCAGCACAGACTCCACTGCTTAGACAATTCCTTCAGACTCTCTTGGCCTCATTTTCCCCATCTGTAACAGGAGGACTCATAATATCTGTATCACAGCTTTCATGTACTCATTCATTCCTTCAATGGCATTTTCTAAGGACCCTCTGTGAGCCAGATGCTGAGCGAGTCACTGGGAATAGAAGAGTAAGTTGAGAAGATGTGATCGCTCCCTTCTGGAATTTATCACCTTATGTGAGGAGACTGACAGCAAGCAAGCAAGCAAGCAGATAAGTAACAGATCCTATAGAAATGAAAAGTGCTAAGGATGAACCAATGGCAGACTGTCAAAGAATAAGAGGATGGTGATCTACTTGGAGAGGTGATCAGGGAAGGCTTTTCTGAACAGATAGCACTTTACGAAGACCTGAAGGGGGAGGGATACCAGCCAGGTGAAAAGGCATTCTTGAGATCATTAGAGGTGATCAAGAAATAGTCTTGAGATGATTAGTGCCTCTTTCTTCCTTCCTCCTTCCTTCCACCTTGGCCAAGGCAGGTGGCCATTTAACAAAGGGGCAAAGCCACATTGTCCAAAAGGTCAGCAGCCCTCTGGGCAGCTTGGGCTGGGCCCTTCCTAGGGACCTCCCCAACTTCTGTCCCTACACACACAGGAGCTGTGCCAGAAATCAGTGGGGAGAACGAGAAACTCCCTTACCATATGGTTGGGGTTTTTTTTTTAATTTTTTTTAATGTTTATTTATTTTTGAGACAGAGAGAGACAGAGCATGAACAGGAGAGGGGCAGAGAGAGAGGGAGACACAGAATCTGAAACAGGCTCCAGGCTCTGAGCTGTCAGCACAGAGCCCGACACGGGGCTCGAACTCACAGACCGTGAGATCATGACCTGAGCCGAAGTCGGACGCTTAACCAATCAAGCCACCCAGGCGCCCCACCATATGGTTTTAAGATGCTGGCAGTTCCCGCTGGGGAGGATGCTAAGCTAACTGCCTTTACCTGCACCCCTCCCACGCCACAGGCAGGGCAACCTCTCTGAAATGTCCCTCAAAGGGACTAACAGGAGTTGTTGGATAAATACCCCTGCTCCTTCACCCCTCAGGTAGAATCATACTATCTCTCAGAAGTCCGCATGGCACTGAACCCTGGTTTCTCAGCTCACGAACGCTTCCTGTATTTACTTCCTTCCCTCCCCTGTGTCACCTTCCTGCTCCCACTACTGTTTGCTGGGATCGCCTCCCGAGTAAATCATCTGCATTCCTACTCTAGTGTCAGGGCCCACCTCAGGGGAGGCCAACCTACCACAGTATTCAAGGATTACTTAGTGATCTAAATGGAATTGCGGGCTACTAAACTTGTAAGCCCCTCAAAGACTGGGGCAACCCGTCTTTTAGCTCATGGTTGTATCCCCAACATCTCACACAGTGCCTGGGACAGAGCAGGTGCTCAATAAATGCTGAATGAGAGACTGAGCTCGCAGAGCTAGGCAAGTCCCCACAAGGGCAGACATTGGACCCAGCCTTTCCCAGGAGAGAGCCCTGGGGGATATTTGGCCTCCAGGGGCCTCAGACACCTGGCCCAGGCATGGAGAATGCTCCACTAAGGGGACCAGAGTGAGGAGCACTGCCAACAGTTAGGGGAGTGAGGCTGACAGGCAGCACTGGGCTGATGCGGCCCGGCCTCTACTCAGTCTCCTCTGCAGAGGGTCCCAGCTCTACTGCACATGGCTCACCGTGGTGAGTGTGCAAGCAGCCACAACACAGGGGCCATTTCAGTTAGTTCAGGAAAGGTACAAGAGCATGACAAACATATGTAATTTGAAAATTGGCCAGTCTTTTGCAATAATTTAGAGGCACTAGTTAGGAGCAATAGAAACCCCCCAATTACTGATGTTTAAGGCTGGCACTGTTGCTGGCTGAATATTTCATGCATAAATGAACTTCCGCGAGGCCACCCGCTGCTTCTGATGAGGCTCTTGCGGGCTTTATTGCCCGGCGCCCAGCAGGGTCCCGCCAATGGGCCCCATGACGGATGATGCATTGTTTTGTGGCTTAAATAATGCAGTGCGGGACAAGCTCAGTGCTGGTGCACTTTATTTACATATCAATTGAGTGGCCACTCTGAATATGAAGAAATATGAGAGGAGAAGTCGCTGGCACTGAATATTTCATGGCCGTGAGCCCTGCAGGAAGTGAATGTCCCCAGCCCAGAGCTAGGCCTGGCCGCGTGTGCTAGGGAGAGCTGGCATTAATAGTCTGGGAGATGAGGCAAGAACAATCTCCCGAGCCAGGAGGGGAGCCGCTAACCGGAATTGATGAGCCCCCTATCATCTGGACACAGCCCGCCGTGCTTTTTCAAGTCAGCAAAATATCTGCTTCCTGCCTCTACCTTGTGGTTCCTGGAAACTTCCACAGAGAAGAGACTTTGTTCAAGCCATCACATTCTGACTTCTCAAGCCACGTGGATGAAGCAGAAGTAAGCAGAGTGTGGAAAATGGCGTGTTCCCCCAGGGAGGCCCTCGCTGTTTCTGAGGGTATGCTGGAAGATGAGTCAGGGGGCCCAGCTCAGCATCTTCCCTCTGAAACGCCTCTGGGATCTCCCACCCCTACAATCCTTCACTCACCGATTATCACACGGTCCTCCACTGTGTATGTGCCAGGCGCCTTGCTACGCGCTGCAGACACAACTGTGAAGAAAACAGTCTCTGCCCTCATAGAGCTCACAGTCAAGTGCAGAAGACAGAAAACAAAATGAGAAATTATATTGGCTGGATGTATCAGCTGTCTATTACTGCTTAACAAACTACCCCAAAAACTTAATGACCTAAAACAATAAGCATTCATTATCCCTCCTGGCTTCTGTAGGTCAGGAATTTGCAAGCGGTTTAACTGAGTGGTTTTGGCTCAGAACCTCTTATGAGATTGTAGTCAAGATATTAACCAGGGCTGTGGTCATTTGAAATTCTGATGAAGGCTAAAGGATCTGATTCCAAGGCAACTCATTCACATATGGAGAAAGAAGGTGCCAGCTATTACCGAGAGTCCTTAGTGCCTCACAATACTGACCTCTCCATAAGTCTACTTGAGTGTGCTCCCAACATGGCGGCTGCTTGAGTGGCCTCGCAGCATGGAAGCTGGCTTTTTCCAGGTTGAGTGATCCAAGAGAGCGAGCTGGAAGCAGCAATGTCTCTTACAGCCCACCCTCAGAAGTTGCAAACCATTATTCTACCATATTCTACCGGTCACACAGATAAACAATGTAGGGGGGCACTACACAAGGCATGGATACTAGGAGACAGGGATTGTTGGGGGTCATCTTGGAGGATGGTGACCATGTGGAGTAAGTGGTTGCACAAAGAAAGGCAGCTGGTCTGGTATAAGGGAATCTCATAAGGCTTCCTAGAGAAAATGACATGTGGTTAGAGACCTAAAAGACAAAGTCATCTGGGCAAAGAGGAAGGGGGAAAAGAGGGCAGCAGAGGGAACACCCAACACACAACAGCCCAGAGCCAAGGGTACGGAGAACCCAGGAAACTAAAACACAAAGTTCAGTTTGGCTGGAGCTCAGAGAGGGCATTAAATGACTGACTCCATTGTGAGGGGTTTGGGGAGAGACTCTGGAGGGTTTGAGACTCCCCTGGGGGTATGGTGGGCACCAAGTTTGCTGCACCCAAGTAGTGGTAGGTGAGTCTGGGTGAGTTTGAGAAGATGCACTGGAGAAATGGAGACTGAACCCTGAGTCAGCCCCAAGCTGTAGCATAATCGATAGGACTCAGGTTAGGGTTAGAGATAAGTTAGACATACAGTTAGAACTACAGAACTGGACGGAGGTTCTGTCTCAAATGCCAGCACGCCACACTCGCTGCTCTGGGATCCTGGCAAGTCACTTACCCTCACTGGGCCTCGGTTTTCTCATCTATAAAGTAGGGATAATAGTAGCACCTGCTTTACAAAGTTGGGGATGTTGATTAAGATGAGGCATCTGGCACATAGGATCCACTCAGTAAATTCTTGGGGCATGAAGGAGGCCTTCACCTATGTCGAAGTTCTTCTCTCTGGGACCTAGAACCCTCCACCTTTCCCCTCCACTACCTCCTCCCCAACTTCCAAGCACTACCTAATATTCTGCTCCTGAGAGTCTTACTGCCATGCTCCCCCACCAGATCGGAAGTCCCCCGAAGTGGGCAAGGCCAGACTAACACCTTTCTTTGGGACTGACCATACTCTAACAGCTCTGTGCTCAGCTAGGTGAGTTTCCTGACTCCATTGTTCTCTTCATTCTAACATTTTCCTTCATAGCAATTATCACACCTTATGAATTTGTAGTTAGTTGTGCACTTGTATGGGCTTTGTGGTTGTTTTGCATTATTTTTATTTTGTTCTTGCTCAGTCTATCAACCAGAATGAAAGCTCCATGAAGTCAGGGACCACCTGCCTTGCTTACTCCTGTAGCCCCAGTGCTAACACAGCACCTGTCAACAACAAAACCTGGCAGATAGAAGTGGAGAGTCTGTACCAGGCTGCCAGGGTTTGAATTCCAGGACTGGTACTCTCTAGCTGTATAGCTTTGGGCAATAGAGCATCTCAGTTTTTCCCTCTGTAAATTGGGGTCAATAATAGCACCTATCTCATTGGGAGGATTAAATGGTATTATATGTAAAGTCCTCAAGAACAGTGCTGGAGCATAGTAAGTGCTATACAAGGGCTTGTTTGATATACAGATACAGTGAGGTGTAGACATAGAGAGAGATACACATAATAGTAGGTGCTCAATAAATATTTGATGAATTAACAATGAGCTGAGCTTACGAAAGGGACAGAGTCCTAATTGGGGCAGAGCCTGAGAGAGCGTTGAGGACCCTCACACAAGCTAGTTCCTTGATCTGAACAAAGAAACCTTGAACTTGGAGACCTTAGAAGTTGGTGGCAGTGGGAAAGGGCAGCTACAAGCAAAGGCCTGGCGGGATGGGGCAGGGGCCAAAACAGACCCTCTGCAGAACCCCCACCTGCGATTGCTAGCCAGAGTACAGCTAAATCATACATTATTGATTTGTCAAACATATTTGCATATAAATAAGCATGATCATTCATGGCGGCCTGAATGGTGCCGCCTCCCCTCAGTGCCATGATTACAGATGGATGGCCCTAGTTAGACACGAGCCAGGGACGCGCTACCCCTGCCGCAAAGTCAGCGGCTGATTTAAAACTACATTTATTGGAGCATGTAAGTGTGACAGCCTAGTGGTGAGTTTGGGATAATTAGTCTAAAAGACAAGATAAACGAGCCCTAAAACTGGTATTGTAACGAAGATGCTCCCCGCTTCAGGCCCCCACCACCAGCTCAGCCCTGATGCCAAAAATACAGCCGATGATAATTAACTGGGAAATGTTAACAGGCAGGATTATGTTCCAATTGCATTTTTTCAAAGGACTTTAGAATTTTACGCCCAAGTTGATTGTGTTCCCCTCCCCCTGGTGATTAGACTGGAGAGGGGGATTCTCTGCTAAAAGCAGCAGCTGGGGGTGGGGTCAGACAGGCCCAGGCAAGGCCTCCAAGGCCAGGCAAGCAGGTGGCTGCAGCCAGCCATCCCCAAGCTTGTACAGAGACAGATCTTCAGGGTGAAGCACACTGACCCAGGGAAATTATATCTGCCGTGTTAATTCATTCCACGTGGGAGATCAGCCACGAGGTTGGATGCTGGCATCGGCTGCCTCTGATGGATCAAGGGACCCAGCTGCTCAGCTCTACACCATTCTAGAGGCTCATCATTGCAAGGAAACACACTGCTTGCTAACACTCCATTTTAATTGTCCCAAATTACACTGGGCGACTTATAGCCCAGCAGGGCCAGCCAGCAAATATCAGACATTACCTTGAAGATCAGCTGGGCCTAGTAAGGAAACTGTGGTTCCAGGGCTGAGACTCAGCATGGTGCTGGCACAGAAGGAAGGGGCTCACTGACTTTTGGTTCCTGTCACAGGCTCCAGGCTCCCAAGGAAGGAGTAAGGGCTGCCTGTGACTTCTGACCCATCCTATCAGCCCTTTTGAGGACTTCTTTTCTGAGATTTAAGCCTTATGGATCCAGACAGAGAGAGGGAGGGCCCTTTGGGGTTTGGTTGAGGCCCTCAAAGAAAACTCCAAATAGGGGCTTCTGGGTGGCTCAGTTGGTTAGGTGTCTGACTCTTGATTTCGGCTGAGGTCATGATCTCACAGTTTGTGAGTTCGAGCCCCACGTGGGGCTCTGCTCTGACAGCACAGAGCCTGCTTGGGATTCTCTCTCCCTCCCTCTATGTCCTCCCCGACTCATGCATGCTCTCTCTCTCTCTCAAAATAAATAAACGCTAAAAAAAAAAAGAAGTCTCCAAGTGGAAGGCAACACAGCAAAGTCTGTGGTCAGCAGAATAATGGGCCCCCAAAGATGTCCACATCCTAATCCCCAAAACTTTACATGACAAGAGGGCCTTTGCAGTTATGGTTAAGGATCTTGAGATGGAGAGATTATCCTGAATTTTACATGTGGGCCCAAAGTGATCACAATGTCCTTATAAGAGGGAGGCAAGAGGGTCAGAGAGAAAGAAAGAGATTTGAAGATATTACACCCCTGGCTTTGAAGATGGAAGAAGGGCCACAAGTCAGGGATACAGGCAACCTCTAAAATGTAGAAAAGGCAAGGAAATGGATCCTCTCATAAAGCCTCCAAAGGAAGGCAACGATGCCGACACCTGATATTAGCCTTCAGACTTTGACCTCCAGGACTGTAAAATAATAAATCTATGCTGCTTTAAGCCACGAAGTAATCTGTTACAGCTACAGTAGGAAACTAATAGAGTCCCCAGCGTTCCCACCTGGACCTCACTACATCCCACTGTGTGACTTTGGATAAGTCACTGAACTTCTCTCAACCTCAATTTCTTCACCTCTAAAATAGGCAGCTCTAAAATAGAACCTACTTCACGGGGTTCTTGTGAGTATTAAATAAGCAAATGCCTGAAAAGTGCTCAGTGCATAATAAGGGCTCAGTAAATAGCACTTAGTGTTGTGGCTGTGGTTGCCATTGTTGTCCCTTGATGCTGATCCTGAGACCTTTCCAGTAAAATAAAATTGATAAGAAGATACATATAGCCAGAGCACCTGGGTGGCCCAGTTTGTTAAGCATCTGACTCTTGCTTTTGGCTCAGGTCATAATCTCACAGTTCATGAGAATGAGCCCCACGTCCAGCTCTGTGCTGAGCATGGAGACTGCTTGGGATTCTCTCTCTTTCAAAATAAATAAACATTTTTTAAAAGATGCATATAGCCAAATTAAAGACTGATATAATCATCAGATATTTATTAATCACTTCTGTATGCAAACTACTATGTCAGGTACAGTGAATAAAATAGCAAGCAAAAATGAGATCCAGCACCTACCTTCTGGAGTTTATAATATGGCAGGGGAGATGGACCAGATTGTATAATTAGATTCTACTATATATTATAATATTATAATTATGTGGTATGTTATATTATATTTATGTTAAATAATCTCCCAAACAAGCGGTGTGATTGAGAGATACTAAGAAGTACAAAATGGAGAGATATATCCAGGGAGGTCAAGGAAGGCTTCCTGGAATAAGCTGACTTGAAATATTTCTGACTTGAAATATTTCAGCACATTTGGTTCTCTGGGACCGTAAGAGCATGGACTCTTCTAAGCTGTGAGAGGAAAGACTCTGCCTATACCTCTGGGGTTATGCTCAGGCCTCTGAGGAATCTAAGAGGAACTCTGTCCAGGTCTACAAATGCCCATATGGTGGGTTCTGGGAAGGTAGACAGACACTGGCCACAGGTTGTCAAATAGGAAATGGAATGATCAAGTATGACCTTGATCTGTTTAAGGGTGAGCCTATCCCTTGGATGTTGGACCCTTATTTGACTCCAAATATCAGGCCAGACTTTGTGTGGGGGCCCTAACCCTTAATGCACAGGTTCTAGCTGGAAAGGTAGAGTCCCTACCCTGAACCACAACATCTGGACCACAACTAAGGTGGTCACCTTAGTTAGAGCTTCCCTCCAGCCCATCCCTGGGCTCAGCTTGCCTTCAAGGAGATCATATCAGGGAACTTGCCTAGTTTTGGAAGTATCCTCAAACTCCTAACATGATTTGATCTCTTAGAAACATAAAATCCCAGCTATTCATTTCATAGCACAAACTATAGGAAGTAAAGCTTGATAAAAACATCCCAGCCAGTGAAGATGTCCAGAAGACAGTAATGATCATAGGGAGGAAGAGGACACAGTTCCTTGAGGATATGTCATCATCTCTGAGCTAGGGTGAGGGGTGTAAGAGATTTGAGTATTTGTCAAAGAAGCCTGGGTTTAAAATGATTGTGTGGCCCTTTGGTATAGCCTTCAAGGAGCCTTGTGTGTCTGCCAGACTGTGCATCAGCCAGCTACTGCTGTGTAACAAGGAACCTCAAAATCTCAATATATACAAGAATAATCACTTACTTTTCAATTGTGGGTCTGAAGATCATCTGGGATTTGACTGCTCTAGGCTAAAATTCCTGGGCTAGGCTCTAGGCCAGAGGTTGGGCTCTTCTGACATTCCATTGACCAAAGCAAGCCAAACAGCCAAGCCCCAAGTCAGGAAATAAAGAAGTGTGTTCTACCCATCATGAGTCTGAAACAGGGCATATTGCAAATCCCAATTCAATAGAGCAGATCACTATGCTCCTTCCACGGACATGGGAAAGAGGAAATATTTATCTGACCACCAAGTAATTCATCACATACCTTAAAACTCTGTCTGGGTATAGTAGAGTATTCCTCTCTTCTCGGGATAGAAAAAAAGGTCTAGGGACCTCCCCTCATTCTGTGAATAAGTTTAGGCCACAAACCTCCATTCTGTGTACATGCTAAACTTTCTGCACACCACCTGACTCCCATGGTGACTCAGGTTGGCTGTGTTCCAAAGCCCCCCACCTGTACTTGTTTCCAAGCTTAGATAGTCACTACATAAAATCATAGGCCTCAGCTGAGCCTCAGCTGCACATAGTAGATGTGCAAGAATCATTTATAGAATGAATGAATCTTCTGCCCACCCCTTGGACACCATCCATTGGCCTATTGGATGTCCTCTACCTAAGCTCAATCCCACCTCCATTCCTGCTGTATACACAGCTTGGCCAGGAATATCATATCAGACTCCAGAACCCACCCACCCAAACAATGACTGTTACAAGCTACAGACCCTCTCTTTCCCAGCTTTCACAACACTGGCCATGCCATTGGCAGAAACTCCAAAACAGCCTACAAAATGAGAATGTAGGAGACCACATCCACAGAATGTTTTGGCAAAAAGCAAATATTGTGACAAACAATTGGAAATGTGGTGCATTTATCTGCACTTTCAGTAGCTGCTCATATGTTCACATTAAAACAGTTGAAAATGTATAATTAAAAATCTGTTTCAAAATGCAGAGAACATGTAAAAATAATTTATCCATTCGCAGATGAAAAACAAAAACAAGTAAGTGTGAGCCATGGGAAAAAGAAAAGAAAAGAAAGCAAGCTCCTTCAGGATGCAGACCCCAATGGATGGTTGACTAGAGTATGTGTCGTAGCGCAACATGCCCCCGTGCCCTGATGTGGGATCCAAAGGGTCTGCGCCAAGCCCAGAAAAGCCTGAAGCCTTTTCAAGCTGGCCAATTCAATGCTTCAGATGCTGTGTGTGAGAGGCGTTGTGGGGACAAACACTGAGTGAATATTTGGTGAAAAGCCCTTTGCATGGGACTCATGACTCAGATGAACAGGATGCAGATCCAGCCTTGAAGTCTAGCAGGACAGACAGACAGACAAGCACCAGAGTGAAAAGACATATTAAATTGTAAGTGTTTGCAACCTCCCCACCTCCCAGATTGCTAAAAAGAAGTTAATCTTTGGCCATTCTGAACTTCTTTCTCTTCCCCTCTCTCAGGGAGATCTTGAGTCTGCCAATAATTTCCCTGGAATTTTTTTTTCTCTTCTATTTGGAAAATTGTAAGGCAAAAACACTTAATAGAAAAGAAGGACTTGAAAAAGGAAAAGGAGTAACCAGAAAATCAAGAGCCGTGAATGGGTTGGATTAGAGAGTTAGAGTTACTTTAGTTAGAGTTAATTAAGAAGACACAGGGGCGCCTGGGTGGCTCAGTCGGTTAAGTGGCCAACTTCGGCTCAGGTCATGATCTCGCGGTCTGTGAGTTCGAGCCCCGCGTCGGGCTCTGGGCTGACAGCTCAGAGCCTGGAGCCTGTTTCAGATTCTGTGTCTCCCTCTCTCTGACCCTCCCCTGTTCATGCTCTGTCTCTCCCTGTCTCAAAAATAAATAAAACATTAAAAAATAATAATAATAATAATAATTAAGAAGGCACCTGTGGAGGAAAGGGGACATTAAAAGCCAGAAGAATGAGGAAAGAGAATTTTAAGTACTGCTTTGATTTATGATTTGGATCCTCTTTGACACTCTGAAAGATACCAATAAAATATTGAAATTGCTTTAAAGTCTTTTGTTACATGTGATTCTTTGAATGCAATTCCATGCTGAGACTGGACCACATGAAGCTTTGGTTTTATCCTGGTTCCACGAGTGAATACAATTTGGTATACCCGGGAAAACATGCTCCAATAGAGGTGTGGACACAGTCCCTTGAGAATATAAAGAACAAGGCATCCCAGAAGAGGAAAGAAGGCTTTCCTCAAAGGAGGTAATGTTTGAGTTGGATCCAGAAGGACATAATCACCTTACAGGCATGAATTGCAAGGGCATTTCTGATAGAATAAATAATATCTGCAAAGACACAGCGCGTTCAGGGAAATGTGAAAGTTGTGGTGGGGTAAAGAAGACACCACAAAGCTCAATGGATGGACAGGAGCCACCTAGAGAAAGTCCTCAAACGCCATTAGGAGAAGCTTGGCCTTTATCCTGTGGTCAACAGAGAGCCTTAG
Organism: Panthera leo; assembly: GCF_018350215.1. Classification (NCBI taxonomy): domain Eukaryota; kingdom Metazoa; phylum Chordata; class Mammalia; order Carnivora; family Felidae; genus Panthera; species Panthera leo. The sequence continues at coordinate 19,241,806 of NC_056681.1, read as the reverse complement.
GAGCACAGGAGTGACACACCCATGGTGTCGTTCACTCAACCATCCTGCTAGAGAAGCTGCAACCCCTAACGCCATCTTCCCTCTTCTGAATTCCACCCCCAGCAAAGAGACCAGGCGAAATGGAATCGAGGCTCCAGCAGACTTCAGAGGTCACTCAAAGTTTGCAGTGACCAGTGAAGAAAGAGATGCACTCTGGAAAAATAAAAAAACCATCTTTCATCATCTGAATTCATATGCAAGGAACACATTTGTCTCCAGTGAGCATGTTTCACAAACGTGCTTAAATGAAAATGGACTTGATTTGAATGGCAATGCAGTCTTGGTAGCAATCTGATGTTTTATTTTATTGTTTGCAATTAGTGACAAGTGAGGGAAATATTCAGATCGTGCCATATCGCACAGAGTGTGTATTATCCAAGTGCATCGTTCTGATGGGAGGATGGGGGCTGGGGGACGCAGCCATGAAGAACCTGAATCCCAGAAAGTAAGCTGAAGACATGGTGTCTTCAAGCTCCTAACAAGAGAGGAGGCATTGTTTAAAGTAAAAAAGAACAGCTGGCTGCTGGGATGTAGAGAACATCTCTGAAGGAAATTCTCTCCAGGGACAGGACAAACTGGGTGTCTAGGGAGCCCAGGCCCTCGCCAAGCAAAATCTTCTGTGGCTGGCAAAAGAGAGGCCCCTGACTTCTCTGCTCACTGGCCATGAATGGTAAAAGGGCCAGTGGTTACTGTCCAGTGTCACCCAAGGTGGGGTTCCTCAACCTCAGCACTACTGACATTTTGAGTTGGATAATCCTTGGGTTGGATAATGCACAGTACAGCATTAAAGGATGTTTAGCAACATCCTTGGCTTCTACCCACTAGATGCCAGTGGCACCCCACCCCCAGGTATTACAATCAAAAAATAGCTCCAGGGGCGCCTGGGTGGCTCAGTCAATTGATTAAGCGTCTAACTTTGGCTCAGGTCATGATCTCACGGTTCATGAGTTCAAGCCCTGCATCAGGCTCTGTGCTGACAGCTCAGAACCTGGAGCTTGCTTTGGATTCTATATCTCCCTCTCTCTCTTCCCCTCCCCTGCTCATTCATATTCTCCCTCTCCCTCTCCCTCTCTCTCTCTCTCTCTCTCTCTCTCTCTCATAAAAAAATATTTAAAAAAACAGCTCCAGACATTGCCAAATGTTCCCATGAGGACAAATCACCCCCAGTTTGGACCCATCTGGCCTAGACTTTGATTATCAGTTCCAAATCTTGGCAAGATGGAGAAGGAGTCCAGGGTATGTGAGACAAAGGTTTGATGGCTCAGAAATGTTCCATTCTGAAGAATCTAAAGATCCTCAGCTTACCTCAACAAAGCCACCACTGCCCTCCCATGGACCTGGGTGGGGCAGGGAGCACAGAGTCCCTTAGCTTTGATCTGTCTGGGACTTCAAAAAAGCCTGAAGGAGAGCTGACTAGACGGCATGGACTAATAGCATGAGAATGGATTTATAGTTCTAAGGACCTGGGTTTAAACCCAGGCTCTTCACTTTGCCAGGTGTGGTCTGTCCTTCACCGAGGTGGACACTCCTTTCCTTACTATGCTTGAGCCACTTTGGTCTGCTGGCAGCTTTTCATATAGCCTACATTTAACCTCAAGGCCTTTGCACATGATGTTACCTCTGCCTAGAACATTCTCACCCCCCCCCCATATATACACATACACATAAGCACAGACACATACACCCATAAACACACACACACACACACATACACACAGCTAGTACACTCACCCTGCTCACTCCTCTGATGCCTGGACTTTTAGCCTCTCGTGGTGTTCACTTCACAGAAGCCCATGCTATTCACAATTTAAAAAGTACTGTAGGGGGGAAAAAGACAGAGGGAAAGGTTGATAAAGAGAAAAAGAAGTAAGCCTGAGAGAGCATGTCCAAGAAAGAAAGAGAGATAGAGACAAGAAGACAGAGAAAGAGGGAAAGAATTCCACAGTAAACTTTTTTAAATGTGAAGATTAAAAGACAATGCAATTAGTTAGGTTTTTCTCATGAATATGTATGTATGCTCTCAACTGCTTTCCTTCTAGCGTAAAACTAGACTTGCAGAACCTTCTAGATATAAGTGAGGGGTACCATCTGCATAATCTTATTCCATGTTTATATTGATCCCAACGGATAGGAGCCACCATATTCCTATGTAACATGTGGGGAAGGTGAGGCTTAGAAAATGTGTGTAACTTGCCCCAAGCTATATCACTAGGGAGCAGTGGAGTCAGAATTTGGATCCAGGAACATGGGGTTCCAGAGCCTGTGCTCCTGGCCACACACGATGTGAGCTGAATGAGTTCAGCCACCAGGAGGGAATTGGCCCAACACTGGGCTGGGACACAAAGCAGACGTTCAGTAAATATTTACTGAATGAGTGGAACCAGAAGTGGGATTCACTTCAGGGAAATTTTAATCCAGTCCGGCTCAGCCCTGTCCCCGCCCCCGCTCACTTATCACCATGTAATTGAAATAATGCCTATCGACAGAGACTCACAAACAACTGCTCAATTTTCCTCAAAATTCAATTAAACTTCGTTTATTCTGGGGATCGATCCAATTAAAAGAAGGAAAATTTCAGATGGTCTGAGCAACACCATCCATCTTCAAACATAGTGTCTACCCCAGTGATGTAATAATTCGCCCAATCAATGCTTTAAAAGCATTTAGCAGTCTTGATAATGAACTTTTGTCAAAACAGCCTTGCAGAGCAATAAGTGCCTGCAGATTAATATGAAGTCATAAAGGGCTAATGCTTTGGGGGGTAGCGAGTGGCGACATGAATCAGTGAGAGCCATGGCCTGGAGCTTCCACACCTTCTCAGAGCTAGTCATGGGCTGTGTTTTCAAGCCCCAGAAAATGCTGAATGCACTTCCCCATTTCTGCTATCTGTAGGTGTCTCTCCCTCCCAGGTCTCGGTTTGTCCAACTCCACCAGCCAGGCGCCTGGGACACCCCGGACCCAGGTGGTCCCACTCAGGCTGTTGGGGCTACTCGCCCTGTTGGAGAAAATGTCCAAAGTAAGGAAGGCTCTGCTGGAAAGGGCTTCCACCTGACCATCTCTGAAAGCTCTTGCTTTAAAAATCGTCTTTGAGCTGCAAGAAACCCCTCTTCTACTTCAGATCTCCTCTTTCTCTTGGGGGTATTCAACTTATAAGGTGTGATGCTGCGCAAGTTACTTCAGGTCTCTGAGCTTTAGCTTCTCCATATGTAAATTGGAGATGATAGCATGTATTGACCCTCGGGGCAAGGAGGCTGGGTTGGATCTCTGGGTGGCAAGGTTGCAAAGAGTAATAAGATTCAGCCTCCATCTTGAAAGAACTCAGAGGCACTGGAGAAAAGTAGGTGAAACAGCCACAATGCAAGACGCTAGTGTTGTTAGAGATGTCTGAACCCAGCGCTGGAAACCGTGCCTGAAGGATCACAGGGGCCCTCGCCAGGGCGGTGACTCTTGAGCTGAGTCTTGACCAGAGAGCAAGTATTTTCCAGGTGAGGAAGAGAAGAGAGGATGTCCAGGCAGAGGGGACTACAAGGACAGAGGCGTGGGGGATGACAAGGATGGACACACGCAAGGTGCACAGCTGGAAATGGAGTCGGGAAATGGAACGGAACAGGTGGGCTTAGCCTCATCTTCAAAGGTCCCACTTGCCAGGCTGAGGAGATTGTCCTTTTCTCTAAGAGAAATGGGGAGCCATGGAAGGTCTTAAGCAGAGGATTGATATGAGGAAAATCACACCCAGGAAAGTTGGGTTGGTGGAGATGGGACAGTTGAAAGGACTCAGGTGAGATACAGTGGTGGCCACGGTGGTCTCACCACACAGCCCCGTTCCTCCAGGAATCCCTCCAACTGCCCTCTACCCACACTGAACACACCCCCAACCTCCTTGTTCCCATCAGTAGTGTCCCTCTATCACCAGGCAGGAAAACCAGGAGTCCTGCACACTTTTCTTCTCCATTCCTCACAATCCCTGGGATTCCATCATTCACCTTCTACCTGGACCCTGTGTGGAAAGACATGATGTCCCATCCCCAAAAACTTAACTTAAACTCGCTTTTAGTCCAACAAGACCCCTTTACCACTCTGAGAGGGCAGCCGGGATGCCAAGTGTCCCCTGCACCAGACCTGGACACACCCAGAGCTGTCGCTGATCCTGGCAGCATTGGTCCAGGGAAGAGGAGGGTCCAGGGAAGGTCAAGGGCATTCACCTCCAGCATCAAGGCATGGCAAGTCACTTCCTGCAGAGCTGGGCTGGGCTGAGCTGGGTGAGTCCCTGGGGCTGGAGTGGTCCAGGACCCATCGAAGGCTTGTTCTCCATCTCCCACACCAGTCCATCCAGGCTGGAGGACACCTTGGGTGGTCAGCGTTCTCACCATGGGGAGCCAGGCTGTGGCTCCAGCTTCCGGCACTAAAAAACCTTTCATCCACTCCTCTCCAGGCCTAACTATCCCTTGAAAAGCCGGCAGAAAGTCTCAGGGGTTGGCTAGTCTTTTAAAAGCTGGGGGATCTGGGCAGCCAAAGGGAAGAAACTCTTGCTCTGTTTGCCAGAAGTCACTGCACCCCTAGGGGATGCCAGGCTCTGACCTGCCATCACAGAGGCACAGGATTTGGAAAGAGGAGGATTAAGAATTAAAGAAGAGGGCAAAAAAAAAAAAAAAAAGAAAGAAAGAAAGAAAAGAAAGGGGGGAGGGGGAAGGCTTGTGCTGCTAGATCAGGGGAGTATTAAATGATCCCAAGTCCAGAAATGTCTTTTCAAAGACTTCAGCCATTAGGACTTAATATTAAATTTACTCCTTCTGTGCCTTAAAAAATAGCTAATTTTTTTTCAAAAGGTGCTTTTGATGCCAAAGGTATGGCTTAGGCTGAAAGGCACCGGTACATCAAACATCATTTGGGGGATTTCAAAGGGCTGTTTCAGCAGGATCCTGTTCTCCTGATCCTCCTTCTCGGCTGATGAAGTTTCTGAGCTCCCTGAAGTCAGATCTTGTGTTCTTGGCTATCAAAGGCCCCAGCAACACTGAGTCTGTCTGTCCATCCCGGTAAAACTTTTGCATAGAAAGCCTCCCTTTTGCACAGAGATCTGAGGGGGGAATAAAAAGGATGCTGATTTGCCAGGAAACAGGAGGGAAGCCCTGCTGAGCTGATAGGAATCTTCGGACCAGATTTGAATACATTTGGCCCAGACAAGGGGGTGGGGGAAAAAATCCATTACTTTGGAGAAAAGCCTCACCGGGTTTCAAAGGGAAATATGTTAATGCTAGGAGAAATCATTTGTGTGGGTTTGCGTGTGAGTGTTTCCACAGCCCCACAGTTTAACATCGTCAACCGGGAGCAAAAAAGCAAAAGCATTGGAATTAAGCTGCCACTGTTCAGGGGAGGCAAAGGAGAGCTGGAGGGCTGGAGGGAGTCTGCAAACCACCCCGGCCCTGCCCTAGCAGTCTCAGCCAGCCGGGTCTGGGGTCTGAGACTCAGACAGCAGCAGAGCCCCCGACCTGGATCCCCCAGCAGTGTTAGAGGGATCTTCCTTTCCTTCCTTAAGGTCTTTCCTCAGGAGTCTGCAGGCTGTTGCTCACAGATGTCCCCCAGACGGTTCCCAGTGTCCAGATGGGAAAACTGAGGCCTGCAAGGGGAAGGGCACTGCCCAAAGGGCTGCACTGGTCAGGCTTCCTGACTCATCTGCACCCCTGCTCTCCTCCAGACCATGTCCTACCCACCGGCCTTCTCCCAATAGCCCCTGCTTGCCCCGGCACCTGCTGCGCTCTCTGAAGACTGCACCTGGGTGGCTGTATTTACCTCTATGCATAGCCTCTGTGGACACCCTAAAAATGAGGTGTCTGTCATATCTGACCTGAGGCCAGGCATCTCTATGACCAGGCATTGTCCCAGGCCCCATAGGAACTGAACAGTTGTGTCCGGATAATCATAGGAAAGCTCTCTCTACAGCTACAAGAGGCAGTATGCCTGGATTCAGGAGTCCCAGGTCCTGGGCTCAGCTTGGTCTTTTTCCCGTGGGCCTCACTTCCTTCCTCTATAAAATGAGGACCATTCCATCATCCCTGTCTCTGCTTCCTAGGCCTGCTGTAAAATTTCAGTCAGATCAGGAACAAAAGCTGTGGGCAGGGAGTCTTCAGAACAGGGCAACAGGAGGCCTGCTCGCCCCTCCAGAAGTAAGGCACAAGCAGGAAGAAGGAATGAGGCTGTTTTGAAGGCTGACCTGCATGGTTGTTGCAAATGCACCTTGGAGGCCCTGCACAGCCCACATCAGTGCAGGACTTTTCATGACACTTTGACAGCTCTTTTCTTCATTAGGAGAATAGCTGGTCGAATTTAGAGAAGAAAAGAGACTAAGGACTTGTTTCTTGAGATAAAGATGAGGGACTGGGTGGGAGTCAGGTGCTGGAGCTGCCTGATTCGGACTCCTATCCTTGGCTTATTACACAAGGAATTGGGGGCCAGCAAAACTTGGCACTTGAATCTCAGCACTGTCTTTTCGCGAGGAGAGGGAGAGGAGAGAGAAAAGAGAGACAATAGCTCATCATTAATGGTCTTGAATTAATATAAATTAGTTGAGCACATCTTGGCTGCTCCCAGTCAGGCAGAGCAGGGGGCTGCCGGGGCCAGCATGGAGGTTTCTTTCACCTCACATTCACACAGCCATCCATAACACTGCTGCTGACCATGCACTCCTCCCCGCCTCCCTCCCTGCCCCCACTACGGGATCCGGCTCTGGAGGTGTAAAACAGGTGTAAAACAGGGGCAGCCCCCCAGAGCCTGTGACCTTTGGAATAACCTTTGGGAGACTGCCGCCCAGAGAATCGCTGCCGTTAGGAGCAGAGGGTGTCTTGAGCTCAGCCACAGGCCAGACCCCTGCCTCCCCCATCTCACACTGTCCCCCGGGACCACAGAAGCGGCAGGATTGCATGTCTGTGCCCACAGCCAAGGCCACAAACAGAACAATGCCTGGCAACCAGAACCACCCAGAACCACCAGAATGTTGCTTAGGACTGTAGGCTTCCCGGGGCACTGGCATGTTTGTTTGAACACACAAGTTGTGAATTCTGTCCCTACAAGGGGTCTGAGTCAGGCTGGCCTTTCCTCCACTGCATCGGTGCAGTTATAATTCAAGGAATATAAAGCCGCCCATCAGGTAGCACAGGGCAGTTCGGTACCAGCAAATGGGCCTCGGATGAGACTATGGGTGACCACAGGTGTCCTAACTCAGGATGGCCCACTTAGGCACACTGAGGCCACCTAACCCAGGCCTGGCCCACTGGGACATGCTGGGACCACCTGACCCAGGCCTGGCCCATAAGGCATGCTGGGACATTCTCAGGACCAAGCAGAACATTTGCTGCTTAGCCCAAAGTTCAGAGGTCAAAGGGCACTCCCAGTATCCCTGGGAGATAGGAACTTTTAAGCCCACTTACAGGGAGGGAAACTGATGCTCAGAGAGGCCAAGTCCCTTGTCACAAGGTCACACAGCCAATAAACGACAAGGTCGGGTTTTAAGCAGAGACAAGAGCCAACTTTATCCATGTGGCAATTAAAGCTTTCTAAATGATTCCTCGGACAATTCTCAGGACTTTCATGAGATGGAACCAGTATCATCCCAATTGCATACACACAACAACTGAAGCTCAGAGAGGCTGAGCCACAATGGCCATGGTCACACAGCTGGTAAGTGATGGAGCTGGGATCCCAACCCGCAGCGGTCTGGCTCCAGAGCCCCGGCGGCACGGCACAGATGGGGGAGCCAGCCTGCCTGGCTTCAAACCCTGCCTTTTCCACTTACCAGCACTGGGACTTTGGATGAGTTGTTCAGCCTCAGTTTCCCCACCTATAAAATGGAAATCATAACCACAACATAGCAGCACGGAGGACTGAGTTATCGGTGTCCGTGGACGCGCACAACACGGCCTGGCCGGTACCGAGTGTCACGTGCTCGTCAGACGATCTCCGTTCCGCACAGCGCTCACTCCACTAATTCTCTAAGCATTCGAGTAAAACCTGGCAGCCCGGAGGACCCTCTTCTCCAGCCCGTCCCGGGCCCCGTGGGTCCAAGGCTCGAGGGAGGCACACAGCCGAAACACGGCACAGACCCAGCGTCCGTAATGTTCCTGTCAGAGCAAACGAGGCCATTAACAGACGAGCTCTGTGATGGAATTGTCCTGCGCGGTATTTATTACAGGGTCCTTTCCCTGACGCCTCCCCGGGAGAGAATATTAAATATTTAATGCGCACGAGGCTGCTCGTTTGTCATCCCCTCTTCAGCTCTCAAGTTGGCTCTGGGCTGGGGGAGCGCCAAAGTCCGAGGCCTGGCATCCTAGTGCCTTCCCTCCTCCCCTACAGGGCACCGGGCCAGACCGGGCCGGGGAAAGCAACAAGGACCCCCGTCAGGGACTCTTGGGGCCGAGGCCCAGGTGGGTCCTGGGGAGGTGTCCTCCATCACCCAAAGTCTTCTGAGTCACTGGCCACTGGAGCCTGGGAGCCTTCACCACACCCAGCCTGTCCCTCCTCCACACCCCCGCCACTGCCTCCCGCACCACCTGCCCCTCTGCAGAGGCTCCTGTCCCGTCCACACTCGGGGAGCTGGAAGTGGCAGGGAGCAAATGCCCCTGAAGCAAATCTCCATCAACGATGGGCTGTGACTTGATGCGTAACAGCCCCAGCTTCCTCGCCCCATGTGTTGGATGGCTCAGGGGTATGTGTTCCATACTGGCCCCAGAGGTCCCCAGTGGGACTGGGCTCCTGCTGCCCACAGCCTTTATGGGTGGGCTTCCTTTCCCTCTCTGCTCTCATGTCCCCTCTCCCCTGCTAGCCCAGGCTGGGATTATCCCCCAACCAAACCGCCTGCATTCCCATCGTGGTCTCGGGGCTGCTTCTGCAGGGACATGAACTAAGGTAATGCCACGGCCAGGTGGGGGACTATCAGAGCACACAAGACACAAGCCTCGTCTCCCACCGAGCACTGACCCGCTCAGGGCGAAGCCCTGTGCTACGGGACTGGGGACCCAGAAAGGACCCCCAAGATCTGACTCCTGGACCCCCAAGAGCTCCCAGACCGCATGGGGCACAGTCACAAGACACTAACCACAGTGCAATGTAACCAGCTCTCACTTCCGTCAAACCAGCCCAAGTGGTGCCCTCCTGCAAACAGAGTCACCCTGTGGCCTCAGCTCCCTCCCTGGTGCAAACGTGGGGCCCCTCAGTGAACACAGCCCAATGAAAGGGATCTTGTCAGTCGCGTTCATATCGATTTTCCAGCTTTTCTTGGTCTCTTTCTTTCCCTGGTGACTTTTAGCCATCTGTGTGATATTTGGGTGTTGGCACAGTATAATCCCATTTGAGAGGAGAGGCTGTGGGAGAAGCTAAAGGCATTTGACAAACATCCATGTGTGAGGGAAGGGACAGACGTCTGGATTCTCCATCCCCAGAGCACTGGGCAAAGGCATGTTCCCAGCATCCGGCCTTGCACGCAGGGCAGGGTGGCCTGGAGGGAAGGGGAAGGCCTGTCGTTCAGGAGGAGCACAGGAAGTCAACCAGACTGCAGGCCCACTGAGTGCCAGGCTTGGGCTTCTACCTCCATGACCTCCTCTACTCCTCACGACAACCACATGCAGGTGCTATGGTCTGGGACTAGGGCCCTGCTTCCCTCTTCCTGAGGCAGGGCTTGGCTCCTGCAGGGGCTCCTGCCTAAGCCCTTCTCCATCTCCACTCTTGGCTTCCTTTTCCTGTGGCCAGTGCATTCTCCAGGTTCAGTATCAGCCTGTCATCTCCCCAGAAAGTGCTTCCCTGACCTCTTACTCTGGGTTGAATTGTATCCCCCCAAAAGACAGGTTCAAGTCCTAACTCTCTGTACTCATGAATGTGACTTTATTGTAAATAGGATCTTTACAGGTGTAACCAACCCAAGCGGATTGGGGTGGGCACCCATCCGGTGACTTCTCCCTCACAGTAACAAGAGAGAAATTTGGACCCAGAGAGGAGAGTGTGCCACGTGAAGACAGAAGTTTGGGGCCACAAGCCAAGGAAGGCCTAGGGCCACCAAAAGCTGCAAGAGACAAGGAAGGTTCTCCCCCAGAGCCTTTGCAGAGAGCATGCAATACCTTGATTTCAGACTTCGAGCTTCTAGACCAGGGAGAAAATAAACTTCTGTTGTTTTAAGTCACATGGTCTCTGGTGAAGCGGCTCTAGGAAGTTAATAAACCCTTTCCTAAGGTAAATCTCCTTTGTCTCCTCTATCACACATCTTCCCTTCTCCCTCCTTCATGCCACTAATAACAAAGTACAATTATCCTTACGTGTTGTGTTCATTTCCCATGTCACTTGCTAGACTAGGAGCCCAGTGAGGGCGGAGGACTTGCCTGCCTTGTTCTTTACTATATTCCTGGTATCTGCCCCAGTACCTATGGGGCCTGGTACATAGTAGGTGCTAAATAAGTGTTCACTTATTGACAAAGATTTAATGGATGCCTATGATGTGCTGATCTTGCTCTAAGTGAACAAAATAAACAGTCTTCTCTTTATGGAGTTCACATTCCACATTCAATAAGGACCATAATAAATAAGTAAACAGGATGTTAGAAGATGATGAGGTCAGGGCAAGGGGCAGGGCAGGATAAGGGATATTGAGCACTGGCATAAAAGAGTACAAACTGAAAAATTAACTTAGGTGGTCAAGAAGGCCTTGTCGACAGGTGCCATTTCAACAAGGTTTCAAGAAAGTGGTTTGAAGGAATTAGCCATATGAGATTCTAGGGAAAGAACACTCTAGGCAGAGGGCATAGCCAATGCAAAGACTCTAAGGCAGGAATATGCTTAGTAGTTCAAGGAAGAATACTGGTCAATGTAGATGGACTAGAGTGAGGAGGGGGGAAGAGTTGCAGGAAAGGAAATCGTATATTTGATCAAATGTTTGTTGGATGGATGGATGGATGGATGGATGGATGGATGGATGGATGGATGGATTGTTGGATGGATATAGATGGATGTAGATGGATATGGATGGATGGATGGATGGATGGATGGATAGGATGGACGGATAGAATAAAGAGGAGAAAGAGAGAAGAAGGGAGAAATGGTCCATGTCTAGGAATCTAAGATAGGTACTAACTCTGTCCTCTAATCATATATTAGGTCAATAATTGACCTAACGACCAAAAGGGTCCTATCACTCAAGAAATGTAGCCAATCACAGAACAAACAAAGTCAGCCCTCCACACCCTTTTCCACCATAACACAGCATCACAGAACAGAGATGAGGATGTCTAAGAAAATAGGCTCAAGCTTCTTGGGGACCAAGGGTCCCAAGTAAGGGCTCTTCCAGGGTCTGGGATCCTGCTTATCCAGCTGGATGTCCAGAGCCCCCAGCTGGATAAGCTCATTTAGAGCTATGAACCATGAGGCTGAGCTGGTCCAGGCTCCTGATAGTTAACAGTGCATCTATCCCAGAGGAATTGCTAGTGAAGCCACTTCTGGTACTGAGTCCCTGAAGGACATTCATAAAAGTCATTAAAAATAACAGATTTGAAATGAAATCATGTGAGTTTATTAAAATTGGGAATTTCCTCTTCCTCCCTCACCCCCAGCTCCAGCTGGCTCAGATTAGCATCCCCAAGGGGCCCCAGCAGAAGAGGAACCCCACTGCCAGGAATCTCCTGAATGAGCATGTGACCCAGAGCCTGAGTCGGGGCAGCCCTTTGTCTCCAGAACCTGGTCCTCTTCTTCCCTCATCTGTCCCACCTCTCCTGCTCTGGGAAACATTTCCAGTCCTCCAAACAGAACACACTGTGTGTGTACAGACTTTCCCTACATGCCTCGTCTGTCCCCTCCATGGGACACTCAGCTCTCATGTGTCCTGTGCCACATTTTGCCCAGCTGGCCACATCACCTCGTAGAATCTTCTTTTCTTGATTTCCACGACATCACACTCCCCTTGTGCTCCTCCCACCCCTCTGTTTCTGTGAGGTCCCTGTCACCCCACACCTTTAAAGTGTCAGAGTGCCCCAAGGGCTCCATCTTGGGCTCTCAATCAATCTCTCTCTCTCTCTCTCTCTCTCTCTCTCTCTCTCTCTCCCCACAGTTCTCTCCTTAAATTATCTCATCCATTCCCAGGGTTCAAATATCATCACGATGCTGACAACTTCTAATATTTTCATGTCCAACCCCAGCTTCCCCGCTCACTCCAAGACTCCATCTTTACCTGGACTTCCACAGGCCGAACTCACCGTGGCCAAAATGAACCAATGTTCTCTGTGTTTCCTCTCTCAGTAAGCAGCACACCCCCTCACCCCACAACTGGAACCAAACACCAGGGAGTCCTTCCTGACTCCTCTCTCTGTGACCCCGTCCCTTCTTGTCCTCAGGTCCCCTCTGCACTCACTCCAGGACCCACCTCAAATCCAGCTTCTTCGCTTTCTACCTCTTCCGTCCTAGGCCAGGCCTCCTTCCACTACTCCACTCCAGCCAGAGCGGTCATGGGCTAGGAGAATCTCCTGGAGAGCCCACACCCGAAACTGTGGGCTCTGCTGCAGGGAGAGGAAACAGCGACGGCCATGCACGCATGTAGTCCTTGGATGCCCTGCGGATCAAGGCCAGCTGCAGACCTCCAAGGAGAGAGCCACGCAGCGATGCAGGGGGCAGCCCTGTACCCTGCACCGCCCACACTCTCTCTGTAAGCCCAGACGAAGAAGCTGGTGTCACACAGCCCAGTGTGCAGAGCCCAGCATATCCTAGTTATTGGTCACCAGTTATTTTCATCTTCACTAATGGTAATAATAACGATATCACTCTTTGCCTTCATGGCTCCCTTTACAGAGAGTTTCCAAGGGCAGTACTGTCACGACTTCTTCACCAACCCCTTGGGATGGGTGTGATACCCTCAGCCACAGGTGGGGGCCCCACCGTGGCAGACACAAGGACTCCATGCCAGGCCATATGAACACAATTAAAACTACAGGTCCCAATTCCCACCACGCCCCACGGTCTCTGCTTGTAATAAGCATTTCCATACTCCCTGTAAAAAGCTCGCCACTCCAACACCCAGTTAACTCTGGGAACATCGGCAGAAATCCTTCACTGACCACTGATTCCTAGGATGGGCTTGGGACAGTCCTTAGCACCTACCATATTGCCCAGCAGCCCTGCACCCAATTGCTGTGTTCCAGAAGAGCCTCATCGAAACCAGAGCTTTATTTTAAGTTCAAGGGAACCCTATTTCACTTGCTCATTCTCATCATTCTCGACCCTGGCTGCACTTGAGAATCTCCTGGAATGCCCACATCCAAAAACTGTGATTCTGTTGGCCTGCGGTAGGGCTGAGTTTTGATACTCTGATTTGTGAAAAGAACAGGCAGCCATAGTTGAGAACCACTGATATTTGATCCACAAACACAGATGGAGCACTGGTTGAGGACCAGGGATATGCCTTCTGGAAGCTTCTACCTAATATGGGAAATAGGAAGGTACGTGGATTATTAAAATGAACTATCTTCCAGGTGTTGGTTTTTATCAATGTTTTTAACTTAACACACATTTCTATTACTTGCCAGTTGTCGGGCAATGCTCTAAGCACTATACAGATGTAATTTATTTAGAACTTGGAACAACAGTGCGAAAGGTACCATCATTAGCCCCATTTTCCAGATGAAGCTACAGAGAGCTTAAGTAACCTGTGTCAAGTCACAACATCTAGCAAGTGGCTGAGCTAGAATCCACACGCAGAGAATTGGATTCATCTTTCCAACCGCTGGTCTCTGCAGCAGTGGCTTCTAAATCTTAGGGGGATTTGCACCGAAACACAGATTCTTGACCTCATTCACTGCACTCCCCGCCACCCTCAGATTCCAGTTCAGTCAGCCGAGGTGGGACACGGGAACCTACATTTTTTTCATGTTGCAGGCGATTCAGATGTGGGTATCCTAAGGACAGTCCTCTGAGGGACTCTGGTTGTAAACAAAGTGTGGTGGTTTTAAAATGTGTCCACAGGGGACGCCTGGGTGGCTCAGTCAGTTAAGCATCTTGATTTTGGTTCAGCTCATGCTCTCACGGTTCATGAGGTCAAGTCCTGTGTCAGGCTCTGTGCTGTCAGTATGGACCCTGCTTGGGATTGTCTCTCCTTCTCTCTCTGCCCCTCCCTCACTCATGCTGTTCACTCTCTCTCTCTCTCTCTCTCTCTTTCTCTTAAAATAAATAAACTCTTAAAAAATTTAGAAAGCAAAATAAAATGTGCACAAATTCTGCAACATACCCTCCTTTAAAAGATGGAAGTTAAACCCACTTTCCTTGAGAAGGGGATGCATTTAGTGATGTGCTTCTAACAAACAGAATAAAGCAGAAGGGATGGGGTGAGATGTGTGGCTCCCAAGAGGAAAGGGCAGGACAAGCGCTAGCCCATTAGCCGGCTGGGGTACAAGAAGCAGCATGCTGGCCCTGAGAGAACTGCAGCTTCCTCCTTTGCTCTCTCTCTCAGGTCACTCCTTGCTGGGGAGACCAGTGGCTGTGCCGTGGGGACCCTGAGGCCAACCTGTGAGAGGAGCTGAGGCTTCCTGACAACAGTCAGCACCACCATGCGAGTCAGCCATCTTGAAATTGGACGCACCAGCCTCCACTGACATCTTGATACAACCTCCTGAGAGATCCTGAGCCACAGCCACCCAGTTAAGTTGCTTGCCAATTTTACTAAACTGTTGGATAATAAGTGTTTGTGGCTTTAAGCAACTACGTTTGGGGGTATTCATTATGCAGCAGCAACAGATGACTAATACAGAGAAACAGCTTTCACCATTGATAAGAGTCAGGAGGAGCTGCACATGACAGATGCCACGGCTTGAGAAACACAAGCCAAAATGGGGAGAGAGGGCATTCATTCCAGGTAGAGGGAACAGCATGTGCTAAGGCATGGGTGAGTGCAGTGAGCTGGTATTTTCGGGCTTTGCTGGCAGCACCTCAAGAGGCACCACAGTGCATGCCTAAAGACGCGTCAGAGGCCAGGTCAGGATGGACAGAGCACGCATACATCCCCGTTTGCCCAGGACAGTCTGATTTACGCCTATTACCCACGCATCCCATGCGATTTACTGTTTGTCCTAGATGCAATCGTCTCCTACCCTAGAGGCAATGGGGAGCCATGGAAGGGTTTTAAGCTGGGGAGTGACCTGATCCCAACTGTGTTTTGGAAAGATCCGTTTGCAGAGAATGCACTGGTGTGCAGGGTGAACTGCTATGGAAGGTGGACTGGTTTGGAGTGAGGGTGGAGGCTTGACCAGAGTAGAACAAGATGAGAAACCAAGGAGGACCTGGGGACAGTCCCCTGGTCAGAGTGGTCAGTGATCATGACAGCCTGTATTGAGGCCAGAACAACAGTAGTGGGATCAAGGAAAGTTTAGGAAAATGTAGGAGATCTTGAACAGACTCTGTCGCAGTCAGACATGGAGGAGAAGAAGCTAGCAGGAGAGGTGCAGAGGCTGTTGGGGAGCATGGCCCCCACATTCCAGGGACCGGAGCTCCGTCTAAAAATAGCTCTCAAATGAGTCACCTCAGTCGGAGCCAACAAGGATTTGGCTGGTTTGTTTCCGAACCGCAGGGGGGGTTGGCCAAAGAAGCTGAAACCACACGTAGTCTTGGCTCGAGCAGGTCCTGTTGGACCTGGTCTCCTGCTAAGGGCGATGCCACAGCCCTGATGCCTATGAGCTCCTCTCCAGTGCACAAGACTATGACAACGCGAGAACTATTCTTGTTTTGCAGTTAAGGCCTCAGGCCTGAGAGAAGCTGCCAAGGGTTTCCAGGGCACAGGCTGTAGAAGCAGCACAGCCGGGATGCAAACCCAGATCTCCCCAGATATTCAGTATCAGCCAGAGAAAGCTTTTTGGGTAAAATCCCTAGAAACACACTCTTGCCTCCTCCCAGCTGGGATACCTTGGCTGAACTTGAGTCATCCTCCTAATAAAAATTCCATGTTCCATCAGCAGAATGCTTCCAGCCCAATTAGATCAATTTTCTCTAAGTAGCAATAAATGTGTTTTCCTTTCAGAGGCCAGCCCGACACATTAAGCAGGCTTGGGGCAGCCATTCCCCAGGCCGCTGGCTCCGTGTGCGCAGGGTCAGGGGTCACAGTGCCGCCGCCTCCAGCTCATTAGTGGGGCCCATTCATCTTTGCTGGGGACACCAGCACTCAACATGGTGGCAGGGCTCAGGGCGGGGGAGTGTGGGCAATTCATCAGGGACTCAGGTTCGCTGGAGACAAGAGCAGAAAAGCAGACCTGCTCGCGGCCGGCAGGATCCCCAGGCCCAGCAGCTGAGGCCTGGAGCCGCCTGGTTAAAGGTTAACCTGGTCCAGGATGTCTGTCTGTGGGGGCCGCAGCCACCATGCAGGGAATGAAGGGCCCCGGGGAAGCCCCTTTGAAATGCACCTGGCTCCCGTCAGAGGTTCCCTTCCGGCCGCTTCCCTGACCCCCAAAATCCATCCAAGCAAGGCCTACAAGGGCCTGGAGAATGACACTGTCACTTGAGACCCCTGTGGCTCAGGGACTTGCCTGGAATAGACCCTTTGATTTGCAAATCCAGATTCTAGGAATGAGAGGGCACTTTAATACTGCCTTATCCTGCCCTGCCGGGACCCCCAGCCTGGTGGGAGCTTGGCAGAAGGAATGAGACCTTTCCGCCTCCCCAGGGCTGGCGCTCAGCCTTCCTCACACATCTAGCGCTTGCCACCCTGGGCCAGCAGAGGCCACAACCCGGAAGCAGGATCGCCAGAGGGCCAGCTCACTGTAGGAGTTTGCCAGGGTTGCGGTAAGGAAGTACCACAAACTGAGCAGCTTAAGCAACAAATCTTCATTGTCTCACAGTTCTGGAGGCTAGAAGTCCATGATCAGGGTGTCAGCAAGACCAAGATCCCTTTGAAGGTCCTCAGAAAGGGTCTGTCCCGGGCCTCTGTCCCCAGCCTCCAGTAGTTCCTTGGCGGCTGAAGGGCGTAATTCCAATCTTCACGTGGCATTGCATATGTGTGTGTCTGTGTCCAAATGTCCTCTTTTATAAGGGCCCCAGTCGTATTGGATTAGGTCCCACTGTCATGACCCGAATCGCCTACTTGAACTGAATCACCTGTATGGAGACATCCTCTCCAAATGCAGTCACATTCTCAGTTACTGGGGAATAAGTCTTCAACATATGAATGGGGGTGGGGGCGGTACATAATTCGGCCCACAGTAGTCCCACTTGGGGCCACAGGAGAGGTGAGGCCCAGTGATCCCGCCTCATTTGGGGATACAGATGTGTATGGCGTCGCCACCGGGCCCTGCAGGAGGTGCTGGTGCACAGTGAAGATCTGGAGGGTGCCCCGTTGGGCTCATAGGTGGCAGGGAGGTAGGCACGGGTCAGTCACACAAGTAAATGTGCAGTTGCGATCTCTGGTGGGTGCCTTGAAGCCCAGGGGTGGGCAGCTAGAGACGCAGGTCACCAGGTCACGCTGCAGGTAAGCAGTAGAGCTGAGTCTCAGGCCTGGCTTCCCTGGGCTCTTGTTCAGTCCAGCTGACCCCCACCCCCACATCCTCCTGTCCTTCTGGCCCCTAGCATCCTCCCAGCCTGATGCCTTTCCCGGAAGCCAGATTAATAGCGTCTGAGCAAGCCTGGCCAGGAAGCACAGCTCAGGGTAACCTTTCCACAGAGCTCAGGGGGCCTGGCAGAGGTCTTCCTGATTTACACCGTCCCGGCCGCACCGCCCCCCTCCACCGTGGAGAGCCCCTCCTTCGGTGCTCCAGGCGTTTGCGGCTCAAGAGGCGCTCTGTCCAGATGGCCATCAGCAGGTCCTGGGCCCAACTGTCACCTCCTTGGCGAAACCTTGCTGACCAGACTCCCCCGGCACCCCTGACCCCAAACCTCTCCTCGGCACCCTAAGCACAACTGAAACTAAATAATGGATTGCAAAATTAGCTGTTCTGTGTCCGTGTCTCCTGGAGGCCACAAGCTTTCTGACAACAGACACAGTTTTCCCATCCACTTCCACATGCCCCAAATCCAAGTCCATGCCCATGACATGGCAGTGGACGGTAAACATTGGCCAAATAAATAAACAAAATAATTGATTATTTAATCAACCTCCTACTTCTCCCAAAGCCACAAGCTGACCTGCGGGCTTGGGGCAAGTCTATGCCATTCCCGAGGGCACCAAGGGGGATAAAGATGAAGAACAAGAGGGATGGTGTTCGGGGTCGGCGGGAAGAGCTTGGGCAAAGACAAGACAGTGAGGATGTGCAAAGTGGGTTTGGAGAACAGTGAGCATTTCGGTTCAGACAGAGCAGGGCTTGAATGCTGGGCTTGGGCGTCACCGAAGGTTTTTGAACACTGATAGGCAGAGCAGGTGCGTCCACACGACAGTGCAAAATGCAAGACCAGAAGTCAGGAAAGGGGACTTTGCTAACACAAAAGTTCAAGAGCCACCCCACAGGAAGGGCAATCAAGGTCACTGGGGGAGAGCAGAAAAGGGGGAAATGACACTCATTCTGGGGACTCCTGTAGCCCAGGGAAGTGGGATTCAGTAGAGCAACATGATCAGGAAAGCAGAGAAGGAATGACCTGAGAAGTTGGAGGAAAGCCAGCAGCCCCAGTGCTCTAGGAGGGAGGCACTCGGGTCATTCTTGTATCTGCCCACTGTGTGGGTCAGGGGACCTGTTTTCAATGTCCAACCCTATCAGGGACTGGCTGTAAAACCTGGGCAAATGACTGCATCTCCAGTGCTCTCTTTTGCCATCTGCAAATCGGAACTGGATAAGCCTGTTGAAGAATACGGCATGTATTCATAGACACGTTGAGATCTCCAGCACAGGCCCCAGCCCACAGCTCCCTCTGGGGCTCTCCGGCCACACAGTCCTGGTGTATATCAGGATTTCTCACCCTCAGCCCTGTAGATTTTAGGAGCTAGGTAAGTCTTTTTTTTTATTATTTTTAACGTTTATTTATTTTTGAGAGAGACAGACAGACAGACAGAGTCTGAGTGGGGGAGGGATAGAGAGGGAGAAACACAGAATCCGAAACAGGCTCCACGCTCCACACTGTCAGCAGAGAACCCAAAGCAGGGCTCCAACCCATGAACTGCGAGATCACGACCTGAGCGGAAGTCGGACACTCAACCGATTGAGCCACCTGGGCATCTCAGAGCTGGCTATGTCTTTAATGCCCACATGCACTGTAGGATGTTTAGTGCCATCTCTGGGAGCCAAAACTGTCTCCAGACATTGCCGAGTGTTCCCCGCAGGGCAAAACTGCTAAGGCAACCACACAGGTCTGTAACCAACCCTTTCAGGAAAGCTGTGTGCAAGGAGAGGAATTGTGTCTTATCTCCCAGAGGAGGTCCTTTGTGCCCATGGCCCCCATGCACCTGACCCACAGACATCCTCTGAACACTTAGTCTGTGCCAGACTGAGCAGAACAGTGACTCTGCTCTCAGGGATTTTACAGTCAGCAGGAGGAACCATGTTGATATATGGGATCACATGGGATGGTGGGCAGGGTAACGGCCCCCAAAGATGCCCACAACCTAATCCCGAGAACCTGTGGATATGTTACCCCACATGGCAAGAGGGGGAGCTTTGCAAATGTGATTAAATCAATGGTTCTGAGCTAAAGAGGTTGCCCTGGATTATCCAAGTGGGTCCAATGTAATCACAAGCCTCCTTATAAATGAAAGAGGGAAGCAGGTGAGTCGGAGTCAAAAGGGGGGAGTGGAAAAAAAAGGAGGTGTGATGACAGAAGGAGCAGTCAGAGTCAGGGAGTGATGAAGATCTACAACACTGGCTTTCAAGGTGGAAGAAAGAGCCACCACCCAAGGAATGCAGGTGGCCTCTAGAAGCCAGAAAAGGCAAGGAAATTCCCCTAGACCCTCCAGAAGGAACGCACCCCTGCAAACACCAGAATTTCAGCCCAGTAAGACCCACTTCAGATTTCTGACCTCCAGAACCATAAGAGAAGAAACTTGTGTTATATTGAGCCACTTAGTTTGTGGTAGTTTGTTACAGCAGCAACGGGAACTAATACAAACAGTCACACAGTTATGCAGAGGGGCATGGAGAATCTCAGAGGAAGGAGGAGGGCTGCCATGTATGGTTGTCCATGTCACACGCTACTCAAAAATAGTTAACGAGGAAGGTCATTGGGCTGAAATTTGACCCATAGGCCTCTTACCTAACCATGAGCCCTTGTGAGGACTATGGCTGTGGGGGTGCGGGAGGGGGTAGAAAGACACCTTTTTCTAATTCGAATATACACAGGCACTTTCCATTTGCCAAAAGATGTGACCGAGGGGAACTGGGTGGGGGTCTTTAATTTGCACCTGTAACTGTGGCCCTGGCAGGAGACTTTGAGTCTTCCTGAAGTAGTCAGGAAGGGCTTCACAGAGTCAGAGATACCTGAGCCAGCTCGTAAACAGCAAACGAGGAAGGAAAGAGGAAGCCATTCCGAGGAAAGAGGATGGCATAGAAGTCTGAGGAGCCCGATGCACCTGGAGGAAGATGAAGAAGCCCCACCGGCTAGAGCAGCAGGTATGTTTGAGGGAAGGGGATCCAGAGGTGTGGGGTTCCCTTTGGGACCTGCAGAGTCTGAAGGGCCTGTTGACATTCATGGGGAAGCAAAGAGGCCTGGCAAGAGGTCTGGGCTATTCCACACCAGCCTCCAGACGCCCCTCCAGCAGCCTGGCACAGACCAGACTCGGGTTCCCCTCCCACCAGCCCAGCCCCGGAGACTTCTGCCCCATGGCTCTGAGGGGCACCCGGCTGCTGGACAACTTGCTTTTAGGCTCTAGTAGTGAGTCCGTCCCCTGCAGTGCCCCCCGCCTTCCCAGCACTTAACTCAAGACAGGTATTGATGACGCCGTGACCTTCCCTAATATATTGCCACAATGTGACGCGGGCCAGTCCTGCAGTCCCCGGCCAGCCACAGCCCCTCCCTGGCCCTGAGCAAAGAACAAGGAAAAACCATCAAGCTGAGCACGAGGTTTGCCATACAAATGACAGTAAGTAAGTTGTTTTCAGGAGGCCGCAAACGGGCCCCCATAGACTAATGGGTGTCCATGGCTTCCTCCCTCCCCCTCCCTAGGCCTCCCCCTTCCAGAGCTGGCCCAGCTGGAAAGCTCCAGCTCTCCCCCCCATGCCCCCCCACCCCCAAGCCCTTTTGCTGACAGTATAACCTTCAGGAACCTGAAATTCCTGAGTGGTCCCCAGAGCTCAATGCATCTTGAAAGAAAATTTGTGTAATGTCATTTCAGGCTGTCCCTAATCCAGAATTATTGAGGGGGGGCTGGGACCTGGGAATTGCCTCTGACACTTGACAAATACTTGGCTTTGTGCAAATGGACAGGCTCCTGAAATAACTGCCTTTGGATGTCACATGAAGAGAAATTAATTCTTTATTAACTTCCGCAATGATAATCTAATAAACCCATCGGGCCTCCAGGCCCCTGCACTGAAAGAGCTTGGTGGTTTGGATGCAAATGTCTCCCGACCCCATTTTGTCAGGAATGTGCTCACAGAGAGGAGAAATAATCAGCTCTGGAGGTCAGATGTCAGGTCAGAGTCAAAATGGGTGACTTTCACGGCTCCACACAGCTCCCAAGATTCAGGAGACTCAGGCCCTCTCTGTGACAACCAGCTGTTCTGGATTTTCTGAGACGGACCTCAATTTCAGATATGCTGTCCTTTTGTCCCCACAAGAGCATTTGTTCTGGTCAGAGGATAGTCTCTCATTTTTGCTTAGATTATGAAGTCACCCTCCAGTTCCAAAGGACGGTCATCCATACTTTCAACCCCCAGGTACCTGCCATGCGCCAGACATGGAAATACAAGTCCTCTGTCTTTGGGAGCTAACGGTCCAGTGGAGAAGCAAATAACAAAATTGGCTGTGATTGTAAACTGGGGGAAATGCTATAAGAACAAAGAATATCCGGGAAAGAAGACAAAACTCACTTCTCCTCAGAGATGATCCTAGCCCCCGGTCACCGTGCAGGTCGGCAGTGTGAGCAGTAGGTGGCCGACTGAGAGGCCTTCGGGTCCAGTCTCTCTGGTAAAGTCCTGGCTGCACACACCCCACCATGAGCCCCCACAGAAACAGGAGTCTGAAGGTCCTTCCTGGAGGTAGAAAGAGCAGGAGAAGGAGGGGAAGGAAAGGGACTTATCATTGCTCCCCGGAGCTGAAGGGGGGGTGCAAAGGCCTTCCAGGGCAGGCAAATCAGAAACCTCCAGACTGTCAGGGGCAGACGATCCCAGCCTGAGGTGGTGCTTTACCCACTTACATATCTCCCATCACAGGGCACTCACCACCTCTCAAAGCACCCAGAAAACTCATGGCTATGACTGCACAAATTCTTCTTGAACAGACCAGTGTGGGTGTGAAAATGAACTAAGAGCATGCTAAAGGCATATCACAAACTAGCAAAGAGACAAAGGATAAAGGATTATTCAACCCACAGTCCTAGATCAATGATCTAACTATATGAGATCGCAAAACGGACTTAGAAACTCAGTAAAAACCAAACAAGACAAAACACACGGGTGAATGGAATTTGGGAAAGGATTTTCTAAGCATAAAAGCAATAGAAGGTTTACCAAGGAAGAGACAATGAATACGACTGCATAAAAATTTTACATTTCTCTATGTTATAGACTCAAGCATAATAATAAATATACCCCTTTTTAAAGGGGGCAAATGTCAAAGGAGAGAATTCACAAAAGAAGAAATACAAATAGCTAATATGCATGGGCCGGGGGGGGGGGGGGGGGGGGGGGTGGGAATGTCCGATCACGTTCATAATCACAGTAATGCAAGTTAGAGCAGCCATAAGGTGTCAGCTCTCACCTATCAAACTGATTCTTAAACCACGTAATGCTATTTAATGCTGTGCATGAGATGTGCGCTCCCTCACGTTGCTGGCAGACGGGCGCAAATTGTTACAACCTTCCTGGAAATCGGTTTTCTAACATGGATTGAGAACTGTAAAACTTTGTATACCTGCTTCCTCAACACACAAAGAGCCAGGCTGCAAAAAGAGAGAGGTAGTGTGGTGAGAGACTTACCAAGACTTATCAACCAAAGGCAGAGCATGGACTTTTGTTTGGATCCCAATTGAAACAAGTTGCCTGTGGGAAGACATTTTTGAGACAATTGAAGACAACCCGACCTGGCCAGATATGATGATACTTAGGAATTACCGTTCATTTTTTTAGGTGTGCAAGTGGCATTCTGGTTACGCCGTAAGAAGTTACTATACCACTTTGAGATGCAAAACTTAACTATTACAGGGGAAGTGCTACAACACCGAGGTCTTGCTTTAAAACATTCCACCAATGGGGCGCCTGGTTGGTTCAGCTGGAAGAGTATGCAACTCTTGATCTCGGGATTGTGAGTTCGAACCCCACACTGGGTGTAGAGATTATTTAAAAATAAAATCTCAGATAAATTAAGTAGTTAGTCAATTAATTATTCCAACAAAAAAATAAGGAGGGTTAGATAAAACTGTCAGAATGTCAGCCATCTTGAAAGCTGAATGATAACGCAGGGTGTCCAGTTCATGATTCCCTCCTACATGTATTTGAAATTTTTCCATAATAAAACGTGTTTTTATTTTACTTTTTTTTTTATTTTTGAGGGAGAGAGAGAGAGAGAGAGAATACGAGTGGGGAGGGATAGAGAAAGAGAGGGAGATAAAGAATCCAAACCAGGCTCCATGCTGTCATCAGAGAGCTGATGCAGGGCTTGAACTCATGAACCAGGAGATCATGACCTGAGCCGAGACTAAGTCAGATGCTTAACCGACTGAGCCACCCCGGCTCCCCTCCATAATAAAAGGCGTTTTTAATATATCTGTCCCAATGACATTTTCAAAAATGTGCACAAAGATTTATACACAAAGATATCAACAAGAAAACTGGTCACAAAAGGAAAAAAAAAATCCATTAAAGCCAAATATCACATCACAGGTTGTGAAACAGCCAGAGAATATATTGGGCCACTGTTGTAAAAAGATATTAAAAAAAAAAAAAACACACACACACATATTGGCCTTTGGAAAATGTTCATATATTAAGTGATGGGGGAAGGGGAAGCAAGATACAAAATTATAATATTCACTATGATCCCAATTATCTTAAAAATGAATCCGTTTACACAGGGGGGAAAAGGCCAAAATGTTAACAGTGGTCATCTTCAGAAGGTATAATTACAAATGATTTTTATTTGCTTCTTTAAACTGTTCTACATGCAAGAAGGTGGAAAAAAATGCAATTATCTTAAGAGCTGCTGCCAAAATTCCTCTTGGAAAGAATCTGCCTTTGGAGAAACACCTTGATACCTACCTGGGCTAGAAACTGAATCCTTGAGGGCCTGGCCCCAGGGGAAAGTGAGGCCAGCCCAGCCACATCTCAGGGCAACGTGGGCTGGGTCTAAGAAGTGGGGGAGGCTTGGAGAATGTACACCAGAGGGGAACACCCAGAACTCCAGGCAAGAGTTTTGTGTGCCCCCTGCTTTGGGGACGGAGCGGCTAGCTCCTTCCACCTGGAACTCTGAGAGGCGATATCTCTCCCTGCACCCCTGCCAACACCTCAGGACCCTGTATGTTCCAAGTGTTCCACAATAACAGGTATTATTTCTAAAGTCAGAAAGAAAATGAAAGTTTTATTTTTCTTTGTTAAGGAAAACAAAGCCTTCTTGATCCCAACCTGGAACCTGCCTTTCTGGAGCCATCCCCGATTGTTACCCACCTGGAACCATCCAGAGCAAGTTGGTTGTGTGTCTCACCCGCAGCCTGAGGGGAGTGAAGATGGCACTAACTGCCCCAATGACTTGAATTCTTGTCTGGTAGTGTTGCCCAGCACACTGCTTC
Organism: Panthera leo; assembly: GCF_018350215.1. Lineage (NCBI taxonomy): Eukaryota > Metazoa > Chordata > Mammalia > Carnivora > Felidae > Panthera > Panthera leo. The sequence continues at coordinate 19,216,911 of NC_056681.1, read as the reverse complement.
ACCCCAGCAACAGCGTTGCATCCCAGTCACAAAAACTGAATCCGGTTTGTGGGGGTTTTTTCAACACTTACAGAACGGGTCTTCGTGTCCCCTTGCTGCCCTTGCCAGCTGGCATTTCCTCCTGGGGGTGGTCTGAGTCCCATCTCCTTGAGGCTCCCCCTCCCAGCTTCTAACTTCCGGGGCACCCCCTCCACCCCCACCCCCTGTGATGCCTCAGTGTTCACTTTTTACCTTTTACGTTTGCTGATGACCAGCTGTCCTTTGTATGAAACACTTCCTGTGAAAATACCTGCTGTGGTTTCCACCTCCTGATTGGACCCGACTGATGGACTCCTGCTAAGTGTCACCTTCCCCCACTGTGTACCTAATGGGTGATTTTCTAGATGCAACTGTTAGATTCCCTCCTGTAAGTTTGGAACCTAGCTCCCACCTGTCTAGAGACTGTTGGATCCTGTCTTCAACCCATTTACTATCCCTCCCAGTTCCGTGCCATCTGCCAGTGTGCTCAAATGACCTAGAGCCCTCATCTAAGTCATTAATCAAAACACCACCCAGGGTGGAGACCTCTGGGCAGCACTGGAGAGCTCCCTCCCTTCCCGCCTCCCCCAAAGCACCTTCCAACAGGCCTCACTCTCACCTGGGTCCTCACAAATCACATCAGAGCTGAGGCACATGGAAAGCCACATGTGAATCATCCTGAAACTGTAATCCAGCACAAGTGGGGCATGGCCGGTGTCAGCCGGCACAGCTTGGGTTGCCTCTGGGGAGAATTGGCCTCCAAGGGGAGAACCTGATGTATCTGTCATCTGGCGAGCCACACCTCAGATCAGGAGCCGCTGGGTCTCTTTCCCTTGGAGCGTCTTCACCCAGGTCCAGTGTTTATGCTGTTTACTAACTTCACAGCAAAGTAGCAGCACAAATAATATCAAAGGCCTATTTTGTAAATTGCGTGTAAATTATATAATTTTCCCAGGAATGATTTTTACATCTAATTAGCACAAATTGTCTTACCAAAAAAAGGAAAAAAAGTTACATCCAAAAATAGCACGTGGGTTTTGGCTGCCTTAATTAGAAATGCTTCCTTTAAAATGGAAATCAGCAATCTTGCAAATCGAAGGGACTCCAAGGTCACGCTTAGGGACCCCAGCCTCTCTTGGGGAATCCAGGAGGTGCTTGGAAGAGAGATCTCATTGGGAAAAGGTTTCCTATGTGGGAAAGAGAAGGTCACCCAAGACGACCTCGCTTCTAGTGTTGGGGAGTTGTACCCCAGAAGGAAAAGAAACATAAATAGTGACCAGGCATATCCTTTATGTCAGGCACCATGCACTGGGTTAAACACCTCCACATAGATAATGTGGTCTTCTTCAGGGCCTTCTCCAGGGCAGTTGTTCTCCAAGCAAAGACTTCAGGGCCCAGACACCTTTTATGCCAAGGCTCCACCCTGAGTCCCCTCATTCAGGCAGCAGACAGGAAAGGAGAGGGCGTGTACAGAATGCACACCCCCACTTAACAACCTCAACTCAGAGGTGGTTCCCATCCCTTCTCCAATATTCCACTGTCAACAAGTAGTCAGAACCAAATGGCAGAGAGAACAGAGCTAGAACATTCCCAGTGAGCCTTGAAACATTCTTTTTTTTAAATTTTTTTAATGTTTGTTTATTTGTAGGAGAGAGGGAGCACAAGCAGAGGAGGGGCACAGAGAGAGGGAGACATAGAAACCGAAGCAGACTCCAGGCTCTGAGCTGTCAGCACAGAGCCCCATGTGGAGTTTGAACCCACAAACCATAAGATCATGACCTGAGCCAAAGTCAGACACTTAACCAACTGAGCCACCCAGGCGCCCCAAGGAACGTTCTTGATATGCACAAGAGACAGACAATGGTGAGCCCCTGACATGTCTGCCCCAAATCTCAGCACAGGAAGTCCGCCTCCCCATTGACTGAAGTTGGCCCCCTCCACCCATCATCCATTGGCTGGATTCCTGGTCCAGACTCCAACAACTCCTCAGGTAGCCACCTGCCTGGGAAGGCAGGTCAGGATGAAGCTCCTGATCACCATCTACTCCTCCACCCTGCCTGCCCCCCATGGCTGAGTTCTGCATTCATTACCTAAAACTGTTACAAACAGAGAGGCTTAAACAACACAAACTGACTGTTTCACTGTTTCAGAACCCATGATCTCAGCAGGGCTGACGCCTCTTGAGGGTTGGGAGGGAGAATGTGGTCCAGGCCTGTCTCTCTCTCCCAGCTTCCGGTCATGTGCTGGCAATCTTGGTGTTCCTTGGCTTGTAGATGCCAACCCATCAGCTTCCCTTGGCATTCTCCCTACTTCCTTTCACACCATCTTCCCTCTGTGCGTGTCTCTGCATCCAGATTCCCTCTTTGTAAGGACACAGTCGTATTGGATTGGGGCCCACCCTAATCACCTCGTTTTAACTTGATTATCTGCCAAGCCCCTATGTCTAAATAAGGTCACATTCACAGTACTGTGGATGGGACTTCAACATTCAGGGATGGGCAAGGAGGGCACAATTCAACCCAAAACAGGGTCCCAGCCTGCTCTGAGGTCTTGACAGCCCTGGGCTCTTCCCACCTGCCCACCAGCCAGAGAGAAGAGAGCAAGCTCTTCTGACAGGAACGCCCCACGTCCCCTCCCCAGGCCTGGGAGGAGTGGCTGTGGGAGACAGGTGTGTGAGAAGAGGAATGGGAGCAGCCAAACTGGAGCCCTCCAACATCAGTAGCCTCATGATGATTAATAATTATTAAGTTATTAATAAAGATTAATCTGGATCCCTCTTAAGAGCTGCAGAGGAGGCTGGCTCCTCGCATGAAACAAACGGATAAAAACAGCTCAGAAGAAACCTGCCCACTAGCCCGGGGACCGAGTGCCCCCGTATCGCCTCCTGGGGCACACGGCCTCAGAAGCAGACCTGGGCGTGAATCCCACACTGTCACTTTTTGGCGGAGACACCTTGAGCAGACCCAAACTGTCCTCCCAGGATCGAGTGAGCCCTGCATGAGAGGCGAGGTGCCCGTGCAGATGGCCGCTCTGTGTTTGCTGAGTCTCCCAGGGAAGGCCTGAGGCTGGAGGCTTGCTGGAGCCTGAGCCCTGAGTCAGGGCCTCGCAAGCTGAGGCATCGTGGAGTCCTAGTACATCACCTGACACAGAGGCTGCACAAGATTTCTTTCTGTTCATTGCTGGCTGCTGAGCCAGGAACACCTCAAATGGACACAGCATGGCAGTGGAGTTGACCACACACACACACACACACACACACACACACACACACACACACACACACACACGCTGCCTGGGTTCCAGAGCCCATTTGGGGCCAAGAGCCATCGTGCCCACTGTGCTCTATTTCACTTTCCTTCTGATGCTCTCCTCCCCTTTGGAGGTTCTCAGCAAGTTTATATTTGGGAATAATTGTAACGTAATTTGATACATAATTAGGGCAGAATAGAAGACTGCATTTTTAACTACCCATACATCCCCATCTCATTTAAATAATTCCTAATATATCCAAGCCGGCTGCCCGTGCGGCACTGATGTGTATTGAGCTGAGGATAATGAAATAAGGGATGGGAGAGGGAAAATGCTATTTCAGAGTCTGAAGATCACCAATTAATGACATGAAAAACCGAGAGGGACTCTGTTCGCTTAATGTCCCCTGTGCAAGGCACAAACGCAGACCCCTCATGGGCTCCCCGTTCAGCTCCCCCAAGGCAATTAAAATAAGCCAGAGGGACAAGGAGGGAGGGGGGGAAAGGCAGGGGCCAGTCCTGAGGGGACAGAGCTGGCTCAAGGACAGCCCCTGGCCCTTCCCCCACCAAGATGGCCATTTTCACATCCCACTGTCCCTCAGCCCTGACCCAGCTTCCCCTGATGCCCCCCCTCGTTCTCCAACACACATCTATTGGGCACCTACTGTTTTATGTTAACACTGAGATCTGGAATAGATTCACAACCCTGTTCTAATAAAACAACCCACCCACTCAACCCACCTGCTCCTCACAGCCCTCTGGCCCTGAGGGACCTGGTCCCCATCTGCACTTCCATCCCAGGCCACAGGCCACGCACTGGGCTCTAACCTCACAAGCTCAGGGGCTTGGCTCATGTTTTCCCTCTGCCTGGACACTGCCCCAGCTCCTCCGTGGCTATCTCCCATCCATCCTCAGGCTTCATTCACACATCACCTCCTCAGATAGGCCTCCCCCCCGCCACTCACTCTCCCAGCTCCCCACGTATCTACTTCACAGCCATAATACGTAACTTACTTCTATTCCCAAACTCTATGGGGCAGGGACCGTGTCCAATTTTCTCCTGCGTACCCCGAGCCTAACACAGAACAAGCACACAGTAGGCATCAGTGAAAGCGCTTCACATATGTCGAATGGATGGATGGCTCCAGAGGAGAGAAGGGTGCTAAGCAGAGGTGGCCCCACATTCCGGCTCAACCCCCCCCCCCTCCAGCCTCCTCCATCACACGTTTCCCTGGATACCCCACCACCTGGCCCTTGAGGAGATTCACACCTCCTGCTAGTGGCCTTTCTCTCTGCCACCCGAGACCTCTGCATTCCCATCACTTATACGCCCTCAGCCAGCTCTGGGACGTTACAGTGCGGCCTCTCCAAGTGTGATTGCCACACCCAGGAAGGTCCCACCACCGTGCGGAGAACCAAGGCGTCTGGTTGGGGCTGGAATGGGTCAGTGAGCAAGGCTTCCGGTAGGAGCTGAGATGGCGTTGCAGGAGACAGAGTCACAGCTTGGGGTGGAAGCCCAGGCCAGCAGCCCTCAGTGGCTGGGCTTTTGGGATGGGCCAAGAGAGAGCGGCTAATGGTCCCGTGCTCTTAGCTCTGCATTCTCTTAACAGAAACGAGAGATCCTCCAGTGTCCTTGTGCCCCTCCACCCCCACCACACACACATACACGTACACACATACGTGTACACACACACACACACACACACACACACACTCATTTTCCCAGGACCAAGACCTCAGTCCACAGTGCTGTATCCAGAAAATATTTGCACTAAAAGCCTTCGTCAGCACAGCCCACGGGGCTCCCAAAGGAGAGAATTTGGGCAGATTTCATTTCTCTCCCAAATGGTCTCATAGCAGCAGATTTGACTCCTAGAATCTGGATGTGCATCCTTTCTCTGCAAGGAGCCTGGCACTTGCAGATGATCGAGCTGTCCCACAACCCGCGATGGAAAATAGGCCAAAGTGGTTCCTGCCCGGGAACTCAGCCTTATCTCTGGTCCTTACTCCTCTGCCATCACCCAGGTGCCTGCTTGTGGCTGCGGTGCGGGGCCGCTTGGCAAAGCATCCTGGGCTGCAAGTTCCAAACTGTATAGCCTCCCTCCCTGACCTCCCACTCTGGTCCTCACTGGCCTGGGAATCTTGGCAAGTACCTCAGGGGTCATTAGCTATGTTCCTGGACAAACAGCAGGGCCCCACACACCAGAAGCACTGCCCACCTTAAGGACAGACTGGCTCCTTGTTGCCAGCCCCTCTGTGGACCAGACAGACCAAGAGGTCCGGGACAGGCCCCATCTTAAACACATGGCCCTGAAGACCACCATGTTGAACAGTGAACATGTCAGACTTCATCATCCTGGTTTTCAGTTCAGAAAACCCACTCGCCACACTGGCGTCTCTTCCAGGCCCCAGGCAGCGCGGTGCAGGGCTGAGAGCTCAGACCTGGAAACCAGACTACATAGCTCCAGATCCAAGCTCTCTTGCCCCACCCCCACCCCCAGCTTTGTGGCCTTAGCACATTGCTTCCCTCTCACTCATAAATGGAGGTAAATGCAATGCCTCTTTCCCAAGAGCTGCTGTGAGATCAAAAGAATTAATGTTTGAATTAATATTCGGGTTAATACCCATCTGTCCTGTTTTGCTTGGGACTATTCCCAGATTAGCACTGAAAGTCCTGCACCCCACGAACCGCTCACCCCCTGGACAACAAATAGGGGTGGTCACCCTAACTAGATATACATGTACATTTATGTACAAGGTGCCTGACATATGATAAGTGCTAAATAATTTTTTTTTTTAAGCCTGTGCTGGGCACCAGTGACATCACTTGCCCAAACATGCCCCTGCCCGGACTTGCCCAGAGCACACCCCATGGGAGGCTCACAGATTGATTTGGGGCTAGGCTCCTAATTCGGTGACTGGAGCAGGCCTCTCCAGGCCCCTGTATGAGGCAGACCCCCTTCCCCTGCCCGCCTGGGACGCCCGGAGGGGTCCCCGCACCCGGAAACGTCCTGTCCTGTGTCCCCTCCTCTGGTGTCAGAGTCTCTCTGCTCCAAACAGATGGGCCCCCAGGGGCCGCCCCCGCAGCCTAGGAAAGCCCCAGCCCCTTTCACACTCAGGTAAAACTTTAACCAGAGGCCTTTGGCGGTGCACTGGGCCCTGGGCTCCCATTCAGGGCATGATAAATGACTACTGTCAGCACGACATGAATGCCCATATTGAAGAGTCCTGCTTTCTGTCTCCCTCCCTTTCAGGCCGCCAACTTCTTCTCTCTTAAGCCACTGAGTGTCACTCACGTGTCCCCTTCTCCTGAATGCCCCCCAGTCAGAGACCCTTGCTCCTGCTGCCCCCTGCCTCCCACCTGCCCACCCTTCCTCTCCCCCACTCCCTCCTCCCCTCCCCTCCCCCATCCCCTCCTCCAGCCCTGACTCACCCCATCCCAGTCCCTGGGCAGAGGAAGCTCACACTCCTTGCCCCCATCATCCACACTGTCACCCCCAGCACAGTCGACCCCAGGTACGGGAACTTGCCATCACTGTGTCCCACCGGCACCGTGTAGGCAGTCCTAAAGGGAAGGAAGGCAAAACCAAACAGGAACCCCAAAAAGTAAATGAGAAGAGAGCATACGCATGGCAAAAACAAGAGTTTTTACTGCAAATGCCAGGCTATTTTGTATTCGGCTGAGTCTGGGCTGTGTTTCTCTGAGGAGAAGAACAAAGAGTCCATCAGATTCCCCAAAATGGACCAAAAAGTGCTGCTCAGAGGCTCTGCTCATCCCAAGAGGGCCCAGCAGCACCGGAAATCCCAAACTAGCTCCACACTGCGGTATCAAAGCCACGCTACTGAGACAGACCACGCCCGTGTCGGAGGCCTCCATCCAAGTGGGTCGCCTCCGTCACCAACCGCGTAAGAGGGAGCCACACGGGGACAGCCAACGATAGCAGGAGCCAGAACCCCCTCAGAAAGGAATGCTCCATTGGCATTCCCGACTCCGGGGGAAATGCTGTTTCCTTTGGGAGCAGGACACGGCCACGTGCTGTCCTGTCTTTGTCAGAGCCCTCTTCAGCCCGGCAGCTGAGGAAGCTGAAGATGGGCTCCACGCGGTGGGGGCTGCTCCGTAAGCTGCCTCATCGGCATGTTCAATAGTAAGATGGCTTTCATTCAGAAAAGTGCTACTCATTTCATCACTGAGGTGACCTTCAAGAGGTTTTTGGTTTAGTGACAGACGAGCTGCAAGGCAAGGGATGTGAGAAGAGCACGGTGACCTCATGTGTGCCAGAGCCCCTCGAGACCACCTTCCAGCTGCATTTCCACACCTGCCCGGGGACCAGAATCCCAGGGGCTATCTTGAGACTCTTTGCATGTTATGAACCCCTGTGTATTGTGGGAGATATGTGAAGGCACACATGAGGCATTGCTAAGTCTACTGTTCCCCAGAATTCACACAATGCAGGAGAAATGGAGGGGCTTCCCTCACTCTGCACCCCCACTTCAAATAGGGAGCCACCTCTAAGACAGAAGAAGAGCCACATGTGGGCCTACCACAGAACATGGGTGGCCACTGGTGGCTTCCCAAATACCGAGGTGAGACAATGGACATAGTCCCATGGAATGCCCTCCAAAATAGAATTCTATGGTCAAATACATTAGGGAAGCACAGCTTGTTAAAACTCCTTTCTTAGAGGGCCACAATGAAGATCAACTTATTCTGGGCTCTGAGGAATCCTACAGTAAACAAACTTGATAAACCCAGGGCTTCCCAAACTTACCTGACAGACAGCTGAGCTCTTTCTTATGTAGAATGCCCATCAACATTCCTAGAAACATACAAGGCACATTGCCTATGTGATCTCACTCTATACCAATAATTACTCTAGGTGAGTGTAATTATTATCCCATTAGACAGATCAAGGTCATGAAGCTCTAGAAAGTTGAGTGAATTGTCTCAAGTTTCTACAGCCAGTACCTAGCAGAGCTGGGATTTGTCTGACTACTAAATGGGCTACCTGACCATCTGACTTTTGAGGCAATGTGAGAAATGAGCTTACAGAAAATAGACACCATCCCCATCAGAAGCAAGGAAAGAAAGTAGCATTTTCTGGACTTGATATAGAACCTGCTCAATGTCAGGAAATGAGAAAGGATGAAAGACAGGAAGAACGCCACAGTGGGTTCTGAATACTGACATGATCTCCCCCAAGGAGTCTTGCTTGTGAATAGTCTCATCAACAGTATCTGCTTCCAAGCATCTTTCTAGTTGCTGCAATCTGGAGGTTTGCCTGAATTGTGATGTATTTCATGCATTGGTTTATTTCACCTCCTGATCAGGCCTGAGGGTAGCCAAACATAGACCAGCCTCTCTTATCCACTTCAAAAGAAGCAGAGAAGATGTGAGGAGGTCAGACTCAGGGCAAGAGGTGAACATCAAGGGGCAGGAGCTAGCCTGAGCCCAATCTCTGAGGCCCTACAGCAAACAACTCTCAAGGTTTTCACCCACTGCAAGTTCCAGAACCAGACGCTGAGTAGCCTGAGCCAGTTAACACCTGGCATTCTCCTGCCAACTATTATGGGTCCAGGGATGATGGGCACATGACAAAGGTTGGCCCAATCCCTTTTTCCCTCTGTATGAGCTATCTAATGCTGTGTAACAAACTATCCCAAAACTTAGTGGTTTAAAACAGCAACAACCATATATTATGCCTCAAGATTTCTCCAAGTCAGGAATTTACAAGTGGCCTGATTGAGACGTTCCAGCTCAGGGTGTCTCATGAGGTTGAAGTCTGATATCAACTGAGGCTGTTATCATCTGAAAGCTTGACTGGAGCTGGAAGATCTGCTTCCAAGGAGGCTCACTCGCATGCCTAACAAGGTGGTACAGGCTGTTGGTGGGAAGCTTCAGTTCCTAATGGGCCCCCGCACAGAGCTGACTGAGTGTTCTCACAGCATGGCTCTTGGCTTTCCAAAGTGAGCCATCCAAGAAACCAAGGACAGCTGACATGACCTTTATGACCCAGCCTCAGAAGTCACACCACTGCCTCCACCATGTTCCAGTAGTTAGGAACATTCATTCAAGTATAGAAGGATTAGACCCCACCTTTTAAAGAGAGGAAGGCCAACACCTTTCCATTCAGAGTTCCTCTCTCTCCCTTGACACTCACTCAGCCCCAGAGATGTAGTCCAGCTCCTTTAGTCTTTGTGTTCCTTGACATAATTAATTCCCCCATTGACTAAGCCAGTTTGAATTTGATTACATGCTACTTGCAGCCAAAGGCATTCTGACAGATACAGATTCTTAAGCAATTTTGATGCAATGTGGTAAGTGTCATAATCAAAGTATTCACACAGTTTTTCACTGAGACAGCAGAAGAAAAAATCGGCTCACAGGGCTTGGGGAGGACCAAGACAGGTGATTCCTGAATTACAGTCATGATTGGGGTGCTGGTATTGCTGATTTTGGTTTTTGGTTTTGTTTTTTATTTTGATTTAAATTTTATAAGAATTAACGTCTATTTCTAGGCTACATACTTAAGATAAAACATTCAGGCATCTCTCTTGATGAGTAGTTCTGGATTTCTGTTACAAAAAGAAATCTCCATGGGTGCCTGGTGGCTCAGCCAGTTGAGCATCCAACTCTTGATTTCAGCTCAGGTCATGATCTCACAGTCATGGGATCAAGCCCCACGTCAGGCTCTGCACTGAGCATGGAGCCTGCTTAAGATTCTTTCTCTCCCTCTCCTCCTCCTCTCATACATGCACAAGCATGCACACACGCAATCTCTCTCTCTCTCTAAAAGAAAAAAAAGAAAGAAAGAAATCTCCCACTGTTAAAAGAAAAAAAGCCTTGACAATTCTGCTATGTGATTTCAGTATCTCATTTCTCTGCATTAGGCATCTCAACCCTTATTAAAATCAAATACAAAAATAAGAAAACTTAGCAAACTTGAACCTAAAGTGAGAATCGCTTCATTATCATTAATGAATAATCACCCTCACATTAGTGAACTAACTTTAAAATATCAAGCTTAACTCCTAATTAACCTTCAATCGATGCTTTAAATAAATTTTATTGTAGTTACTTTACAAAGTAAAAATATCATTAATAACACAACATGTTCCATGTTGTCATCTTCCATATACTGTGACTAATAGAAAGTATTTCTTTAATTTTCCAAACTCGCTGTTTTAAAATGATATTAAGGGTGGGGATGGTGGGGAAGAGCAGAAGTCAGATCATGGATGTCCAGCCAGGTCACACTGACACTGGGCAATGTCCTGAGGGCTAGGCCTGGTGAACACACGGTAGCTACACTGTTTGTCCATCAGAAAAACATCTGGGGGCACCTGGGTGGCTCAGTTGATTGAGCATCTGACTCTCGATTTTGGCTCAGGTCATGATCCCAGAGTCATAGAATCGAACCCTGTGTCAGGCTCCATTCTAAGCATGGAGCCTGCTTGAGATTCTTTCTCTCTCTCCCTCTCCCTCTCCCTCCCTCCCTCTCTCTCTCTCTCTCTGTCTCTCTCATTCTCTGTGTCTCTCTCCCCTTCTGCCCCTCCCCCACTCATGCTCTCTTTCTCTAAAATTAAAAAAAAAAAAAAGAAAAGAAAAACATCTGGCTGGGGCATGTTAGGGTCAGGGCCCAAATAAGCACCCCTGAGTTCTTCTCAATACCTGCCCCAGCTGGTCACATGGAAATAACCCCAAATCCAGATCAAAGGGAACCAGGCAATCAGTGTATGTCCTAGTTACCAAGAGACAAGAGCAACCCTGTTCTTTCTTCTCAAGGGTAGAGAGAGGGTCCTCCCACAAAATCCTGCATCCCAGACACTTGGTATATTACCGAGAACTAAGGAGGTATGGTTATCATTATGGAAGACTTTCCATGTGCCAGCCCTTCTAAGAAACACTCTGTAGGCATTATTATATTACATCTTCTTAATGACCCTGAGAGGTAGGTATGGGTGGGGGGGGGACCATCACCAATGCCGATACCCATGTGTTCCTCTATACTTCCTCCCCAGCAGCTAGTCTGAGGTCATCAGCCTGAGCTGTAGCCAGTGGACTATAGGCAGATGGGATGGATACCACTCCGTGGCTTAAGTCCTAAAGCCAAGGTCTGCAAACACTTTCTGCAAAGGGCCAGGTAGTAAATATGTGAGGCTTTGCAGACTCTATGGTCTGTCAACAACTGACTCAACTCTGCCACTGCAGAGCAAAAGCAACCATTGACAAAAAGTAACCTAATGGGTATGCCTGTTCCAATAAAACTGTATTTACAAAACCAGTCAGAGACTACATTTGGCTCATGGGTGTAGTTTGCCAACCTCTGTTCTAAAACATCCCACTAAATCCTCATCCTTGGCTGGCTTAATACAGAGGATCCAGCAGAGAACCCTGAGGAGGGGATGACAGAGCTGCAAAATGAAAGAACCTAGCTCCCCGAGTCACTGATGTGAGGGGGCCACCTAATCCGAATTGTACTGCAACTGAAGCAAGAAATTACTTGCGTGGTGTTCAAGCCACAGAGATCTGGGGAGTGTTTGTCATGCCCTCTTGCATTAATTAGCGGGATTAACAAATTAGGTTTAATTGTTCCTTGTATATAATTGTCCACCTCTTTCCAGCCCAGATAACTGGCTTTATCCACTTTTGGGGGAGGTTATAATTCAGTGAGAGCTCACCCAGTATAGACCCAACTATGCATTACCCCTGAACTGGACAATAGCCTTGTGTCCACACAGTCCTACAGCTTATTCCACACCACTGGCCTTGGACAATTGCTCCTTTGTGACAGCTGAGAAAAATGAGGTTCCAAGAGGGAAGTGATCCTCCCAAGTTTACAAAGCAAGGAAATGGTAGAGCCGGGTCTAAGATGACCATAGCTCCAGGTTTGCTGGGACTTTCCCGGGTTCAGCACCAAAAGTCCCACATCCATCCTGCACAACGGGTCACCACCCAGAACTCAAGCACAGGTCTGTCTGACACCAAAGCCCATCCTCATGGCCAGCAGGAAGCCCAGTTCATCTTGGTCCAATCCCTACTGGGAGGCCTCACACACCAGTGTCCACTCCAGGTGTGCTAGACCTGGGGGATCAGCAGGGAGCCAGGTCATCTCCTTCCCCCCAGGCCTTGGGCCTCTTCTCCGAAGTGGTGAGTCAGGCATGAATTTTAAATATACACTAGCTTGAGTGTGGAAGTCAGCCCTGACATCTATAAAATGGCACTAAATCCTGCTTTTATGAGCTCTTGCTACTTTCTGCTGAGTGTTTTATCACACTCACTAGAAGTTTACTGAGGAGAGTTAATAACCCAAAAACACTGTGGCCTGCCCGTCTCCGGATTGAGGAGCAGTGGAACACCCAGCTGGTGATGTCAGAGGTGCTATGAGCACTCGTGCCATGGACGCATGTGTCCCCCTTCCCCCTTGCTCTGCTCTGCCTCGGCCCAGCCCACCATTCCTTCTTCCATCAGTCCATCCTGCCATATGCTCTGGGCCCAACCCCAGGATGGGTGCTCAGGTGGTCAGGGAAGAGCTCTCTGAGAGGGTGAAACCTGAAAGTTGAGAAGAGAAGAAGCTGCTAATGCCAGAAATGAAGGGAAGAGTGTCCCAGGGAGATGGAAGGGCATGGACAGAGGCCTTGAATCCTGTGACACTTTACCCAGCCGGAAAAGGCTTTCCAGAGAGGAGAGGAGATGGCCAGGACAAATCCTGGAACACCAGACTAGAAGAGACAGGCGGAGGAGAGAATGTCCAGAAAGGAGACAGAAACAGAACAGAAAGCTGGGAGGGAAAACCAGGCCGGAGGGAAGTATGCATGATGAGGCAGGGGGCATCTCAGGAAGACAAAGCTCAGTAGTGTCAGATAGTACAGAAAAACTGAGTAAGAAAGGGGTTCCTTGTCTTTGATAATGTCAAAGTCACAGTTATTAAGTGCCTACTGTGGACCAAGTTCTGTGCCAAGTTCCAGGGAAGGAGATAAAATAAAACACAGGGGTTTAAGGAGAGGGGTTGGGGAGCAGAGAAATATTAAAATGATTACAGTGATATGAGTACGATGCTATGGGATCCTACAAGAGGAGCAGAGGAACTCTAGCTGGGGAGTTGAGGGTTCTTGTGAGAGCAGGGCACATGTGATTTGGGTTGTGATGAGTGAATAGGAGTTTACTAGATAGGTAGAGAGACAGAGGAAACATCCTGAGGCAAGCAGCAGAGGCATATGCTCAGGAATGCAGGGAGGTCCCTTACCCTGGGAGAGCGAGGAGACAAGGCTGGGAAGAAGGGTGGTGGTAAAGGACCCCCCGGGCCCTGCCAAGGAGTCTGGGTTTATTCTCCAGGCAACAGAGCAGCGTGGAGGGAGGCAGTACCCAGTTTGCACCTTAGAAAATAGTCTCAGGGCGCCTGGGTGGCTCAGTAGGTTAAGTGTCCGACTCTTGATTTCGGCTCAGGTCACGATTTCACGGTGTGTGAGTTCAAGCCCCACATCAGGTTCTGCACTGACAGCACGGAGCCTGCTTGGGATTTTCTCTCTTTCTCTGTCCCTCCCCTACTAGTTCATATTCTCTCTCTCTCTCTCTCTCTCTCTCTCTCTCTCTCCCCCCCCCCCGCCCACTAAAATAAATAATAAACATTTAAAAAAGAAAATAGTTTCGCCTGTGCGTTCCAGCCCCAGCTTTGACACTAAGTCCCTTCCATGCTCTGGGCCTCAGTTTCAGCCCTCTGAGTGGGGAAATGAGACTATTCCCCTCCCGTCCTTATAATCTGAGGGCTCTGCGGTTATTGTAAGAGTCGCTGTTCTGAGAGTACCTTTCGTTTCTGTGCATCCGGTAGAAGTAAATTCATCACGTAGATTCAGATTTTCAGAGTCATAATTTGCCTTGAGTTTTTGAGAAGTTTTTGCCTGAAAGACTGCCTGGGTCAAGCATGCCACCAGCACATCTAAGAGGCTTGTTCCCAGTTCCCCGGTGAGGATGAGAAGTGAGAACTCCATCGTAGCCCAGGGGAAGGGCTGACATTTGGTGAGATGTCTGTATTTAAATCCCACCACTTGACATCTGTTTCCAATTAATCTGCCCGTGTTAAGAGGGATGCTGCCCGGAGCACAGGATTCAAGCTCAGTTCGAGAGGCAGAAGGAGGCAGCCTTAAAGACTTAATGCAAAGCCAGTGCACTGGCTCCCTCCCACTCACACAGGGGCTCCCACATACCCCCGGGAACACCTGGCCTGCGAGGTGCCTGAGGATGAGCTCCACTCCTCTCTCTGCAATTTACACTTCAGCCATAAGGGGCATGATGAGTTTGAAGAACTAAAAGCAAAGCCAAGGTCTCAGATATACTGAGCGGAGACTGGCATGAGGTGGGTGGGCAGGTAGGCAGGGGCCAGATCTCGCAAAGTCTTATAGGCTGAAAGGAGGACTCCCATTTTTTTTTCTAGGTCTGGTGGGAACTGAGATGGTCCAGTTTGCATATTTAAGAGATCCGGCCTCTCCATGGAGAACGGGTTGGACAGAGCCAAGAGTAGAAGGGGAACATCGTTTCAAATGACACTGGAAAAGACAAAACTGTGGAGACAGTAAAAAGACCAGCAGTGCCCAGGGTTCGGGGGGAGGAGGAGAGAAACAGGTGGAGCACAGAGGATTTTTAGGGCAATTGAACTACTCTGTATGACACTGTAAGGATGGACCCGTGTCACTATATGTTCATCCAGACCCATAGAACGTACAACACCGAGAGAGAGCCCTAATGTAAATTACGGATGTCGGGCAATGATGTGTCACTTCAAGTTCATCGACTGTAACAAATGTGCCACTGGGGGGGGTGGGGATTGTGCCTGCGTGGGGACAGGGGTGTGTGGGAAACCTCTACTTTGCATTCAGTGTTGTAAAACCTAAAACTGCTCTACAAGATAAAATCTATTAATCCAAAAACATTTAAAAACCATGGGCACCTGGGTGGCTCAGTTGGTTAAGCGTCCGACTTTAGCTCAGGTCATGATCTCACAGTTCATGAGTTCGAGCCCCTCGTTGGTTTCACTGCCCTCAATGAGGAGCCCGCTTCCAATCCTGTCTCCCTCTCTCTCTGCCCCTACCCCACTGTCTATCTCTCTCTCAAAAATAAACATAAAAATTTTTTAAAACATTAAATTCACCTGTTTCTGTTCACTTATTTTAATGTGGCAGCAAGGAAATACGACCTCTCAGGTGTGGCTCTCACTATGGCTCTACAGGCTGGCGGTGAGTTAGAAGCGATGGTGGTTAGACTAGGGTCGTTAGCAGCGGTAAATGAGAAAGGAGAAGCCGTGTCTGAGGTGTGGGTCAGAGGTAGTATTGGCAGGTCTCGCTGATAAACTGGATGTCGGGAAGGAGCAAGGGAAAGGGGGATATCAGAGATGATGGCTGTGGGTCTGGTCTGAGCACTTGGATGGACGGTGGTGTCATTTCCTTGGATGAGGAGGGAAGACAACGGGAGGAGCAGTGAGTTCCTCTGGGACAAAGTGAGTTTGAGATGCCTCCGAGATGCCAAGTCAAGACGTCAAACAGACAATTGGATACACCAGCCTAGAATATTCAGAAGCAAAGTCTGGGGAGAACACCTAAATTTGGAAGCAAACATTTGGAAAAACTAGGTCCCCCTTCTGTGTATGAATCTCACCAGACAGACAAACAGAGCCATTAACCGCACTCCTCTGCTCTCTCCATTACAGCAAAGCCTTCTGAATATGCAAATCTTCTCTCTGGCTTTGAGTCTTCTCTGTATGTCACCAGCTCTCTCCTCTTCACTGCCCCCACCAGATAAACTCTCTTTCTTGGTTCGCCCACCCCTCCAAACTTGCCAGGCAAAAACTGTGGCGAAGGCACCCATTGCAGACAATCTTCATTGGAGGACTGTGGGTCAGGATGTTTGCACAAATGCCTCACAGCATCATTTATCTTGAGGCATGTCAACTCGAAAAATGTTAGTTCATGTCACTGTCGGTGTAAATGCCAAAAATTAGCTTTCTTTCATCAGAAAACGGAATAATTAACTTTGCAACTGTTTCCAAAACTGCTAATTAATGGGTTTTACCCACTTGATTTGTCAGGCTACATTGCGAGCTGAGCAGCGCCTGAGCCCCTGGAGGATTCCCGTCCTCCCCTTCTCTCTGTCCCCTGCAGCCGGAGTCAGGAGAAGTTGCAGGTAAACAAGTGGAGAAAAGCAAGACCAAAGGAAGGCGCTGCCATTTTGGAGTCGAGCGGTTCCTTTTCCTTTCGAAATCAGTCTCCTGCCACTTTTCTTTCGCACATGACCATCCCCCACCCAGTTGATCTCAAAAGTGCAGGACTCAGCCTTAGTTGACGGGATCTCCATCTACCTGTCACCCAAACTTGAAGGTCAAATCGCCTGCCTCGCTCCCTCAACCAAGGTGCTGGGCATGGTGGTTAAAGACTTAGGCCCTGGAGGCAGGCCGATGTGGGTTTCATGGCCAGGTTGAGTTCCTCCCAGCTGCGCATCCTTAGGCAAGACACTTCCCGTCTCACTACCTCGGTTTCTTCATCTATAAAATGGGATTCACAGTAGACTTAAGTCATGCCGTGGTTGAAAGCTTAAGGGAGATGATAAATGCACGGTCTTGGGCACAGTACTTCAGATATCAAGTCATCAACAAACAGGGCTCTTAGTACATCTCTTACTCCATTTCCATCTACAGGCCCACTCCCC
The DNA here is from genome assembly GCF_018350215.1 of Panthera leo. Taxonomy (NCBI): domain Eukaryota; kingdom Metazoa; phylum Chordata; class Mammalia; order Carnivora; family Felidae; genus Panthera; species Panthera leo. The sequence continues at coordinate 19,199,952 of NC_056681.1, read as the reverse complement.
CTCACCTGGACTGTTGCCTCTTCACTGAGAGCCAGCCCATCCCCCACTGGGATTGCCAGAGAAGTGTTCCCGCCATGCAAATCTGAGCATTTAGTGAACTAGATCACTGGTCCCAGTTATTCCTCTACTACATCAGGATTATACATCCATATCCTTCACCTTGTAACTTTGCAGGGCCTCCTACTGTAGATGGAGTGTACTTCCCCACCCCTCTGATATTTTTCATTTCTTTAATTGTAGTTAAATACACATAAAATTTACCATCTTCTCTTGGTATTGGCTGCTATCAATATTGACTGCTAATAGATTTCACCTCCACCCTGCTCTGGAGAATTGTCATTGGCTAAACGGGATCTGTCAGCTTGTAGCCAGTGATTGATTGACAAGGGAGGGGTGTATCAAAGGGGATTAAGGTGGATCCAAAGCAGAGGTACACGTTTTGCTCCAAAACTCTCCACCGAACCAGCTGAAGCCTCTCTCCAGCCAACACGACGTCCTGACTTAACTTTCTTCCTCTGTTTTATTGTGTTTCCTTAGCTTCCCTTCTCCTGAAAGTGGAGAAGTAAACAGTAAAACATGTTCCCAATAATCCTCATGAGCGTAATAAATGGTGGTTGTTTTAAGCCACTGAGTTTTGAGGCGTTTTGTTACATGGCATTAATAACTGATACAATTAGAGCACGTAACAGGTGGAATACCATCCAGCCATTAAAAATGATGATGGGACTCTGTGTATCGCCTCCAGAACAATGACTTACTCAAAGCAGTGTTGCTTAAGAAGAATTGGTCACAATAATGTATGAACAGCAGTGTTCTTTCTGTTAAAGAAAATTAGTACATGGGTATTCAGGTACAGAGAAATGTCCAGGGGGGACTGCAGTGGTTAACAGTGTCTATCCTTGTGTGGTGGGCTTGTGGACAATATATTATTTTTGTCTTTGCACTTATTTTATACCATCTAATATTTAAATTGAATTTTCTTTTTTATTTGAATTAAAGTTATTTAAGTCAAAACAACAAAATTACCAACTTAACCATTTTTAACTGTTCAGTCCATTAGTATTAAGTACATTCATGTTGTTGTTGTTTTTTTAATTTTTTTTTTTACATTTATTTATTTTTGAGAGACAGAGAGCGTGAGTAAGGGAGAGGCAGAGACAGAGAGAGACAGAATCAGAAGCAGGCTCCACGCTCTGAGCTGTCAGCACAGAGCCCAACGCGGGGCTCGAACCCACGAACCATGAGATCATGACCTGAGCCGAAGCCGGATGCTTAACCGACTGAGCCACCCAGGCACCCCAGTACATTCATGTTGTTGTACAGCAAAACTCCAGAAGCTTTCCTCTTGCAAAACTGAAACGACATCAAGCAACCAACCACTCCCCATTCCTCCCTCCTCTCAGCCCCTGGAAACCACCATTCTACTTTCTATCTCTATGAACTTGACCACTGTACGTACTTCATATAAGTGGAATCATCCAGTATTTGTCCTTTTGTGTCTGGCCTATTTCACTCAGAATCATGTCCTCAAGGTGCTCTCGTGCTGTAGGATGTGTCAGAATCTCCTTCCTTTTTATGGCTGAATAGTACTCCTATTGGTGTTGGGCTTAGCCATGTGACTTGCTTTGGCCAATGAAATGTTAGCAGAAGGATGGGACGCATGCAGGATCTTTATATATGCTTGCATAGCTTGCCTTGGCTTCCTGTGCTCCAGACCCACAGAGCTGAGGAGGGGAATCTGATGATTATTCCCCCGCAATCCCATCCCTGCCCAGAGCCCTCTCTAGATGCATTAAATGTGTTCTTCCCATTTAAGATGGAGGCTCTTAGCTTAAGAGAGCTCTTGATAACCCATCTTATCCCAGCCAAAGGTCTGCCTTCTCCCATCACAAGAATACCACCAGGCAATGAACTCACAGGCCACAGAACAGGAAGGCTCACAGACCAAATTGAGATGCTCAAACCATGCTATTCGCTAAACCAAATAAGACACAAAGCAAAAAAATCAAAAATAAGACACGAGGTTAGTTGACACATTTGAGATAGGAGTATGTAATGTTCATATGTCCTATGTCCTTCTCTATCACATCAGCCTGCCCCGCTGATGTGTGGTTCAGAGGACCAGAGTTCAGGTTTGAGCATGGGGTGTCCAACAGATGGAAGGTGCCTGGGTCAATCATACATAGACTCTATGGAAGACACAAGGCAAGTGCGTATGCCTGGCCACTGCCGCAGTCTTACCACTCACTTCTGAACATCGCTGGGTTTTATTCTTATTTCTTGGACAGAGCATAGGTGGGGACAGAACAAGACCAGGATTGGTAACACCAATGGGTGAACAATTTTAGGGAGGACCTGTTGGAAATGGTACAATCATGACTTGATCTTTCCACCCATTTCTATTAATAGTACTCTTGTTTGTTTTACCATAGAAACCATTGAATCCATCTCTGACAAGCGGATTGCTAACATTCTTACTATCTATATTCAACACATCTTATGAATTCTGCCAGAGTCTCAGAAGCTTACTCATTGTGTGTACTTAACACATCCTCCAAGTTTTGCCTCTGTTGCATAAGCTAGAAGCTTATGTACTATCTACACCAAACACTTTGGAGAAGGTTCATCCATCTTATTTGTTTTTCTTGATCTTGTTGGAAGAATTACATATTCTCAAGGAATACAGTAAACACATGTTACATTTTCCAAACCACCCACATTCCTGCCACTCCATCACCTCCACCTCAGTCCAAGCTGCTGCCATCTTTCACCCAATCCACCTGTAACTGGTGTCCCCACTGCCACACTGACCACCCACACGGCAACCAGAGTCCCATCTGAAAGGGAACTCTCTTCCTGCTCCGCCCAGCCATAGAGTCTGAACTGCCAAGTGGCATTAAGGCCTATTGTGTTATGGCCACAACTACCTCTCCTCTCTCTGTGTCCCACTGTTACCATCCCTACACCATGCACTCTCAATTCCAGCCCTGCCTAGAATGAGCTACTTCCTGAGTGCCTGCTCAACTCCTACACTCCAATCCAGAACCATCTCAGGAATCACCCCCTGTGATGGCTAGTTTTATGAGGCAACTTGACTACTAATATGTCCTATCTCCTTCTCTGTCACTTCAGCCTGCCCTGCTGATGTATGGTTCAGAGGACCAGAGTTGAGGTTTGAGCAAGGGGGTCCAACAGATGGAAGGTGCCTGGGTCAATCATGTATAGCCCAGAGAGCTGGTAAAACATTGTATCTGGGTGTATCTGTGAGGGTGTTTCTGGAAGACATTAGTATTTGATTCAGTAGGCTAAGTAAAGAGATCTGCCTCCACGAATGTGTGCAGGCCTCAGCCAATCCACTGGGGACATAAATGAAACAAAAAGATGAAGGAAGGGAAGACTGATCTCTCTCTCTCTCGCTGTCTCTCTCACTCTTGCTCTCTCCCTCTTCTTGGGACATCCATCTTTTCCTACCTCACACATTGGAGCTTCCGATTCTCAGGCCTTAGGACTCTAAGACTTATACCAACAGCTCCTCAGTTCTCAGGCCTGTGGCCTGAGACTGAATTATACTGCTAGATCTCCGGGTATCCCAACTGGCAGCAGATAGGGGGACTTTTCAGCCTCTATAACCATGTAAGTCAATTCCTTTAATAAATGTCTCATATCTATCTATCTATCTACCTATCTATCTATCATCTACCTATCTACCTATCTATCCATCCATCTATCTGTCTGTCTACCCATCCATCTATCTATCCATCCATCCACCCATCCATCCTATAGGTTCTGTTTTTTTGGAAAACCCAAACTAACACACCTCCTCTGGGAACCAGTAAATATTTGGGGAGAAAATAAAGGAAGGAGGATGGCAAAGGGAAGGGAATATAGAGGGAGAGAAGGATGAAGGGAGGAGAGCTATAACCATCATGCTATAGAAGGAACTAACCCCAGAAGTGATCATTGTCCTGCCCCTCTAGGTATTTAAGCAAAAGACTGAATGATGTCTCAGAAAAAAAAAAAAAAAAAAAACAGAAATCATTCAAACATAGAATGTGTAGTCAGACAAGCTACAGTCTATGATCTTTCCTTGGATTATGGGTGTTCTAATTATCTCTTGATGCAACAAAGTACCCTGATAACTTAGTGGCTTACAACAACAGCCATTTAATTATGTTTCATGATTTGGTGGCAAGGTTCACCTGGACCATTTTTCTGCTCTCTGTGGCACTGACTGTGGGCACTTGGTGATTGGTATTCAGTCATCTGGGCTGGGCTGGAGGATCCAAGATGACATCACTCACAGATCTGGACATTGGCAAGGACTAGAAGGCTAGACTCAGCTGAGCACCTCCCCTTCTCTGTGTAGACTCAAAGCCTGTCCATGAAGTGTGTCCAGAAGTGTGGTCAGACTTCAACAGCAGCTCAGGCTCCAGGAGACCAAGCTGAATGTTGCCAGTCCTTTTAAAAACTAGACTGAGAACTGGCATGGCAGCACTTCCTCCATACACATTTTTGGTCAAATCAGTCACAAGCCAGCCCAGATCCAAGGGGAGAAAAAATAGACTCCATCTCTTGATGAGGTGAATGTCAAAATAATCGCAGCCATTCATAAATTCCTGGTGCAGAACCGATGACCACACCTCCAGAAAGACTTACCAGGACTGGGACCGGTCCAGGGAAAGCAACTCCTGAATCCCTGACCCATGGCAACTGTGAGAGATAACATATGTTTATTGGTGTTTAAAGCCACTTAGTTTGGGGGTCATGTGTTACATAGCAACAGATTATAAAGACGGGTGCCTTCACCAAACTGTCTTGTCCAAAACCGAATCCTGGGTAGAAGGCAACCAGGGACTGAACTTGTGATGTATTTTAGGATAAGAACTTCAAGGAAATTATCAGACCAGATCTTCAAAATCTGCTATCTCAGGGACAATTCTCATTCATGTATTCATTTAACAAATATTTATGAGTGCCCACCATGTGCCATGCACTAAGCAAAGTGGTAGAGACAGAAGGATAAGTAAAAATAGACATGGTCCCCCAATTTGCAGACCTCTATGAGAATATCCCATTCTGGGCCCTGTCCTGCTCTGTAACCAGGAAGGTACACCCCGCAGGCTGGTACTGGGTCCCCAGGCAGCTTTGATCATTCACAGCCTCTGACTAAGCCCACCTTGCTCTCTGCTCTTCATCCCTGGGGTCATTTCTTGTAAAGGGCCGCCCTCTGCCCCATTGCTTGGACCTAGCTCTCTGACCTCTGGCTTCCCCCCGTAGGGGGGAAGAGTCAGGTACGGGAGCACCACCGTGAGCCAGCGCTGTAAGTCTAGGCCACCAGTCTGGAAGTCGCTCGGGCCCCATTCTTCCTGGCACCTCCACGGACTGCTTGCCGCCCCAGCTGAACCAAGACACTTATCCCTGGTCTGGGCTGTCTCTTCACTTCCCCTCGAGCCCAGGAGCCATTGTCCCCGGCCAGCGAGGCGAGGCGCATCTCGGACGCACCATGTCCTCGGGCTCTTTTTCCTGCTCTGCCTGGATTGGGCTCATTTACTAAAAATTAGTTGGGAATGAAAAAAGCCCCTAGTTTATTAGCGTGCTATTATTCCCCTCCCGCCGTCCCCCTGCCACATGATGGATTGCCTGGTGAGGGGACGCAGCCCCAGCCGGGGAGTGAGCGAGCTCGGCGCGGTCCCCGGCGCAGACAGATGGGGAGGCCGAGTCCTGACCATGATTGATTAGCTCCGCAAAGCCTGTTGAGCGGAGTTCCATCAAGATTGATGCTTTCTCCTCATAACAGCATTTCCAAAAAGTTTCTATTACATTTTGATTATGTTTATAGAATCTCGCTGGTCTGGGGGAAGATGCAATCTCGTTCCCAGTGTGTGTGTGTCTGCGTGGGCCATCGCAGGGCCTCTGCCCAGGGCCCCTCACTTTGCGGGCAGCAGGAAGGACCTCCCTTGCCTCCCAAGATCAAGCTGGAGGAAGCCAGTGTCCACTCTCCCGTTCCCTGAGGTTCAGTCTCACGGCAGCTCTGGTTTGGGAGGGCAAGTCCCACAGGTGTTCTAAGCCCTGGGCCTGAGACCGACAAGAGGGTGGGGAAGGGACTGGGCAGGCCCTCGTCAAATGTCCGGTAAGCTCCGTGTTCAAATATGTATCTGAACGTGTCTATCTGTGCATGTGTGTGTCACATCTTACCCCATGAGGGATTTGGATGATTAACAGGAAACAGTAAAAAGATAAAATAAAAAATGAATAGAGAACAAGAATGAGGACCAGGGGAATGCAAATCAGCCCAGAACAGCAAGTCCAAAATGAAGAAGTAAAATATGTATGCAGTCAAGTAAGTTCCCACAATCCGGTCTGAGTTTCCTGAGAGTCAAAGAGAAAAGGGGAATAAAATCAGTTTACTTAGGTCTTACTGTCCTTAATAAAAAAATGAAAAAGTCCAGTTCTTCAGAGGACTCGATTCTTCCATTGAGAGTTTCTTCCATTTTAATTCTAAAACTTTTTTTTAATGTTTATTTATTTTCGAGAGGGAGAGAGACAGAGCATGAGCAGGGGAGGGGCAGAGAGAGAGAGAGAGAGAGAGGGAGACACAGAATCTGAAGCAGGCTCCAGGCTCTGAGCTGTCAGCACAGAGCCCAACACGGGGCTCGAACTCGTGAACCATGAAATCATGACCCGAGCCAAAGTCGGACGCTTAATCAATTGAGCTACCCAGGCACCCCAAAACCACAGTTTTAAACCTGTTTTATCTATCAGGTGGGCAAAGATCAAAATGTTTAACAATGTGCTGTTGGTAAAAGCTGGAGGAAATAGACACAGATAGTGCTGTTAGAAACAGGTGCACTGGTGTTCACCCTTGGAAGGCATTTTGGCAGTATGTATTCAGATTTTAAATATGGAAGTCCACGCTGGGTATTTATTCCACAGATATTCTCATCTATGGGCACAAAGATACATCAACAAGACTGTTCATGAAAGCATTCTGTTTATAGAAAAGTTTGTGAACAAGCCGGATGTCCACCACTACAAACTTCTTACACAGATAATGATACATCCATGAAAAGAAATGCTAGGCGGCAGTTAAGAAATAAGGGATGGCTGTTGAAAATGCAGTGGTAAGGAATGATCTCCAAGATAAGTGAAAAAAAACAAAGATGTGTAGAGGATACTAAGGAAACAGAGATATACAAATATGCCTTTCATGTCCATATCCTATTTTGCGGAGCTATGCACACAAACCTGGTTATGCGGATTTTCTCTGGGAAGTGACTATAAAGACATGGAATGAAAGATGAAAACAAGACTTACTTTTTAATGAATACTCTTTTGAACTGGTTAGATTTTTTTTTATCATGTGCATGTAACTTTTCAAAATGAAATACTTAAAAAATTTTTAATAAAAAATACCCAATTGCACTTAAAGAAATTTATTCTGTGGAATTAACTGGAGACAGGTGCTAAAATTTATGCTCCAAAATATTTATTATAATTTTATTTCTAATAGTGAAAAATCAGAAATACCTAATTATAGAAGATGGATTTAAATAAATTCTAATATATCCATGCAGTAGACTATTTTCAACCATCGAAAATCACATTCATAAAGAATGACTTAATGGGGCGCCTGGGCGGCTCAGTCCGTTAAACATCTGACTCTTGTTTCAGCTCAGGTTATGATCTCAAGGTCATGAGATCAAGCTCCACATTAAGCTCTGTTCTGGGTGTGGAGACTGCTTGGGATTCTCTCTCCCTCTCCCTCTGTCCCTCTCCCCCACCAACGCTCGCTCTCTCTCTCAAATAAAAATAAAATAAAATAAACTTTAAAAAATAAAGAACGACTTAGGAGGTGAGAAAACGATCATGAGATATTGTGGGGGAAAAAAATCAGGTACAAAATAGTATGTGTGGTATGATCCTGATTTTTTTCAAACACACACACACACACACACACACACACACACACACACACAGAAATGTTTATGAGATTGAAAGGGTATTCCCCACATGTTAGCAGCCATGCTAACTCCATACTTCATACTTCATACTGCTAACTTCATGCTAAACTTCATACTTTCTATATATTCCACATTTCGTATGAAGAAATATTAATTTTATAATAAAAAGGCATTAAATGTTATATGAAAAAAACATAAATTTCCACTGGCCCACTAACATTGTATGAAAAAGAAATTGATTTCCACTTAGATGGATACCAAGTTCCTAGACACTCCATGGGGCTTAGGGTCTGCCTTTATTAAATAAAAAGACTGAGTTCTAGTGGGGGATTGTTAGGGGGCCAGCCTAATCTTGGGTGAAAGACTCAGTCATCCCAATTAGAGGCCATGTCTCAGTCCCATGGTAGTCACGTTTCCCATGGGAAAAGGAAGACAGATGTTCTGTCCCCTTGATATCACCTGTAACTCTTCCCCCACATGTTTTTGGCTAAAACCACTACCTCTAGTTCCAGCAGAAAGCTATAGCAGCTCCTCTAAATCCATCAAGCCTTCAAAGCCCACCACATCTAGGCAGCCTTCCCTGATACCACCTCCTCTGCTTTCTTAGGACACGGTGTGGACACCTCTCTCCAGTCTCCAGTTAGCTACTGAACTGTAAAAGTATTTTAAATTTATTAACAACACCTGCCATTCTGTCCCATACTTTCTGCTAAACCTATTACACCCATTCAGTCACTCAATCTTCACAACAACCCTATGACAAAGCCTCTATAAATCATAGAGTTGAGGGGCACCTGGGTGGCTCAGTCGGTTAAGCATCCAACTTTGGCTCAGGTCATGATCTCATGGTTTGTGAGTTGGAGCCCCACATCGGGCTCTGTGCTGACAGCTCAGAGCCTGGAGCCTGCTTCAGTTTCTGTGTCTCCCTCTCTCTCTGCCCCTCCCCTGCTTGTGCTCTGTCTCTCTCTGTCTCTCAAAAGTGAATAAATGTTAAAAAAAAAAAAAAAATCATAGAGTTGAGCAAACTGAGGCACAGAGGAACCCAGTTACTTACTCGGGATCTTGCAAACAATAATGGTAGCATGAGGTCTCAGAATTAGTTCAGTGATTTCAAAGACCATAATCTCAACTACTATGAAATGCTGAACTCTTTCCCGATATGCAACTCAAGAATCAGAGAGTCTTTCTCCTGGGCAAATCCAGCCAAGTATTCATTTCTTCTTCTGACAGCAGCAACTGAATATTGCCTTGGGAGACACCTGAACCTCATTGCAGGCAGCATCTCTGGGGCTATCACACAAGGTATCCCACCTTTCCTGGTCAGGGGACCCCAGCCAAGTCAATCATGCTCATTTCCAGGACTTGGAATTTCAAGTGGGTGATACAAGCACAGAAAGGACAGAGGCCCCTTGATCCAACTCGTCTTTGATTCCTGATAACTGGACTCTCCTGATAACTCCTCAGGGCTGAACCTATTGACTTTACCTGTACCATAAAATTCCTAGTTTTCCTTGGGTTAGCCAGAGTTTGCTCAATTTAGTGACCCTACCTAAAAGGGCCAGTATCTACAATATAAAAAGAACTCTCAAAATTCAAGAGTGAGACACAAAAAAACACCAAGAAAATAAAAATGTTACAGCAACATTGACCAAATGGCACTTATCCCAGAGCGCAAGTTTGGCTGAACTTACAAAAATCAACCAATGCAATATCATATTAATAGAATAAAAGACAAAGACAAAAACCATATGATCATCTCAACAGACACACAAAAAGCACTTGAAAAATCCAATATCCATTTATTAACAAACTAAAAATATACTTAACAAACCAGTAATATAACTGAAACTTCTCAATCTAATAATGACCATATAGAAGAAAGAAAAAAAACAGCTACCATTATACTTAACGGTGACAAACTAGGTGTTTTCCTTCTGAGATCAGGAACAAGACAAGGATGTCTGCTCTTGCCAATTCTCTTCAGCATTGTACTAGAAGTTCTAGCCAGGATCATTAAACAAGAAAAAGAAATAAAAGGAAGACAGAAACAAAAGCCATATTTTCCAGATTGGGAAACAAGAAGTAAAATTATCTCTATGCACAGATGACATGATCTTACATGTAGAAAATCCTAAGGAGTTCACTAAAAATGTGTTAGAAAGAGTAACGAGTTCAGCAATCTTACAGGATACAAGATCAATATACAAAAATAGACTGTGTTTCTATACACTTGCAATGAACAATCCAAAAATGAAATTGAGAAAACAATTTTATTTACAATAGCATCAAAAAGAATAAAATACTCAAGAATAAATCTAGCAAAAGAAGTGTAAGACTCCTATGCTGAAACTATAAAGGTATCATTGAAAAAAACTGAAGACCTAAATAAATAGAAAGATAGCTAATGTCAATGTATTGTAAGATTTAATGTTAAAATGGCAAATACTCCTCAGATAGACCAATAGGATCCCCGCCAAAACTTTCAGTTGCTTTTTTTTTTTTTGCAGAAATTCACAAGCTGACCCTAAAAATATATATGGAAGTGCAAGAAAAGACAAAAACAATGAACAGAAGAGACAAAATCATCTTGGAAAAGAACAAGATTGAAGGACTCACACTTCCCAATTTGAAACCTTACGCTATAGCTACAGTAATCAGGACACTGTGGTACTAGTACAACGATAGAAGTCTAGATCAATGAACTAGAATTCAAAATCCAAAAATAAACCCTTACACTTATGGTCAATTTATTTTCAAGAATGATGCCAAGAAAATTCAATAGAGAAAGAATGGCCTTTTCAGAAAGTGATGTTGAGACAACTGGGTATCCACATGCAAAAGAATGAAGCTGGGCCCCTACCACACATTCTATGAAAATTAACTCAAAATTGATCAGTGACCCAAATGTAAGAGCTAAGTCTCTAACAGTCCTGAGAGAAAACACAGGAGTAAATCTTCATGTCCTTGGACTGGGTAATGGTTTCTTCGATATGACACCACAAGCACAGACAACCAAAGAAGAAAAATAGATACATTAGATTTCATCAACATTAAGAACTTTTATGCATCAAGAGACACTATCAAGAAAGTAAAAAGGCAATCCACAGAATGGGAGAAAATATCTGCAAATCATATATTCGACAAGAGACTTGTGTTTAGAGTATATAAAGAACTCTACAACTCAATGACAACAAAAAAGAGAAACAACCCAGTTTAAGGATGTGGAATAGACATTTCTCCAAATAATTTATACAGATTGCCAATTAGCACATGCAAAGATGCTGAACATTATTAGTCATTAGGGAAATGGAAATCAAAACTACGATGAGATGCCACTTCATGCCCACTGGGGTGGCCATAATCAAAAATATGGAACAACAAATGTTAGGGAGGATGTGGAGGGATTGAGGCCTCATACTTTGCTGGCAAGAAGATAAAATGGTGCATCCACTCTGGAAAACAGCTTGGCATTTCCTCAAAACATGGAGTTTTCATAAAACCCAGCAATTCCATTCCTACATGTATACACAAGAGAAATGAAAACATGCTGGGACAAAAATTTGTACACAGATATTCATCAGAGCCCAAAAATGGAAACAACACAAATGTCTATCCACTGTTGAATGGATAAACAAAATGTGATAGACCCACTTAGTGGAATATTATTCACCTATAAAAACGGATAAAGTTCTGGGGTGCCTAGGTGACTCAGTCATTGTAGCATCCAACTCTTGATTTCGGCTCAGGTCACGATCTCATGGTTCATGGGATCAAGCCCACATCAGTCTCCGTGCTGATGGCACAGAGCCTGCTTAGAATTCCCTCTCTGCCTCCTCTCTCTCTCTCTCCCCTTCTCTGTCTCTAAAAAATAAATAAATAAACATTTAATGGGCATTGAGGAGGACACCTGTTGGGATGAGCACTGGGTGTTGTATGGAAACCAATGTGACAATAAATTTCATAAATAAATAAATAAATAAATAAATAATAAAATGAAAATGGGTGAAGTTCTGAAACATGCTTCAACATGGATGAAACTTGAAAACATTATAAAAAGTGAAAGAAGTCAAATACCAAAAGTCATATATTATAAAATTCATATAGTGTTTGCCAGGGACTGGGGAAAGGGGAATAGAAAGTGACTGAACGGGCATGGGGTTTCATTCTGAGTTGATGAAATGTTCTGAAATTAGATAGTGATGCTCAGTGTACAACTTTGCTAATATACCAAAAATTACTCAATTGTACCCTTTAAAAGAATGAATGTTATGATATGTGAATTATATCTCAATAAAGCTGGTTGTTTTTTTTTAAAAAAAAAAAGAGGTCAAAACAAACTCAGTAAGAAAGCAAACAATCCAATTAGAAAATGGGCAAAAGCTATAAAGAGACATTTCGCAGAAGATGATATACAGGTGGCAGAGAAGCACATGAAAAGATGTTCAACATCATTAGCCATTAGGAAAATGCAAATTAAAACCACAATGGAACCCATTAGGATGACAAAAATAAAAAGTAGTAACAACACCAAATGCTGACAAGGATGCAGAGAAACTGGAACACCCTTACATTGCTAGTGGGACTGTAAAATGATAAAAAAAATCATCCTGGAAAACCATTTGGCAGTTTGTTATAAAAAATTAAGCATACAATTATCGTATGACCTAGCAATTTTATTCTTGGGTAATTATCCCTAAGAAATGAAATTTTACTTTCACACATAGGTGAAACTGTATGAAACCCTATACATGAAGGCTGCGATAGCTTTATTAGTAATAGTGCAAAACTGGAAATAACCCACATAGCTTTCAATGGATGAGTAAACTCTGGTACACCCATAGCATGGAATACTACTTAGCAAGAAAAAGGAATGAATTGTTGATAGACACAACCTGGATGAATCTCCAGGGAAGTATGCTGAGTTTTCAAAAGCTTCCCAAAAGGCTGCATACTGTATTATTCCATTTATGTAAGATTTGGGGATAGGGGAAGCTTAGAAATGAAGAATGGATTAGAGATTGCCAGGAGTTGTAAACTGGGGGCTGGGGAGTAGGAGGGAGGTGGGGATGATTATTTAAGGGCAACATAAGGGATCCTTACAGTAATCCATCTATCTTGACTGTGGTGGTGGATACCTTAACCTACCCATGTATTAAAATTGTAGAGAACTAAAGGGTGGCCCAGTCGGTTGAGTCTGACTTGATTTCAGCTCAGGTCATGATCCCAGGGTCATGGGATCAAGCCCCACATCGGGCTTCAAGCTGAATGCGGAGCCTGCTTGAGATTCTCTCACTCTCTCTCTCACTCTCTCTCTCTCTCTCTTCCCCCTCCCTACCCTTCTCAAATAAAAAAAATGTACAGAACTAAATACATACACACACACATAAGTACAAGTAAAAGTGGGGAAACATTAGTAAGATCTATAAATTGTATCAATGTCAATATCCTAGTTGTAATATTGTACTACAATTTTAGGAGATGTTACCACTACAGGAATATGGGTAAAGGGTACATAAGATCTCTCTGTGTTATTTCTTACAACTGCATATGAATCAACAATTAACTTAAGACAAAAAAAAAAGTTTAATTTTAAAACCCTCTACCTGATATGGTGGAAGGAACGGTGGAAGGAAAGGAGGGAGTGAGGGAGGGAGGGAGGGAAAGAGGGAGAAAGACAGAGGAAAGGAAGAAAAGTAACATTTGCTATGGATTTGCCTTGTTGTAGAATCCAGGCTCTTTAACACCTGGCTGGAGATACATATTATTATTATCCCCATTTTATAGATGAAGAAACTGAGGCTCAGAGAATAACTATCCTGTTCTCAAAGATACACTTTGAGAATTCAGGATGCAAGCTCTGCTCCCTGGCTCTCCCTCTGCCTGCCTCCATCCGTTAGGCAAATACAGCCATCAATCAAATGTAGGCAATGACTGCATTACTCAAGAGGAAATTGAAGCCAGACTGTAAGATGCAGTCCACAAAATTCATGATTTCTTCCCCCACCCCCGCTCCTTCTACTTGGTCCCTTTTTCATATGGATTGGGTTTTTATTTCTGCATTTATTGCACACGCAAATTACAGATGAGAGCATCGACTACACAAGTCATTACTCAGAGTAGCATCTCCCCAACTGCCACCGGACGAGGACCGAACAGCTTGTGGTTAATTTGCTATATAATCACTGGCTGTGACAGGGGGGCAGGGCTGTGCCTGTGCTAATATTTGGAAAGAGGAAGCTGAGCAGAGAGGACTCCTGGGGCATGGGGAGGGAAAGTGGGATTGGTCGGACCAGAGAGAAAAGAAGAGAGCTGGTGGGGAGCAGAAGAAGGGGGCGCTGCCCCAGTCAGAGGCTTCTGGAGGGTCTGCTCCCCTGCCAAGGAGTACTGTTGCTCAAACCCATTAGTCACATCTCCATGGGGGAACTAACCAGAATCCCCACTCTCTCCCAGCCTCCATCGTTCCTGGCCACTGCCACTGTTGCTTCAGCTCAGAGGAGGGATATTTGTACGCACAGGCATCACCATGGGAATGGGTCATGGGCTGGAGGAAGTTTACCAACAGGCAAGAGTTACACCACTCTACCAGTGTGCTAACAATCCAACAAGAAAAAAAGGCCAACAGTTTGATAAAAAATGGGCAAAGGATGTGAACAAGCAGTTCTCAGATTAGGAAGCTTATGTAGCCTCTAAACATACAAAAAGATGCTTAACCTTGGGCTTTAAAAAAAAGGAAATACAAATGAAAACCACAGGGAGATGCCATTTTTTATTTATTGAATTAACAAAGATCAAGGTGTTTGATCACACACTGAACTGGCCAGAGTGTGGAGAAACCACCAGCCTTTGAGAGAAGTAGATGGCAATTCAGCATTCTCTGTCAAAATGTGTGACGCACATACCCATTGACCCATAAATTCTACATTTCTAGAATGTATTCCACAGCCATACTTGCATATATGTATGCAAAGTTGGATGTACAAGGCTATTCACTGCAGCACGGTTTATAATAACTGAAGATTGGAGACAGCCTGAATGTCCATCAACTGGGGATTGCTTAAATAAATTGCCATACATCCATACAATGGAAATCTTTACGGCTGTTAAAAAAGAATGAGGCAGCTCTTTATGTACGGATATGAAACCATCTCCAAGATATATTGTTAAGTGAGAAAAAGCAAAGTGCTGAACAGTGTGATTAGAATGTTGCTATTTGTGAGGGTTTTTTAAGGATATAGACACGTACACATCTACAGTTAGAGATGCAGAGCATCCCTCTGGAAAGATGACAGTCTTTGCAATGTTTGGTTCTGTAGAGGGAAAAAGGTTCTGGGGGCTGGGAGCAAAGAGGGAGGGAGGTTCATTGTTCACTGTTTACCATGTGGGTGTATAATCAATTCTAACTGGTTAGTAATAATTTCTAAAGCCTCTGTTAGTTTCTCTTATCCAAGAATCAGACCTCTTGGCCTAACACTCAGACCTCTTTTGGGTTTGATTTTAGCCTATTCTCCTTGGTACCCTGACACACCACCCTTAGAACACTCCTCTGTAAACATACTGAATTCTCACTTCTCCCAAATGCACCATGCTTTTTCATACCTCAGGACCTTTGCACTTACTGTTTTCTGTGCCTGGAATGCCTCCCTCACTTTCATTTGCCCTACACAGGCTTACTCATCTTCCAAGACCCAGAACAAACATGACTCCCAGAGTGTAGCCTTCTCTGACCTCCCCAAGGAGAATTAATCCCCCTTCTCTGCCTTCTCATGGCATCCTGGACAGGCCTCCAACCCAGTATAACTGGGATTGCACCTGGACAAAAGTCACGTGGCCCATTTAAAAAAAAAAAAAAAAAGGCTTCTGATTTTGTCCCTACTGGGTGCCAGCATCTGCCAGCATCAGTCCAGTCAATGTGAACGTCCACCTCCTCAAAGAGTGACCAAGATAAGAGAGCTGCATAGCCCAGTCCAGGAAGAAAGATCCTGTGGACCCAGAAGTGGAGACCTCAATGCACATTAACACATTTAAAGTTCCGAGGAGTCCTGCAAAGAAAAAACCTGTTAAGTCTGTTTAGCCAGTGTATCTCTTGCTTTTTAAATGCAGAATCTGTTTCCCTTAAACACCTCGAGAGATGTGGTGGCAGTGGAAGAAGAGCGTGTGTGGTTAAGGTGAATGGTCATGACAGAGGCCAAGGTCAGAAGCGCATATGCAGTGAGGACTCACAATGCACCAAAGGTCCATGCCTTCTGCCCAGTGGGGAAACCGCTTCAAGTTGGATCCAGCCTGGAGGTTCATCTTCCCACTAAAACATTGGGGGCATCATCAAACCCTTTCCCTTGGTGACAACTCAGCAGGCAGACACACGGAACAGATCAGAGGGAAGGAGGGAGAGAGACCTCACTCTTGAGTGGAAATAACCAGAGGCAGGTCCTGCCCGCCATCTCATGGGAAAAAAAAGGTTCCTCTAGATTCTTTTCCCGTTGAGGGTAGAAATAACAGGAGCCGCAGAGATAGTGGTGAAGACGAGTGGGAACAACGAACAATTGCGTCTGAGTCTGAAAATCTTCTGCACCGGGAGTCAAATCCCCGATACCACACAGGGACTGCTCTATGCAACAGGTGGGCTGGGACACCCACCAAGGGACACAAGATCCCACCCTGGCATCCATGATAGACAGCACACAAGAGCTGGTGACATCCTGACTATCCTGGTTGTGGTCCCGCCATGCTCCTTAGAACTAACGTTTGGCCTTCTTTCCCAACTCTCTCAGTGAACCACCTTTTTAATATCTCTGGGGAAGGCCCCACCTGGCCCAGCCCTTCAGAAACCCTGCACCTCAGTGCAGACTCCCTAGACCGTTCATCCCAGCCCTGCAAATGAGACTCAGACACGTCTCCCCTTCTTCACCACCACGGCCTAGTCCAAGACCTTGTGCTGTACCTGGTAACATTTTCCCAAACCGCTTCCTGATTCCATCCCTGCCCCCGGTCCACACAGCTATCAGAGTGCTTCAAAACATAAGACGATCAGGCCATTCCTCTAGTTTTAAGCCATTAAATGGCGTTTCCCTTTACTGTTTTATTTTGCTTTGTTTTTAACAGCTTTATACCATACTATTCACCCATTTAATGGTTTTTAGAATATTCACAGAGTTGTGCCACCATGACCACAATCAAGGTTAGAGCATTTTAATCACACCCCAAAGAAACCCCTCACCCCTTAGCCATCAGTCCCCAGCCATCTCACACACACAGCCTGCAAACCACCGATCTACTTTCCGTCTCTATGGATTTTCCCATTACGGACATTTCGTATAAATGGAATCATACAGGAGGAGGAGCCAAGATGGAAGAACAGCATGGAAGTTTTTTGTGTGTCTCACGGCCATGAAGTAAATACAGCCAGACCAACACTAAACCATCCTGCACACCTAGAAAACTGATCTGAGGATTAACGCAACAATCTGCACAACCTGAACCACAGAACTCAGCAGGTACGTGGCGCGGAGAGGTGAACTTGGGGAGAGAAAAGCTGCAGAGGGCAGGGAGCCACTTTTGCATGTGGAGAGACAATGGGGGGAGGAGGAAGACAGGAATAGCACCCCCCCCAAAGCAGCAGGAGAGAGAGTGGAAAAGTGGAAACAGCCACAGGGCTGAACTAAAAAGGGAGAAAGGAGGAAGGAGAGGGTTTAAATTCCATGAAGACTATAAACAGGGGGAGCACAGAGTCTGCAGCTCTGCAGCTCGATACCTGGCGGTGCTCTGGTGGGAAGGGCGAATCCCCAGGAGCAGAGTGGAGTCCGGGGGTCGTCAG
Source organism: Panthera leo (assembly GCF_018350215.1). Classification (NCBI taxonomy): domain Eukaryota; kingdom Metazoa; phylum Chordata; class Mammalia; order Carnivora; family Felidae; genus Panthera; species Panthera leo. The sequence goes on along the minus strand of NC_056681.1, from coordinate 19,182,180 downwards.
GCCACACGGGAAGAGGCAGTTCCCCTGCTGGCAGGACACCTGGTAGAGGCTGAGTGGGTCCCCCAAAGGCAAGGCCCCAGTGGACCCGGGAGAACAACCACATTCGCTGGTGCTGGAACAAGGTCGCTGGGGGTGAAGCCTGGTGCCAGACGCGTGTTGTGTTTTTCCATAATCCCTGAAGCGCTGCTGCTACACGATCGCGTGAACTCTTTCTGGGGCGGGCTGGCACCCGGCCGCGGTCTCTGGGCTTCGGCAACAGCACGGTCCCGCCAACGTTCCTGGGTGCGGCCGGCACCGGCCGCTGCTCCGTGAGACCCTCCACAGAGGGGCAGAACGGGTCCAAGCCGCAGTCCCTCAGAAGTAAGGGGTCTGGAAACACAACCGCATCTGAGACAAAACTCGGAAAGGAGGTGCTGCCTGGGGCTTGGTCACAGACTGTGTAAAAGCGGGGAGTGGATGAAAGCCCAAGACAAGGACAGGTGCGGGATTGCTGATCAAAAAGAACAGAGTTCTGATACGAGAGCTGGGGAAGCTGAGTGACGCCATTTTCACCGCTACCGCGCATGCGCATACGCACCTACAAGCGCCACAACAATCTACCCCCGTAAGCTAAGCAGCGCCATCTAGTGGAGAACGGAGCCATTGCACTAAGCCCCTCCCAACTGGGCCAACCTCGCTCTTCAGGAACACAAGTCTCCGCATGCTTAGTTTATGGACTACAAAGCGCTTCATAGTTTGACTTCTAGGGGAAAACAAAGCAATTTCAGTCATATTTCAGTCTGTTCACTGGTCCAGCTATTCAATTTTCTTCTTTTTTTTCTTTTTTCTTTGTTTCTCTTTTTCATTTCTTTTCTTTTTCTTGAATACAGGAAGAGAAAAAATTCATTTTTATTTTCAATTTCTAATAAAAATATTTTTTTAATTTTTTTCTACTATATTTTTTACTTTGGTGTAAATTTCTTCAAATTCTATTTTACTTCCATCATTTCATTTTAGTCCACTTCAGTGCATTCATTTTTTCAAATTTTCAAATGATTTCCTCTTTTTTTTCTTTCCCCTTTTTCCTCTAATTTATCAAGACTCTTTCAACACCCAGACCAAAACACACCTAGGATCTAGCATCATTTATTCGATTTTGTGTTTGTGTGTGTGTGTGTTTGTTTTTAATTTTTTTAATTTTAATATTTTTTAATTTTAATTTTTTTGACCTCATTAATTCCTTTTCTCCCTTCAAAATGATGAAGTGAAGGAATTCACCCCAAAAGAAAGAGCACAAAAAAATGACAGCCAGGAACTTAACCAACACAGATACAAGCAAGATGTCTGAACCAGAATTTAGAATCACAATAATAAGAATACTAGCTGGAGTTGAAAATAGATTAGAATCCCTTTCTGCAGAGATAAAAGAAATAAAAGCTAGTCAGGATGAAATAAAAAATTCTATAACTGAGCTACAATCTCAAATAGATGCCACGGTGGCAAGGATGGATGAGGCAGAACAGAGAATCAGCGATATAGAGGACAAACTTATGAAGAATAATGAAGCAGAAAAAAAGAGGGAGATTAAGGCAAAAGAGCATGATTTAGAGAAATCAGTGACTCATTAAAAAGGAACAACATCAGAATCATAGGGGTCCCGGAAGAGCAAGAGAGAGAAATAGGGGTAGAAGGGTTATGTGAGAAAATCATAGTGGAAAACTTTCCTGACCTGGGGAAAGACACAGACATCAAAATTCAGGAAGCACAGAGGACTCCCATTAGATTCAAGAAAAACTGACCATCAACAAGGCATATCATAGTCAAATTCACAAAATACTCAGGCAAGGAGAGAATCATTAAAGCAACAAGGGAAAAAAGTCCTTAACCTACAAGGGATGACAGATCAGGTCTGCAGCAGACCTATCCACAGAAACTTGGCAGGCCAGAAAGGAGTGGCAGGATATATTCAATGTGCTGAATCAGAAAAATATGTAGCCAAGAATTCTTTATCCAGCAAGGCTGTCATTCAAAATAGAAGGAGAGATAAAATTTCCCAGACAAACAAAAATTAAAGGAGTTTGTGACCACTAAACCAGCCCTGCAAGAAATTTTAAGGGCGACTCTCTGAGGGGAGAAAAGATGAAAAAAAAATGAATAAAGACCAAAAGCAACAAAGACTAGAAAGGACCAGAGAACACCACCAGAAACTCTAACTCTACAGACAACAATGGCAATAAATTCATATCTTTAAGTACTCACTCTAAATGTCAATGGACTCAATGCTCCAGTCAAAAGACATAGGGTAACAGAATGGATAAGAAAACAAGATCCATCTATATGCTGTTTACAAGAGACCCACTTTAGACCTAAAGACCCCTTCAGATTGAAAATAAGGAGATGGAGAACTCTCTATCATGCTAATGGTCAACAAAAGCAAGCCAGAGTAGCCATACTTATATCAGACAATCTAGACTTTAAAATAAAGACTGTACTGAGAGATGCAGAAGGGAATTATATCATAATCAAGGGGTCTATCCACCAAGAAGACCTAACAATTGTAAACATTTATGCGCCAAATGTGGAAGCACCCAAATATATAAAACAATGAATCACAAACATCAAGAAACTCATTGACAGTAATACCATAATAGTAGGAGACTTCAACACCCCACTCACAACAATGGACAGATCATCTAATCAAAAAATCATCAAGGAAACAATGGCTTTGAATGACACACTGGACCAGATGGACTTAACAGATATATTCAGAACATTTCATCCTAAAGCACTGGAATATACATTCTTCTCCAGTGCACATGGAACATTCTCCAGAATAGACCATATACTGGGACACAAATCAGCCCCAAGTAAGTACAAAAAGATCGAGATCATACCGTGCATATTTTCAGACCACAACGCTATGAAACTCGAAATCAACCACAAGAAAAAATTTGGAAAGGTAGCAACTACTTGGGGACTGAAGAAATCCTACTAAAGAATGAATGGGCTAACCAAGCAGTTAAAGAGGAAATTAGAAAGTATATGGAAGTCAATGAAAATGATAACACCACAACCCAAAACCTCTGGGACGCAGCAAAGGCGGTCATAAGAGGAAAGTATATAGCAATCCTTCCTAAGGAAGGAAGAAAGATCTCAGATACACAACCTAACCTTACGCCTTAAAGAGCTGGAAAAAGAATAGCAAATAAAACCCAAAACCAGCAGAAGACAGGAAATAATAAAGATTAGAGCAGAAATTAATGTATCAAAACCAAAACAACAGTAGAACATATCAATGAAACCAGAAGCTGGTTCTTTGAAAGAATTAACAAAATTGATAAACCACTAGCCAATTTGATCAAAAAGAAAAAGGAAAGGACCCAAATAAATAAAATCAAGAATGAAAGAGGAGAGATCACAACCAACACAGCAGAAATAAAAACAATAATAAGAGAATATTATGAGCAATTATATGCCAATAAAATGGGCAATCCGGAAGAAATGGACAAATTCCTAGAAACATATACACTACCAAAACTGAAACAGGAAGAAATAGAAAATTTGAACAGACCCATAACCAGTAAAGAAATTGAATTAGTAATCAAAAATCTCCCAAAAAACAAGAGTCCAGGGCCAGATGGCTTTCCAGGGGAGTTCTGCCAAACATTTAAGTAAAAATTAATACCTGTTCTCTTGAAGCTGTTCCAAAAAATAGAAATGGAAAGAAAACTTCCAAATACTTTCTATGAAGCCAACATTACCTTGATTCCAAAACCAGACAGAGACCCCACTGAAAAGAACTACAGACCAATTTCCCTGATGAACATGGATGCAAAAATCCTCAACAAGACATTAGCCAACCGGATCCAACAATACATTAAAAAAGTTATTCACCACAACCAAGTGGGATTTATACCTGGGATGCAGGGCTGGTTCAATAGCCACAAAACAATCAATGTGATTCATCACATCAATAAAAGAAAGGACAAGAACCATATGATCCTCTCAATAGATGTGGAGAAAGCATTTGACAAAATATAGCATCCATTCTTGATTAAAAAAAAAAACCTCAAGAAAGTAGGGATAGAAGGATCATACCTCAAGATCATAAAAGCCATATACAAAAGACCCAACACTAATATCATCCTCAATGGGGAAGAGCTGAGAGCTTTCCCCTAAGGTCAGGAACAAGACAGGGATGTCCACTCTCACCACCGTTATTCAACATAGTATTGGAAGTCTTAGCCTCTGCAATCGGACAACACAAAGAAATAAAAGGCATCCAAATAGGCCAGGAGGATGCAAACTTTCACTCTTTGCAGATGACATGATACTCTAAATGGAAAACCCAAAAGATTCCACCAAAAAACTGCTAGAACTGATTCATGAATTCAGCAAAGTTGCAGGATATAAAATCAATGCACAGAAATCAGTTGCATTCCTATACACCAACAATGAAGCAACAGAAAGAGAAATCAAGGAATCGATCCCATTTACAATTGCACCAAAAACCATAAAATACCTAGGAATAAATCTAACCAAAGAGGTAGAAAATCTATACACTGAAAACTATAGAAATCTTATGAAAGAAATTGAAGAAGACACAAAAAATGGAAAAAGATTCTGTGCTCTTGGATAGGAAGAAAAAATATTGTTAAAATGTCGATACTACCCAAAGCAATCTACATATTCAATGCAATCCCTATCAAAATAACACCAGCATTCTTCACAGAGCTAGAACAAGTAATCCTAAAATTTGTATGGAACCAGAAAAGACCCCAAATAGCCAAAGCAATCTTGAAAAAGAAAACCAAAGCAGGAGGCATCACAATCCCGGACTTCAAGCTATACTACAAAGCTGTAATCATCAAGACAGTATGGTACTGGCACAAAAACAGACACTCAGATCAATGGAACAGAATAGAGAACCCAGAAATGGACCCACAAACGTATGGCCAACTAATCTTTGACAAAGCAAGAAAGCACATCCAATGGAATAAAGACAGTCTCTTCAGCAAGTGGTGCTGGGAAAACTGGACAGCGACATGCAGAAGAATGAACCTGGACCACTGTTTTACACCATACACAAAAATAAACTCAAAATGGATGAAAGTCCTCAATGTAAGACAGGAAGCCATAAAAATCCTAGAGGAGAAAGCAGGTAAAAACCTCTTTGACCTTGGCCACAGCAACTTGTTACTAGACATATCTCCGGAGGCAGGGGAAACAAAAGCAAAAATGAACTATTGGGACCTCATCAAAATAAAAAGCTTCTGCACAGCGAAGGAAAGAACCAGCAAAACTAAAAGGCACTGACAGAATGGGAGAAGATATTTGCAAACGACATATCAGATAAAGGGTTAGTATCCAAAATCTAGAAAGAACTTATCAAACTCAACACCCAAAAAATAAATAATCCAGTGAAGAAATGCACAAAAGACATGAATAGACACTTCTCCAAAGAAGACATCCAGATGGCCAACGGACACATGAAAAAATGCTCAACATCACTCATCATCAGGGAAATACAAATCAAAACCACAATGAGATACCACCTGACACCTGTCAGAATGCTAACATGAACAACTCAGGCAACAACAGATGTTGGCGAGGATGCAGAGAAAGAGGATCTCTTTTGCATTGTTGGTGGGAATGCAAACTGGTGCCGCCACTCTGGAAAACAGTATGGAGGTTCCTCAAAAAATTAAAAATAGAACTACCCCATGACCCAGCAATTGCACTACTAGGCATTTATCCAAGGGATACCAGTGTGCTGTTTCAAAGGGGCACATGCACCCCCATGTTTATAGCAGCACTATCAACAATAGCCAAAGTATGGAAAGAGCCCAAATGTCCATCGATGGATGAATGGATAAAGAAGAGGTGGTATATATATATATATATATATATATATATATATATATATACACACACACACACACACACACACACATATATATGTATACACACATATACACACACACAATGGAGTATTACTTGGCAATCAAAAAGAATGAAATCTTGCCACTTGCAACTACGTGGATGGAACTAGAGGGTATTATGCTAAGCAAAATTAGTCAGAGAAAGACAAAAATCATATGACTTCACTCATATGAGGACTTTACAACACAGAACAGATGAACATAAGGGAAGAGAAGCAAAAATAATATAAAAACAGGGAAGGGGACAAAACATAAGAGACTCAAATATGGAAAACAAACAGAGGGTTACTGGAGGGGATGTGGGGGTGGATAGGCTAAATGGGTAAGGGGCCTTAAGGAATCTACTCCTGAAATCATTGTTGCACTATATGCTAACTAATTTGGATGTAAACCAAAAAAATAAAATTAAAAAGAAGAAGAAGAAGAAGAAGAAGAAGAAGAAGAAGAAGAAGAAGAAGAAAGAGGAGGAGGAGGAGGAAGGGAGGAGGAAGAAGAGGAAGAAGAAGGAGAAGAAGGAGGAAGAGGAGTAAGGGAGGAGGAGGACAAGGACGACAAGGAGGATGAGGAAGATGAGGAGAAGAAGGGGGAGGAGGAGGAAAAGAAGGAGAAGAGGGAGAGAAGGAGGAGGAGGGGGAGGAAGAAGAAGAAGGAGACTTCTGTTCTGTGGTCAGATCCCATCCCGCTCCTGCACTCTGGAGACATCCTCACTGCCTCACTGCCATGGTCCACTCTCACATCTAGTGGCACAAGCTGTCATGACACCTGCCACCAAGAACCTGAGGAAGGAATACAGAGGCCAGCTAAAGGGGGCTTGACTTCATTGGAACCATATGCCACAGAGATTATGTGCTGATAGTCTGGGCCTGCATTCTGGATCTCCTGAAAGCCCCCAGTTCAAAAAGTACTCTTTATTCTGCTTGAACTCGCCCACTAGGTGCACGTCTGCAACTGAATGCTCCATCAAGACCCCCTCCAGATGGAGGAGATCCAGCCAGGAAAAACCATTTTCACTCACCACAGCCTCCTCTTCCTCTAGCAGGAAGCTTCCAAATAGCAATGGTGAAAATGTATCTCCCCTCTCTCCGTAGCTTACATTAGGGGAATGAATGATGGACCCTTGTGGTTCAGAGAACTGAAGGCAGGTGGAGGTTTTGCTTTATAATCAAAAGCAAGCCCTGGTCCCTGTGTGTGAGTTCTCTATGCCAATGGCACAAATATTATGCCATTTTACAGATGGAAGAATTACAGCTTGACTCTGTTAAGTCAAGAGCATGCGGTTATGGAACTGAGAGGTAGGCTGGGCTCAGGAGGGGGGTTCTCGGAGCACTTTGTATTGGTGCCTCAGGCTTCCTGCTCAGAAGTGTTGGGTCCAGTCCAACACACCAGTCTTGGGCCTGGAGCCCTCCCCAGGCTAATCAGGAGAAGTGGCGGCAGGGGGGGGGGGGGGTCTGCAATTGAAAAGCAGCTGCACACACAGCAGATGGTAGCGGCTGCCTCTCAGATGGTTTTTTTTATCACGTAGCTTTTTTTCTTTCACATTAGGATTTTTTTTTTCAAAAATCCTCTAAAAACATGAGTTTTATAGCAACAGAGGTGCTGAGTGCTTCTGAGAGATCCAGAGCCCAGACTCGGTGTGTCAGCCTATTGGGGTCTTGGCCTCTGTGACATTTGAATAAAGTAAGTTCAAGTTCATTGCCTAGAAACAGTCCCTGGAGGTGGGCTGCCTCTTCTTCCCCTGTAGCTAGCAAAGCCCTGGAATTCTGGAAAACCATGCCACAGGACCATCTTGTCTCGTGCCCTGTGGAGTGATGGCAAGCCCAGAAGGGCAAGGATTCAGTGGAACCAGCCGCTGGTGTGGTGAGAGAGCTCTAATCTCCAAACACACACATTTCCATGGGAAGGAACATAGAACCACACAACCTCAAACAAGCGACATAACCTCTCTGAACCTCAGTCTCTTCATCTGTATAGTGAAGATAATAATGGTATCTACCTCCTGAGGTTGTTGGGAGGATTGAATGAGGATTGAAAGCACCACAAACTGCCAAGGAAAGTTAGTTTTGATGATGATTTTCAAGCTACAGGTAAGAAAAAAGACCATCAGTGATGTAAAAGCCAGAGAAGATGAGATGTTAAAGCCCAGATGGCGGGGTTATGAATAAGCTGGCTTGGTCAGAGAGGTCTTTGACCTTACCCAGCAGGAAAGAGTGGCTGCTCCCAGGTGAACAAGAGAAGGAGGAAGGGCTTGGGCAAGTAAGCCCCCAGCCCAGCACGGCTCCTACCTCAGCTCTTGCTTCTACTGCAGAGAAGTCTTCTTGTGCAGCTCACTAGGTTATACTGGGGAAATATCGGAAGACATTCTTGTAGGTGTGATGTGTCCCGTCCTTTAAAGATGCCCTCTGTTCAGTGATACTGAGAAGAACATTTTTCACACCCCCACCAGGTATATCTGCAGAGGGAGCAGGGCGGGACCCCCTGGGATGTGGTAGTTGGCCACATAAGCACATGCTCCATATCGGGATCACGGCATCCCAGCTCCAGGAGGACCTGGGAGTGCTCAGAATTCCAGGAGCCTGGATGCAATTCACTGAGCTGCAGAAGGAGCACAAGGTGTGCTCCCTGGTGAATGGGGAGGAAGGATGCGCTGGGCCCTTAGACAGTAAAGTTCCCTGGGTCAGGATGGGACCTTCAGTTTGAGCTGGACCTTGAACTAGGGGCCTTCCAGAGAGGAAAGCCTCACTTAAATGGAACCCTCCCAAACAACTCAATGATCTGAAGATTATAATTCCCATTTTATAGATAAGGAAAAGAAACTACAAGAAATGAAGTTACTTCATTCATTCATTCATTCACTCAACCAATTACTTTAATATTGATCATATAATATGGGCCAGGTATGGTGCTAAGCACTGAGGAATACAATTGTAAATGGGCCAGGTGTACCCTGACCACACAAAGCATGCAGTCTGGGGGGAAACAAGCAATTAACAAATAATCAAATAATGAAATAAATCATCAAGTATTCAATGTGATCAGGTGAAGGATATGGAGTAGGTTGAATGATTGGCCACAAGTCTCCACTCTTCTTTATGTCAAGACTTTACCATACAACATTGGGGCATCCATGCATTTGGGGCAATATTTTGACCAGTGGAATGTGAGTAGTCATGACATAAGCAGGAATTTGGAATGTGCTTGCCCAATGAGGCTTGTCCTCTTATACTTCAGCCATAGCCGTGAGGACATACCCTAGCTAGCCTGCTGATCCCAGGAGATGGATGAAAGGAGAGCCCCAGCTCTCATGATTGAGACAAATATTTATTATGGAATACCACTGAAATTCTGTGCCTTTTTTTTTTTTGTTACACAACAACAGCTGACCAATGCAGAATGTGATGATAGATAACAAGACAGGAAGATAGGCTATAAAGAAAGACTAGATGCAGATAAGAGAATCAAACTCCCTGGAAAAGAAAAATTTAAACAGAAAAATGAGTAACTCCTAGACACCAGAGTACAGAAGTGGTGAGGAGAGCTTTAAAACCAGAGGGAAAAGCATATGCAAAGGCCCTCTGGTGAAAAAGAGCAGAATACACTCCAAGAAGTCAAAAAAGACTGGAAATCAAGGGGATTTGTCAGGATCTGTCAGGAGATCAGATCAGAAAGGAAGTTGAGAAAAAGAATTAAAAAAGAACATGCAGACCTCTTGGTTCTAGGTTTTACATGTAGTGCTATGATTTTTACTGAAAATTCACACACAATACAATTCACCCATTTTAATTGTTTAACAATTTTGTGGGTTTTAGTAAATTTGGGGCTGTACAATCACTGCTACTCTCTAATTCCAGAACGTTCCCATCACCCCAAAACGAAACCTCACACACACATTAGCAGTCACTTCCTATTCTCCTCTTTCCCCATCCCTTGAAAACCACTGATATCCTTTCTGTCTCTACGGATTTGCCCCTTCCAGAAATTTCGTATAAATGGAGTCATAGCATATGTGGTCTCCTGTGTCTGGCTTCTCTCAATTAGCATCATGTTTCCAAGGTCCATCCAGGTTGTAGCATGTATCAGTACTTCATTCTTTTTTGTTGCTGACTAATATTCCATTCTATGGATAGAGTACATTGTGTTTATCTACTCATCAGTTGATGGACATTTGTGTTGCTCCTATGTTTTGTCTATTATGAATAGTGCTGCTATAATCGTTTGCATACAAGCTTGGTCTTGGACATTTAGGTTGTTCCCATTCATTTGTTTCATTTAAAGACTGTGGGAAGCTATCAAAGGGTGTTGAGCATGGCAGTGACCTGATAAAAATTCCCTCTGGCCTGTTGAATGGATAATGGATTACAAGAGTGGAACCGGACTCTCATACAATGCTGGGAAGACTATAAAATGGTACTACCATTTTGGAAAAAGGTTAGCAGTTCTCTTAAAAAGTTAAACATATACCAATAAGCAATCCAGACATCTCACTCCTACGTATTTACCTAAAAGAAACAAAAACATATGTTCATGCAAACACTTGTGCAGGAATGTGCATAGCAACATTAGTTGTGATAGCCAAAAACTGGAAATAATCCAAATGCCCATCAACAGGTGAATGGAGAAACAGATTTGTAGCATATTTATACAACAGAATACTATTCAAAAATAAGAAGAAATGAACTCTAGACACACACAACAACATGGATGTATCTCAGAATAATTGTGCTGAGAGAAAAAGAAAGAGCGCATAATGTATATTTCCATTTATATGAAATTCTAGGAAAAGCAAACTATAGTGACAAAAAGCAGGTCAGTGGTTGACTGGGGATAGGAGGAGAGAGACTGGGAGGGAGAGGAGGGAGTATTTCAAAAGAGACTGAGGAAACTTTTGGGAGCGATAGGAGTGTTCATGGTCTTGAATGTGGCGATGGTTTTCCAGGTGTATAAATATGTGAAAACTTTTCAAATTGTACACTTTATATACATGCAATCTATTGTATGCCAATTATACCTCAATAAAGGTATACCTCGTAAAAAATTAGGAGGACTTATTGATGGATTGGATGTGCTGGTGAGGGGAAGAGAAATGTCAGGTGTAACCCCCAAGTCTCTGGCTTCAGCCACTGGTGGGTGTAGTTGCCATGTCCTGACACAGGAATACCTAAGAAAGAAGATGACTGGCAAAGGTAGGAGGGGCCACTGTAGGCAGGCAGGAGGGAGAGAGGTCAAGAACTCGGGTTAAGACATGTTACGGTCGACGTCCCATGGAAATGTAAAGAAGTTGGTTGTGCACATAAGTCTGTAATTGAAGGGAGAGGTCACGGCTCGAGAACAGGGACAAGGCACTCCATGTGGAAAGAACAGTAAGCTAAGGTGTGGAGGATGGAAACAGGCAGGAGAAAATGGCCTGAGACAGGAACCCGAGGTGGGAGAGGATGCGGGTGGGTGGACAGAAGTGGGTAGGCAGGTGGAGGAAACAAGGCAGAAGTCACCTTAAGTGGGGGACTTTCTGCAGGGCCAGTGGGAGGGTGAGCTGAGAGAGAGGCACCCAGCGGCCTCTGTGGGACCCGCTGGATTCACAGTCAAGGCAGAGAGGATGCCAGAAATTAGGAGCCCCAGAAAGGGGACCTATTTGGGTGTTGGGACAGGACAAATGGGGGAGTCAGTTTGGAGGCTGTGGCATCGGGTGGAGACATTCCACAGGCAGCTGGATTCTTGGATCTGGATGAGCGAGGAGAGGTCTGGGCTGGAAAGAGGCATTTAGAGCTTCCCTGGGAGTGAAGAGATGGGGTGGAGAAGCAGAAACCCCAGAGTGCAAGTGAGGCTGGAGATACATTCAGGGCGGGGGCGGGGGGGGGGGGCGCTGGGGTGGGTAGGGGTGTAAGAACCAGACCCAGTCCCCAAAGGCCTTACAGGAGCATCTCAGGCCAACGATCCAAAGCAGGCAGCGCCCAGGGCTGGTCCCCAAGCCTAAAAAAGGAGATACCCTTAGAAGGAAACTGGAAGGAAGGGGATGTCCTAATCTCCCAGGACCTGGGACATGTATCTCCACATTGAATGCTCACAGCCCCCTCATGAGATAGGTGTAATTATCCCCATTGGACAGACAAGAAAACTGAGTGTCAGAGAAGTCAGAAGACGTCTCTCAAGGTCACAGAGCTTGCATTTAACCCACATCTGGGGGATCAGGCACTCCTTTTGAGCAGCAAGATGCCCAGAATAAGGGTCACCAGGGCTGGGTTTGAACTGAGCAACCACTAACGCCCCCCAGGCCACAAGCCCGTCTGAAACAGTTAGCATGAAGGAGGGAGTACAGCTAATTGCCTGTACAAATTAACTCTAATGTGGTCGGCATCGATGTACTGATCTTTCTTTAATTACATTAATCAATTAATGAAGAAGATGGTTTACTCTTATTATGATTTCCAAGGCCCATATGTTCTCAGGAGTCCCGCTGGAGCTTGGGTTTCTTTTCTGCCCCGGCTTCAGTGGACATGGGGCAGGCACCAATAGGAGACCCTGCCCCCGAATCCTCCTCTACCCTGAAGCTAAGCTCCAAGAGGGGAGAAGTGAGAAAACAGAAGCAGTGATCCCAGAAAAGGTAACCAGAGGAAGAGGCCCAAACTCCCTAACCTGGCATTCAAGGCTGCTCTCCAGAGTTGTTCATTGCTCCCTTGACCTGCGTTTATCAGCCTGGGCTGATTGATTTTCCATGAACATGCTTCAGCCTCCCCCTCCCCCATAAGTGCCATTTCCTACACTGGGAAGGCCAGCTCCATCAGTCAGGGGTACAGGAGAGGCCAGCAGATTCCAGTCACCTCCCCACCCCAGCGCCATATGCAATGCTTGCCTACAATACCTTCCATTCAATCATTTTTGATTCAATAAATATTTACGGTCCTTGTCATTGTGTGGCTTCCAGCCCTTTGGGACAGACAGACATTAAACAGATCCATGATTACACAGAACAGTGGTTCTCAGTCCATGAGAATCACCAGGGTAGCTTTTGAAAGTATAATGCTCGGGGCACATGGGTGGCTCAGTTGGTTAAGCGTCTGACTTTGACTCAGGTCATGATCTCAGGGTATGTGAGTTGAGCCCCGCGTCGGGCTCTGTGCTGACAGCTCAGAGCCTGGAGCCTGCTTCCAATTCTGTGTCTCCCTCTCTCTCTGCCCCTCCTCTGCTTGCCCTCTGTCTCTCTCCCCAAAATAAATAAACATTAAAAAAAGTACAACACTCAGGTCTCACCCCAGACACATTCAAGCAGAATCTGCGGGTAGAGCCTGGGCAGCAGTATTTTTTTTTTAATTCCCCAGGTGATGCTAATGTGCAGGCAGGGATGAGACCCGTACCTGCGCGGCTGCCATCAGGGGTTACCTTCCCTACAGGGTTTTGATGGTATGATCAACCCATTGTGCCTTTTATAAATTCTCTGTTTAAATGAGATGAACTCACCACAAGGTGATGCTGATGCTGCTGGTCTGGGAACCCCTCTGTGAGAACCACTGAATTAGAGCGAGGTTTACCAAATTCAAGTGGCTGTGTACTTCTCCTCCTCATTAAACCTCGCTGTTCACAAATTCTCTTTAATCAAACTCTGCTTCTTTCTCCCAGGCCAAAGAAGAAAACAGCGTCCAGCTGCCCTTTTCTAGAGGTAGAGGTCCAGGAAGCTCATACCTCCATAATACAGGTTCCTACTGTAACTGCTGGGTGTCTGATGACCGAGGTGCTTCAGAACAGGCAATCTCTGTCCCTTGTTTACCAAGTTTGTAGCACAGCAGTGGCTCTCAGAATGCACATCACCTGGGAACGTGTTAGAAGTGCAGGTTCCCAGGCCTGCTGAACCAGAATCCTCTGGAACTGGACCTCAGGCATCTGTGTACAAACAAGCCACCCAAGAGTCTCTAGCGAACTCGTGAATTTTCAAACCACTGGCTTAGAGAAAGTGTGTCAGTTGACTATTTGAACTATTCAGGACCCTACTGACTCTGATCATTTGTTTGTTTGTTTTTTTTTTTCATTTAAAAAATAGAGCAGATGCAGGGGCACCAGGGTGGCTCAGTCGGTTAAGCGACCAACCTTGGCTTGGGTCGTGTTCTCATGGTTTGTGAGTTTGAACCCCGCATCGGGCTCCACACTGACAGTATGAAGCCTGCTTGGGATTCTCCCTCTCTCCCTCTGCCTGTGCCTCCTCCACTCACGCTTTCTCTCTCTCTCAAAATAAATAAATAAACTTTAAAATAATAATAATAATAACAATAATAATAATAATAATTAGCTTCCTAGGTGCCAGGAACCTCACATTACTGATCTTGTTCAATGATCAGAACAACCCAATACTCGTTTAATCTACTTTATGGATAAGGAAGCTAAAAGGCAGAGAGGTTGAGGATTTCTGCCCACCTGTTAAATGGCAAACCCAGGTGGGTAGGGCTCTTTCCCACCTCACCCTGCCTTTCCCAAACAATAACTGCCCACGCTTGTGTTGACACCTCCATTGTGTAAGATTTTAACATCTCATCCCTTTTTCCTACCCAGATATTCGCTTTCTGAAGCTAGCATTCGTTTGAAAAAAAAATAATAACATTTAAAAAAAAAAAACTTGAGCTTCAGTTTTTGAGCTGCTTAAAATTATCTGTCGATGACCCTAACATGTTACGCATTGTCCTTCTGTGGACCTTGTGGAACTCAGTTCACCTGGAAGCCTGGGACTCACAGCTAAAGGTGTTTTAATCATCCAGTCACCCCAGCAGTCCCAGGTGGCTGAACTGGTCAAAACTTGGCTCCCCCCAGAAATGTGCTACAGGACGAAGATTATTCAAAGGCAGGGTGATAACTAGCTGGTGTCTTTAGCAGGAGAAATGATTGATGTGTCTGCGTTCTGATCACACACAGGCAGCCTAGGGTGACAAGCCGTCCCTGCCCGGGACTGTCCTGATGTTAGCACAGGAAATTTTGCATCCCAGGAAACAGTTGCCCTCATGACACCATGCCTGGCTCGCCTCACTGTGCATGGGAAGGAGTAAGAGGCTTCGCTTCAGCCAGCCTCAGGCCTGGTTCTAGGGCTCTGAGAGATGGCCCATGGCTCCCCATGGGACACAATATCCTGGCCAGGACCAGTGTTGAACGGCTGCTTGCAAAAGGGGTATGTCTTCCCTCAGGCCATGGAGGTTGGGTTTGCAGAGGGGAGTGGCAGGAGGTGTGCACGGGACTGCCCACCTGGGGTTTGTGTGCCCTGCCCTGGGAGTTCGGACTCGGTCCTGAGGGCAGTGGGGAGCCACGGAGGATTTCCAGCAGGGAGGAGACATAGTCAGCTTATAGTCAGATTTGTGATCTGGACAGACTGTGAAGCATATGCATGAGGATTTGAGAGGACAGGTTGGGACACCCACTGGGAGCCCCTCCCCACTGTCCAGGAGAGAGGCAAACACAGCCTGCATTAGGAAAGAACTGGGGGGGGGAGGGGGGAGATGCAGAAAGGCAGGCCCGGGTGAAGTTTCCAGTAGGGCTGCCTTATGACTTCTGTGGACCCGAGACACTTTTGCTTTTCTCGGCCCCTCCCCCAATAATAGATATTTTCATGGGTCCTAAAAATCGTGTTTCTTTTTTTTTTTAAGGTTATTTATTTTGAGAGAGAAAGACAAGGTGGGGGAGGGGCAGAGAGAGAGGGAGAGAGAGAATCCCAAGCAGGCTCTGTGCTGTCAGCTCAGAGCCTGATGCGGGGCTCGACCTCAAGACCCTGGGTTGAGACCCTGGGATCATGACCTGAGCCAAAACCAAGAGTCGGGTGCTCAACCGACTGAGCCACCCAAGTGCCCCCAAATCTTGTTTCTGATAAGAGAAAAAAAGTGAAATGTTTTTGTTTTCTCTAAAAGTTAATTTTTTTCTGATTTTAAAAGAAATTTAAAAATATGAAAATCCTACCGTATGTCAACATGATGACCCTTGGGGACATTATGCTAAGTGAGATAGACCAGTCACAGGAAGACAAATATTGCATGATTCCATTTAATAAAAGGTATCTAAAGTAGTCAAATACATTGAATCAAAGAATGGAATGGTGTTTGCCAGGGGCGGGGTGGGGAGGGAGAAAGGAGGAGTTACTATTTAACTGGCACAACGTTTTAGGTAAGTACACCTTAAATTTATGCAATGTTATATATCCAATATATTTCAACAAAAAGTTTCAGTTAAGATGAATAATCTCTAGAACTCTACTGTTCAACATTGTGCCTGTTGTCAACAATGTATTGCACACTCAAAAATTTGTTGAGGGTAGATCTCATGTTAGTGTTATGACCACAGTAAAAAAAATAATAATAAGATAAAAAGAAATTAAAACATTTTTGGCCCCTAAGGTATTAGCATGGTGCTCCTGAGCCTAATGGAGAAGTTGGTGCTGGTTTCGAGGAAGGACACATCTTGTGCTTTTGATGGCGGAGGGCAGATGTGACACACTTCTCCCCCTTCCTCCTTCAGCCCCTCCCACTGCCTGGTGCCCTGAAGGATAATACTAATGACCGCTTATTGAGCACTTACTATGTCCAAAGCGTTTTATGTGCCTTGTTCCTTTTACTGCTCACCTCCCTTCTTTGAGGTGGGGATGATTATTCTTCCCACTTGGTAGATGCGAAAACCAAGGCCACACAACAATGGGGGAGGGGAGGGCTGCACAGGGGAAAAAAAAGATGGAGGGGAAGGACGATGGACCAGTTCTGAGCAGGCCGGGGTCACAGCAGGCAGGAAGTGCTTAAAAACAGCTAGCATTTACGGAGCACTCACACAGTCTGTAGAGCCCCCTAAGCACCTACCAGGATGATCTCCTCAGCTCATTGTCTGGGCTTCTGTGCCCCTGCTCTTGAGGTGACCATGGCCTGGGTCAGGCCAGCAGCCCTACGTGCTGCAGGGTAGCCCTGCCAGCTCAGAAGCCCAGGGTATTAGGGCCAGGACCCTCCCCCAACACCTTGCAGCACCTCCTACCCAGAATGCCCTTTCCCCTGCAAACTCCTAGCCATCCTTCAAAGCCCAGCTCCTGTAGGAGCAATACCACACGTTCACCATGTTGTGATTTGGGGTGTGTTCTAGAGGTCAGGAGCAGTATTTCTGTTGTCCCATCCCTCCAACCACCATCCCAGTGCCTAGCTTCCAGCTGGTGTCCAATAGTGTTGGTGGAGGCAGGGATGACTGCCCTGTGGTCACTGGCATCATCCGGGCCCTCCTCTGCCCACCCCAACCCCAGCCCCTGCAGCCCCGTGGTTTCCAAGTGCAGAGGGGCACCCTGTGGTCCTGCCCACCCCTACCTCATCTGGCCAGCTGCGAGTGCAATATCTCCAGGTGCACAGGTGGCCGACTAGCCCTAGATGAGTGAACCTGTAGCCTTCACCAACACCCATTCCAGGAGAAGCCATCAGCCAACCAGCACCGTGGGGGAGGCTTGCCACACCAAGAGAATCCCAGGGGCCATGTTTGGAGACCTGGCCAGGGATCAAGAGACCTGGTTCAGCCTTGGTCTGCATGTGACTGTGTACCCCTCTGTGCCTCAGTTTCCTCATCTGTTAAGAGTGGGTTGGACTAAAGCCTCTAAAGAAAGGCTTCTCTGACTCTGGCCGCGCAAGCTCTTCCAGGGCCTTCCTAGTTACCAACACAGAGGGAACAGTGCCACCTACTGACTCCCAGACTCCCTCCAGGAACACTGAACAACGAACCAAAGCGATCCTTAAAATATGCACCCTTCAATGTGAGCCCTTGTCTGTACTGTCCCTTTGCATAGCCACAGCCCCCTCCCCTTGCATGGGGCCAAGGGACACCCCCTCCAGTCTGGCCAAGGGGCTTTAGCTGCCCTGGTCCCACACCAGCCCCAGCCCCCAAACCTCAGGAAAGCCAGGAGCCCTTGTGCTATCCTGTCCCCCAGTACCAGGGCAGCCCCCCAGCTGCCAGCCCCCCCTCGCAGTGGGCCGGCGGCTGGAGGTGGAGAACAATGATCTCTATTGTGACTAAATTTCCCCCTGAAGATCTCATTCAAGATGTTAGAGTGAGCGATCATAAAAGGAATTAATAGTTGATTCGCTGTATAATTTCCTAGTTCAATATACTTTAGTGCGGCAACTAAATGAGCCGTCCCGGCCGTTCGGTGGGGCCAGATAGCGACTTTATCACTGGGATCTCAGGCTGAGGAATAAAAGCAATTCTTCTGAAGTAATTGCGTCTAATTAAAAGAAACATTTAAAAAGTGTAACCAAAAGGAATTCATTTCAAATGGAAAATTAATGCTGAAAAATAGCCCTGAGCTCTCTTGTCGCAGCTAATAGCCAGGCAGCCGCAGAATAATTAAACTGTTTTGAGATGTCGATGCCATCCTCCTCGGGAGAAGATGGGCCCGGCTGAGCACGGCTCGGGCACCAGCACATGGGGCGGCTTCCAAAGTGGTGGCCAGCACTGGGACTTGGGGTCAGCCAGGGGCTTCCATGCAGGGTGAGAGCCGGGCCACGTCAGATGGGGCTGCAAGAGGTTGGGGCTGTGACACTTAATGGGGGCATCACTGTTCAGGCATCTCGAATGCCTGAGTGTCCCAGTTAGTCCTCAGGATAACCCTGCAAGTCAAGTCTTAGTATTAGTTATTATTAGGAGCATTATCATCATCCATTCAAAAAGAGGATTCCCGGTGACAAGATACCTTGTCCGATATCACAACTAACAGGCAACAGAGCCAAGACTCCACCCTAGCTCCACCTGGCTCTGGTGTCCTTGTTGATTCCTCTACATTGGCTGCTAGGACTCAGCATTGAAAAAGAGGCCCTGTGCTCTCAGATGTTGTGATTCTCGGCTTTGAAAGACCTGCCCCAGGTTCCACTTCCAGACACGCTGACTTCGTTGGTCTGGGGAGTAGCCTGGGCATCAGTTTCTTTTTAAACTGTCCAGAATTGAGAACCAGTGGAGTAGCCCCCAGTTCTGTAGCACATTTTACCCCGTGGACATTCCCTGGAGTCTTCCTGTCCATTTCCCCGTGGCAGGAGGGCTCACTGCAAAACAGCAGTGCAAATATCCAGGATGGAAGGGGCTAAGAGAGACTCATTGAGAGCCGGGCACCGAATAGATGCTAAACAAACGCTAGTTTCCAAATGGAGGGCAGCAAGCAGTAAGAACCCAAGATGAAATGTCTAGCAAGTCTTAACCATAGCTTCTACTCTGTTAAAATCTGTGGGGAAAACTAAATCTGAACAATTTAACAGTGAAGATGCTCTGGTTGAAAGGGCTGTGTTCCAACTTGAACTCAGAATGCAGAGGTCATGCTGGGTTTAGAACCAAATCTGCTTTATTGAATATACACAAAAACCACATTTTTTTCAAGGGCTTTGCAGTTACTCAAACTGAGCTAAGGGTTGCCTGTGATCAGTGATTAGGGGGCATGCTTTAGTGAAATAGAAGACTAATTTGTAATCCACGAGTTGTTTATATGCTGACAAGCAATTCTAAAGACCTTGGGAATGCTCACAAAGTAGGTTTAAAGATGCACCTAAACCTTATTTACACCATTAAGATTCTTAGAAAACACATCCTTTATACATATGCAAAGATCGCTACCACCCCCACCCCCCCCCCCACCCCCCCCACCCTGCTTTCTGAATTGCAAATAGATTCCAATTTTCAAAGATCACCGGCAAAGCACCCATCTGCTTTGTTAATGGCTAAACCCCTTAAAAGGCAACTCTGTTCTCTAAGTTTAGTAGAGACCTTTGGAACCAGGAGAAGCACCACCTCACCTTCTGATGAACTGGGACCCCAGAGACACAGTGACCCCAGGATCTCTGCAGGTGTAAGGGACTTCCACGGTATTCTGTTTTTGCCACTTCTTTGCCTGAGGACTTTCCTCTGGCCATTGCATCCACTTTGTCCATTGTGTGACAGGACGGAGGTGACACCCACACACCGAGGACAGCTCTCAACCAAGGAGCAGTTTGAGTAGATTGATAAATACCCCCAGCTCCCTCCGGATAAGCCTGTGGTATGCTATGCAGCTTCCTACAGTCTCACTGGCTGGGAACCGGCATGATCATGCACCCTTCACTGGCCGTCTCCCCCTACCTATCTCACTTCCTCGCCCCCTATAGTGTCTTCACCTCCCAAGTTCATCTACGTGCATTTGAATCCATGTCTACGAGACAGAGTAAGAACAGCATCTTTGGGGTCAGCAGATTAGCAGTTGTAATGGAGATCCACCCAAACTGGCCCTGAACATGCTGCACAGGAAAACGTATGGGCTTTTGGAACACACATGCCTGTGCTCCAAGTCGGGCCCAGACATTTACCAGCTGTGTGACTCAGGAGCCGTCAGCCTTGCCGAGCCTTTCTTTTCTTTACTGTAAAAGGGGAAGAATAATGAAGCCACTGCACATGGTTGTTGAAAAGAGTCATGATTCCATGCAGGTTAAGCCCTTGGCACAAGCAGGTATTTACCCAACAACTTTTGGTGGAAGACTTATTCCAGGACGCGCTCAGAGAATGACACAGTACGGAGGCAGAGTTGCTCCTGGGGAAAGAAGAGTTAAGAAGACAACTCAGTCATGGTGTTGCCATTCACCACGCTGGGAAACCAGTGGGCTGGTGGCAGCTGAGGGGCTGTCCACTATGAAAGCCGGTAATCATATGTGGTTATCTAAATGTTAATTAAAATTAAATACAATTAAAATTCAGCTCCTCGGTCACACTAGCCACATTTCAAGTGCTTACGAGTCACTGCTATAGGCTGAATGTTTGTGTCCCCCCCCCCAAAAAAAAAAAAAACATTTCATACGGGGAAACCTATTCCCAATGTGGTGGTATTCGGAATGGGGTGTTCGGGAGGTGATTAGTCATAAGGGTGGAGACCCCATGAATGGAGTCAGTGGTTTTATTAAAGAGACCTCAGTGAGCTCCTTTGCCCATTCTGCCAAGTGAGGACACAGTGAGAAGATGGCCATCTGTGAACCAAGATGCGGGCCCTCATCACATAAGGCCAACACCTTGATCCTGGACCTCCCTGTGAGAAATAAGGTTCTGTTGTTTATAAATAGATGCTGGTATTTTGTGAAAGCAGCCCAAACAGGCTAAGCCATGACCACCCTGGGCAGCACAGATGTAGAACATTCCTGTCATTACAGGAAATTCAACACTGACCCAGAGTCAGATAAACCCGGGCTTAGACATGGCACGGCCTTTGTAAGATTTGGACAGGACACCTGACCTCTCTGAGCTTCAGTTTCTCCTTCTGTAAAATGAGCTCTATTAGCCATCTCACTCTCTGGGCAGAGGGGTTATCCCAAGGGGCAACTTAAAAGTTATATATGAAACCACCTAGCCCAGCACCTTGTCTGGCAGACCCTAGGGGCACAAATAATGTTGACCGAATCTACTTCAGCATTTAGTTTTGCCTTTCTTCCTCTTCGATCTTTGGGCCTTAGGTGCACCTTCCTCCCAGTCCATCCCCCATCATCTGTCTCTCTCACACACACCTCTCTGCCCACACCATCGAACAGTCCCTGGGGCCTGCACAGACTGAACCAAAGGCTCCAAAGCATGGCAGGTGGGGTGTCATGGAGAATGGATCTCCTGGGGTCTGAGATAAGCCTTAAAAAAGGGATGGCCTTAAATGCATATTACTAAGTGAATTATTGGTCCATCTGGGGGGACTACATACTGTATGATTCCAACTGTATGACATTCTGGTAAAAGCAAAATGTAGAAAAAGTAAAAAGATCAGGAGTTGTCAGGGGTTTGGTGGGAAGGAGGGAGGAACAGAGGGAGCATAGAGATTTTGGGGGCAGTGAAACTATTCTGTATAATACTATAATGATGGGGACGGGGCGCCTGGGTGGCTCAGTCAGTTAAGCGTCCAACTTCAGCTCAGGTCATGATCTCATGGTTCGTGGGTTCGAGCCCCTTGTCAGGCTCTGTGCTGACACCTCAGAGCCTGGAGCCTGCTTCAGATTCTGTGTCTCTGCCCCTGCCCCACTCATGCTCTGTCTGTCTCT
Source organism: Panthera leo (assembly GCF_018350215.1). Classification (NCBI taxonomy): domain Eukaryota; kingdom Metazoa; phylum Chordata; class Mammalia; order Carnivora; family Felidae; genus Panthera; species Panthera leo. Next base: position 19,160,258 of record NC_056681.1, on the reverse strand, counting down.
TTCTGCAAAAATGAATAAATATTGAAAAAAATTTTTAACACTATAATGATGGACATATGGCATGATACACTTGTCCAAACTCACAGAATGTACAACATGAGAGTGAACCCTAAAATCACCTATGGACTTTGGGTGATGCTGACTGTCCAGGTGGGTTCGCCAATTGTAACAAACCTACCACTCTGGGAAGGGATGTTGATATCAAGAGAGGCTTCCTTGTAGCAGGGAATGTGGGAACTCTGTATATTCCTCTCTGTTTTTCTGTGAGCCTAACACTGCTCTACAAAGTAAAGTCTATAGAAAAGAAAAGAAAGAAAAGAGAAAAGGAAAGGGAAAAAAAGAAAAGAGAAAAGAAAAAACAGAAAAGAAAAGAAAGAAAAGAAAAGAAAAGAAAAAGAAAGAAAAGAAAAGAAAAGAAAAGAAAAGAAAAGAAAAGAAAGAAAAGAAAAAGAACAGTCTTTCAGTACCTTGGTCCAGAGCAAATGCCAACAACAGTAACCATATTAGAAGATCCATCAGAGGAGTGCCTGGGTGGCTCAGTCAGTTAAGCATCTGGCTCCAGCTCAGGCCATGATCTTACGGTTCGTGGATTTGAGCCCCGCATCAGGCTCTGTGCTGACAGCTCAGAGCCTAGAGCCTGCTTCCGATTCTGTGTCTCCCTCTCTCTCTGCCCCTCCCCGACTTGTGCTCTGTCTCTCAAAAATAAATAAATGTAGGGGCGCCTGGGTGGCTCAGTTGGTTGAGCATCCGACTTCGGCTCAGGTCATGATCTCGCGGTCCGTGAGTTCGAGCCCCGCGTCGGGCTCTGTGCTGGCAGCTCAGAGCCTGGAGCCTGTTTCAGATTCTGTGTCCCCCTCTCTCTGACCCTCCCCTGTTCATGCTCTCTCTCTGTCTCAAAAATAAATAAACGTTTAAAAATAAATAAATAAATAAATAAATAAATGTTAAAAAAAAATTTCTTAAGGAAGAGTCATCATGTCAGGAGGGGAGGAAGGACCACAAATGAAAAAGACACATTCTGACTCATAATTGCAAAACTAAGAACACAGAGAGAAAAGATCCAACCAGAAGGGGAAAGCAAAAGCACTTGGCTTAAATCCACGGGCCCAGCCCTCCCGGGTGCCCTCGTACTTAGCCATAGCCAGCCCTGGTCCAGCAAAATCAAGCCCTTCAGGATGGACGGTCCCGATTTTCTAGCCCTCGGTCTCTGCACGACACCTTCATTTCTCTTTATTTGCTCTTTTTCCATCCACCACAATATGCTCAAATCATCCAAAACTTTCCCTTTATCACTGAGCCTCCCTAATTAAGCTAACATTATTAGAAGGTTGAGAGAGAAAAAAAAAACCCTCCCAAATTCTCTTTGCGTCTCAGTAGCTCTTTAATATGCGAGGCAACCAGAGATGAGCTGCTTCTAATTGCCAGTCCCTGGAGTAGCCAGTCAGAAAATGAATTGATGCGTTTTTTCCTTATGAACAATGCATGTAGCACAAATTGCGGCGGCCGTCACCAGAGATTTAATTACAAAATATCATTACTTTCACACATCATTTCAGATTTGGCCTGATCAAATCAAAGTTAGGGCAAGGGGGAGAGAAAACTGCACCCTTAGCAGGGTCATTCATTCAGGGATGGCTGGAAAGCCAGTGGGAATTGGCACCGTGGATATGTCCTCAGGGCCCCTGCAGAGAAAACAGCTGCCAGAGATGCACGTGGAAAAGGAGATTCCCGGGGCCCAGGGGTTCTGCAAAGTGGAGGCTGGGGCTGCGGGAGGGTCCCCAGGGCGTGGAAAGGACCCCCTCAAGGGAGAGATCGGTGGCAGAGAAACATCCCAGCCTTGCAGTTCAGAGGTGCTCCAGAAAATTCCTCTCAGCTGTGGCTTCAAGCAGCTAATGTCTCCCGTTCTTTGCTTCCACAAATATTTCCTGAGCATCTAGTGTGCCGAACATGGTGCTCGACCCAGAGGCTGCAAAATAGTATCAGACAACTGTGGTCCCTGCCTGCCTCGGGTTCACACTGTGCTTGGAGAAACAGATTTACACCAAAATAGTCACAGAATGGTGACCGGGGCAGGAGGGGTAGTGGAGCCAGGCTTCCTGAGTCTACAGCCATCCGTGCTCCAGCATGTCAAAGCTGCGTGACCATGACTAAGGCCCTGGACCTCTTGGTGCCACAGCTTCATCATCTGTAAGGTGGAGAGAATGCCAGTACTTACCTTATGGTGGTGTTAAGGATTTAACATTTATAGCACACTTGGAACAGTGCCTGGTAAGCTCCATGTAAGTGTTTGTTAAATAAATACAAATTAAAAATTACAACTGTAAGAAGCAGAATGGGGTACCCTGAAAGCCTATTAATAGGAGAAGTCAGTCTAGTCAGGCAAGAGGAGAAGAGGTTGAGTTAAAATGTAAAGAAAGGGGAGACATTAGTTAACAGAAACACCAGCAAAGAGTGGTCTTGGCACAGGAAAGCATCATGTGCAAAGGCCCTGTGGCTGGAGGAAGCATTTTAATGGCAAGGTACTGAACAAAAGGCCAATGTGGCTAGAACGGTGCAAACTGAAAAAGAAGCTGGCAGGTCCAGTCCATGTAGACCCTTGTAGGCCTTGGTCAAGAGTTTGGACTATAAAAATTACCCATGTGCACTAGAATCGTAAAAGCATTATTTCTCATTTGTTGCAATTTTTGCCTCAATTTTTTATTTTATTCATGTCTGTATGAGATATTTACTTCAGGGGTGCCTGGGTGGCTCAGTCCGTTAAGCTTCTGACTTCGGCTCCGGTCATGATCCTGTGGTTCATGAGTTCAAGCCCTGCATCAGGCTTTCTGCTGTCAGCACAGAGTGTGCTTCATATCCTCTGTCCCCCTCTCTCTGCCCCTCCCCTGCTCACCCTCTCTCTCTCTCTGTCAAATGAAGACACATTTTTTAAAAAACAGTACACAGTGTGAATTTCATACAGTGATGTTGCTTCTCTGTATCATATAGGGATCGCTTTATAGTGCTAAGAACAAACATTGTATGGATAATCAAAGTTGTGATAGATTCATTGCAAATGTGGTCCCAATTTTCCCCCTCCTTATATCCACATCCCTCACAATGTGACTTAATAGCTACTCCCAACAAGGGATGAAGTCCACTTCTCCATTCCTTGAATCTGAGCTGGCCTTGTGACTTGCTTTGCCCAACAGAATGTGCTGGAAGTGACATCATGCCAGTTCTGAGTCAGGCCTCAGGCAGCATTGCATGCTTCTGTCTGTTCCCTTAGAGCACTGCTCAGACACCATTAAAACAAGTTTGGCCTCACCTGCTGGAGGATGAGAGACCACAGAGACAAAAATGAGTCATCCCGACCAAGGCCATTATTAAATTTAGTCAATAATCAACTGACATGGAAGGGCCCCAGTTGAAAGGTGTAGAACTGCTCAGCAAACCATCAGCTGACCTGCAGAATTATGAGTTTGATAAATAGTTGTTGTTTTAACCCACTACGTTTTGGATTGATTTGTTACACAGCCGTAGCTTGCTGATATACACACTTGGTAGGCAAGGGAATTGGGCATCATGAGGTGGGGGCTGCTATAACACGTGCGGTGCTGACAGACCCAAGATATGCACAGAGCAATGGGAACACACAGGAGGGAGGACTTAACTTCTGCAGGAAAATAAAAAGAGCCGCTGTCAGAGGAAGCTTTTGGAAAGAGGAAAAAATGAGCACGTGTTTGTCCAGGGAAAGCAGGTGGGAGAAGTCCACCAGATAGAAGGAAGGAAATGGGCAAAAGCATGAAGTCGTGAAAAGAGAGGGTGTTTGGTCAAAAGCAGGGAGCTTCAGGCTCCCCTGGGACGCGCAAGGGGGCAGAGCTAAAGATGGAGCACCCAGCTAGGGAGCACCCAGCTGGAAGGAGGTGCTCCTGCTCTGGCTGCAGAAGACAAGGTGAGGGGCTTGGACGGGGACTTCACGACTGGTGCTGTCAGGGCTGCAGGGACGGGGAGGAAGCACAGCCCCTGCACTGGGCTCACACAACTCCTGGAATTGAGGCGGGTCACAAGGTGGATACGGGACCCCAACACAAGACCATTTCCCCCTGCTGTGTGGCCTCAGGCAGATCCGTCCTAGGTGAGCCTGTTTCCTGCACAGCTTGGCTTCTCAGCGGCAAGGAGCTCATGAAATGACATCTGGGGAGGCGCGTCGTGAACTAGAAAGCCCAGGTACTCGGATGGGGGGAGGGGGAGTATTCTCTTCTTCTCCCAGTGCGTTTCCTTCAGTTTTATCCAGAAAAGGGAATTTTCCCAGAAAACTGTGCATTAATGGGTATGCTACAGGAAATAGATGGTAATCAAGGGGAGTATAATTTTTTTAAGTGAGCAGGATGTAGAAAAACCAACCGTGGTGACATGCCCCCAAGGATAGCAGCAGTGAGGAGACCCAAGGGACGAGAAGAGAAGGGAAACGGTTACTGAGATAGAAAGGGAAAAGGGGAAACTGATGACAGACGTGGCTCCCGTCCCTGCCCCGGTAGGGACGATGCAGGGGAGACGTGGGAGAAATAAATGCCCCAGCCTCCCGCTCCTCCCCACTACAGTCTCCAGCCAGAACTTCTCATTGGTTGAACCCCTCCAGAGAGCGGATGGCAAGGAACTCCGTGACACGGTCCCTAATGGGTCAGTGCGCAGGGTTTGAGCAGGGGGGAAAGTAGCCAGGGAATCCGGGGGCACTGGGAGATGTCCAGCACCACGTCCACAGAGGCTAGGTGGGCTGCAGGAGAGGAGGCAGAACTCTGTGAGACCTGCCATGACATCCACCGGAGACAGGACTACGACCTCCACAACCCAACCCCTTCTCCATCCGGCTTCGTCCCAGTGGTTCTGAGATGAGTACGGTCTGAGGACCCCTAGGGATCCCTGGGATTGGTTCAGGAGATCCACAAGGTCAAGCCTACTTTCGTAATAATGCTAAGATGTTATTTGCCTTTTTACTTTCCTTCACTCCCAAGTATATACGGTGGGAATTTCCAAAGGGTACTTATGTGAGGAAGCCACAATCCCCTGAAAAGTTTACTAAAATACTCCTCCCTTATCCAGCTGTGTATTTGAGAGAGGCATCCTTCATACATTTGAACCAAAACAACTTATCCCCGGGCGCCTGGGTGGCTCAGTCGGTTAAGTGTCTGACTCTTGATTTTGGCTCCGGTCGTGATCTCACCATAAACCAGAAATCTTTTAAATTTTTTTAAATGTTTATTTATTTTTGAGAGAGAGAGTGTGAGTAGGGGAGGGGGAAAGAGAGAGAGAGAGAGAATAAGAGAGACAGAGAGAGAGAGAGAGAGGATCTGAAGCAGATTCTGCACTGAGAGCAGTGAGCCCAATGCAGGGCTCAGACCCACAAACCGTGAGATCATGACCTGAGCTGAAGTCAGACGCTCAACCGACTGAGCCACTCAGGTACCCCTAAGCCAGAAAAAATGTTTTCATGTTTATTTATTTATTTTTGAGAGAGAGGGAGAGCGGGGGAGGGGCGGAGAGAGAGGGAGAGAGAAAAGCCCAAGCAGCCTCCCTGCTGTCAGCACAGAGTCTGACAACGGGGCTCAAACTCACCAACCTTGAGATCGTGACCTGAGCTGAAACCAAAGAGTCAGACGCTTAACCCACTGAGCCAGCCAGGCGCCCCTAAGCCAGAATTGTTTTTTAATTTGCAAAAACGTAAAACAATGCCACTCTTCTCGCACTTTCCTTGTTTGGGAAAATACAGATATTTTCTGTTGAAAATGTGATTTATACGGACATGTAACGGGTTGGTTCTTGTTACCATAAACGCATTCGAAAAACATTCTTTTAACTTTCTGTTTTAATTTCTAATACAGTAAATAGGAATAGATGTAGACCACGTGAACAAAAGCTCTTTGGGGTCCTCAATCATTCTTAAGTGTGGCAAGGGGTCATAAGACCATGAAGTAAGATCCACTGCTCTATCAGACGCCCAGGGCAGTGATCTCGACCCACGATCAGAACTGGAACTATTGCGGTCGACCGCCTGTTAGGGAGAAGGATCTTGCAGCTCAAAGACAAGGCCATAGCCACCTGGGCTCACCCAGCTGGTCAGTGGCACAGCTGGAATTTGGACCTGGGCTGTCCATCACCAAGGCTCACACGCTCTCCTTTCACCGCCATGCAGCAGGAAGCTGGGGGAACAGTGAACGATGCAACAGCATCTGTCTTCTGCCACCTCCTCCAAGGAGGGAAAATGACAGGGATTGATTGATCTCAATGATCAGCTATAAATGGTCCCTACATGTGGCCATGTTAATCAGCTCCTACCAGCCAGGATCTGACCAGTTTGAAAGGTTTATAGCAACAATGTGGTGCTGATTTATTTCTCCTTAATAAAAAAGTGATCAAGTGAAACCTGCATCTATCATTCTATTTATCACTCGGGGTGATTTATTAACTAATTACACTTGCAGTGGCCGCTGGCTCTAAGTATGGACGATGTGGGGAGGTGGGGTCAGTGTGGCCATCGGGGCTGCTCACCACCCTCTTCTTCCAGCCTCGCCGCTCATCCACGGGCAAGCCTGAGCTCTCAGATGTGGCTCCTGGGGCTCTGAGAGAAGGGAGAGGAGAGGAAGGGGACAGGGGAGAAATGGAGGGGCTGCCTGGTCCCAGCCATTCACTCCTTGTCCCCAGAGAAGACAGTGCACCAAGCATATCTGCTTCCCCATCTTCCTCCTGGTTCTCTGGAGGGAAAGGGAGCCTTAAGGCAAGATCCCGGGGGTGCTGATGGCGCCGGGAGAGGAAAGATGAAAAGCCAGCAGCAACAGCCCAAGGAGGAGATCTCAGGCTAGTGAGAACTTGCCAGAGGGCCCTCCTTCCCCTTCCTTGCAGCCCCAGGTAGAGTTGCAGGTAAAATACAAGTCTGAATCTCAGAAAACAATGAGTAATTTTTCAGTGCAAGAACGTCCCAAATATTGCACAGATGTCCTGCAAAATCTGGCACCCCAACCCCCAGGGCTGTGAGGGAGCTCGTAGGGTGTCCAACAGACTAGACTTACAGGAACTCCCAGGGTCCACAACCATGGCCAGCCTCACTCTGCCCACCTGTTCTCCACCTGCTAGATGTCCCTGGGTCCTGAGGGCCTCCCCCTGGGGGCTCCAGGAGGCCGTGACTTTCCAGAGCTGGTGGGCAAACCACTCAATCTTGTCAAACCTTATCTGCAAAATGGGGACCCTCACCCTGCCCCTGTCCTTCCCCAGGGGCTATGCAGAGCTGGGGGGGGGGGATGAGTCTGAACGATGACTGTATGGGGGGGTCCATGGCAGGGATGGGACTGTCACAGGGCTGTGGCTCCCACCCACCCTGAAAAGATAGGTTTCCTTTTAGTCCTCTTGGGGAAATAACAGCTATAACTGCCAACTTCTTTTTTTATTATTATTATCTGTCCTGAGCTTTGGGTTTGTGGTAGAGAAAGTCAGAAGCTAAGCTGGCACAGCCTTTGTGGGAGAGCACGGGGTAGTGTTAAAATCGAAAATAAAAATTGAAATTGAAATAAGCACAAGCCGCTTCTGGCATGCAGAAGTTCCAGGTGAGTACTTGGGAGTCTATCAACCAACAACCAGCTCTTTGGCCAAGCCATCACCCTCTCCAGTGTCCAGAGCGGGAACCCTTCCACTCACACACTCTGTGTGAGCAAGGTGTTCCATTAATCCAAAAACATCAGAGGCACTCTGAAAGTTGTCAAGACAGAATTAGGTAAGTGGACAGTGAGGCTCAGACTCTGCTGAGGTACAAAGAATGAGGGAGAGATACCTACTCACCCGCCAAGATGTGCACGATACAATGCTTTTTAGAAGGAACATTCTAGAGCAGGGAATTCTCAACCTCGGCACTGCTGACACTTTGGGGCCAGATCATTCCCTGGGCACTGCAGATGTTAGCATGGCCCCTTTTCTCCACCCACTGGATGCCTGTTGCAGCTGCCCTTTAAGTCGTGATGACGAAAAGATGTCTCTAGGCATTGCCAAATGTCCCCTGGAAGGGGGGGGGGGCGGTAAAGCGCCCCCACCCCGCCACATGAAAACCACTGGTCTAGACAGCATCAGGAGTGTGTATGTGAACAAAGCAAGCACCAAAACTATTTCTAAGGCTCTGAGTGCACAGAGAAAAGTCTGGTTGGCAAGATGGCATCTTGGACTGGCTGGATGGCTCCCTCTAGACAGGGAGCTGGGGTTGCCTCTGGAGAGTGGAGGGGAGAGGAGGGTCAAGGGGGACTGTCGCCTGATGTGTTTTATCTGTTTGCTTGCCAGTGACAGGAAAGGAAAGGAAGAGGAGAGGGAAGGGGAGAGGAAGGGAGGGGAAGAGAGAAGAAGGGGAAGGAGGAGAGGAAGGAAGGAAGGCAGGGAGGGAGGGAGGGAGGGAGGAGAGAGGGAAGGAAGGGGGCAGAAAAGAGAGGGGAGAAGGAAGAAATAAGGAAGGGAGGAATAAGGAGAGAGGGAAGGGAGAAGGAAGGAAGGAAGGAAGGAAGGAAGGAAGGAAGGAAGGAAGGAAGGGGAGAAGGTAGGAGGGAAAGAAGGAGGAGGGAGCGAAGTGGGGGGAAGAGCCCCAGAAGCCGAGTCTGGCCGAGGGGCTGGGGGAGTCCTGTGCTACTTGTCGTCTCTGGTCCTCAGCGTCCTCAAAGTGAAACGAGGGGTGCAGGAGCCCCCTGGCCTTCTTCAGCCAGCAAGCCCAAGGTGACCCAGACCCCTCCCTCCCTCACCCCGGCAGTTTCACAAAAGAAGCCTGAGGTCTGGCTCCCTCTCAGCGGCTCGAACTGATTGCACCTCCTGGGGGAGGCGGGGAGGACGGGGTCTGGTCAACCGCCCAGCTCCACACTGAGGACTTGGTCGGGCTTGATTAAATAATTGCACAGAACCCAGCAAGTAATCACGCCGTCTCAAGAATCGAGGAGCACCTTCCGAGGGAGGCCCCATTAGTGATGTGGGGGTGTGTGAGTGAGCGTGTCTGTCTCTTGCCTATGATAAAATTATCATCAGAAGACCTCGTTTGCAAAATGCATCCATCCCCCCCATCTGGTCGATTGCCTCCCAAACCCGGGTGTATGCACAGCGTGATCCCCGTTTGACACAAGGCTGGGGAAACCGAGGCACAGAGAGGTCTGGGGCTGGCTACGAGCCCATCCCTAGAGTGGGGGCAAGTCCTGCTCTGCGTGACCCAGGGGGCTGGTGCCGAAGGAGGTCACACGCCAGGAAGTCCACACAGAGCCAGGCTAGGGCTGGGGACTCAAAGATCCTAAGAGAGGTTTGGGTTTTATTTGCCATTGTTTTGTTTTGTTTCCCCACTGGGATTATTTCTCCTCTTGATTTTGGAAAACAAATCCCAAACCATGGGAGTCATGTGAGCCTTCCTAAAATCTGCTGCTGCCAAGAGACCGGCTCAGTGTGTGGGGTGAGAAGTGGAACCCCACTGCAGCTGCTCACGCGCCCCGCCCCCAGGCTGAAAGGAGGGCTGCTGGATGGGGGGGGGGACCCAGCCCGTTCTGGGGCCTCTGTTCTCAGGCTGGGTCCTCCCCGTGCTCCATGAGCCACCCCCTCTCCACCAGCAGGCGGCGGGCAGACAAAGCACCCTTTCTAGCCAAGGGTCTGGTTTAACTGGGAAGAGAAGTAAATGGCTAAAGACAGGCTACTCTGTTGGGTTCTCTGGCCCAAAGGGAGATGCCCACTGCCTGTCCCTTGCTCCTCACGCCATCTGCCCCCAGCCCCATTGGCTCATTTACACTGGAGCAGCCCAAATTCATTAATAATGATTAGTCTCTCCTCGAGAAGAAGCATGCAATCAAAGGGCCATTAAAATTAAGTGCAGGAGGAGGGGGGACAGGGGACAAGGAGGGGGAAGGAAGGGTAGAAGGGGGATGGGCAGGCGGAGCTGGGCAGAAATCTCCGCCGGGCTCAGACACCTCCTTGCTGCAAGACCTTGGTTCGGTCACGTCTCATTGCTGCTGAGACTCAGTTTCCCCATCTCCGAAATGGAGGGGCAGGAGTGACCACGGTGTCGGTAACAATGTGCAATGCAAGCACCCAGTGGAGAAGCATAAGCATTGGCTGACCGATATGAGGCCCTGGGCACCACGACCTTGTGGGGGAGTTATGGGAGAGGGGTGATGTCACCTGCTAGGTCAGAGTCCTGAGCAGCCGCTTCTCACTGTCCAGCTGCCCTCATGCTGGTCCCTGGGCACCACACACTGCCTGCCTCACCCAGTCCCAACAGCCCAGGGCAGGGCCACACCTCTGCCCTCACTTCTGGTCTGTGGGCAGGAGCAGCAGGGGAGGGGAGGGGACAGAGGGGGAGCCAGGACATCCCCAGACCTTGGAGGGGGCTGGGTCAGACACAGCTTCCCAGCGATTGGCAGCCACTCAGCCCTCAGCTCCCCGCTGGGCCTCTGGTTTCTGGGGAGGCCTCAGGCACAGAGAGGAAGCTCAGGGACCCCACACCTGGGTGACGAGAGACCAGACATAGCCCTCTGTGGGGCACCAGGACATCCAACATGGAGGCCGCTGCCCGGAGGCTGGGAAACGCACCCCTCTCGCTCAAGGAACAAAGAAAGGAACCAAAAGAAGTAACCTCCTGGGTCCATGCCCTCCTTGGGAGAAGGCAAGAGGCCAGACCTCCAGAGGTGCTGATCCCTGGGTCTGTGTGGACTTCGATTCCTCTTGAGGACGGGAAACGAGATTTGACAAAGGCCCCTCTCATGTGCCAAGTGCTCAACCTTGTTCCTTCACATGGCAGCCCCAAGGACCCCCCAGGAATGGTATTAGTCATTCCTGTTTTACAGAGGGAGAACTCGGAAAGGCTTGCTCGAAATCCCGTGTCCAGGACGGTCACAGTGCCAAAGCAAGATTCAAGGCCAGTAGCGGCAGGGTCTGAACTGCTTCTTCCACTCTCCACTCGGCAGCCAGGCACCCAGCTCCAGGGATCAGGGCACGCGGGCTGGAGGGAGCTTCACTGTGGGGGCACTCCCCCGCCCCTCCCTGGATGCCAGGCTGCAGCTCCCCAGATGTGAATCGCACCATCCTCCCCAAAACCCCGGAGGCCAGGGCTGTGACACCCATACTCAAAGGTCTAGGGATGTCGTAGGAAAAAGGGACTGAAGGAGACAGCCTATAAACTCCCCAGGGCAGGGCAGGGTCTGGCCCTGTTCCCCACTGGGCCCCACTGACACAGCGCTGGGACGCAGAGACGGATCAATAAATACATGATGGGCGGAAAGGGGACCCAGTCACAGGAGAGAAGGATGACAGGTTAGCACAGCAGTGGAGGATATGGTCAAGAGGCAGGCGTCCAGAGCCAAACTGCCAGGGTTGGCTCGGGGTTCAGACCCCAGCTTTGTCACTTTTTAGGTGCAAGCTTAACCTGTCTCTGTGTCAATTTTCTTACCCGAAAATGACAAATAATAATAGCTATTACCAGTTAAGGCTCTTCAGAGAAGCAAGTGATTCACTGTGCAGCGTGGCACCTCGTGAGCGCTCTAGGCCAGTGTGGGTGAGTGGAGGGCAGGCTAAAGCTTTGGACTGGCCCACAGCACGGCCCAAGGCGTCCTGCTGAGGCCACCAGCAGTGGTCAGATTCCACACATGCACAAGCCTCCTTAAGCTTTGCACCCTGCGTGTCTCATCTGCCTCACCCTGGCCCCACCCACATCTGCCAGCTACTTTGCATCTGAGCTCCCCAGTCCCCTAGGGTCTGGCTGCTCCCACCCAGAGGACAGGGGCTTTCAGAAACCAACCCCACAAGGGTCTCCAGCCTGGGAACAGTGAGCTCCCCATCACTGAGAGGTTACGGCAAAGGCGGGATGGCCACTTGAAGACCCACAAATAGGATTCCCACTGGGAGGGAGGCTGGAAACCGCTCTGAAGCTTTGCGAGCTGACGGGCTGAGCATCACCTTTGTGAATGATCACAGCGCCACCTGGTGGTAGTATGGGAGATGGCCCAGCAGGCCCCAGAGGGCAGAGAGTGTCCAGGCCACCCCCACCCCCACCCCACCCCATCCCCACACTTCAATGAGTTGTTTTCATATCATTGAATTCTAACAACACTCCAAAGAAGGGATTGTCATCCTTTTTACAGATGAAGGCACTAGGGCCCAGAGACACAAAGTCACTTGCCCACAGACACACAGCTAGCAAGTGGCAGAGCCAGGATTTGAGCCTTGGTGCCACAGCCTTCCCTCCCAATCGCTAAGCCTCAGGGGATCCGGTGAGAAAGAAAACAGACCCTCTCCCTCGTCTCATGAAGCTTCCATTCTCACTGGGGAACAGGAATCACAAATGTATTTTTTAGGTGATCTCTGGGCACTCGATGCTGGGCTAGGAAGAAGGCGGCCAGGGTCCCTGCCTGAATGAAGTTTGCGGGGAAGAGGGACAGGAGTCAAGGGATCACACGGATAAATACACAGCAGTGACAAAAGATGTCATTGGATAGGAATGGGTTCTGAGACCAGATATCAGGGTGCTTACCTGGCCTGGGGGTCCGGGGAGTCTTTCCTGGAAAAGTGATGTATTAAGCTGGGATCCCAAAGGTGACCAGGACTTAACCAGGCAAACAGACGCTTATGTGTTCACCAGCAAATGGATGTGTCACACGGCCAGGGTTTCACTTTTTACTACACATAGATAAACCCATATCCAGTATGCTGGATATATGCTTTTGCAACACTCCAACTCCATATCCCTCTTCAGATTTTTGCCCGTCGATACATGGAGCCATTTGCTTTAACTAAGGAGGCCATCATACCATTGACACTGGCCACACACAGTTTATTTACCCAAGCTCTACGGATGACACTCGTGTGGTTTCCAAAGTTTCACTCCTACAAACAGCCATAACCTTCCCGGTGCATATGCATCTCAAAGTGATGCATGTTCGAGCTCCCCTGAGGTATGCGACTGCATTCTTTCAAAGACATTTCACCATCATTTTGATGGGAGTAAGGAGAGCACATGTTTCTATTAATGAAAAATGTATACAAAAACAAATTCATTTACTACTTCATTTACCCTGGCTGAAGCCAAGTTAAGGTTCTGGAAAACATTGGCCACAATGTTACCAGTGTTTCTGTAGATCTTGTTCTTTCTTTCCTTTCCTTCTAGAACTTGTCCAAGACAGACAACTGCTTGGGAGACATACGTAATGGGTTTCAAAGAATTTTTTTTTTTTTAGGTCACTTGTTTCGTTAAACAGAATAAACTTTGCAAGCCTGAGTTCAGGATTTCACTGAGTACTCTGGCTTTCAGGTTGTCTGGTCTCAAGGTTGGTGACCGCCCCCACCCCCACCCCCTACACACTCCTCGTGCCCCCACCTCCAACCCTCTGCTGTGGCTATACCACATGACCATGGTCTAGTACCTAGAGATCGGTGGTGCCTGGGGAAGGGGCTTGTGCATTTGCATGTTGGACCAGTTTGCACGGTGCCCAGTCTGTGAGGAGCCGCATAGGATAACCTGAGTTAACCAGCACCATACTTCCTGTCGATCCCTATCATGAGTCACGGCCCCTGTACGTGGCTCCAGGTGTATGTGCACACTCCATATTGGAGGGTTCTAGAGTGCCAGGTCTGAGGGAGATCTTGAAGTCCATGCTGGTCTGTGGGCAGGGGAGGGGATGAGGGGTGACAGCCCCTTTCCAGGAGACCTGGCATCTGATCCAGAAGCAGTTTCAAAACTTGCCACCAGGTGGAAGCACCGTTCCTGGCCCAGGTCCCTCACTGGCTGGGGGTCCACTGGGACTCTCAGATCGGCACCCAGACCCTGCCTTGTGGTTCCACCGCCTGTCTCAGCTGTGTGATTCATTCTGGCCCCGCTGGCCCCAACACAGAACCCCTTTAGCTGGATAAGACAGCGCAGTCAGCTGAGGCACAGAGAATCTCCTGTGCCCCTGAGGGTCTGTTGCAAAGGAGCCTGTTCTGTTCCATCATTCTGGATGCATAGGGCGGGGCTACCAGACAGCCCAGGAAAACCCAGGAGGCCACATGAGGAGGCTCGCACCAGCGTGAAACAGAGAGAGGACTTCCAGAGCCCAATAACATATCTCTCTCCCTGCCCCAAGTTCTGTCCCTTCACCTGTGGCCATAGGGCCTTGACCCTGGCTTAGCTTCACTCTCACAAACAGGGTAGTCTTGAGCCCAGCCTCACCTAGGGAGATAGATAGATACAAGCCCAGGGATCAGTGGTCTGTGGCCACGTTCCAAGCCCTGCCTTCTTCTCTACCCACCATTCCAGGCAGCCCTGACCTCACCGGCCTCAGACCCCTACACCCTATGCATTAACACAGGCGGGCCTCACGTGTGGCCCTGGATCTCTGAACCAGCACAGACTCATCCGATGGCCCCTGAGAGGCTGTCCCTGGCCTGGCTTCCAGCCCCTAGCCCCCCACTCTCCAGTCAGGCAGACCAGCCTGGATGGGAAGGTGGACAAGGACTGGCCACAGCCTGGAGGGCTGGCCCGCAGCCCAAGGTCTGAAGCCTGAGATCGGGCAGGTTCCCAGCTCCACACTCACAGCTGCCTACACAATCCCTTCATCACGAGCATGGTGATCGTAACTCCATGACACGCGTGCCTGGGTGACCTTTTAATGTCCTGTGCCCTTCTAACCTGTAAGCTCCATAAAAGGAGGGGCCATGTTCACCCATATAATCCCTGCACTGAGGACAGGGCCTGGCACATAGTGGGTGCTCAGAAAGTAACTGTGGAATAATAAAAGAATAAATGGATATCCTCCCAGAAGAAGTACTTCCCACAGTGATTCCACCTCATCCTCCCCGCCAACCTACTGGGTAGCTTCTGTCACCACCCCCACATTACAGCATATTCATTCCCTATTACTGCAGGAACAGCCATAAACTTAGTGGCCAAAACAACACAGCCTTATGGTCTCACAGTTTGGGAGGTCAGAAGTCCAACACAGGTCCCGAGGGCTGAAATCGAGCTGTCGGCAGGGCTGTGTTCCTTCTGGAGGCTCCAGGGGAGAACTC
Source organism: Panthera leo (assembly GCF_018350215.1). Classification (NCBI taxonomy): domain Eukaryota; kingdom Metazoa; phylum Chordata; class Mammalia; order Carnivora; family Felidae; genus Panthera; species Panthera leo. Next base: position 19,145,246 of record NC_056681.1, on the reverse strand, counting down.
ATTTCTGTGCCTCTTCCGGCTTCTAGAGGCTGCCCACATGCATTGGCTCTTGGCCCCTTTCCTCCCTCTCCAAAGCCAGCAATGTCCCATTGCCCTCAATGAAGCCAGGAAAGGTTCTCTGCTTTTCAAGGCTCGTGCAATTAGATTGGGCCCACCTGTATAATGTGGGCTCATCTCCCAATCTCAAGATCTGCAACCTTAAGCACAACTGCAAAGTTCTTTTTTCCATGTGAGATAACTTTCACAGGTTCCAGGGATTAGGACATGGACATCTGTTTGGGGGGTGTGGGGGCAGAGTTGTTATCCCCCTAGCACACGCAGATTCAAAAACACAGGTGAATTAACTTGCCCCACCCTCCCTGCTTGTGACTGGCGAAGTAGGGGTCAAACCCAAGTCTTTCAGGCTGCAGAATCTGAGCTCCTTCTCCCCTTGTTGCCTTTCTATGTAACCACCTAGGGTCTCTAGACCCCTTTTCAGGAACCAGAAGGGCAAGACATATCAGCCCAGCCCCTTAGAACAAATACATACTTCCATTTATGGGCTTTTTTTTTTAAATTCATGCTTGTCTAGGCAGTGGGAACACGTGCAAAACTTTCATTTTATTTCCCTTTATTGTCTTTGTGTTAACATAAACATTTCTTTTTCATCTAGGGAAAGAAAGGATTAACCCACCTTATTGGCTAGGGTTGGGGGTTGGGCATGACGCTCCGCCACTGAACTTAATGAGGCTTTTCTCTGCAATTAAACAAATGGCCAGCAGATGGCGGGGCAGGCCCACAGCAGACTTCTCAGTCCCCTGTCCCATCCCTCTTATGGGGTGCAAGGATATCAGGTGTAGAGGTCTTTCTCTTCTTTTCTCCAAAACCCACTCTAGGGGGAAATATCCAGAGGAGTCCCAGCAGGGTAGAGCAAATGCACAAAGTCCAGAAAGTCACCCAACCTCAGGGAAGCCAGTTTGGGGGCCTGCACTACTTCATGCCCCATGCCCCAAACCAGGCACAAAGACCAGAGATCAAGTCTCCACAAGTTGAATGGCTTGGTCAGGGCAGCAGAAGGGAGGCATAGCTAGTTTACAGGATGCTTCAGATAGCCAGGTATCTTACATACTTATATGCACATTTATTATTTCATTTCATCTTCCCTGTGGTCCCAGCACAGGACCCGGCATTAAAAATCATGAACTGGTGGGGCGCCTGGGTGGCTCAGTCGGTTAAGCGTCCGACTTCGGCTCAGGTCACGATCTAGCGGTATGTGAGTTCGAGCCCCGCGTCGGGCTCTGTGCTGACCGCTCAGAGCCTGGAGCCTGTTTCAGATTCTGTGTCTCCCTCTCTCTCTGACCCTCCCCCGTTCATGCTCTGTCTCTCTCTGTCTCAAAAATAAATAAACGTTAAAAAAAAAATTTTTTTTTATTAAAAAAAAAATCATGAACTGGCTGGGGAGATAGTAGCAATGCCAGCAACTTTTTTGAATCTCTCCAAATTCCCACATAAAAATAAGCAAGGTAGGGGCACCTGGCTGGCTCAGTCAGTGGAGCATGCGACTCTTGGTCCTGGAGCCATGAGTTCAAGTCCCACACTAGGTGTGGATCCTACTTAAAGAAAGAAAGAAGCAGGGCAAATTAGGAAAAGCAAAGCCCACAGATAGCATCTGCTTCAAAATTAGATGGCAAAGGTGTCCCCATGAGCACCAAAAGATGAGTGGGGGAGCACAATCACCGGTAGCCATCTATATGTTATCAAGATGCCCAGGGGGGTTGGGGGGAAATGGTGTGCTGTTCCTGGCTTGGCCTCTGGCCTTTGGCACCATGTCTGATGGCCAGCACAGGGAAGTAAGAGGGTATCTGATGGACCTGAGAAGAACAGGGAGGGATGATCTGAGAAAAGCAAATGGGACTAAGAGGGGTCTTGCCCCTTCCCATAGTCGGTGAGATCAAGAGGAAGGACTGATGGGCCAGAGCGCTTCAACCCTTGAAGCTGACCCACTTGGGTTCCCTCCCAGGACAGGCTCCCATACCGAGGGGAAATTGCTTGCAGCGGGATCAGAATGGAGGAAGACTGATCAAAACCATCAAGAGGAAGGAAGGAGAAGATCCAGATAAATTGGCAGAAGGAGATTGAGCTGGAAACTTCAGGACACCAGCCACCAAATGTGCATACACCGTGTAAAAACAAGAGAGGGAGCTCAGGAGGTTAGAATGCTGACCTTAGGTTTAAGAAGACTAATTTCACACAAGGGCAAACAACAGAAAAGTGTTGAGGTCAGATCCCACACAAACTGAGTTTGAGCAAAAGAAGAGTCAGGAGCAAAATGGCATCTCTCTGAAGAGTAAACATATTCCAGAAAGACATTGCTTCAGAACAGATCGAAACCATAATCTTTTATTTCAAAACGACCCAAAAGGCATTTTTTAATGATCCAACCCTAGATGAAAGAACAACATTAATCAGAATTAAAACAGTCTTATGAAGTGGCAAAAGTCAAGGAAGACTTAGAAATACATGAAAAGAAATATTTCTAGAAAGTCTAAAATGGGAAAAAACACAAGAGCACATTAACTCAACCTTAAGATGATGCTGTTCACAAAGGCAAAAAGGGGGGAAATATTTTGAATCAACAAGAAATGAAGGAAGAGATATTTTAAAATATTTGTGAGGAAGGGACAGATATTGAAATCAGGCAAAGAAGTTCCAACACACAAATAATGAGCCCCTGAAAAGAACATCAGAGCCAGAGAACAGAACAAATACTAAAAAGTACCATTCAAGAAAGCCTACTGACATGTTTAAAAATTGAAATTACATATTGAAAGAACACACTGCAGTACCTGAAAATCTCAACCCAAAATAATCAGACATATTCGAGACATTTTAATAAAATTACGACACTTTGAGGAAAGAGGAAAAAAAATCCTTCAGTCATCTAGGCAAAAATAATACTACCAATAAATAACTGACTGATAAGGAAAATAAAATAGATTGTTACCGGGTTTTTCAAGAGTCATGCTTTATGCCAAGAGAAAAATGAAGTAACATATTTAAGATATTCAAAACAGGAAAATGTAAGTGGGTCGTTTTCTGTCCATCAGAAAATGTCCGTTGTAAGTATAATGGACTCAGACAAATGGTTACTGACTCAGGGAATGTTGTTCTCATGAGCCTTTCTTGAAGAGCCTGCTAGAGAACAAGCTTCTGCCTGAATGACCAGAAAGCCTAAAAGAGAGAGCGAGAGAGAGTCAATGAACAGGAAATGTACAGTTACTGGTAAAACCAAAGCTAGCCTGGGATCAAAAGGAGGTAATGATGAGGGTGGTCTGACACGTAGCTGCAAGACCACGATTAAAATACAGAAAGCTCATATGCCAAGAAAAAAATGTTTTTAAATGTTCTCAGTAATTGTATTGCTGGTGGTATTACTGTTGTAATTTTGAGACTATCATGTGTGTAATGTAGGATAAAGTAGATAAGTGATTATGAGAGATTCTAATTCTATTATCCCCCGTACCCTTGAGAGCCCAATTCTCAGGGTAGGAGAAAGGAGAGCTGTAATGTAGCCGTAACACACAAGAGAGAAAAGAGAGATGTCATACGAAAGAAATCAAGTAAAAATCTTAAATGCAAATTGAAATTATCAGTATGCACGCAGGGTTCTGTCCTCTTGGTTTCTGGCTGAGGTGATAAAATATATTTCTTCATGGGGCACCTGGGTGGCTCAGTCGGTTGAGCGTTCAACTCTTAGTTTCAGCTCAGGTCATGATCTCGTGGTTCGTGGTATCGAACCCTGCATCGGGCTCCACGATGACAGTGCAGAGCCTGCTTGGGATTCTCTCTCTCTCTCTCTCTCTCTCTCTCTCTCTCCCTCCCTCTGTGCTGCTCATGTGCACATGCCCTCTCTATCTCTCAAAATAAATAAACTTTATATAAAATTTGTTTGTATGTATCTATTTCTTCATAACCAAACTGTTAGCAATGTACATCTCTAGCACCCAGACCGTGGTTTTGAAATATCGTTTTCCATTTTTCAAATAACAATAAAAGACCTTCTTTTTTTTTTTTTTTAAATGTTTATTTATTTTTGAGACAGAGAGAGACAGAGTGCAAGTGGGGGAGGGGCAGAGAGAGAGGGAGACACAGAATCTGAAACAGGCTCCAGGCTCTGAGCGGTCAGCACAGAGCCCGACGCGGGGCTCGAACCCACGGACTGTGAGATCATGACCTGAGCCGAAGTCGGACGCTCAACCGACTGAGCCACCCAGGCGCCCCACAATAAAAGACCTTCTTGGATAAAAGGCTGATTCCAGGTCTGGAGCAGAAAATGTGCAGTATGAGTCTGGTCCTTCCTGTCACACAGAAAGCAAGGCACCTCTCAGAGATGATTAGGGTTATATTGAAAGGACTCAAGAGCCAACTTGATGAGGCTCTCGCTGGCATGGTACAATGGAATGGGATCGTTTGAGCTTCAAGAAGAATAATACTTACAACTGATTATTAGCATCAAGTGTGTTTAAATCCTAGCGTTCGAAATGATATTGAAAAGAAATCAATTGGTCTCCTTCAGAGGATGATAAAAAACCAATTTGTTCTTTTGAAAACTGGTAAATAAAGAGAAAGAATGAAGCATGTGCCCTGCTTCATGTGTTCTATGAGCTGTACCATTGAGTAACAAAGAGTAAATGAGGGCAAGTGTCTCTTTTCCAAAAGTCTCTTTCCCGCTGATAAATGGGAAAAATGGATAAGATTGGAATGTTACCACTTGCAACCCTCAGTGAATTAATGGACTCACTGATAATCAGCATCAATACTTGCCAAATAAGAAAGAGGGACCACCCAGCATCACGTGCTGTCAGACGAAAGAACACAAGGACACCGAGAATCTAGCCAAAGGGATTGAATATTACATCTGATCAAGCCTCTGGGTCTGGCTGCCAACTTGCAGAAAGCACAGAGGATCCAGGAGCACGTTGATCTGCATGATGAGGACAGAGTCAGCAAAATCCTGACTGTGGGAAACTCTACAAGTCAGATAGAAATCCTTCAACAAATAGCTTGTAAGGGTGGGGATAGGGGGTAGGTAGATGGTGACCTGTGGATCAAAAGAGACCTTAAAGATGTATCATTTTCTTTTCTTAATGGTAAGTCTAAGCAATAGTATCTACAGATAACACTTAGGTGATAAAGTACTGCAAGAAAATCATTACAAACTCAGGCTAGTAGTTAATTTGGTGGGGGGGGAGGTGATGAGACAGCTCAGATGGAGAAGGGGCACCTGGAAGGAGTTGGGGAGGGGAGTGCTTGCAAAGATCTATTTCTCGACTTGGGTCGCGGTTACAAAGATGTTTGTCATGAGATAGCTCATTAAACCATACATTTGTTTTGTGTGATTTTCTGTATCCATGTTTATTTTACAACAAAGAATTTCAAAAGAACAAAAAAGAAAACAAGACTGAAATGACTGAATGAAGAGCCCTAGAAGGTCTCACTGTTCTCTTTTGATGGATGACAACAGGAAAAATCAGAGAGGAAAGCAGTTTGCCAAAGGCCCCACAGCTGCTGAGCTTCCCAGCTGGGCTCCAAACCCCAGAGTTTCATCTGTGCATTGACAAACAGTTGCAGACACCTGCTGAGTTGACTGCAGACAGCTGAGTGACAATAGCCAGACTTGAGGTTCCCCGTGCTGCAAGGGAGTGGAGGGGGGGGCGGTTGTAGGGAACAATGCTGGTCTTGGAGCCTGGCTGGGCCCCAGGGCCCCTCTCTTGTGCAGGGCCCACACCCACTCACTCTGCTCTCTGAGCGTGGAAATGTATTGGACTTCACCTGACCGTGTATCTGATGAAATTTCACTTCTGTTTCTCAACACCTCCCAGATTGTTCTGTCCCCCCGAGAGAAGGGAGGGTCTGGGAAAGATCCTGGCCTGAAACTAAGAGGTCAGCTTGACCCCTCCTGATACTTCATCTGGCTGGGGAGGGGTCCATCAGTGAGTTGGGGCAAGTGGGCAGAAGATGAAACTGTGCCTTCAGCCCTGCAAGCTGGAGCCCCTCCCTTATCTGCCTTGGTTTCTAGTACCCCAGGCATTTAACACTCGGTGTCATAGAGGGCAGGAGCACAGGGGCGCCTGGGTGGCAACCAGCTTTTGATTTCACCTCAGGTCTTGATCTCACGGTTTGTGGGTTTGAGCCCCAAGTCGGGCTCTGCACTGACAGCACAGAACCTGCTCGGGATTCTCCTTCCCTCTCTCTCTACCCCTCCCCCTCCCGAGAGCTCGTGCACATACTCCCTCTCTCTCTCTCTCTCTCTCAAATAATTTTTTTTTTAAAAAGCAGGAGCACATGTTTGTTGAATGAATGCATGAATTTGACATATCATTTTTTCTTTATTTCACAGAGTCCAAGGTTCAACTAATACTCTAAAAATACATCATCTTGGGGTGCCTGGGTGGCTCAGTCGATCAAGTGTCAGACTTCGGCTCAGGTCACGATCTCGCGGTTCATGAGTTCGAGCCCCACATCGGGCTCTGAGCTTGCTTTGGATTCTGTGTCTCCCCCTCTCTCTCACACTGTGTCTGTCTCTCAAAAATAAATAAACATTAAAAAATTTGTCAAAAGATACATCATCTTTCACTTAAAAATTGGAGTTATGCTAATGCCTCCCCCTAGGGTCATCGAGAAGATTGAATCCGTAAATGAACATAAAACCCTTAGACTAGTATCTGGCACATACTGAGTCGTCAATAAGTTACTCCTGTAAAATGAGAGAAGTTTGTTTAAAGTTAGGATACAGTCAGTGTGGGATTAGTGGTCAGTATGGGGCCAGGGTCAGAGGTCAGGAGGTGGAGAGAACTAGTTTAGGACAAAGTAGTCAGGATTAAAGGACCATGGGGCACCTGGGTGGCTCAGTCGGTTAAGCGGCCCCGCGTCGGGCTCTGTGCTGACAACTCAGAGCCTGGAGCCTGTTTCAGATTCTGTGTCTCCCTCTCTCTGACCCTCCCCCATTCATGCTCTGTCTCCCTCTGTCTCAAAAATAAATAAACGTTAAAAAAAAATTTTTTTTAAAAAGGACCAGTTTGTGGCCAGTGAGCACATACTTTTAATGTTTATTTATTTTTGAGAGAGAGCACACACAACTGGGGGAGGGGCAGAGAGAGAGGGATACAAAGAATCCAAAGCAGGCTCCAAGCTGTCAGCCCAGATCCTGACGCGGGGCTTGAACCCACGAACTGTGAGATCATGACCTGAGCCGAAGTCCGATGCTCAAGTGACTGAGCCACCCAGGCACCCCAGCAGATTTTTTAATTAGCCATCTATTTGTTTATTTCTCCCCACATTGTTCCAGAAGGACTTAAGACAACTTTAAAGAATATGGACTGCAGAAGTCAGGGAAGAGAGATGGTTGTGAATATGATCCTGGGCTGGGGCATCCATGCTGCCACCGAGGGCCCTTTCAGCAGATAGCCACGACTGCATAACCAAATCCCAGGACCCTCTGGCGACTCCGAGGTCTACACTCCACTGACAGCCCCGGGTTGGGCAGAGCCTGCCTCTCAGGGTTCTGGTGAGAATCCCCTGAGTTAACCCATGCAACATCCTGGCACAGAGCAAGTTCTCAATAAATGTTTGCTAGTGTGGTCAGAACACAGGGCTGAGGTGGACCCGAGGGCCTGTTTGGAAGGGGCAACGAGCAATGTGGACTGGCATGTTCTCACTGGCCAAACCAGCACATCTTTCCCCCATGAGCAGCCCCCACCCCCAAATCAGAGCCAGAAGATGTCCAACCACATCAGGCTGGGATGGCCACATCCACTCCATCAAAGCTGCCCTGACCAGCAGCTCCAGGGATAACAGAAGCCCGCTGGCTCCAACCCCCTCTCCTTAGAAGGTGCCCGGATGGACCCTGCCAGACTGACCTCAGCCCTCAGGGTGCCTCTTTTTCTTCATACTGCTGAATGTATTCGGCCAGATGAGGAAAAGTCCACAAGACATGATCCACAATGACCATGCATGGGTGTGTTTGGGGTTGTATTAGCTTTCTGTGTGTATTGTAACAACCGAATCACTTAAACAACGCATAGTATCTGCAAGTCGGACCTGAGCTCAACTCAAGGTGTCAGCAGAACTGTCTGGAGGCTGGAGGGGAGAATCTTTTCCTTGCTTCTAGCAGCTGCCTGCATTCCATGGCTCGTGGCCCTCCTGCATCTTTAAGCCTGCAATCACAACACATGATTCTCTCTTTCTTTTTTTAGTTGATTTATTTATTTTGAGAGAGAACGTGCATGTGGGGGGGTGGGGGGGACAGGCAGAGAGAAAAAGGAGAGAGAATCCCAAGCAAGCTCCACGCTACCAATGTGAGCTCCATACGGGACTCAATCCCAAGAACAGTGACATGACGACCTGAGCCAAAAGCAAGGGTCCAACGCTTAACCAGCTGAGCCACCCAGGCGTCCCATAACATGATTCTGTTTCCTGTCTTCACATCTCCTCCTCTGACTTTGACCCTGTCTCCCTCTTATCATAGCCTTGCGATTACATTGGGCCCACCTGGATAATCCAGGATACGCTTTCCATTTCAAAATCCTTAATCACAAAAGTTCCTTTTGCATGAGGAAACATATCCATAGGTTCTGGGGATGAGGACAGGGACATCTTTGGCAGGGACATTATTCTGCCTAGCACAGGAGCCTAGTGTTAAAAGTTCCTAGGATGTTGTAAATCCCCTGCTCTCTGCTCTATCGAGAGGGGAAACTTTGGAACAAAACAAGCCCTGCCTCTCAATTCAAAGAAATTTCGGTAAAATGCCACATGAGAAGATTTTAAAAAAGCGAGAAGGGGTGAATCACCTATTTGGATCCTTCTAGAGTTTGGACAAAATATTACACCCACTCCCTGTGGTCGCAACATTCACCTGTGATACCAGCCCAGAGGCGAGGGTAAATGACAGCAATCCGGTATCAGTTTTCACCTGCTGGGGGAAGTCCAGGTGCTGTGAAAGACTTGGCCATACCTCTTTGCTCACTTATGATTAAAAACATCAGTTCTTTACCAACCGAGATGGCCCAAAGGAACAATGGCCTGTGAGTCATTCTGAGAGGCTGCTTTCCAGCTCTGCAAAAAGTATAAACCAGACCCAAACAAAAAAAGGTGTCGAGTGCATAGGGTCCCTGATGCATGTCCTGTGTCCCATTTTGTCTGACTTGCTGGCTCTGGGTCTGGACTTCACGTCACAGTGAAGGACCAGTGAGGCAGAGGGGCTCAGGAGACCCTCCAGCCCCCAGTCTGTGAAAGCCACCACCGCTGGGAACCAATCAAATATCCCTCTCGTAAAAACGGTTCTTTGAGTTGCAAGTCATAAATCTCCTCTTGTTTAAGTGACAGGTTGATTGTTGCCTTGCTCGCAGGAGACACATCTATAGGAAGATCAAGCTTCACGGTCTGAAGGAGAAAGTTGGTCAAATACCAAGATCAAAACCAAACCTATTAATCACTGGTCAGGAGTGTGGAGAGAAGGCCATGCTGTGGAGTGGAGACCCTTCTAGGGACTCAAACCCAGGTTTGACACCCAGAAACTGTCGTGTCTCCACCCTGCTCCAAACAGACTGGGCTGACCCCTCCATTTAACTCTCAGGGGCAATCTTGTTACTCTCACTTCCATGTTCTTGAGATGCCCACTTCACCGTGTCCCTCAAGAACCAACAATTCAAGAGTAAAAAAGGTAAAAAAAAAAAAAAAAAATTAGGAAGGTGAAGAAATAGGGACAAAGGGGAAATGGGAACAGGAAAAGTAAGAGCAACCAAAGGTGAGGTTAGTACAGACAACACAGCTTAGCATCCTAGGCACTTAGAAAGCATGGGCCACAAATCTGGACTCTGAGCTTCCTAGAAACCATTGTGAAAAGGGAAACACATGATTCATAAGGTCTGTCAGCTAAAAGCAAAACCATTTCCCCCTGATGAAAATGCCTTTTCCCATTATTAAAATGTGGAAGAAATTTGTTCTGGAGTTCTCATGAAGAGGCCACTGTAGACAAAATGAACACTAACCTCAGCAAGATCCTGACTGTAAATCCAGAAGCCCGTTTCCTAGAGTTGTTATTTATAACTCTTCTTCTTTTTTTTATTATTTTTTTTTTATTTTTTGAGAGAGAGTGTGTGTATGCACAAATGGGGGGGGGGGGTGGGCAGAGAGAGGAAGACACAGAATCTGAAGCAGGCTCCAGGCTCTGAGCTGTCAGCACAGAGCCCAGCGTGGGGCTCAAACCCACCAACAGTGAGATCATGACCCGAGCCAAAGTAGGATGCTTAACCACTGAGCCACCCAGGCACCTCAGATTTATAACTCCTCCTGATGAAGGTCCACAGTATAAAGTTGAAGGCTCATTTAGTGAAAAACAGTTACTTCCTGGTCCATCCTCCAAGATTGAGTGCTATGAAACACCTGTTCAGATAAGGGTTGCTAAGAATAAGCAGTTAAGTGATAGAAATGGTCCTTTATGAGTTTATGAGTTTGGCAGATGCATAAATGTTTGTCTCCGTGCTTCCTGCAAGTTGGAAGCTGGTTCCAGATGCTTGATTAGAGTTGGGTTCAATCCTCTTGGCTACATTCTCAGTGGGCTTGTGAAACAGACACGGATGGGTATGAACTATCAACAACCACACAGAAATATGGATGAAGTTCACCCACATAATGTTGATCAAAAGAAACTAGGGGCACCTGGGTGGCTCAGTCGGTTGAGCGTCCGACTTCGGCTCAGGTCATGATCTCATGGTTCATGGGTTTGAGCCCTGCCTCGGGCTCTGTGCTGACACTCGGAGCCTGGAGCCTGCTTCAGATTCTGTGTTTCCCTCTTTCTCTGCCCCTCCCCTGCTCATGCTCTGTCTCTCTCTGTCGCTCAAAAATGAATAAGCATTAAAAAAAAATTTTTTTTTGAAAGAAAGAAAGAAACCAGACACCAAAATGTATATACTGTATGATTTCAAGTACTTAGAAGTATAAAAGCTGAGACAACTAAAATACCCTTTTAGCAGTCAGAATAGTGGATAACCTTGGGAAATAGTAACCAGGGGGAGTGTGAAAGCTTCTGGGATGCTGAGAGTAGGTGTTTGATACACGGACATGCTTAGTTTGTGAAAATTCTTGTGATATGGGCACTTCTCTCGATGTATGTTATACCACTTCCATAAAAGGTTTTTTAAAGTGCTCTCAAGTCATTATAGCACAAATTTAACATTAGGGGTGGTGTTTGGGGGGACAAGGCCTCAGTCTGTGATCAAGTTTAGAGATCATTCTAGGGCTGAAGTCTAGGCTCAGCTGAGATAAGGTTTAGGGTGGACCCAGGGTGAAGACCCACCTGTGGCTGGATCAGGGCTCACCCTAGCATGAGGGTTCCTCTCTCCCTGACATCAGCTTGACCGCTGCCATTCCCAGGTCTGACCACTTGATGTCTCCACTCAACAAACTGCTGAAGGAGGGGACCAGCTTGGATAGAGCTGCCTGGACCCATAATGGCCCTGAGCTGGGCGAGGTTGGAGGCCACAGCACAGAGCATGCCTGGGAAACACCAGAGAATTAATCCAACTAGAGCAGAGCTGGCCAGTCAGGGGCTGAGGTCCAGGCCACGTGGAACAGTGGGCAGCAGTAGAGGAGAACGCAGAGGCAAGGCCTGTTCACAAGCCCTAGCTTTGTCCCCTACCTCAGTCAACGTTATTTCATTCACTCATTCACTCACTCATTCATTCATTCGTTCAACTATTATTGAGCCCCTGCTCTGGGCCCAGCATTGAGGATTCAAGGAGAGCAAATGGGCCACAGTCCCTGTCATCACAGAGCTCATGTGATACTCACACCTCCTCTCTCCTTTCCTGGTCTCTCTGAACACATCTCCCTGCCCAGCGTCCACACTGCTCTCCAAGCCCAGAAGAACTCCTAGTATTAGCATCCACCTGCCAACAAGCTTCTCAGTTCAAACCACCTCTCCCATTAGGATATGTGTGTCTTTCCCATTAGGATACATGTCCAAAGGGCAGCGGCCTCATCTGCCTTGTAGACCCTGGTCTTCTTAGGGTCTGGCCTGGAGTAGATGACCAATAAATATTTGTTGGATGGAAATGGTTCAAATGGTTTCCTGTGCAACCAAGCAGAAGAGAGCAGGGGGCATCTTCTGGTCTGGGGCACCAGGCTCCCCAAATCTTGTGATTCTGAAGGAAGCCTCTGACAGGACGGTTCACGGGGTGGGTGTGAGTGCCTGAATAAGACTGAGAGCTGGAGGTTTCCAGGCCACAGAAGAACAGTGCTGTCAGCCTGGCTCACAGACCCTAGGGCAGTTCCACTTCCCCTTTTTCAAAAGTAAACATGGTGGGGGAGGGAAGGGGCAGGCTTCCGCACCACCCCCTGATGGGCCAGAGACCAGGCTGCAGGAACAGGAAATATGAGCCAGCAGAGATTAAGTAGGAGCCAGCTGGGGGTGCCCTGCCTTCCTCAGCCTCTCAGCAGCCTACAAGCCACGTCGATCCAAGCTTGGCAGGTGATAAAGGGCAGATGGACCAGCTGGATTGGGGCCTGCTAGGACCTCGGGGGAAAGACCTGGGGAATGAGGCAGATCATGACTTCGGGGGAAACAGGCCGGAGGGAAGGGGGTGAAGAGCTGGAGCTGTAGGCAGGTGCTACCTAGAAGAGGGAGGAGGGAGTGAGAGCCTGAGACACAGGCTTGGATGGCCACATGGATGCGGGCAGCTACCCTGGACCTTCAGATGACCAGTTTGGGCCTGTTTCCTTGGGCACCAGGGATGGGGGTGTTAGCATGGGGCCTCCAGCATTGGGGTCTTCATTCTGCTGCCCCACGCCTATCCAACCACATCTGCACATGCTGCTCCACGGGGGTTAGAGTGGGCCAGCATGGTCCAATGGAACTTCCTGCAATGATGGAGATGTTCTCCAGCTAGGCCCTCCAGCATGATAGCCACTAGCCACACAGACCAGTAGCTACTATACTGGCCAGCATAGCTCTAGACTCAGCGTAGGATGAGCAAAGTCATCTTTTCTCCTTCTCCCTCTTCCCACACTCACGTTCAATTCTTCCTCTTATCCCTCAAGCTCTCAGTCAATAACCATGTTGTAATGGGTTTGAATTTCACAGGTCATGAACAAAAATGAATATATAAAATTCTTTATTTTTCTATAATTGAAGGTAATATCTATCCCAAGTATCCATTCAGGCTAAATGCAATCAAGTGAGCGTTTCCTCCCTCTTTTCTCTCAGAGTACCTCTCAGTCTCAGGGCAGGACAGAGTGTATAGGTGGGCCCCAAGCCCTAGGAGGGGGGCAACATTTGGAGCCTGTGGGGGCCATTGTCCATGCTGGCATCCAGCTACTATAAGTCCATGTCTCATTCATTCAATCTCTTCTTTAATCTCCAAACTTCATCTCTGGGTTCTATCATCCCTACCATTCCTGCAGGGGCAGGAGGGACAGGCACAGAATCCCTTCTTGCAATGCATCCCAGCATTGAACCCAATTGTTCCCACCTGCCCACACACTCTGGTACTTCCTATCCCTTGTTAAGGGTGATTGAATACCCCCTATGTACCTGGCACATTCTAAGCACTACAAAGCATCTTCCCAGCCACTCTCGAAGGTAATTACTGTTATCATACCCATTTTGCAGGTGAGAAACTGAGGTACAGATAGGAAATGTGAAAAAGCTCACGCAGAAAGCATTGAAGGGCCAGGACTTCAAAATAAATTCCGGATAAACTTACCCAAAAACACTGCTTCTGGGAGTTGATCCCAAAAGCTATGGACAAGATATAGCTTGTTATAGCACTCGTAGTAATAGCAAATGTTTAGGAACTACCCACATGTTCATCAACAGAGGAGTAGGCAAATAAATAGTGGTGCATCTACACAAGAAATACTTTATGGCTGTGAAAAGGAATGAGCGCTATCTCTATACACTGTCATAGAGCAATCTTCAGAATACATTGTTTTCTTTTATTTTTTTTTAATGTTTTTACTTATTTTTGAGACAGAGAGAGAGCATGAGCAGGGGAGGGGCAGAGAGAGAGGGAGACACGGAATCCGAAGCAGGCTCCAGGCTCTGAGCTGTCCGCCCAGAGCCCGACGCGGGGCTCAAACTCACAGACTGTGAGATCATGACCCAAGCTGAAGTCAGACACTTAACCAACCGAGCCACCCAGGTGCCCCCAGAATACATTGTTAAATAAAAGTATATATGATATGTTATAATTTATGTAAGAAAGGAGGGATATAAATATACATATATACATAAAAACTTATAGATTTTTTAATTACAGAAAAAAAAACACCTTTTTTTTAAATAGCCTTCACACCCACCACAGAGCCCAACATGAGGCCTGAACTCACAACCCTGAGATCATGACCTGAGCTGAGATCAAGTGTTGGATGCTTAACCAACTGAACCACCCAGGTGCCCCAACAACAACAACAAAAAACTTAAAACAAAATGATTACCAATGGGAGAGGAAGACCTGGAGGGGAGGGAACAGGTATAGAAGCTACACTTACCTGAATATACCTTATTTTGAAGATTTGGCTATGGAATGGTATAAATGTTCTACATAATTATTAAAGCAAAATTGAATTTTAAGTAAAGTAATCCCTAAAACTTAAAAGCAAAATGAAACAGATGTATCAAACTATGAATTAAATTGGTAGTATAACCACTTAAAAATTTTTTTTACATTTATTTATTTTTGAAACAGAGAGAGAGCATAAGCAGGGGAGGGGCAGAGAGAGAGGGAGACACAGAATCTAAAGCAGGCTCCAGGCTCCGAGCTGTCAGCACAGAGCCCGACGCGGGGCTCGAACTCACGAACCGCGAGATCATGACCTGAGCCGAAGTCGGACACTCAAACGACTGAGCCACCCAAGGCGTCCGGTAGTGTAACCACTTAGAAAAGAATTATTTTGAGTAGCTTTAGACACAATAATTTGATTGTCTATTCCTATCAGAATATAGTCAAAGGACATGAAGAAGAGCAAAAAAAGAAAAAGAAAAAGAAAGAAAGGTTTTTAATATTAAAATGTTTCCAGTTATCATATTGTTAATAAAATTGTTATTTTTATACATCAGAGGCTAAAGCAAATAAATCTAATGTTTGTTGACTTTAGAAACCAAAACTCCTGGGGGTGCCTGGGTGGCTCAGTCAGGTAAGCATCTGACTTCAGCTCAGATCATGATCTCACAGTTTGTGGGTTTGAGCCCCACGTCGGGCTCTGTGCTGACAGCTCAGAGCCTGGAGCCTGCTTCGGATTCTGTGTCTCTGCTCCTCCCCTGCTTATGCTCTGTCTCTCTCTCTCCTTCAAAAATAAATAAAAACATTTATAAAAAGAAAGAAAAAAGAAACCAAAACTCTTGGGCTAAGAGAAAAGAAATATAAAAAGGAAGAAATTTAGTAAAAACTCTGAAAAGGAACTATCAGTGTGAACTCAAGATCTCTTTTTAAAAAATTCTGGGGGCACCTGGGTGGCTCAGTCTGATGAGCATCCGACTCTTGATTTCAGCTCAGGTCATGATCCTAGGGTAGTGGGATAGAGCCCCATGCTGCGTGTAGAAACTGCCTGAGATTCTCTCTCTCTTTCTCCCTCTACCCCTCTCCCCTTGCTCCCGCTCTCACACTCTCATGCTCTCTCAAAATAAATAAATAAATAAATAAATAAATAAATAATTAATTAATTAATTAATTCTGTATCCACTGAAAAGGCCTAGAAACAATTACCAATATAGTAGCTATGAGCAACCCTAGGTAAAAAAGTGTGAAAGGTCAAAATACCATTTCCCATAAAAGAACCAGGGCTCCTTGGAGAAATGGCTGCCTCGAGCTCTGGGGCAAAAAAATGTACAAGATAAACCTGGAACATCTTGTCATTCCAGAAAGCAAGGAAGCTATAAGGTCATGTCAAAAGAGCTCAGAAGCCAATGTGAAGAAGCTCTATCTGGCCAAAGGTGAGACTATTTAAGCAACAATATGGTTTAAAATCAAACCAGTTTAAAATCCATGAATTCATATGAAAGAGAGAAAGAAAGAAAGAAAGAAAGAAAGAAAGAAAGAAAGAAAGAAAGAAAGAAAGAAAGAAAGAAAAGAAAGAAAGGAAGAAAGGAAGGGGGGAGGAAAGGAGGAAGGGAGGAAGGAAGGAAAAAGAAAAAGGGAAAGAAAGAGAGAGAGAAAAAAAACCTCATTGGATTTCCCTTGAACATGTTAGGAAACCTACTCATCATTTGAAAATTGGTCAATGAAAGAATCAAGCATTTTCCTACTTTTCCTATATGAACTAAATTTCACTGTAACTGAATCTCATTGTAATCAAATAATTGGTTAGAGAAAAGTTCCCTGATCAAAGTGCTTCTGCTAATAAATGAAAACAAAATTTTAACAATTAGAATTTTGCATTTTGTATTTTGCAAACTTTAACAAAACATTGGATTTGGGCCACGCTTATCAGTCGCTAGGAGTTTCACAGAAAGAAAGATAAATATGTGATGTGTCTCCTGATACAGGTATACAACGTCACCTGTGAGGTATTTTTGCTGAAAAAACACTTAACCTGACCCCAGCAAGAGTCTAGTCACGTGGAATAAAGGGGTTAGGGAGTATAACACAGGGATACAGTTAGCAAAATCCAGAATGTGGGAAACTCCACAGGACAAATACCTCATTCCTTCACAAAATAAACTGAAGACAAAGAAAGGGAGAATATCTCCAATTCCTGTCTATTCCACTCCCACACATTCCACTGTATAAAGAGAGAGTGTTTGGGGCACCTGGGTGGCTCAGTCCGTTAAGTGAAAGGCTCTTGATTTTGGCTCAGGTCATGATCTCACAGTTAGTAAGTTTGAACCCTGGGCCGAGCTCTGCACTGACAGCTTGGAGCCTGCTTGGGATTCTCTCTCTCTCTCCCTCTCCTCCCTCTGTCTTTCTCTCTCTCAAAATAAATAAATAAACGTTAAAAAAATAAAATAAAATAAAAAGAGAGAAGGGGAGGGAAAACCTATAGGTTGAAAGAGACTTAAGAGACATATCAAACAATGCAATGTATATATTGCAATGCATCCTATGTTTTAAACTTAGGCAACAACTGCGTATATTTCTACACTGACTGCATGTTTGATAATATTAAGAATTTGTTGTTGATTTTTCAGGTGATAATGATTTTGTGTTTACATGTTTCAAGTTCTTTTATCTATTTTATTTAAAAAAATTTTTTTAACATTTATTATTGAAAGACAGAGAGAGCCAGCATGAGGGGGGTGGGGAGCAGAGAGAGAAAGAGACACAGAATCCGAAGCAGGCTCCAGGTTCTGAGCTGCCAGCACAGAGCCTGATGCGGGGCTCGAACTCACAGGCCGTGAGATCATGACCTGAGCCGAAGTTGGACGCTTAACCAACGGAGCCACCCAGGCGCCCCTCAAGTTCTTCTCTTTTAGAGACATAAGGAAATGTTTATAGATGAAATTATATGATGTCTGATACCTGCATCCAAATAACCCAAGAAAGCAGAGGAACAGATGGGTGTATAATAAGTTCATCCCTGGGTTTATAACTGTTGAAGCTGGGTGATTGGTACATTTCATTATATTATTTTCCCTACTGTTGCGTACACTTAAAATTTCCTATAATAAAGTTTTAAGGAAAAAAAAGTAACATTAACTTATTTTTATTCCTTGTGCATTTCTTCTGTCAAAACTACCTCTGAGGCCAAAGGTGTTATGCCCAGAATTCGTGATCCCCAAAGACCACTAGGGAGCCGAGTCCGATGCAAAAGCAAAAGAACCTTTATTCGAGCTAGCTCGAGCTCAATCCCCTACCTGCACCGACGCAGCGGTGAGATACCAGGGAGAGAGAGCGAGTTTCAAAAGGACAAAGGTTTTATTGGGGCCCAGGGGCAGTTGGTGAGGTAACGGCTGTGGCCTCAGCCGATTGGCTGGGGAAGGGTCCGAGTCCTGTTAGACAGGTGAGGGGGGGGGTTACTCAAGGGGAGGAGGTGTGGTCAAGGTGAAGGACACAGAACAAGATGGAGTCGGCCGGCGTAGGCCCGCCCTTTCATTCCCCCCTTGTCATGTAACTTACGGACCCAATCATGGGACCGGCTGCATTTATGGTGACAAGGGGAACAGTTTGGAAGTTTACGCTAAGTTCTGGGAAGCATGTGTCCCTGGGGTGGCTCTGGGAGGTCTAATTAAGTATTGTCCCTGAGCTGGTATCTATGATCTGCCAGGTGATGTTTTGGGGGGTGTGGGGACTCCCGGTAGCATGAGCAATGACAAGCAGAGTTAACAGAGTTACCAATATTAGGTGGGTCGAATGTGCTGTAGCTTGAGCTTGAGCTTGAGCGGGTTGTGTTGGTCCCGACTGATGGCCCATCGCGTGACGAAGTCCTTCCGGATCGAGGAGGGGTCCGCTGGCTGAACGTGGGTGTGATGGACCCAGGTCGCGATGCCGTCTACTTTGAGAGCGGTGGGGGTTGTCAGCACTACAATGTAGGGTCCCTTCCAGCGCGGCTCGAGAGTCTCTCGGTGGTGCCTCTTGACATAGACCCAGTCTCCCGGCTTGTACTGATGAGGTGTCGGGGTCGGGCCAGCCTCGTAGATGGCACGGAGGCGCGGCCAAATGTCCTCGTGCGCCCTCTGGAGCCCTCTCAAGGAAAGAAAAAGTTCTTGATCTTTAAACTCTGCAAGAAGTTCAGCTCGAAGGCTGGGAATAACAGGGGGTGGCCTGCCAAACATGATCTCGTAGGGAGTAAAACCCAGAGTGTAAGGAGTGTTTCTAACCCGGTAAAGGGCGTACGGTAGGAGAGTCACCCAGTCCCCGCCAGTCTCCATGGTTAATTTGGTAAGGGTCTCTTTTAGGGTTCTATTCATTCTTTCTACCTGTCCTGAGCTCTGGGGCCTATAAGCACAATGTAATTTCCAGTTTGCCCCCACCGCCTTGGCTACTGCCTATGTTACCTGAGAGATAAAAGCTGGTCCATTGTCTGATCCTACCATGGCAGGAAAACCATACCTGGGTAAGATGTCTTCTAGTAGCTTCTTAGCCACCGTCTGAGCCGTTTCATGCTTGGTTGGGTATGCCTCCACCCAGCCAGAGAAGGTGTCTGTAAATACTAAAAGATATTTATAACCATACTTTCCTGGTTTGACTTCAGTGAAGTCGACTTCCCATTGGGCTCCCGGTCTGGTGCCTCTGAGCCTGGTTCCTTTTTTATTTGATGTGGCTTTCGCGTTGGTGAGTTGGCAGGTCTTGCAGGCAGATACAACTTGCTCTATTTTGGTGTCCTGTTGGTGAATCTTGATTCCGGCATGTCGGATTAAGTCTTTTAATTTTCGGGCCCCCATGTGAGTAGACCGATGCATGTGCTCTAATATTGAGACTCCGAGCCGGTCTGGCAGCACGAGCTCCTTGTTAGGTGTATACCACCATCCCTTTATCTCCTGGGCCATGGGGAGTTTCTTGATCCGCTGTAACTCCTCCTGGGAGTATTTGGGCTGGTCTGGTAAAACTGGGTCTCCCGGGTCTGGTAGTTGTATGGTCATGGTGGGGACTGGAGTAAGGGCTACTGCCTTGGCTGCCTGGTCAGCCTTTCGATTACCTCTAGCTACTGGGTTATCAGCTTTTTGGTGCCCTTGGCGGTGGATAATGGCTAGCTTGGCAGGAAGCCATAAGGCCGTAAGCAGGTTAAGTATCTCCTGCTTATTTTTTATAGTCCGTCCTTCTGCCGTCAGTAACCCCCTCTCCTGATAAATTGCCCCATGAATATGAGCTGTGGCAAATGCATAACGGCTGTCTGTGTAGATGTTAAGCCGTTTTCCAGCTCCCAGCATCAGCGCCTTGGTGAGGGCTATGAGCTCCGCTCGCTGGGCTGACGTTCCGGAGGGTAGAGCCTCCGCCCATACGGTGTCCATTTCGGTGACCACCGCTGCACCCGCATACCTGTGTCCATCTCGCACAAAGCTGCTGCCATCAGTGAACCAAGTAGCCTCGGCATCGGGGAGGGGCTGGTCGGTCAGGTCCATCCGGAATCCATGTACTTGTTCCAGGATTCCCGCACAGTCATGTAGTGGAGCACCTAGGTCAGGGTCGGGCAGCAGGGTTGCAGGATTGAGGGCTGCACTGGGGTGGAACCGCACTCGTGGAGGGTTGAGTAGGAGGCTCTGGTAATGAGTCACACGTGTATTGCTCATCCATCTATCAGGAGGCTGTTTCAGGACCCCTTCAATGGCGTGTGGGGTTGTGATCCAGATCTCCTGTCCTAGGGTCAGTTTGTCTGCATCCTTGACTAGGAGTGCTGTCGCCGCAATAATTCTTAGGCATGGCGGCCAGCCGGCAGCCACTGGGTCTAGTTTCTTAGACAGGTAAGCCACTGGGCGGTTCCAGGGGCCTAAGGCTTGAGTTAGAACCCCTTTTGCTATTCCCTTATGTTCGTCTACAAAGAGGTGGAAGGGTTTCATAATGTCTGGTAGGCCCAGGGCTGGGGCACTTAGGAGGGCCTTTTTTAACTGATTAAAGGCAATTTCTTCTTTTTCAGTCCATTTAAATGTTTTCCCCTCTTTGGTAGCTTCATATAGGGGCCTGGCGATCTCAGCAAAACCTGGAACCCAGAGGCGGCAGTAGCCGGCTGATCCTAGGAATTCCCTCACTTCTCTTCGGGAGGTGGGAGTAGGGATCTTTAGGACAGTTTCTTTTCTGGCATCTGATAACCGCCGCTGTCCGCCCTCCAGGATATATCCCAGGTAACTTACCCTCTCCCTGCATATCTGAGCCTTCTTCGCGGATGCCCGGTACCCTAAAGCTCCCAGGGTAGCCAGCAGGTCCTGGGTCCCTCGCTCACAGTCTTTGGCCGTGTCAGCAGCAATCAGGATGTCATCTACGTACTGTAGGAGGGTGAGGCCAGGGTGCTCCCTTCTGTACTCACCCAGGTCCTCGTGTAGTGCCTCGTCGAAGATGGTGGGTGAATTTTTGAATCCCTGAGGTAGCCGTGTCCAGGTGAGTTGCCCACTGTAGCCCTCCTCCGGATCATGCCACTCGAAGGCGAACAGGGGTTGGCTCTGGGGTGCCAGCGGCAGACTGAAGAAGGCGTCCTTTAAATCTAGTACAGTATACCAGACCCTGGAGGGCGCCAAGGAGCTCAAGAGAGTATATGGGTTGGGAACAGTTGGGTGTATGTCCGCGACCCTCTTATTTACTTCCCGGAGGTCTTGTACCGGTCGGTAGTCATTTGTGTGAGGCTTTTTGACCGGCAGTAAGGGGGTGTTCCAGGCAGACTGGCAAGGAACTAGTACCCCTAGGCTTCGTAGTCTCCGGATGTGTGGCTGGATCCCCTTCCGGGCCTCCTGTGACATGGGGTATTGTTTGATCCTTACCGGACTCTCTCCTGGCTTGAGCTCTACCAGGACTGGGGTCCTATGAGCGGCTAGTCCCATCCCCCCCCCAGTCTCTGCCCAAACCGAGGGGAATTCTTGTAGCCATCTGTCTATATTATCCTCTCTCGGGAGCGCCTCCTGGTGGAGGAGGTATTCATCCTCCAGTTTCATGGTCAGGACCTGGATGGGGTGGCCCTTGCCATCGGTGACCTGAGGCCCCCCTTGTCTGAAAGTTATCTGAGCTCCAATCTTGGTCAGTAAGTCCCGTCCTAACAGCGGGTAGGGGCATTCTGGTATTACCATAAAGGAGTGGGATACCCGGCCCGTTCCCAAATCTACTGTTCTTCGGGTAGTCCATGAATACTGGCTCATACCAGTTGCCCCTTGTACCCAGGACTTCTTGCTGGCTAGTTTTCCTTGTGGGGTGCGGAGGACCGAATGTTGTGCTCCGGTGTCGACAAGGAAGTCAACAGGGGTCCCCTCCACTTTAAGAGTTACCCTGGGTTCGGGGAGAGGGTCCGAACCCCGACTCCCCTAATCACTTAGTTCATCTAGCTCTAGGACTTTTACTCGATCAGTCTTGCTTCCTTTCCCGCCGGCCCTTTTCAGACAATCTCGGGCCCAATGCCCTATCTCCTTGCAGTATGCGCACTGATCCTTCTGCAGCCTCTGCTTCCCCCCCTTGGTGGTTCTTTTACCTTTTCTTGTGTCGTCTGCCAGCTGCCGGAGATGGCGGTCTCGTTCCTCAGGGGAGTCAGCAGTGGTAGCTAGTAGTATTCTGGCCAGGTCTCGAGTCTGCTTACTGCTGGCAGTCGCCATGGCGCGGGCCTGCTTGTCCTCAGGAAGCTCCCGGTTATTATATACCTTTTCGGCTACCACCAGTAAGTCCTGCAGACTTTTTTCTCCTAGTCTATCTATTTTCTGTAATTTTCTCCTAATGTCTATGGCCGGTTGGTTTACAAAGGCCATGATAACAGCTGCCTTGCTTTCCGGAGCCTCTGGATCCATGGGGGTATAGGTACGGAATGCCTCCATGATCCGTTCTAAAAAGGCAGCCGGAGATTCATCTTTTCCCTGTTGTACATTTCCTACCTTGGCCAAATTGGTTGGCTTTCTAGCAGCCATTCGGAGACCCCCCATTAGAGTCTGGCGGTAGACCCGGAGCCTCTCCTTACCTTCTGCCGTGTTGAAATCCCACTGGGGCCGAGTTAAGGGGAAGGAGGCATCTATCTGAGCCTGGTTGGTGGTGGGATTCCCGTCTGTGCCCGGAACTAGTTTTCGGGCCTCGTTGACGATTCTTTCTCTTTCTTCAGTCGTGAACAGGACCTGCAAAAGCTGCTGGCAATCGTCCCACGTGGGCTGATGGGTAAAAAGAACAGAGTCTAATAAATCAATAAGCCCTGCCGGTTTCTCGGAAAACTTAGGATTCTGAGCTTTCCAATTGTAGAGGTCACTAGTGGCGAAAGGCCAATAGTGATGGGGCTGGTTCCCCTCCGCGTCTGGGGGTCCGGTGGCTCGCAGGGGCAGAATAGTGGAGTCGGCGGCGGAGGCGGATTGCTCCCTCTGAGCCCTTTGTCTGGTGAAGGGCGGGCTTCCCACTGGAGCGTTTCCGCCTCCCGCTCTCGGAACAGCATCTGCCTCCCCCGGAGGGGGAGGATGGTGTTCTTCCAGCATCCTAGAGGGGTTATACGAGGGAGGAAAAATTAATTCTTCTTCAGTACCCCCCTGTAAGACAGGGTAGAGGGGTGCTGAAGGCTGGATAAGACTTTTCTTCTTCTTTGTCCCCTGCAAAGCAAGAATGGGTTTTGGCTCCGGAGGGAGCGGGGCTAGGAAGGGTTTAAGCCAAGAGGGTGGGTCTTCCCCAAGGTCCTGCCAAGTGATAATGTAAGGGAGCTGATCAAGATGGCCCGTCTTAGGCTGAGAGATGATACTCCTGACTCGGTGGATGGTAGGGAGGTCGAAGGTCCCCTCTGGTGGCCATCCGACATTGAAAGTTGGCCACTCGCTAGAACAAAAAAACTGCCACCGACCCTTTCGGACTTCCACACTGAGGTTGTTAGCTCTTCCCCTCACATCCTTAAAGTGATCAATCATAATACTTAGAGGAGTAGTCTGAGTCTGTCCCATAACGTCCGTCCAGTAAGTCCACAGAACAAAACAGAGAAACACAAAAACAGACAAACAGAGGGCCCCTAGAAAATCTTCCAACTCCATGGAAGCAACACTGAAAGCTAGCTTAGACATTTGAGGGGATTCCACGTCCCTCCAAAACCGATGAGGGGATTCCACGTCCCTCCAAAGACGACGGCCTCACGCCGACCAGCGGGAGCGACCCGCCTCGTCTCAGACCTTTGAGGGGATTCCACGTCCCTCCAGAAGGGAGAATCGGAACGTCTTCCGAAACTCCCGGCCCGTGGTCCTCCAGTGCGTCCACTTAGACCGCGTCGGGCACTACCAGAACTCCAGAAGTGAGCTCACACAGAAAAGACAGAACAAACAAACAGACACTAACCGTGGCCAGTCAGGCTCTCCGGGTCGGGGGTCCCTCAGGGGTCTTGGGGATCCCGGACGAGCCCCCAAATGTTATGCCCAGAATTCGTGATCCCCAAAGACCACTAGGGAGCCGAGTCCGATGCAAAAGCAAAAGAACCTTTATTCGAGCTAGCTCGAGCTCAATCCCCTACCTGCACCGACGCAGCGGTGAGATACCAGGGAGAGAGAGCGAGTTTCAAAAGGACAAAGGTTTTATTGGGGCCCAGGGGCAGTTGGTGAGGTAACGGCTGTGGCCTCAGCCGATTGGCTGGGGAAGGGTCCGAGTCCTGTTAGACAGGTGAGGGGGGGGGTTACTCAAGGGGAGGAGGTGTGGTCAAGGTGAAGGACACAGAACAAGATGGAGTCGGCCGGCGTAGGCCCGCCCTTTCAAAGGTACTAGTGTAAACCCGAGAACGGTAAAGGAATAAGAGACTTTGTAGAAAGAAAGAAAGAAAGAAAGAAAGAAAGAAAGAAAGAAAGAAAGAAAGACAGACATGGGCTAATACTCCAAACATTTTTTTAAATTGAGATGGAGTTCACCTGACATAAAATGAACCATTTTAAAAATATTCAGTTCAGGGGTGCCTGGCTGGCTTAGTAGGAAGAGCATGCGACTCTTGATGTTGGGGGTCATGAGTTTTGGCAAACGCATAACGACATGAGTTCGCCACTACATGTCATACAGAACAGCTTTACTGCCCTAACAATACCTTGTGCTTGACCTAGTTATCCTTCCCTTGTCCCTCCCAGCAGGTCTTTCCACTGTCCCCAGAGTTTCTCTCACCTCTTCCAGAATGTCGTAGAGTTGGAATCACATGGTACATAATCTCTTCAGACTGGTCTCTTTCATTTGGCAACACGCATGCAAGGTTCTTCTGTGGCTTTTTTCCTCACATAAAGTTTATCATTTTAACCATTTCTGGGTGCACAGTCCAGCGGAATTCGGTACATTCACACGTCGTGCAGCCACTACCACCGTCCATCTCCAGAACTTAGCTCACTCCTTTTTATTGCTGAATAATATTCCATTGCATGGCTGTGCTATCTGTAGTGCTAGCCACTCGCTTATGGAGAGACTTTTTTTTTTTTTAACATTTTTTTATTTTATTTTTGAGACAGAGGGAGACAGAGCATGAACAGGGGAGGGTCAGAGAGAGGGAGACACAGAATCTGAAACAGACTCCAGGCTCTGAGCGGTCAGCACAGAGCCCGATGCGGGGCTCGAACTCACGGACTGCGAGATCATGACCTGAGCCGAAGTCGGCTGCTTATAGATGGTTTGTTTTTAAATAAGACCACTGGCTGCCATGTGGAGGATCAGCTGGAGGAGGGCTAAGCAGGGAGGCGGGGAAGCTGGGAAGTGGCTAATGCTGTCGTCTAAGCAGCTTCAACTGGGGTAGTCTCTATGGAAGTGGAGAGCAGTGGACAGATAGGAGAGAATGAACAGGGTAGAACGGGCAGGATTTGAGGACAGATTAGGTGGGTTAGGGAGAGGGAGGAGTTAAGGATGAGGTCCAGCCTTCCAGCTTGGGTGACTGGCTAGGAAGGTGGTGGTGTCACTGACTGAGATGGGGAAATGAAAAAGGAAGGACAGATTTGGGGGAAAACCGCAAGCTCAGCTCTGGAGCCAATGTTTTGAGTTTGAAGCGTCTGATAGATGTCCGAGTAGAAACGTGAAGTGCCCCATTGAACATACGGGTCTAGGGCTCAGACCTCTGTACTCTCCCTTAGCAGACAATCCAGCCAACTGGCCTTAATTCTATTCCTGAAGAGGCCCAGTTTCCTCCAGCCTCAGGACTATGGTGCTGCTGTTCCCTCTGCCTGGAACACTTCCCCTGAGACGGCTCCACAACTAGCTCCTTCTTAACATTCCCATCTCAGGTCAAGTATCACCAAATCAGAGAATCTTTCCTCAGATCCAAGCTGACATGAGCGTAAGGAGTGAGCTAGGGATCCACACTAGGGATCAGGTTTTGCTGCAACAATGCTCCATAAAAAAACAGCTTCCAGAAACTCCATGCTTTTTGAGAAAACATTCATTTCTCACCGAGGGGTCTGTGGGGTGGCCAGGGCTCCTCGGGGCTCCCCCAGCTGAGCTGGGCTGCCTCGCCGGTCTTGTCACTCTGGGTCCGGACTGAAGGAGCCCCTGCTGCCTGGGACTCATGGTTCTCATGGCTGAGGACAGTTGCTCAAGATGGGTGAGTGGAATACTCGGTGTCTTGGGGCTGGCCTCTGTCACTTCCACACACATTCTTTTAGCCAAAATAAGTCACATGGCTAAGTCCAATATCAACAGAGGGCGGAAGTATATTCTTTCCACACTGAGGAGGGCTGGAGGAAGTAAATATTTGCTCAACAATAACACAAATTACACAGGACCCCACTTGTTTTCCCCCTAGATGGCCATGTTTATGAGTAATCCCCCCATACTCCTAGAAAATAAGAGTGTGTATGAATGAATGAATGAATGAATGAGGAAATGTACCTTTCAAGGCAGGAAGATTGTCCTCACTCAGTGAGGAACCTGAGGCTCAGATGAGGGAAGTGATTTGCCCAAGGTCACAGAAACCGCCTGTGGTAAGCCCAGACTGCCTGGCTCCTTAAGACACAGTTCCCTACACAAAGGGAGGGAGCTATTCTCTGGAGCGGGCGTGGTATTACCCACTCCGCCCTCTCGCTTGACAGGGGACAAGTACACCAGAGGGTCTTGCTAATTCAATCTCAATTCTTTCTCTGAAGCCAAGTAGGACCTTGATTCGTCATTTCCGGGTCCCAGATCCCTGAATGATAAGTGTGTGGTGAGAGAATGAGTCATCAGTACAATGGTGGCTTTAATTGCTGATGAAGTGTTCTGTGAAATTCTGTGTCCCGCCCCAACTGTGCCTGCCCCTGAGGTACAGACAGTCATCTCTACTCTGCGGGGGCCTCCCCACAATGTCTGACACAGAGTGGGCCACACAACAGAGCTCAAAAACTAGGCGTAGGCATAGGAAAAGTCTGGAAGGACCCACCTCAGATTAACAGTGTGCATCTCTTTCAAAGCAGGATTCCTTAGGACTTTAACTTTCCTGCTTTATATCTTTATGTAACATCTGAACAGGGCACAATGAGGATAAGTTGCTCCTGCAATCAGAGAGAGAAAAAGGAGTCTGGAAATATTTTAAGTTCATACTAGCGTGCAAAAAGCTGTCACTTGCTGGTTGGTTGGGAAACTCCTGAAAACCGTCTTCCTTCAGAATCCTATTCCCACATATCGTCAGAAGCCTGTTTTCAGAAACACTGAGTCAATTCCCAACCCGTCCTTCTGTCGGCATGCCAGTGAGCGCCTACCATACGGGAAGAACTGAGTGAGCCCCCAGGGTGACTGGTGACAGGCTGGGGGACAGGTGGCAGCTAGAGTCAGCTAGCTCTGTGTCCATGCCTATCGTAGCTACACTGATGGAGCTGGCCCATGGGCCAGACACTGTGCTAAGTGTTCCATGTGGATTATCACATTTAATCCGCATAACAAGTCAATGTGGTTAGGAGCTATTATTAACTTGTCTTACAGCTGTGGAAACTGAAGTGCAGAGGGGCGAAGAAACTCTCCCAGGGTCACATAACGAGCCGATGGGGGAACCGACATTTGATTCCAGAGCCTGTGCTCTGGAACCACTACCCCACACAGCCTCCCACTAGGAATCTGCCCGAATTCCATAGGCAGGAAGTGGAAGAATCAATCAAGGCTCGGTCAGCTTCCAAAAGATATGCTCTCTGTTTTGTTTTTTTAAGTGTATTTATTTATTAACGTAATCTCTACCCCCAACATGGGGCTCGAACCCATGACCCCGAGATCAAGAGTGGCTCACTCCTCGAACTGAGCCAGCCAGGTGCCCAGAAAGATATGCTCTTAATTGCTAAGAGGTCCTTCTCCCTTCCACTTTTCCCTATTTCTGGGTCCAATACAAACATGTTGGGCGACATGGGTCACCTCCCTGAGACTCAGTTTCCACAGCTGGAAATGTAGGAACATTGCTTATCCTGGGGAGCTGAGAGGACAGTTCCTTCCGTGGAACATGGTAGGTATCTGGTTAGGATGTATCTATGTTCTTCCTGCTTTCCAGGAGTTCGGTGCAGTTGGCCAAGTGGACACAGGAGCAAGCCTGTCCCATGAACTCCATGACCAACGGGTGCATTAAGTGCTGTGGGGCCAGAGGCTGGGCATGGGATGAAAATGTCAGGGGTTACTGTGTATCCAGAAAACTCAGCTGAGGAGAAGCTGAAGTAAACAAGCCCCAGAAGAAGGGGGGTTACTTCGTCATCCTTCCTGTTTTCCCAGCCTGGCACAGTCCCAAAGCCTCTTAATCTTGTCAGGATTTTGGCCCTTTGCCCCAGGAAGGAGCCGCCAGGAGGCCCGCAGTGAGCCAAGTCTTCAAGGAAGTGATGTCTTCTGTGGGTCAAGAGAAGGAAAGAGGCTTTCTGGGAGCAAGAAGAAGGCAGGGACAGGACCAGGGAGGGTCCAGCTAACAGGCCTCTCCTTGAGCCCGTGAAGAAACTGAGGCTTAGAATAGGGCAAGGTTTATTGCTTTGCTAGGCAGGGTGGGAGACAGCAGGAGTGCAGTCTTCATTTTGTAGTACCGACTGCTCACTCCCTTCTAACTCTAGGGCCACCCAGGAAGGGGGAGCTGCCTTCACTCCCCTTTCCCCCAACTTTTTCTGGCAACATCTCTCCATCGCTGCATTGGAAACTTCAAAAACACAGTTGTGGGCCCATGGGTAGTGAAGGACAAAATGGCAGCTGCAAAGATCATGGTGGGTTTGACCCTGTAGGAAACAGGGATGATAGACCCTCTGAAACAAAGAACCACTCTATTCCCCTAGCACCTTCTGTGTGCCTGTGCAATGCCAGGCACATTCAACATGTTACATCATCTGATCATCACACTAATTCTGGGAAGTAGATCATGTCCCCACCTTGCAATGAGGAACTCAGACTCATAGGGTAGCTGTTTCGTGTCAACTCTCCTTCACCATGGAACTCCCTTCTGAGCTCAGACCTCGATATCCACTTCGCCTCGGGCATCCCCATCTGTACACCCCCACACTTCCCCTACTCAACTGGAACGATCCTAAACTCACCATCTTCCCTTCCCACAGCCTCCTGTGGTCCCATCACCACCTCACGACTCAGAAACTAGGATATCAACCTGGACTCCACCCCTCCCCTGGTCTCATCTCCAAGTAGCAGCCTGGACCAGTGGTCCTAGCTCTGACCCTATTTCCCAGACACTGGGTTTCCTTAATTCCATGGTTTGTGGTATAGTCCAGACCTTCATCACCTCCCTCCTAGATGACTCCAACAGCTTCAGAATCAGCCATTCTGCCTTCAGTCTGTCCTTACCCCCATCTATGTTTCATCCAAATATCAGGGAGATCTTTCTAAAATGCAAATCTGCCTAGTCTCACCCAACTGAAAAGCCTTCAGTGCCTTCCCAATGTCCTCAAGACAGACCCCTTACTACAGCTTCCCAGGCCCCCCAAATCTTGGCCCATGCTGCCCTCTCTGTTCTCTACTCCCATGCCTCAGCCCTCCTGGAATACCCACAGTTCCTCTTTCACTTCAAGGACTAGGCACATGCTATTTTCACTGCCTTCCTCAGGCTAACTCCTTCTCATCTTTCAGGTCTCAGCTTTGTCACCACTTCCTGACCACCCCCCACCCCCCCGCCCCGTAAGCTTTGTGAGCTGTCCCTTCAATGAATTCCCGCAGTTCCCCTGAACTTCCTCCATGACGCTACCAACCCCTCCCCCCCTCCATGTGCCAACTAAGCCTTCATGACCGGCAGGGAAGGCTAGGGCAGCACTTTCCAGCGGAAATATAACGCACGCTGCATGGATAACCATACACTTCCCAGCAGTCACATTTTCGAGAGTAAAAAGAAATTCATTTTAATAATATATTTCAACCTGATATTTCAAAAACAGCATTTTATTCCCACACAGAGTCAACACAAAATTATTGACATTTTGTGTTCTTTTTGTACTAAGACTTCGAAACCTGGTGTATATTTTACACTCACGGCGCATCTCAGTTTGAAGTCACATTTCAAGTGTTCGATATCCCCATGTGCCAGCGGCTACCAGATTGGACAGTGCAGTTCTGGAGAAGGCTTAAAGCTAGCTGGCCTAGGTCCTGTTCTGAGGGACACTCATTCTGAGAAATATGCATAGGCACTCTATAGAAAAGGATTCTAAGTCAAGTAAGTCTTGAAAACACTGACAAAGTGAGACAGTGTTTCTATGCTTCAAGATCTCCCAGAGTCTTATCTGAGCTCATGTAGGTTGTGACACTAGAAACAGACCAGAGAGTGTGGAGCTCTTACCCAACTCACTTGAGCTCAGAGCTCTATTTTCATAAAGTATTTCTGGGGATTAGCATCCACTAGAATGTTCTTTGGTAAATGCTAGTTTAGCCACATCCCTGACTCAGTAAATCCCAGGATCTCCACAGAAAGGATTTGGGGTTCAGGGAGCCTCACATGCCTCTGAGCCTGGCACAGAGAAAGCACCCAAATCTGATTACTAAATTGACTAGTTCTGGGGCACTGCAGAAGGCAGGACTAGAATCCACGAGCAAAAATTGCAGTATATTTGAGCTCAAACAATAAAGTTTTCCAGAGGCGTGTGTGTGTTTAAACAGTTTGAAACTTACTTGTCAGATCTGCCTGGAATAGGTAAGCTCATGAGATCATGATTTCTCCATCACTAGGAGTGATCAGGCCAGAGTTCTGGAGGACAGTGCTTTCTAGAGTCTCTAATATCCTTATTTCAGAACTAAAAAGAAAAAGGAAAAAGAAAACCAGCAGCAGTGAGCATGAGAACTTGAACTGTAGAGGAAGTGATCAGGTGTGCATGCAGACAGGTGCCGGGCCCTTTGTTGAGAACATACTTTGAGATTCTGGAGCCCCAGCAGAGGGTCAGTTTACAGTTAAAGTCCCTTGGAGGCTACAGTCCCTTGGTTCAATTCAAAAGATTCTTGGTTTTTTTGTTTGTTTGTTTGTTTGTTTGTTTGCTTTACTTTTTTTCAAAGTTTATTTTTGAGAGAGAAAAGCAGAGCGTGAGTGGGGGGAAGGGCAGAGAGCGAGGGAGACACAGAATCAGAAGCAGGCTCCAGGCTCTGAGCTGTCAGCACAGAGCCCGACACGGGGATCAAACTCACGAACCACAAGATCATGACCTGAGCCGAGGTTGGATGCTTAATAGACTGAGCCACCCAGGCGCCCCTCAATTCATAAGATTCTTGGTCCGTTTTGCATACAGTCAACTTCTGGTCAATCACTAATTGAATCCATGAATCCTCAGTCAATCAAAATGTGTGCCAGGAGGGTGGACAAGAGGATGGTCTGTTTCTTTTAACATTGCTTTTGTCCACAAAAAAGGCAAGACCAACGTGTGCTGTTGGAAGTCATCAGGATAGTGGTTACCCTGGGGTAATGGCAGGAAGGAAGCACTAGGGCGGTTTGGGGGTGCTGACAAATTGTTTCTTGACTAGGTGCAGGTTACACAAACAAGAAAATTCCTCAAGCCGCACAGTTTTGATATGTGCACCTTTCTGTATGTATATTGCACTTCAAGTCACAGTTTTAGAAATTGCTTTTGTGATGGTATACGCCTTTATCATGCTAAGAACAAAAGTATGACTATGATTAATACAACTAAAATTATCAGGCTGCTCTGAGATTTGAACTGAGGAGAAAGATACAGCAGCCAGCTGTTTCTCGGGTAGGGTCTGAGCAGTGTTTTTGCTGGCTCAGCTGGCAGCTGGATGCTGGTCATGCTGCAGAGGGACCCCTGACCATCCAGAGACAGGCAGTAGATGGATTGAGGCCAATCATCGTAGAGCCTCCAAGTGTCCATCAATAGGACGCCTGGAAACACCCAGAAGCTAGGGCCTTTATAGCGCGGCTTCTGTGTCCCCATGCCAAGCACAGGCCTGGTACAGGAGAGTTATCAACTAGATGTCCTCTCCCTTCCTCTTACCTGGATGTCAGTTTTGCCAGTCCCAGAAGTGACAAGGCCTCTGTCAGAAGCGGCTGTAAGTGCTCCATTTAGGGCCGGCAAGGGTCACAGAGGCTGCCACAGCTGGGCTGAGAGTGGGAAGGGAAACGAAACCTCTTTCATGGCTCACATGTGCTCAAGCAACTGCAAAGAAGCCACCTGTGGTCACTTGAAGTGGTGGATGGGGGAGAAAGAGGGAGCTTCGGAGGAGTGGGGGAGGTGACGAAAAGGGTGCATTTCAGGTGGTAAAGACAGGAGGTTTAAAAAAAACTCAGTAGTTAAGAATAACAGGCAACACACCATGGGGTGGGGCGGTGGAGGCCAGCTTCACGTGGTAGAAGGGGGAAGGTCAAAGCAAACAGCAGTTTATAACAAAGAGGCAACACACCGTGGGGCGGAGGAAAGACACCGTGGACTGAGAGCTCTGTGGGATTGGCAAACGACGTGACCAAGAGTTCTGTCATCTGTAAAAATGGGACAATAATAGTTGCTTCCTCTTGGGGTTGTCGAGAGGATGAAATCAGATGATGCGTGACAAATGTTCAAACCTCGTAGCTGCTGTTAATAACAATAACAGCGTTGGTAATAATATGGTAGGGAGAAGATTCTGCTTCTGAAGGAGACTGGGGAGATTGATGTGGAAGCCAATGACAACCAGAAATCTAGAGGGGAGGGGAGAAGGAGAAGAGAGACCATCTACAGGAGGAGTTCTTAACCGGGCTGCACTTGAACATCTATGCAAAATGCTGCATTTAAGAGTACATGGGTTTTGGGGCGCCTGGGTGGCTCAGTCGGTTAAGCGGCCGACTTCAGCTCAGGTCACGATCTCGCGGTCCGTGAGTTCGAGCCCTGCGTCGGGCTCTGGGCTGATGGCTCAGAGCCTGGAGCCTGCCTCCGATTCTGTGCCTCCCTCTCTCTCTGCCCCTCCCCCATTCATGCTCTGTCTCTCTCTGTCTCAAAAATAAATAAAACGTTAAAAAAAAAATTAAAAAAAAAAAAAAGAGTACATGGGTTTTGGGGGCACCTGGGTGGCTCAGTCCGTTAAACGTCCAACTTCGACTCAGGTCATGATCTCATGGTTCGTGGGTTTGAGTCCCGCGTCGGGCTCTGTGCTGACAGCTCAGAGCCTGGAGCCTGTTTCGGATTCTGTGTCTCCCTCTCTCTCTGCCCCTCCCCTGCTCATGCTCTGTCTCTGTCTCTCAAAAAATAAATAAATGTAAAAAAAAAAAAAATGTACATGGGTTTTTGGAGGAAGAAGGTCCATAGCCCACACCAGTTTCTCAAAAGGGTCTATGACCCCTCCCCCACAGTTGTTTAAGAATTACTGCTCTAGATGGAACACCTGGGTGGCTCAGTCAGTTAAGCATCTGGCTCTTGACTTCAGCTTAGGTCATGATCTCATGGTTCATGAGTTTGATTCCCACATGGGGCTACGTGCGGACAGTGCAGAGCCTGCTTGGGATTTTCTCTCTCCCTCTCTCTGCCCCTCCCTTGCTCATGTGCTCTGTTTCTCTCTCTCTCTCAAAATAAATAAACTTTAAAAAAATTAAAAAAAAAAAAAGAATTACTGATCTAGAGAAGGGGAAACAGATGGGAAAAGAGGCCCACAATCATCCATGGGATGGAGCAAGCCATCACCATGAAGCCAAGACGTGGGTTTGGGGGTTGGAGGAGAATCTAGAAAGAAAAGGCAAAGGAGAGACTTGGAGAACCTACTGAACACACAGTGGGGGGCAGGGAGGAGTGAGGTAAGGGCAGGTAGGGGGTTGGCTTAGATCCGCGCCCCCCCCCCCCCAACCGTAGCCTGGAGAAGGTTTGCGGAGGCTGTTGGCTGAAGGCTGGATGAGTGGATGGATGGGCAGGCAGCCCAACCCAGCAGCTGAAGTTGGGGAAAATAGTAGGGCAGGCTGCAGATGTGGGGGGTGGGGAGTGGAACAAAGAGACCTTGCCTGTGTGTCTGGGGAACTGCATAGGGATTGACTGGAGAAATTCTTTCCATTTGCCTAGTGTGATGGGAAAAAACTGTCAGCCAGTTCTCCATCTGAAATACTTCTGTTTCTGTGGGTGAGGATGTGTAAGACAGGCACTCTGCCAGGGGAAGGGAATTTAGCTGTTCTGTAGCTGTCTTAGGGACACCCCAGGGCAGAGTGGGTGAGCAGAGACCTGTCTACCTGACAGTTATGGGTTTCTGTCCCGATTTCATTCATGCATGCATGAAACAAACATTTCTTAAGCATCTACTATGTGCCCAGTGCTCTACTAGGTACTGGAGATGCAACAATGATTAAGAGATGGTCCTTGACTTCAAAAATCTTACAGCTGTCTGGGCAAATGGACCATGACAGTGCAGAACGATAGGTACTGGGGACATGCGCAGGTTGCTATGGGAACAGAGAGG
Source organism: Panthera leo (assembly GCF_018350215.1). Taxonomy (NCBI): domain Eukaryota; kingdom Metazoa; phylum Chordata; class Mammalia; order Carnivora; family Felidae; genus Panthera; species Panthera leo. The sequence goes on along the minus strand of NC_056681.1, from coordinate 19,110,897 downwards.
CAGGGCACTCATACCCTCCATGCTTCTGTCTCCTTATCTGCTAAATGAGAACTGTGTTGCTCACTATAAGGGGTTTTCTGGCACATTCCAGGCCCCTGTTTGACACATGTCAGGAGCTCATTGCAACCTGGGATTAATTAATTTATTCCACAAATATTAATTGAGTACCCTATATGTGCCAGGCACTGCTGTAGATGCTAGAAACTCAGCATTAAATGAAGCAAACAAAAATCCCTACCTTCGTCAAGATTATATTCTCGGAGAAGGAAAATCAACAATAAGCAAATAAGTAAAATATTTAGTAGGTTCGATGGTGACAAGTGCCTTGGTGACAAATAAAGCCTAGATTAAAGGTGGGGAAGTGATGAGGGGAGGGGGTTGTGACTTTAAACAGAGTAGTCAGAAAAGTCTCACTGGAAAGGAGATATTTTAGCAAGGATCTGAGAGAGGTGGGAAGTAGGCCGTGGAGATGTCTGGGGGAAGGATGTTCCAGGCAGAAAAGCTCTCAGATGCAAAGGTGCTGAGGTGGGAGGGTGAGTGGTGTGTGACAAGCAATGTCAGAAGGCCAGTGTGGCTGGAGAGGGGTGGTCAAGGTGAAGGGCACTAGCAGAGGAGAGGGGCCTCAAGGGCCATTGTAAGTTTTTTGAATTCTACCTTGAATGAGATGGGAGCCACTGGGAATGTTTGAGCTATAGGGTGATGAGATCTGACATTTTCGAAGAGTCAGTTGTTCTGAGGATGTTCCATGGAAAGACAATAGGGGGGCAAGGATACCAGTTAGGAGGCCCCTGCGCTAAAGCAGGTGGAGATGATGAAGGCTCCGGCTAAGCGGAAGCAGAGGGAAAAGGGAGAGATATTTAGCATCTGGATATTTGAAGGGGGTGTCCACTAGATTTGATGACAGATTGGAGATGGGGGACCATTAACTGTGATGGGGGCAAACTAGGGAGGGGCAGGTTTGGGAAGAAAGAAGTGTGGTTGGAGGTGTGTGTTTAAGAAGCCCATTGGGGGGAAAAAAGCCCACTGGAAACCCAAATAGTGATGCTGGGCACGCTGCTGGGTATACAAGTACAAGGCAGGGGGCAAGGTCTTGATTACAGATGTGAACTTAGGACTTCTCCATATGTAATTGCTACTTAAAGCCACCAGGAGAGGGTGAGATAGTGAATGAGGGAATGAAGTATGAGGATTGAGCTCAGGGGCTTTCCAATATCCAGCAATGGTGGCCTCACCTGCTTTGAATTTGGAGGTTCCAAGGCTAGACTTGGACATTCTATAAGGTTTTGTGCAAATGTTTTCCCAATGTTCTGTCTCCCAGTCCTGAATACACATGCTCACCAGAAAGGAAAAGTCTGCAGAGGAAAAAAAAAAAAATCAATTTGAAATAGATTGTGTCGCCATCCCCCCCCCCCCCCCACCTCACAAATAATAGGACAGCCAGGCTCTGGGTTGGTAGAGGCATTTAGAGTTTTCTACTTTCTGCCATCAAACTTTTGAGGCTGGGCTCCTGTAGAAGAGTCTGCCTGGCTTCCCAGCCCCAAGGACTGTCTCATGAAGCTCTAAGAACACTGTCTTGTAATTGATGTTTTACTTATATATCTCCTCTTCTGGACTGTGGTTCCTCTAGTCCATCACAGCACTACCAGGGGCTGGCACCAAACAGGCATCTGGAAATGTTAGTGGACTTAACAACATCATTGCAAAGCCTGAGGAGGAACATCTATCCTCCAAATTGTGGGTATCTTTCTCTAGCTCCATCACCAGAGCTGGTATTTGTTCTGGCGAACCCTTTCCTTAGCACCTGCTAAGTCCTGAAAAGGTAGAGACAGATTACGCACCGCTGGACTCTGCCCTTTGGGAGGAGAATATCCCCAGACGCCTGGATGAGCCATCCTGAAAAATGAGTTCTCTGAGTCAACCCTTGAGTGAGTTCTGGTGGGAAAGGGCCCAGAATATTTGAAGCAGCCTGTGGCTTCTGAGAGGCAAAAAGAAGTGTCTCCTCCAAAGGGACCTGCCTCCTTATCTCACGCAGAAAGATAAGGAAGCATATAGGCTCAATTGTGCTAGCATTTTGTCAAAAGGATTGGGACGGTTCAAAAGACCCTGAACTAGAAATAATTTTTTTCTTGTTCTTATTAGATATGAGTATGTTTTGCCCATCATAAAACAAAAAGCCTCTTAACCCTAGATTATTCTAATTACTGTATGTTCCCCCTCCTGTTTATAGCTAAACCTCTTGAACAACTTGTCTAAACTTGCTATCCTCAACTTCCTCCTTTTTATTCACTTCCTAACTCAGACTCATCCCTAAAGTAAGGCTTTCCTCCCAGGTCCTGCCAGATGATTTCATCTAGTCCAATCACTTCAGCTATTGCCATTATGCTGACACTCTCCTGAACTCCAAACCCACATATCCAACCACATAGTAGACATCTTGACTTGGCTAACCTCAGAATTAACGTACAGAGCTGAACTCATTATTTTTCCCCCAAACCAGGTCACCCCTAAGTGTTCCTTGCCTTTGTGAATGACATCTCCATCCATATCCTTGATCTGCCCCTCTCCCTTTGTCTGACATATATAGTCAATTGTTCATACATCACTGCTATGTCATGAATGTCCCTCAGATGCGTGCACTTCTCTTTGTCCTCATCGCTTTTTGGATCAGAACTGTCATCACCATCATTTTTGCCTACATGACAACATCAACCTTATCTGTGGTTTAACAAGCATCCAATCTCGACTACTTCAATCCATTGACTACCTCAAATCTATATCGTAGTAGTATTTCCTAAAATGCATATTAATTACATTCTTTCATTGTTTAAAACTCATCAGTGGTTCCCCATTGCTCTCAGGATAAATTCCAAATTCCTTCACCAACACAAAAGACCCTGCATGAGTTGGGCCTTGCCTAGCCCTCCAGCCTCATCTCTTAACACCCTGCTATACTCTACCCCTCAGCCATCTTGAGTCATCCAAAGCTCCCCCAGTGAACCATTCTCTGCCCAGTTTCCAAGTCTTTGCCCATCTGTTCCTTCACCTCCAGTGCTCATCTCCAGTTGTCTTCTTTATCCTCCCTAACCTTCACCTAGCCAACTTCTGTTTCCACCTTTAGGCCTCAGTTTAAATGTCGTTTCCACTGAGAAGCCTTGTCTCCTCAATTCTAGCCTGGAAGATCCTTTAAAGGGCTCCTACAGCAAACATACTGTACTTTATCCCCAAAGCATTTATCATAGTAGATGGCAATTACTTGTCCTCTTGTCTGTCCCACTTACAAGGCCCCTGAGGGTAGGAACCATATCTGTCTAGTTCACAGCTGAATCCCTAGCACTAGGCATGGTACCTGGCTCATGGTGTGTGTGTGTGTGTGTGTGTGTGTGTGTGTGTGTGTGTGTGTGTGTGTGTTTGTGTGTGTGTGTGTGTGTGAGAGAGAGAGAGAGAGAGAGAGAGAGAGAGAGAGATGCAGTGAAGGGGCAGATGCCATAAGAACACTGGAGAATGAGGGACAAATTATTATAGGGCTTGGCTGACTCTCAGAGATTATAGCCATTAATGGGATGTGGAGGACAGGATCAATTCAAGAGGCTCCCATGGTTTGAGCCTGAACAACTGGGAGCATATGGAGCTATTCACCAAGCAGTGACCATAGAAGGGAAAGGTAGGCTCAGGGAAAAGTTGAATTCAGGAGCAGGGGACTGTGGGGGCTATGAAACACACATACCAATAGACAGATGGGTAGATATTTTTGTAACTCCAAAAAGAAGTCAAGACAAGAGACACCCATCTGAGAGGCTCTCTACAGAAGTCAATATAGAATCCATAAAGCTTCCAGGAGGAGGGTGTAGAGAGAGAAGAGAGGTTGATGGCAGAAGCCTTGGGGATGCTTACAATGTGCTGGGAGATGAGGAGGAGGCAGGAAAATGGCATTTGCAGAGGTAGGAGGGAAATCAAGAGAATTCACGGTCATTGGAGCCAAATGGAATGGGCCCAGAGAATGTGCCCATCCACATCACTGAGTGCTACAAGAAGGTAGAGGAGAACATGGCTAAATTATTTGGAAACTAGGAAGTCTCTGATTAAAATGGAAGCCAGATCAGCAGTGTTTGAGGGATGGGAAATAAGACAGACAAGGCAGCAAATGTGGACTAGCCTTTCCAAACATGTCAACCCAGGCGAGGGGAACAGCGACCTAAGAACTGAGATAATGTAAGTGAAGCACTTAGCAGAGCAAGTAACTTGCCAATTGATGTAACACGTTGTCTTTAACAAGGTGGTAGTTGGGGTCGGGAGGGGGGGGGAATGGGAAAGGAGAAGAAGTGGAAAAGTTGCTGTGTGAGGGGGAGAGAAAATGATGGAGTGAGCCAGACTCTGGCGGCGGGGGCGGCGGGGTGGCAGTGTTGGCATTGAGTATTTGGACTTCGTATTTGGAGGACTTGCTAGGGAGCACAGGGAGGTAGATCTTGTCAAAACCTGATTTGGGTTAAGCTGTCACCTGCTGGTTGTTAAGGGATGCTGCTGCTTTTGTTCCATTTTCTTAGAGAGTCATGCTGAGTCAGCCTGGGGTGTCTCTCACTCCCAGAATTTTCCAGAATGTCCTGGAGCCCCGGGTTTCTGCCTTTTTGCCTCCCCCTACCTGCTGTTCTTGAGTTGGAGGCAGCTGGACCTGAGCAGCCCCAAGATGTCCCCAGCAGGCATACACTGTGAGAGGGAGTGTCAGAGAGAGAGAGAGAGAGCACTTTCACAACTTCCCCGTGGGTTGCCCTCTTTTAACAGTCTGCACCTTCACCCTGATTCCATGTGACCTGCCATGGTTAATGACACTTCGGAAGCACTTGCAAGGGTTTCCACGGGCCCACTGATGAACTTGCCTATCTCCCGGGTCAGCTCTGCCAAACTGTCCCCACTCTGCTGCGCATGGTTGTTCTCACCCCTGCTCCAAACCCTGTCATTTCTCACCCTGAAGTAGTGCCACGGTCATGGGAGAGGCCTCCCCACCCTCCCAGCCTCCTTCTCTGGTGTATTTCACATGTACCCTTTGCTTCATTCTGATCAAACCTACTCTCATGCCTGTGACTCTCCACCTCTTCACAAAGTGCTCTTCTTGCTGCAATGCCCTCCCTTTTTTCCACAGGCCAGCCCCTCCTCATCTTTCAAGAATGGCATTCATCTGGAAGCCTTTCCCAACATTGCCCCTACTACAATCACTGGTGAGTTGGATGTGCTTCCCCCACCCCCAGCATTCCCATAGCAACTGGTGGCTGGCCCCTTCTTCTTTGTTATTCCTTGTACCTAATGGTAACAGTTGGGGAATGTCTGTCTCGTTCTCAGATTAGGAATTCCTCCAAAATGAGGATTAGGTCTTATTAATGTCTATATTCCCAAGGAATAACTAGTTCCTATCTACCACATAGTCCTCCTTCATTCCTCAGTGGCCATTGGTTGAATGCATAAATGTCCTCATTACAGAATGGATGTCTTCTGGCAGTAAGATAAAGGAGGCATGTGAAAGTGAACTCTCCTCCTTGCCCTGAGACACATAGCCAGGCTCCTCCATCCCTGTCGCTATCCTATCCTTCCATGACTCAAGAGTTGCCAGTTTTCCTGTTTGTTCTTTTCTTTTTATTCCACAAATTTCAACCTTTGCTGAGATGTTTAGTTACCCGTAGGCAAAAGGGTGTTTCTGGTTGTTACTGGGGTTGCTAGTCTGAGTCTCCTTCCTGTGTGTCAAGTAGACTCTTTTCTGAGGGTATCCAAATCTCAACAGGGCAGCGGGTCCTTAGACAAGGTGCCACAGGCAGGGGGGACTTCCAGAAGATACCGCTGCCCAAGAATTGGCAGAGTCGAGACTGTGTCAGCATCCATGGTCAAAATGCTGGCAGGTGTATCCAGGTGCCATAACACGAGGGGTCCAGAGCCAGGTCCAAAGGGTGACAGAGGGTTTGAGAGTGCCCAGGAGTCAAACGTAGATTAGGACTGAGGACTATTCAGAACTCTTGGTCTTAAGTGACCCATTGGAGCTCAATTGAACAAAAGGGGGGAATTTATTCAAAGGTACAGGAACAGAAGTGAAATAAGGGCTGATGGAATTCAGGGCCTTCTCTTCTCCTCCTCCTTCTCTCCCCCTTTCCCAGCTTTCTTGGGCCCTCTTGACAGAAAATACCACCAGGGCAACTCCCCAGTGTACATCCTATAGATCCATCCACAAGAAGAGAGACCACTCTCTCCTTCCCAGTTCCAAAGTCTCAAGGAAGTCGATCTGAGTGACTCATCTTAAGTCAGCCTGGGTCAAACAACCGTAGCCAGAGGGACAGCAGCATATTTGTTGTATACATGTGTACATTGTGCAGAAGAACAGGTCCCTGAAAAGCAGAGGTTGTTCAAGACAACCGCATAGGTGTTCAGTTCTGGAAGCCAAGAGTTGGGCCAAGGTGATAAGAAGAATCCCAAGAGACTGAGAAGCAAATAAGTACAGGCTGGATCTTGGGTGACAACCTAGATCAGGTAGCCCAAGGTCTGATCATTCCAAAGAGCCCAGTCTCAAAAGGCAGTGTGGAAAAAAAGGTTTCTGGGCTTACATACATTTTGGAGATACTGCACTTCATTTCCTTCTATTTAAGATTTGCGTATGTATTAGAATATTGATAAATCTGAGAAGTCCTGTGAGAAAAGACCTGTTTCACTTTAAATCATAACAACATGTATGCAGCCCTTCTTTTACTGGGATATCTATAAATCGTCCACCTTTCACAGTGCATACTTTGGAAACAGGCCCATAACATCAGCTGTCATCTGCTAGTTATTTTTATAGGGATTGGGATGGTCCATGGGCCTTGATTTAAAGCAGTGTTTCCCAAGCCACATTTATTTGCCTATGACCTCACTGGAATTTGTCTTATATGTTCCCTCTTGTTATTATTTGATATATGTATTTTTAACGCTTATTTATTTTTGAGAGACAGAGAGAGAGAGAGAGAGCGCAAACACATGTGAGTGGGGGAGGGTCAAAGACAGAGGGAAAGAGAATCCCAAGCAGGCTCTGTGTTGTCAGTGCAGAGACCGTTGCGGGGCTTGATCACATGATCCATGAGATCATGACCTGAGCCAAAATCAAGAGTCAGACACTTAACCAACTGAGCCACCCAGGTGCCCCTTATTTGATATTTTTATCTAAATCAACTGACCAACTTTTTAGAGGTACAATTTTTTTTGCATGTTTATTTATTTTTGAGAGAGAGAGCATGAGTGGGAGAGGGCAGAAAGGGAGACACAGAAACCGGAACAGGCTCCAGGCCCTAACCTGTCAGCACAGAGCCCAATGCGGGGTTCAAACTCCTGAACTGCAAGATCATGACCTGAGCCAAAGTCAGATGCCCAACTGACTGAGCCACCCAGGCTCCCCAATCAACCAACTTTCTAAAAGCCTGATCCAAAACAGTTATATCCTTAAAATCATGGATTTGATGTGGTGGTTAAATATTTTCCCCCCATACACATGGAAATACATCCTTAACAATTACAGTAAAAGTGTTTGTCCATGCATTATCTATAATCTTCTCAAGTACTAGGGGTGGATGGACCACATTGCAGAGACACTGATTTAAGGTGTCAAGAGTGAGGGTGGCTATGTGACAAAATGCCTGCACACCTGCAGGTTTGTGCATGGGACCATGCTTACTGTGCGATTTTGGAGTCTGTGATCTGTTTTTATGCCTACCCAGATCTTCTTTGGAGGGACCTGGAAATCAAATGCAGAGTCTCCTTTGGCTTTGGGGGTTGGCAGTAGAGTAGTAGTAAGAGACTCTGTTATTCCTTAAGGCGGTCCTTGAATTATCTTGGCCTACCTGCAGCAAACAGATAATATTGAAATGTCTCACTTGGTGGTCTAGGATTGATTCTGAGATGGGAAGTCTATTGAAAGACACCATTAACAAGGCGAAACTGGTTCTGGCAGTTTGCCTGAGAGAAAGAGCATAGCTTTGGAGTCAGGCATATCAGAGTTTAAACCCAAAATTCAGTACTTACGAGCTGTCTGTTCTCAAGAAACTTTTTTTTTATAGTCTAATAAAATTCTACCATTATCGTCATTGTCCAGATGAGGAAACTAGGGCTCAGAGAACTTAAGCAACTTGTCTGAGGTTACACAGCTAATTACCAGCAGAGCAGAACTCACACCTAGATTGGTTTGACTTCCATGTGTGCACTCCTAACCATTGTATTACCCTGCTTTCATTCATTTATTGTATGCCTCTTTGGTAGGATCTGTTGCTAGGTGTTGGGGATCAAGTTTCAACAAAGATAGACCTTGGGTTCAATAGGGGAGACAGACATAAAATCACTTATTGCCCTCCTTAGCAACTTAATAACAATTGTGATAAGTGTTACAAAGGAAAAGACACTCTATGAAGGGCACTTGATCCCAGTGAGGAAAGAGAGAGTGAGAGAATGTGGGGGAAGGGGATCACATTGAAAAAGTGATATTAATGTTGAGCTTTGGAGCATTCACAAGAATTAATCCCAAAGTGTTTACCACTAGATGTGATAGAGATATTTCAGTGGTCCATGGATGGACACTTTTTGTATTTATTTGTAAATGACTTCATAGACATTATTATTTCATAGATATTATTATTTAGGAGGAAGCTAAGTAAAGAAGGGGATCGATTAAAATAGTAAGTAAAATAGTGGAAGTGGTAAGTAAATATGGCAAAATTCACAGAGGTCACACTTGAATTAAGCAGGCTATGTGGCTTAATTCAAAAAGCTGGGAGCTACTTTAGGAAATTTGAGCTTTATGCCAAGAGTGATGGGAAGTATTGTGGGAAAGGGGTAAGGTAGACCCGCGTGTTGAAAAGTTCACTTTGGCTCTTGTTGGCTATCAGCTTGTGAGAGGGCCAGAATGGAGGCTGAGACCCTTGTTAGGAGTGTATTGTGATAATGCAAGCAAGAGATAGTGCAGACTTCGACAGATGTGTGGGCAGAAGAGGTAGATGGGTTGAAGAGAAGCAACCGGTTGGACTAATGAGAAAGGAAGGAGGAAGTTGTCCAGGATGGAGCTTTTCTAGCTGGGTGGAGGAAGATGTTGAGTTCGGCCCTGGAGAAGCTTGTGAGGTTATCCAAATGTAGATGTCACGTAGAAGGTTGTAGGTCACTTATCTCTGACACAGTTTGATAAAATAGCCCCACAGAGCTGTTGTGTTGGATTCAGAGCAGAGAACAAAGTAGGTGGTCCCTAAATGGCAGTTCTTTATCCTGTGCATCTCACTTCTGCCCTATAGTGTGCTAGGGATGCAACGATGGACAGAGCCAGGTCGTGTTTACCCTGAGGTCCCATTCCCTTGGCCCCCTGCACCACCACCCCTTTTCAGCACAATTCCTGACTCACAGTAGACGCTCAATAAATGTCTGTTGAATTAACGAAATAAATTAGGGCCCTTGTGACCCAGGACTACATGTACTCGTTTGGAAACTGGAGCTGCACCAGACCTTTGGTTGGTTAAAAAATTAAAATTAATAATAGTGTGAAATAATTCAGAAGGTTGAAAGGCATGGACAAAGGCTAGGGCGGGAGCTCCTGTCTCCTGGCGGCCTCGGCGCCCGGCTAGGGAGCAAAGAAGAGTTGGTGGAAGGGCTAGAGCCCAGGCACCAAGTTATTCGCTGCTACGGAAAGGAGCACGAGGACAGCAGCTCGGCCGGGGACTGACGCGGTCCCGCCGCGGCCTTTAAAGGCCCACCACGTGGCCGCGCTGCCGGCCACGGTCCGGGGGCGGCGTCTGGGATGCGCCTGCGCACTGCCTCGCAGAGGAGTACGGCGTTCCGAGAAAAGGCGCGGGGAAAGGAAAGGAAGGTTGCTTAGGGTGGGCGGCCCTGGGAGGAGTCGACTCCTTATGCAAATCACAGCGGCGCGCAAGGGCCAGGAGGCGGGGCTTGCGATGCAAAGCCTGGTCCGCCTTTGGAAGAGCGAGGGGGCGGGCCCGCAACCCTCGGCCTCCTTCCGCGAGTCTCTGACGTCGCGACGTCTCGTTTAAAAGCGGCCGCGCAGGCGCAGTGAGCCGAAATGCGAACTTAGGCTGTTACACAACTGCTGGGGTCCGCTCTCGCCGCCCGCCCGGCAGTCAGTCAGCGTCGCCGCCGCTGTCGCCGCCTTAGCGGTTCCGGGAGTCTCAGGCCCGCAGCCGCCGCCGCTTACCCGCGCCTTCGGGAGCCTCCGGGAGCTCCCGTCCGCCCGCATAGGCCGGTCTCGACCGTCTGCGTCTCCTCGGCGCCACTCGCCGCCCGCCGCTCTCACCGCTCCGGCCGACATGAGCGGGGACCATCTCCACAACGATTCCCAGGTACAGTTCGGCACGGTCCTCTCGGCGCCCCGGCCCCACCCCGGCTCTCCGCGACCCCCAGCGCAGGCCCCGGCCCGGCCGCTTTGACAGGCCGGAGCCCCAGGCCAGGGGCGGCCGGCCGGCGGAGGTGGGCTCGCTAGGCCTAGGACGAAAGCCGCCAAGTTACATATTGGGGTGGCGGGGGTGGGAATGGCTGCCCCTTAAAAGGCCGTTCCCGGGGGGTCCCTTCCTCCCTGGGGCGCAGGGTGGGCTAGGCCCCCGGCTCCGCGCGCTCGCCGCCCGCGGGGTTAAATGTGCCTGTTTTGTTCATCTTTCCCCCTTTTCTTTCTCCAGATTGAAGCGGATTTCCGATTGAATGGTGAGTGTGCCCCCCGCCCCGACCCCAGGTCCTCCCGCCGCCGGCCGCCTACCCCGCGCCCCGCTGGAGCCGGGCAGAGGACAGACATGGCGTCCCAGAGACTAAGTCCCGGCTCCTCGCTCACCGGCCCCATTGTTCCCATCGGGCCGCCTCTGGACCCCCTTTCCGGGGACCCCAGCACCCCCAGATCACGGCCCTCCCAAGAGGGGGCAACGGAGACCCGGCGTCGCCCGCCGCCGGGCTTCGGGCAGCCTTTCCCGGCCCGGATTCCTCCCGGGAAAGTCGCCTTGTCGACAGTCGGGACTTAGTCTCTGCGCCATTTTCTTTTTCTCTCTCCTCTCCTTTCTGTGCCTGTGTCTCTTTCTCTCCCTCCCTCGGCTCTTTCCTTGAGCTGCCCAGAAAGAGCTTTCTGCAGAGCAAAGCCGTATAAATCATAGACTTCACCAGAGAGGGAAGGGTGGGAGACTGAATTGTTACAATTTTTTCCAAAGAGAACTTTATTTTGGGGGTTATTCCCTTTCTGCTGCTTGTTTGTTTCCTCTTCTGTTTCCAGAATGAAAGATATCCTCCGGCAACTGTTGAATTTGGTGGTGGTTGGGGGTGGTGATGGTGGAAGTTGTTTGTGATGGGAATTATGGTTCTAAAACTAAAGCTGCCCTTTGTGGAGTTCTTCATATTTTGAGATTGTTTTTCCCAAGTTGTGTTCTTTGCGGAGGTAGTAGTCCCTCCCTTCAGAAAGTTTGCAAGTTCTCTGTGGGCCGTCCAATGTAAATGTTGGACCCAGGGAGATAGATTTTTTTTTTTTTTATTAAAGTATTACTAGAACTTTTCATTGTGGCTGAGGTTCCTAAGGCAGCACTTTTCCCCCCTTTTTTCTTTCTTCCTTTTTTTTTTATTTTTTAAAGAACCTCAGTTTAGTGTACTTGTCAGGAGGAAAGATTGTTGAGCATCTCATCTGGACTTGGTGTATTGGCCTTTTCTTTTGGGCTGTAGGGAAGAAAAAGAGATTTTATTTATTGAAACAAAGGGTGACCAGCACCCACCCCTGCTTCCTGTTCTTTTTTAGAGGTCTCTGTTTTTCAGGAATCAAGAGCTAGCTTGCTTTTCCCAGAACTTTATGATTTTGACCCCTTTTCAGCCAAATCGAGGCATTTATTTATCTTTGAGTATTTCCACTTCACTTAATCAATGAAGAGTTCCCCCAATAAAAAGCTCACCCTGAGGGCTTTTCAACAATCTTACTGAAGGAGAAAAGTACCCTCTGTAGTGTGCTGGGAATTCCCACTGATTCTGATGGTACATAATCCTGCTCAATTGAGTTTGGGTTCCGGGAACCTCTCCAATGGGAGAAGCTGATGAGTATGTTTTCTGATGTTGTAATCAGCAGTCCATCGTGTTAGCCTGGTATACTGAGAGCAGCCTTATGTTCAGGTTTTGTAATGGGGCATCTAGCAAGAGATGGGACTCTGAAAGGAAAGATTCTGGTTAAATTCACATGTTGCATTTCTTGAACACCTGATATGTGCCAAACACTGCGCATAGTGCTAGAGCTGACCCTTTGGCCACAACACTTCTCTTGCCCTCAATTCAGTCTATCGAGAGAGACATAATTAGTTAATTATAAGGTAGGTGCTAAGGCATATGTATACCCAAAATGCTTTGAGAAACTAGGGGACTTAATTTTGTCTGGGGGTGGGGAAATTTCTCAGAGGAGGTGACTTCTGAGTGTTGTGCAAGACTAGGTGCTGAGTGTCAGGGGTTGGAGTATTTCTTAACTATGTTGAGCTAACCTATCAGGGTTTTAAAAGGGAGATGAGGCCCCTGCAGTTCAGAAAACCGAAAAGAGTGTAGATGTTTCTTAGGGATGTGGGAGCAAAGAAAGGACGTGGCAGGTGAGGATTTGTAAAGAGTCCTTTTGACCTCTTCGGCGAAGGTAGGAGCAAAACACAGAAAAAGTGTTCTTTTGACTTTAAGACCAGGCTGAGTAGGTCATGTATTTAGTAGTGAAAGAAAGTTTAGTCCTTTCTCATCAATAAGTTATTCTCCATGTTGCTCACTTAAATTATACAAAGGAACTATTGAGTATGTGAATGATTGTGGGCTGGGTGGGTTGTTGATCTTTAATGCTGTTTCTATAGAGATTGAAACCGACTATATTGACTTCTAGAATGTGATCACTTGTAATTGCAGTAATTGTTAATATTTGTTGAATACTTACTGTCTGCCTGGCACGAATCTCAGCTCTTTGCATGGATTATCTAATTCAATTTAGTCCTTGGAAGGACCTTATGAGTTAAATACTATTATCTCTGTTTTATAGATGGGGAAACTGAGGCTTAGTATGTTTACTAGCTTTCCCAAGGGCAGGGAGTGGGGCACTCCAAAGCTCCCAGGTGTAGCCAGTATGCTATATATGTGATTGTAGTATGACAAAATTAAAAGCTGAACATCTCTATTTTCTCACAGAGCTGAAAAATGTGGGAGGGAAGGATTTGCTAGTTTGTCATTTGCTTACTTTTTAACTAACCTACTCCTTCAAGAGAAAAAGCATTTTAACTGCCTCCCTACCACCGTAAGTGTCTGACACTGGACTAATTATCTTTGTAAATATTGTTCAGAAGAAAGGTGTAGTGTTAGTAACTGTGTGCTTGCTCTATTAAGTAATAGCCTGGTAACAAGTGATTGATTTATGTAACCGTGAAAGACTGTTTTTAAAAAATAAAAATCAGTGTTTAATTGTACACAGACATGTCATTATTGATCTTTGTATTAAGAAGAGTTTGCTGTAGCACGATTGTAAGTGGACTTAGCTGAACTTACAGATTAACTGTGGAAGTTCATATATACTAACATCCCTCATTCTACCTGCCCTCGTCCCTTAAGATCTGAAAGGTTTTATGCCCTTTGGAGTTCATTCTTTACAATAGTTAACACTGTTGCTGTTCATTTGAAGTTCACAACATTCTGGCCCATGCTTAACTGCTGGGAAAATCTGTTATTTGTGAAATGCTTTTATATTTAAAATATTGATGGTGAGCTTGGAGTTTCAGTAGTAGAAACCGTAATCTTTTGACTACCTTTTTCCTAGGTGTTGGTAGCACTAAGTGTGGTGGGTCTGAGTCATTATTACAGTAACTGCCAGGTTATCCGCAGAGTTGAAAATGGTAACATCATGTTGGGGGTTAGTGATCCTTCTGCTGTTTCAAGTTTTTGCCCATCCACTTTGCATTTGTGGGGTTCTTCCCTCCTTGGGATGAGCAAAGTATAATGCTTGATTCCATCAGTGACTGACTATTCTAAGCAATGTTATATGGGATCATAATTTGACATCATCTTGTGTTGATTCTGGTTTAGCTTAATAGATTCGGATTGTATGGAAGAATTAAATATGAATTGTTTCTGATGCAGACAGATGTATTTCTGTGCTGTTAGTTGCAGGTTGAGGTGGGGGGTGGGAAGACTGATGATGTGGATATCTGAAAGTTACCATCACATTTTTAAAACTGCAAACTGATGGTGCCTTCAAATGACATCTGGCACGTCTTCTTGCTCAATCCAGGAGCACTTAAGTATCAGGCTCCAGTGTTTTTCTTTCTACAGCTAGACTCCTTGGGGCATCTTTTCAGAATTAGTGACTACTGTAGCATCTTAATACTATTTAGACTTGAAACAAAGTTGCTTGTCAACATGTGTTTTTTAGATTACTAGCATATCAGAACTTCCAAACAAATTTCAGATTCCGATGTTGCTGGTAAAACAAGAAAATCCAGGAGTTATTAAAGGAATCAGAAACACCTCATAGTTTGAAAGGTGAAACTAGGTAATATTGATGACACCAGCTCCTACTTTTCTACCAAAGTAGGTAAAATGGAAAATACAAACCCAGAGTTAGTCCCCAAATCTCACTTACCAATTGTAGTAAAAAAAGAATTATCTGACTTTTTTTAACATCAGCATGAAAATGAGGAATTGTGAGAGTTTGAAGGAGTGATTCATTAATTTGTTCTGGGTCCTAGTGAATTGGTATCCATTTATACCATGTACAAGAAAGAGCCAGGGATTCTTCATATGTTTTAACTCTTTTATTCCAAAATTAGGCCATTGGGGGTTTTTTGTTTGTTTTCAGCATATGTGTTGGGGGGGGGTGCAAAAATATCTATGTTTTAGAAAGCTTGGTGTCGTGTATCAGTTATAACAGTTATCCTCTGCTAAGCGTATGCGAAATGATTCTATTGTACTTCATGGATATATTTCATTTTAGGAGGCTTCAGATTATACTGAATTTGTGCATGTTGTATTAATTGGGTATTAATGCATATGTATGTTATGGATCTTTAACAACTTTAGCCACATTTTTAGTACAAAATAAAACCTGATTTTTATCAGATGCAAAGTTCTTTCCCCAGAAGTATGTTTTTGTGAGGGATTTCATCCTTCCCTTATGAAACTATGTTGAACTCCAATAAAGTTCTAGCTATATTTGGAAAAAAGGATTCAAGTGTAATTGTTTAGTTTTGAATGAGGCTATGGAAATGCTTGAATATTTGATATGGGACCCTGAGGTTAAAAAAAAAAAAAAAAAAAAAAACCTTTTGAAAGAAGGTAAAAGGTAGTCAATTCATCGCTTTTGTATATGGGAGAGTCAGTTGAGTGACTTTTCCGTGTCCTGTGGTTTAGATAATCTGCCTCTTAAATATTTAGAGCCATTAACTTTGCATAACAAGGGCATTTGGGCTATTGAGAATTGAGAATTGGCTTCTTAAGGTAAAAAGGTTGGGATGGGAGAAGTTCCTAACTGGATTTTTTTTTTTTTTTTTTTCAACGTTTTTTATTTTATTTTTGGGACAGAGAGAGACAGAGCATGAACGGGGGAGGGGCAGAGAGAGAGGGAGACACAGAATCGGAAACAGGCTCCAGGCTCCGAGCCATCAGCCCAGAGCCCGACGCGGGGCTCGAACTCACGGACCGCGAGATCGTGACCTGGCTGAAGTCGGACTCTTAACCGACTGCGCCACCCAGGCGCCCCCTAACTGGATTTTAAGAAGTGAATGAAGTATTGTGTTTAAAGGAAGCTTTCAGATTGTGATTAAACTTTGAGTAGTAATAGTTGGCACAAGTCTTTTCTCTATTTCCTTGTCTTGTAAATCCAAGTTTGAGATACAGCTTTCTATCCCTATGGCACCAGACCAGTCATGGAAGTGGGAAATCTAGAGAGGCAAGGAATAATTAGCGTTTTGCCAGCCTCTGCCCTTCCCCCACAACCTGCCTATCTAGGTGTGCGTTGTGTGTATGCTCTGTGTTGATAGCACCAGTGCTTGGGTACTGTGGAGGGGGTTAAAGATTGTGGGGGGGAGGGAGGGAGGACGGGTAGCATGGAAGCCTGGGCTTTATTATTAGGTGGAAAAAAGCTGGTAGAATATGTTAGATATTAATGGTTATTTTTGGTAGGGTTATAGGAAATGACAGTATGCTTAGTAGCAGGTATTATTTAACATGATTTTTATTCTGTATGTTCAAGAAAGATGCTAAGTATTTTTCAAACTGAGAAGTGATTTTGCTGATTATCTCAAGTATATCTTCAGGTATATAGATTGTAGTATCAAGCTATTAAATGTCTTTGTCATTTATGTCTCTAAAATTTTAATCAAGAAATTCAAAGGGACATAAGCAACTTAGGTGTTAAATTTCTTTTTGGATGGTATTCTTTTTAATTTGTTGGCTTAAGTTTTTATATCTAAGTTATCTCACTGCCACCTTTACCTTTGTATACTGTTCTTGGTAATTTTTCTGAAATTTATAGTAGATATTTTTATTTACATCTCCTTCCATGCCCTCTTAGGGCTTAGGGTAGATTTAGGGTAGAGGTGCATTAGATTTAGGGTAGAGGTGCAATTCTACCAGGCTGTTCATTCCTCTCTGAGCCTTTGAAGTTAACTTTGTTTCTGTGGATTGGAGGAACCAAAGAACTAGTTCATTAACATTCCTGAGATATACCTAGGGAAGCTCCAACAAAAGGTGTTAAAGCAGTCAGCATTACTGGAGACTTTAATTCTCTTGTCTTTGTTGATATTGTTGAGAACAGGTTTAATAGATCCCTGGGTATCTGACATTTTCCTATTTTTTAAGAACAAAAACAAATCAGCCAACTCTTGGTCTCAATATTTGCATTTTTCTTAGCACAGCCTAGCAAAGATAGATGCTGGGATCTTTCTTGGAGAAGATATCTTTGGCTGTTTGGAATTCACCTTCCCCCATCCCCCTGAAAAGTTTTAAGTTGTAGGTTAATCCGCACTAGAGTACACTAGAAATGCACCCTTTGGGGGTGCCTGGGTGGCTCAGTTGGTTGAGTATCTGACGTTTGGTTTTGACTCAGGTCATGATCTCACAGTTCGTGAGTTGGAGCCCCGCATTGGACTCTGTGCTGATAGCACAAAGCCTGCTTGGGATTCTCTTTCCCCCTCTCTCTGCCCCATCCCTGCTTGCACTCTCTCTGTCTAAATAAATAAATAAACTTAAAAAAAAGAAAAAAGAAATGTACCCTTTTGCTATTTTGTAAAAAAGTCCAGATTTTAATCTTATTACCATACGAATGCCTAGATTTAGAAAGGTTTGTAAGCAGAATACTGGCTGGGCAGAACTTAAACGTCGCAGGTTTCAAGATCAGTGGATTAGGGGATCTCATTGGCTAAGACCCTTTACTTTACCCAACTCCTATAAGATAGCCTCTTCATTTGTAGTGCGTTATCTGAGCTCTTGCTAGTCAGTAGAAGGGGAAGTGGAAGGAAAGAAACACATTTTGAGAGCTTAGTAGACATCACATTTTTGTATTCATTAAATGGGAATTTAATGGGAATAGTACAGATTGTATAGGTTTATGGGAGAAGCTGAGACCAAGAAAGGGAAATTTTGCTTTTTACACCTTCTCAACTCCTCTTTTTGGTAGCATACTACCTGGTCTAGATTATGGAAATCCCATACTGCAGTTGGTAAGCTTCTGGTATAGATGTCACGGCCTTCCCTTAATTATGTGCTGGTAGAGAAAGTTTAGACCCCTTGCACCTGGAGGACTAAGTCTTCAAGAGATGATTTCGTGTAAAGGCTGGAACCAGAGTGCTACTGAAGGGTATAAGTGATGAAGAGGGAGGCTGTGGGGAGTACTTTCTTGAGCACCTGTGGTAAAATAGAAAATTGGAGTAGAAAAATCTAAGTAAGTCCCTATTCTTAGTATGAAACTTAACTTGGGCTGCCAAATTTTGTTTTGTTATCTGTAGATAAGGATGGTATTTCTATGCTTCACAAGCTATCGAGAATTTATAAGTATATAATGTGCCTCTTTGTCCATATTTTACAATTTAAGCTTTGGTCAGACAGCTTCTATTATGAAATAGATCTTTATTTTGAATGTTAGGTTTGACATACTGTTGTTGGTGACTCCTTTCTTCCTTCACTGGTATTTATTCCCTGATAACCTTTTAAATCTTCCTGACATTTACACAGTGAACAGTAGCATATACCTAGAGTTGGTTGAGTCTTTAACTGAACTTCACAGCCTACACTGATGTCTTCTGACTGTTAAGCAACCACTATAAAAGGAAAGGTGGTGTATCTATGTGTAGGTTTGGGCTAAGTAGGAGCCAAATGTGTATCTGGTTCCTACTTTTCTAAGAATAAGGCAAGGTTGTCATTGCTGAAAGAACTACTTTTTCAGGGGAGATGGGCTTAGACATGAAAAAAACATATTGCTGTAGCTAATTTCTCAACCCTTTAACAGAACTGTGGATTTTCTATTAAAGATACCCAGAGCTTATATGTCAATTATATTTCAGTTTTTAAAAAGGTACCCAGAGTTTTATCTTTATTAGATGCATTTAATAAGTGAAATGCCAAGTTCATTGTTGATGATTTTATTTATTTATTTTTTTATTTTAGAGAAGGAGTGTGTGAGCAGGGGAGAGGGGCAGAGGGAGAGAGAATCTTAAGCAGGCTCCATGCTGAGCATGGAGCCCAATGAGGGGCTTGGTCCCATGTCCCTGTCGGGATCATGACCTGAGCTGATATCAAGAGTCAGATGCTCAACTGACTGAGCCGTCCAGGTGTTCTGCGATTTTTTTTTTCTTAACAACAAAACTCAGTATTTCTTGTGTCAACATGTTTTTTTTTCCAAATGCCACTATTTTACTTCTTGCCCCAAAACATTTTAAACTCAGAAGACTGAAAGTGTCTAAGAGTTACCTACATTTTTCATTTATTCACATACTGCTTATAGTGACCAACTCAACTTCCTGTGAAACAGTTCATTCTTGGCAACAGAATGCCTTAAATAATAAAACTTAAGGGGCGCCTGGGTGGCTCAGTCGGTTGAGCGTCCGACTTCAGCTCGGGTCATGATCTCACAGTCTGTGAGTTCGAGCCCCGCGTCGGGCTCTGTGCTGACAGCTCAGAGCCTGGAGCCTGTTTCAGATTCTGTGTCTCCCTCTCTCTCTGCCCCTCCCCCGTTCATGCTCTGTCTCTCTCTGTCTCAAAAATAAATAAACAAAACGTTAAAAAAATAATAAAACTTAAGTATGAGAACTTAAATAGTAAACTCCATGTTAACAGTTACGCAGGAGTATAGGCATTTGGGAGAGTCCATGAAAAAGTTTATTTAGTAAGCAGAAATTTCGATAATGGCTCATAAGTCTAGCTAATGCTGATTATTGAATTGCCTTGAATTTGTTACTTGGAAAGTTCTCCTTAAAGAAAATAAACCAAAGTCAGTTGCAGATATGTTTACAAATGTCCATTAGATTCAGCCAGATGGATCTTAGTAGATACACCATTGATAAAAAAGGAGTACCACAGGAGCGCCTGGGTGGCTCAGTCAGTTGGGCATCAGGTCATGATCTCACAGTCTGTGAGTTCGAGCCCTGCATTGAGCTCTGTGCTGATAGCTCAGAGCCTGGAGCTTTGGATTCTGTGTGTCTCTCTCTCTCTGCCCCTCCCCTGCTCATGCTCTCTCTGTCTCAAAAAACAAAAAAAAAAAAAAACCCAAAAAACATTTTAAAAAATTAAGAAAAAAAGAGTATCACAGGAGCAGACTTCAGACTTAATATTCAGTTAAACGTGGGCCAGAGAAAATAATTTTATAGGAGAGAAATTACAAAATAGGGTCTTATTTTATTTTATTTTATTTTTTTAAATGTGTATTGATTTAAAGAGTCTTCAAAGATAAAATGTTCAGGATGTCTGGGTGGTTCAGTCAGTTAAGTGTCTGACTCTTAATTTCTGCTCAGGTCGTGATCTCATGGTTCGTGAATTTGAGTCCCATGTCAGGCTCTGTGCTGACAGCATGGAACCTGCTTGGGATTCTCTCCTCTTCTCTATCTGTCCCTCCCCTACTCACTCCCCCCCCCCCCCCCAAATAAATAAACATTTTTAAAGTTTTCAAAAGATAAACGTGTCCGGAACATGGCTTTTTGTTGTTGTTTTGTTTTGTTTTTTAATGTTTATTTTTGAGAGAGAGAGAGAGTACATGAACAGGGGAGGGGCAGAGAGAGGAAGACACAGAATCTGAAGCAGGCTCCAGGCTCCGAGCTGTCAGCACAGAGCCCAATGCGGGGCCTGAACCCACGAACCACAAGATCATGACTTGAGCTAAAGTCGGTCACTGACTGAGTCACCCAGGTGCCCCAGGAACATATGGTTCCTAAAGTATGTGAAAAAAAATCCTAGAGTAAGTGACTGTTTATTAATACTGCATGGCTCTTTTGCCCTCGGTATGTGAGAATGTCCAAGATTGGATTAAAGTCTTCAAAGCTTGGGCTTCTTTCTCTTACCTTTTTTTTTTTTTTTTTTTTTTTTATATATTCCTGATTCAGAATGTAAATGGTTGGGGGAGGGGGGTGATTGTGTCTATCTGTGTGATGTGTGTGTGTCCCCATCAAATCATGATAGAGTGTAAAGGACAGAGATTGAGTCAAGGGGGATTTGAATTTAAGTTCTTGTGCTTCAATAGTGAGATTTTTGAACAAGTTAATCTCCAAGCCTTAGTTCCTTACCTGTAAACTAGGTCTAACACTTAACTCAAGATTGAGGATTAAAGAGCATGTGAAGATCACTTTAGAAAAGGTGACACTTAAAACAGAATCTTAGTTCCTTGCCACATCTTAAAAAAGAAAAATCCAAAACCCAGACCTTTTTCAGAGATTTCTTTATTTTAGTCTTTTGTGCAAAGGGAATATCTTTAATTTTTAAATCGGGGTACCCAAGGGGGAGGGTCACCAGGGAGCTTTGAATATGATACTGTTGCTGTGAATCCAGATGGGCTCAGGACAGTAAGACTTTGTGTACAAACCACTTTGTTTTTCAGAGTTAAATTATAGTTTAAGAATCTTTGGCAGTCAGTAACTTTTCCCCCTTTGCACTTGGGATGGTGCAATATTTATAGATCTACTCAGAAAACTAAAAATTTCATGTTTAATTGCAAATGGAAAATTTAAGCTGCCATATTCATTTGTTCAAACATTCGGAAAGTAAATACCAGTAACGACTAGACACAGATGAACGAGACAAATCCATATGGCTCTCAGAATGAACATTTTGAAGTGAGTACTTGTAGGTCTGTACACTCACTTCCTCTGTTGAGATGCCATATTTTTCATGGGGCCACAGTATAAAGGCTCCTGACATAGGTTAAATGGGATGGAAGGTACTTTCTGTCAGTGAATACTTAACAGTCAGTGAAAGAGGGACATCTCTATTTGAAGTTTTTTTTAGGATACCTGTAAACTCATTAAATCCTTTCACCTGGAATAAAAGAAGTTAAAAGTTCTGTTTATGGATTTCTCATTATTAGACAACAGTATTGCATGAGTTGTAGAGAAGTAGTTTTCAGGTTTCCCTAAACTGGTAGATTTATCAGTGACTAGCAATGTTCACATTGTGTGCAAGAGATCCGTGTGACAATAGCCAATCCAAGTATTTGCTTGAAATGGTTAAAATTCTTGAACTCAGTTGCCTGAAATAGAGTAAAATCACCATCCTCGGAAACTTGAAGAACTAAGATCTTTGAGATTAGTCCTGGGAAACTAATTTTGCGAAGCAGTTTAAATATATTACTATTTTTACTGCTTCCTAATCCATGAAGTGTCTTGGTATGAAGGCCATTAAACTCCTCAGAAGAAGGTTGAGAGTACATAATGGTATTACTTCCAGTGATCTGAATACTGGAAAAGTGATTGAGACTAAATGTTAGACTGACCATGCTTATTCTTACAGTGAGTTTTCACAAGAATGAATGCAATGTCACTAGTGCTTGCTATTTAACAACAGAAATGAAGAAACAAGAGTCTCTCAGAGAATTGAGACTATTTGTTAATTTTTCATGGTTCCAGTTAACCAGAAAAGAAAACAAAAGCAGGGAGGAGGAACAGAAGTTGTCTAGGCTTTGTAACTGCTGGCTTGTTATACTTGACTTCCAAGCAGAAAGCTCTCCAAGGCCAGACCCCCAGCTCTGAGAGGTCTCCAGTTAGCTTCCTCAATGCAAGTTCAGCTGGTGGTGGTTTGACCATAATTATTACCTTTTCCCCTTAAAAATCAAATCACCTCCTTTCTCCCTTGAATGCAGTGTGATATAAAAATAGACACTTAAGCAGAACTTTATAATCCTTTATAAATGTTAGCATCTTCCTAATCTCAGAATGTCAGGAGAGTTGTATATTAGCAGAGAATGCTTGTTTGCTAGCAAACTGTAGAAAAACAGATTATAGTTGAGCAAACAAGCTGAAATTTTTCCTCCTATAGTCCTGAAAACACTATAGCACTTCTTTAGGACTGGAGCTAATCTGTAGAATTTAGATGTCAGATAGTGTTTGTGCTAGGCTCCAGTTTTTAGGGGAATAGTTTAAAGTTACAGTACAGTGTGATTCAATTGGGTCCATAAGAGACTGAAAACAGTAAAAGTGTTTGCATCAGTAAGACTACCAGTATATTAAGCAGAATCCATACTCACTGCACATATGTAAATATGCATGCTAGTCAGTGCTATTGTACAAAGGTGAAGATAATTTTGTTAAGCAGTTTTGTTATTGAAAACTTGATTTGGGGTGCCTGGGTGGTTCAGTTAGTTGAGTGTCCGACTCTTGATTTCAGCTTTGGTCATGGCTCTCATGGTTCATGGGATTGAGCACTGCATAAGTGTGGAGTCTGCTTGGGATTCTCTCTCTGTCCCCCAGCCCCCTCGCTCCCCCTTAAAAAAAAAAAAAAAAGTTCCACAAGAACTCTATTTCCCAAAAATTACGTTCAGTGTATATTCTTCTCCCACAAGTCTATAGTCCTGTTTTGTTAAAGTATTTCTTTTTACCCTGGAATACCTTAGTCTTTAGGATTTGGTATAGTTGGATAAGTATCCCCAGTATGTATCCATTTTACTACCTATTTGGGAAGGCACTAAGTATTAAAAACTCCTTGAAGGTTAGCAACATCTCCGCCTATTTTAGTACTGAAGGCATAGTTTTGGATACTCCTTTTCCTTTCTAGTGCAGTCTGTCTGCAAACACCACTTAATCCCAAGCCATAAGTAATCACTTTTCTCTGGCTTTGAGCCTTTCTTGTCCTCTTTTTCCAATTTTTTTTTTTTTTTCTAGACTGGAGAAATTTACATGTTTTGCTTATTTACTAGGAAGTGTGTAAGAGCACGATCTCATCCTGTGTGGACAGTACAGATGCTTTCAACAAATGTTTAAATTGTGAAGTGGGAACCCCTCTCTCTCCTAGCTTATTTGCTGGTTGAAAATCCAGTGAGAAAAATTGAGAGTTTTACACTAAGTTTTCTTTCTTTCTTTTGTAAAGATTTTATTTTTTTAATTTTTAAAAATATTCATTCATTTTTGAGAGAGAAAGTGAGAGCGAGCACGGGGGAGGGGCAGAGAGAGAGGGAGACACAGAACTCGAAGCAGGCTCCAAACTCCAGGCTGTCAGCCCAGAGCCCAACGCGGGGCTTGAACACAATGGTGAGATCATGACCTGAGCCAAAGTCGGACACTTAACTGACTGAGCCACCCAGCAACCCCTAAAGATTTTATTTTTAAGTAATCTCCACACCCAACATGGGGCTGGAACTCACAACCCCAAGATCGAGTCACCTGCTCCACCAACTGAACCAGCCAAGCACGCCTGCACTAACTTTTCATTGTTGTCGAGCTAAAATGCTTAAGAATCACCTGGGAGTACTTGGTAAAAATACATATTTCTAGGCCTAAACCTCTTAAGTTGATTCTGTAGTGGCACAGACTGAGAAATCTGCATTTTTAATACATATCTAACAATCCTGGATGATTCTGATTAATACATGAGACCACAGATCATCTTTGGAGAAACTGATCTATCTGGACTTTACTATCTTACTTGCGTAAGATGTATGTTTTTGCTTCATTTGTTCAGGGTACTCCATTGGTTAAGCTATTCAGTTTATGGGATTTTTTAAGGACCAGAACAGTGTTTTTCAGTATATGTTTATAAAAGGATTGTATTTATCCTACTCTAAATACCTTCTTTCAACGAGTAATTCACCTAAATAGTAGAGATAGTTAACTGACTTTGCAGCTGTTTTCCTATTTATCTCATCAGAATCCTAATCCTTTCTCCTCCTTCCATGTTTAACAAGCCATTTGATCTTGATGTCATCTTTTAGGATTGGGTGACTAAGCAAAGCACAAAGAGCAAGAGGTTGTTTTCATACTAATATCCCCAAAATGGTTAAGACAGGGACTTTTAGAAGGTAAGTGGAGGTATGGGTACAATTTAGTGGTCTTTAGCTACTGATGGCACTGATGGACATGGGAGGATGTGAATAGAGAGAGCAGTGGTTCTTCTAGCATGGTTTCCTGATCAGCATCAGCATTGTTTGAGAACTTGTAGGAAATGTAAATTATTGGGCTCATCCAGACCTACTGGCCTAAATTCTTGAGAGTGTTAGGTGATATGATATACACTAAAGTTTCAAAACCAGTGGAATAAAGTAAGACTTAAAATTCACCCTTCTGTTGAGCCTCACATTTTTATTTTATTTTTTAACTAAAGAAAAAAAATTTTTTTTAGCCTCACATTTTTAGGAGGAATGAAAGTTGACAAAGTCCACATGCTTACATGCTTGAAATCTAGACTTTGGAGTTAGATAAACTTGGTTAGCTGGGTGGTCTTAAGCAAGTCACAACTCTGATCTTAGTTTCTCATCTGTAACAGTAGGGATAGTAGCTATCTCAGTCATATGAGAGGACATTTAATAGTATCTGGTACTATTATATCCCCAAGGTCAAATAATTGACAAGAATAAGATAAGTTGATCAAAATAAGCTTTTAGTCTTGACATTCATATGAAGCTTAGAACTAGTTTTGTGTAGTAATTCATCCTCTTAAGCAGTATTCCTTTTTTTTTTTTTTTTTTTTTTTTTTTTACAAAGCCCATGGCTAGGCCTCCGTACTTATTCATGTGCTTCCTTATAGTTTTGAAGTTGGAGTAATTCATAACTGAAGCGTAAAAAGGAGCCTGTTAAATGATTAGCACTAGAAGGTGTTCTTCAGAAGAAGAAATACATGTATTCAGGCTTAGTCTTTCTCCAGCTAATTGCCCAGAGAATGGCCTGTGCATTTCAAGCGTGGTCAATAGTGATACTCTAGACAAAGAGGGTCCCTTAGTTGAATTAGTAATAAGATGCATGAAACCACTGCATCAACACCCTTGACTCCTTTATGGGTAGACAAGGTGTGGACTTGTGCTTCTTGGTTGAATTAGTAATAGGATGCATGAAGCAGTGCATCACAAGGTGTGGACTTGGGTGCATTTTTTAAAAATTTTTTATTTATTTTTTTAATTTATATCCAAGTTAGCATATAGTGCAACAGTGATTTCAGGAGTAGATTCTTTTTTTTTTTTTTTAATTTTTTTTCAACGTTTTTTATTTATTTTTTTGGGACAGAGAGAGACAGAGCATGAACGGGGGAGGGGCAGAGAGAGAGGGAGACACAGAATCGGAAACAGGCTCCAGGCTCTGAGCCATCAGCCCAGAGCCCGACGCGGGGCTCGAACTCATGGACCGCGAGATCGTGACCTGGCTGAAGTCGGACGCTTAACCGACTGCGCCACCCAGGCGCCCCAGGAGTAGATTCTTAATGCCTCTTACCCATTTATCCCTTCTCCCCTCCCACAACCCCTCCAGTAGTCCTCTGTTTGTTCTCCATATTTAAGAATCTCTTACGTGTTTGTCCCCCTCCCTGTTTTTATATTATTTTTGCTTTCCTTCCCTATGTTAATCTGTTCTGTGTCTTAAAGTCCTTATATGAGTGAAGTCATATATTTGTCTTTCTCTGACTAATTTCACTTAGGATAATCCACGTAGTTGCAAATGGCAAGATTTCATTCTTTTTGATTGGGACTTGGGGGCATTTTGAGGCCCATGCCTGTTGTAAACAAAGGCAACTTAGGCTGAGCTGTGGATTCCTATGTAGCATAGACAGGAGGTTTATAGTCACTTTTACTATTTCCCAAGCATTAAGAGCTCACTTAATAGAAGCAAAGGAGGACAAGCCTGCAGGAATGGGCCTGTCCTAATTGAGTTGCCTGAGAAGGTACATTTTCAGGTTAGACAAGTCCTTTTTCCCTTTTAAGTTCTGCCTCTTGGGAAAGAAGAAGCATTTTCAGTGCAGGGATGTCCTTGTGAAAACATGACTCACTGCAGAAGAGTATATGAAATATAAATGCCAATTTTAAGGGTCTTGTAACTGGTTAATTACTTTCAGAGGCAGGAGTAAAGCTTTCTAACTTTGTCTTGTATTTAGACAACAAAGGTGAGTTAGTAAAATGGGATTTGTTTGTCATACTCCTTATGTTTAAAATAATAGCTCTATCTAGCTTTGACTTACACCTCAGTGGACTGATCCCTTAGTTGAAATCTTCTCTAGGCAGCACTCATTGAGGCCCTGATTCTCCAGGGACTCTGCAGAAGTGTCCTGCTTTTGAGATGGCCAGTTTAGCCAGGAAAACTTTTGGCTGGCCTTAAGAAAACTACACAGTATAGTACCTTGCCATGTAGGGAAAAGGCCCTTGATTGGCCTCCAGCAGAGGACTTGGTGGTGGGGTAGTGTTGGGACAAGGAAGTCTTAATCCTGGCCTTGTCAGGTGTGACCAGAGCAAATCACACAACATGGTGCCTTATGTTCTTCCTACCAGTAAAAGGAAGAAGGTGTTGACCTGGATTCAAGCTTTTCAGTCAACACTGTCCAATAGAACTTGCTATCATGATGGAAATGTTCTGCATCTGTGCTGTCCCATATAGTAGCTGCCAGCCAGATGAGACTATTGAGTCCTTGAAATGTGGCTAGTGTGACCAAAGAACTTAAAAATTTTTTATTTCATTTAAATTTAAAATAGCTACATGTGGCACTATAGTGGCTGCCATAATTGGACAACACAGCTTAATTTTTTTTGTTTATTTATTTTGAGAGAGTGCTAGGGGGGAGGGGCAGACAGAGGGGAAGAGAGAAAATCCCAAACAGACTCCTTACTGTCAGCCTGGAGCCTGACTCAGGGTTCAAACCCACAAACTGAGACCATGGACCTGAGCTGAAATCGAGTCAGACCCTTAAAACTGACTGAGCCACCCAGGTGTCCTTGACAGCGCAGCTTCAGATAAAATTTAGATAAGAGCAAAGAGATTCAGGTTTTCCTTGGAATATAGGTGATTGGGGCACTTGGAACTTAAAAATCTGAAAGTGGTGTGAATTTGATGAGTGTGAGTAACAAGTCTTCTGGATATCTACATTGCCTTATCCTGGGTGACCTAAGAGGACTTAATGACTGGTACATACAGTTGTGTTTACAAGAACAGCTGGGAGTTTAGGCAGCTTTCCATTTTACTTGACCCCTTTAGTGCTACACAAAGATGAACATTTAAGGTCCTTTGGATTGAATAAATTCTCATTTTATCTCAGCAGCCTTATGAGATAAGTCGTGTCTATTTTTGTAGTTAACAAAACAGATTAACTTACATTTTATATACACCTTTATGGATTATTCTTTAAAATGGTTGGCATTCAACTTAATTTGAAATTGCAAGCTTTTAGCATGTTGTTATAACAAGAAGTTAATTTGTTAAATTGTAGTCAGTTAAATAAGTGAATGACTATAAGTGGTGGAAAATCTAAAATTGTACAGATAGGAGTGCCTGGCTGGCTCAGTTAGTAGAACATTCACCTATTGATCTCAGGGTCGTGAGTTCTAGCCTCATGCTGGGGGTAGAGTTTACTTTAAAAAAAAAAAAAAAAAGTACGAGCAAACAATTAGCACCAAGAGGTTAACTCACTCAAGGTGTTGGCTATAGTAAAAACAGATCAAAACTCAGTTTCTACAACTTATCTGGGAGTCTTCCTCTCATTTTCATGCTCATAGTGAATGTAGACATGCATCTCACTTAATATGTACTCTGGCCCGCAGTCAGCTAGACAATATTAGTCCGAGGGCTCAGAGTGGGGTTGTAGCCTTGGCCACTGTGAGGACCACTGACAATAGTGGACATGTGAAGTCTCAGAGAACTACTTGGGTAAAATGCTTAAAAAGCAGGGACAGATCCATTTTCCTTCAGCTTTAGCTTCAAATTATGGTCACTTATTTTTGAAGTGGGAAGAGGAAATGGACTAGGGATGAAATAAATAACAGCTATTTGAACATTTACTGTCTCCACTTTACTTTTGAAGAAACTGAGACTCAAGGCTGTGTAGTTTGTATGAAAGCCACAGAGCCGGGAGGCTGATTTAGGCCTACCTGATGCCACAACCTGAGTTCTTAAATGTGACAAAAAAAGTAAAGGGGAACCTGGGTGGGTGACTCCATTGCCTGCTGGGAATTCTGGGCTGTAGTGGAGCTACCCATATAGTATCAGACTGTGGGCTCTCAAAGCACTCCCCTTAATTTACAGTGGATTTTTACCAGACTAATATCATTGACTAGTAGGCTTTGCTGAACTTCCCTATTAAGGAAAGTCTGCCTGCCTGTGCAGCAAAGACCCCACGGTAATTTCTTTTTTAGCAGATTGGTTTGTACTTGGATCCAGTTATTCCAGAAATCAGTAAAACTTTTTTATCTGAGTACTAAAGAAAAAGGTTCTTTTTGTTAGCCAGGGATTAACTAGACCCCTCACTTCCACCCCCCCCCCCTTTTTTTTGAAGGATCCTGAAGTCTGCTTATTTACAAAGGAATTTCATCAGAGTTGGTTAGCAATATGTGAACAAGTTAAGATGTTCCCACTTCAAGGGGGATAAATAACAAATCAAACTAACTTGCTGTTTAAGAAACAGGATTAGCAGTGGGCTCAGCATTGGCCTCCTCTTCAGTGTTCTCATTCATGCAACTCACTTCATCTAGTTATGCAGAGCGGGAGTAGATTTTAACCGCTTTTAAATCATATTGCTAGTGACTCTTAGCCCATTCATGGGCTGTTTGAAGGAAGGAGAGAGGTGGGAGTGGGGTTTAGTGTGGATATCCTTTAGGAGAAAGCTTAGGAATTAGAGAGAGGTTGCAAGTAAGGGTAAGGAGGATATTCTTCACTTACACACTGACCTTGAGAAAGGCACCTCTCTTCACAGGGTACGTTGGAGCTAGTTTCAAAAAGAATTAAATACACCTGAAACTAATTTTATTTATTATATATATTTCTTCTGAGAGAGAGTGTGAGCGGGAGGAGGGGCAAAGAGAGAGAGGGAGAGAATCTGACAGCACAAAGCCTGACGTGGGAGTTGAACTCATGAACCGTGATCATGACCTGAGCTGAAATCGAGTCAGACGCTTAACTGGCTGAGCCACCCAGGCGCCGCCCCCCCCCCCCCTTTTAAATTTATTTTCAATTTATTTTATTGAAACTAATTGTATATGTCAGTTATACCTCACTTTTAAAAAGAGGTTATTTCATGACACAGGAAAATTGTATGAAATTCATATTTCGGTGTCTGTAGCTAAAATTTTATTGCAGTCTGTGTTCATCCATTTACATATAATCTGTGGCTGCTTTTGTGCTACAGTGGCATAGTTGAGTACCTGTTGCAGGAATCGAATGGGGTGCAAAGCCTAAACCACTTTACTACCCATCCCTTTAAAGAAAAACTTTGCTGATTGTTGGATTGGTGAGTAGTCTCAGATGCTTACCTGACTGAATGTATGTATCACAGGAAGCTCACAAGACTCTTTCCATATTACTTGGTAGCCTCTAGCCCCCAAAGAAATCTGTATAAGCCAAGTGTCAGAAGTTTACTATGAGCTTGCAGCTTCTTTAAGTCTTAATCCATTTTTTTCTTACTCATTTTCCCAACAGAGTCCTACCGGCCAGACTCAGGTTACCTGTTTCTCTAAGCATGGCTCTGCCCAGTGATGTCTAAACAACAAAGAAAATTTCTGTTCTAAAGAACTTGACTGTCTTACTCCTTATGTAAGCTGTGTCACCCCTTATGTAGCTCTTCTTCCTCTCAAATAGGGGCTGGGAGAGTAGCAGGTGAAAACAGCCTCTTTACTTCCTCAGTTGTAGAGACTCTGTATTCTTAGCTGCGAATGAATGAATGAATGAATGAATGAATGAATGAATCAAGTCCCCAGGGACTGACTCAGCACCCTGTGCCTGCCTTTTAAAGCCACTGAAACCCAATTGAAACAGAAACTGGAAATAAAATCAGTAACATGTCTATTATTGCAGGTGGCTGGTGTTTGGTATTAATTATTGCTCAAAGGACCAAGAAACAACAAGGCAGAATTTTTCAAAATAGGATTCTGGACAATGTAGATGATAGTCACCTGGAGAGTTTGTGTTAAACTCTACATAATCTGGGGATGATATAAGTCCCAGGTGTTAGGAAAGTTTGAGAACCACTGCTCTCAAGCATTCAATTTTTTTCTTTTTACCTTAATCCGTTTAAACTAAAACAATTTTTAAAGGTCATAGAATTCTTTGGACTGCAAGTGTAGGCGTCAGTAGAGGTCATTTTACAGATTGGGAAACAGACCAGAGCAGAGAAATAAATTAAGGACCCCATTAGGACATTGCATAAAGGACACTCAGAGTTGCTCTAAGAATTGACTTTTTAAATATGTCATTTAGTTCTCGGCATAATAATATGTGAGCAGCCTGTTCTGGACCCTGATTGTGTCTAGAAACCACAGCTCAGAAGACCTTATAGTTAATTAGGTAACATACTTTTTTTGAAGACAATTTGGTGGTCCTATCGCTGAAATCTGAGTTCTTTTAAAAAAAATTTTTAATGTAATTAATTGGGAATGAGAACCAGAGGAAGAGAGGAAGATGAACTTGAATTTAAGGAGCATAATGGAAGGAAGGAGTAGGATGGGAGAGAAGGTTGTAAAATAAGTTAAAATAGGGTGCATAGACAGGAAGAGCCTGAAAAGACAGATTAAGGTAATTGTAGTGTTGTAAAAGCATAAAAGGAGTCCAAGAAATTTAAATGCGGAAGTAGACTGACTGGAAGAAAAACATCCTCTGACCATTTAACCCCTTTTTTGTGTGGGATTGAGGCCTAAAGCAAACCAGTTGGATGCTTCATTTGTGTCTTTTTCTTGACAAGCTCCTTAAAGGCAACATCTGGCCACTAACAGAGTTGCTGATGTTTAAGAACCACAGCAGGTTCTCTTAAGGGTTTTTAAGTCAATGTGTAGCATTTCTTCTGAATATGTAGATACTTTGGGAAATGTGAAAGGTTTTAGAAATTTGAAGTTGTGTTGCTCATAAAAGAAGTTGAAAATACGAGATGTCTATCTTTGAGCATCTCTGAGTTATTTGTTTATTTTTTATTAAAAATATTTTTTTTTCTAATGTTTATTTTTGAGAGAGAGACACAGAGCTAGAGCAGGGGAGGAGCAGAGAGAGGGGGAGACATAGAATCTGAAGCAGGGTCCAGGCTCTGAGCTGTCAGCATAGAGCACGACGCGGGGCTTAAACTCACAAACTGTGAGATTGTGACCTGAGCCGATGTTGGACGCTTAAACAGACTGAGCCACCCAGGCGCTCCAACTCTGAGTTTTTTAATGCAGTGTACTTCTGAATTTCTGATGATGAAATATTACCAAGTATTGAATATTGAGGAGAAAGACACAAGCAATTTGCAAAATATTTGGTAAGATTTATTTAAGTTTGACCCAAGTCTGTGACAAAAGGTCTTGTATATATACAGTACACATTTGGGGAAAACAAATACAAATGATAATTTGACTTTAAAAATTGGAAATGTTACTAGTCCCTTCCCTCATTCTTGATTTGCTTTAGAGCTGAGTTCTCCCAACATTTTTCTTTTAAATTCCAGAGTTCTTTGAGCTTTTAGCCAGAACACCATCTGTCCTCCTTACTTTGAAAGGCTGTTAACTATGCCCTGGAATTTTGGAAATGTTCTCATTGAGAATTGCTGTAAAATAGTGATAAGGACTCTTCTGTGGGCTACAGATTTAAATCGGCCACTATTAGGATGGATCACAGAGCAGGTTTCCCAGGTTGAAACCAGATTACCATTGGTAAAGTCTGAATTTAGAGAGCTGGGGGGGGGAGCAGAGAGAGAGGGAGACATAGAATCTGAAGCAGGGTCCAGGCTCTGAGCTGTCAGCATAGAGCACGACGCGGGGCTCTAGAGACCCTGGGGGGGGAGGGAAGGGTAGAGTTCTTGCACCCCTCAGTTATTTTTCCTTCCTGCTTTTAGTTTGGCATTAAGTTCCTGGGGAGATTCACACACCCTTGATACTGACCACACTCCCGGATACCAGTCTTTTATCACCAAAACCAGCTTGTTATCTGTCCTAGACAAACTTTTAAAGTGCTGGCACATACTGGGTATAGAGTATTAAGTAGAAGTGTTGATTTTATTTAAACTCCAGCTTCTGGGGATGTGGTATCCATAGGTTTGAAAGTGAGGGAGCAAGGAGAAGATGCAAGGATTTATCCTAGTAAACATGATTTAATAAATGAGCAGCAGGTGATGAATATCTTCTTTAGAAAATTAATTTCTTTGGGGCGTCCGGGTGGCTCAGTCAGTTAAGCATCCAACTCTTGATTTTGGCTCAGGTCATGATATACTGGTTCTGTGAGTTCACGCCCCAAGTTGGGCTCTGCACTGAGGTTCAGTGCTGAGCCTCCTTGGGATTCTCTCTCTCTCTCTCTCTCTCTCTCTCTCTCTGTGTGTGTGTGTGTGTGTGTGTGTGTTTCTCTCTCTCTCTCTCTGTCTCTCTCTCTGCCACTCCTTCATGCTCACTTGCATGTGCGTGCGCACTCTCTCAAAATAAACTTTAAAAAAATTAATTTTTTCACCCCGTGCTTTCACCCAAATGATTCCAGTGCCCACCTTCCTAACACAGTGGTTGTATATTTATGTATCATCTCTGATGAGGTTATCTTTGGCAAAGTTGTATTGTGACTGCCTCCTTGAGGAGGGCAGCTTTTGGTTGAATAGCTATTCCTCATCCCCATCCTTCATACACTTGATGACTGTCTTTGGAGGAGGAGCGCATCATATTATACAGTCTCAAAACTTGTTAAGTCTCAAAACTTGTCATTAAAGGTCATCGAAAATGAGGTCTGGCTCAAAACATGGCAAAGAGCTCTTTATACCAGAAAAGTCTCTGCCTTTGTTTACAAGGAAGCAGAGGACTTTTCTCTCCTGCCCTGATCTGATTACCCTCATAGTTTAGGAGAATGGTGGAGTGGCAAATGCTTTTTAAGGTCATGGAATAGTTGACAAAATGATCAGTAACATTTGCCAATTCCTTAGCCTTTTCTCATAGTGTAAATGTTTATGCTTGAGTTGAATAGTGATTGCATTAGAGACCCTGAGCAGAATAAGCTTGGCAAATACTGTTAGCCACCTACTGATTGCAGCTAAACTAATGCAAATGTTTCCATGCAGGTGGTGTTAACTGGTGTTAACATCCCTTAAAACTTGTAGGTTTTTTAGACTTCTGGGTACAGGATTGTTAGAACAAGTCGGTTTGTTATTTCTTCATAAATGCTTTTCTTACCTGGATCTGTAGACAGGTAAGAAAATCAGATAAGCTTTTATTTGTCATTGGCTTGTTGGGCAAGATGAATGGGCATGATTGCTGCCTTAAATGCATGTGTAGAACCTGAACTCTGAGTTATTTGGAATGATTGAGTAGGCTTGATTTAGTTCTATGTAAATTAATCATGAAGAGGGGTAATAGTTGTACATAATTAACAGTTTGTAATTTTGTGGTACTTAGCCAGGAATTCCATTACAACCATACACAAGGAATTTGACTGACTTTTGAGATAAAATAAGGTCACTTAAATATTCTGAACCCCAGTTTCTTCATCTGTAAGAGAAGTGAGTTTATTTACTAAGGCTACAGGTATCTGAGTTGATGATCAACAGAGATTTGAAGCTCTTAATAATCACTGACCTGTGCTGCCTTCTTATAGACCCAGTAGTCAAGTGATGTAAAAAAAATATTTATTTATTTATTTATTTTGGGAGAGAGAATGAGCAGTGAGCAGGGGAGGGCCATAGAGAAAGGGAGAGAGAGAGAGAGAGAGAGAGAGAGAGGGAATCCCGAACAGGCTCTGAGCTGTCAGCACAAGAGCCTTCAAACTCCTGAAGCGTGAAATTATGAACTGAGCCAAACTCAAGAGTTGGACGCTTAACCTGACTGAGCCACCCAGGCGCCCCTAGTTAGGTGACTTACCCCAGGTCATACAGTAAGTGGACAAGAATTTGAATCAGCTATTTTTCATTCTGTTAAACTGGTCGGCTTCCTCCAGCTTCCTTCAGAAGTCTCTTCCAGCATTCTGTGCTACTCTGTAATGTCCGTAATCAGCATTAGGGTTTAGCCATGATTTTTTGTGCTTACTGCATCATTCTTGAACATATTTAACCAAAGTCTTTTGGTTTTGTTTTTCATATAATGTGTGTGTGTGTGTGTGTGTGTGTGTGTGTGTGTGTGTATCTGGTTTTCTTAATGGGGAATGAACTCTTTCCTTATGCCTGGTTTGACACTGATTTGACAACATGGAGCTGACTCTCTACCTGGTTTCCAAACCTGCAGCTTCATTGTGAGCCTGGGATTAGACCAGCTTTCAGGGACTTGATAAGAGTTGGATTGAATTTTGCTGGACTTACTTGATACTGAAGTTTCTTATTCTTAGGTATGTGGTTTCCTTTCTATCTAAGCAGAAGATTAGGACTCTAAAGCTACAAGAAGTAGGAGTGCATCTATATCTTTTTTTAAGACACTGCTTTTGGAACACATGGCTTTCGAGAGGCAAATTAAATATAACTCTGGAATTTTATTTTTTTAATATGCCCCTTGCAAGAATCAACTCTATCATTTCCTAGCTGGCAGAAAGTAGATTGCACTTAATTTTTGCTCAGTCATGAAGAAGATGAATTTTTCAGCAAAATCAAACAGTAATAATTGACAGTTGACTTGAGTTGTTCATCTGCCAAGAATGCCCTCTCTCCTTCTACTTTGCTAACCCTTTTGCCTTTAGTAAGACTTAGCTCACACACTGCCTCCTCCAGGGAGCCTAAGTTTACTCCTCACTGCCCTCTTGGACCCTGGCTCTTTATTTCTTCTTGTTCTCTGGTTGTTTCCCCTCATCATTCTACTTTTCACTTGGAAACAAAGGAGTCATTAAGCCTTGTTTCAGTTATTTTTACTCTTTTTTTTTTTTTTTTTTTAAAGTAGAGAAATAGCACGTGTGTTCAAGCTGGGGGGAGGGGCAGAGGGGGAGAGAGAGAGAGAGAGAGAGAGAGAGAGAGAGAGAGAGAGAGAGAGAGGAAGGGAGATTCTCGAGCAGGCTCCATGCTCAGCATGAAGCCTGACCCGGGGCTCCATCTCATGACCCCAGGATCATGACTGGAACTGAAACCAAGAGCTGGATACTCAACCAACTGAGCCACCCAGGCACCCCCAATTATCTTTACCCTTAAGACTCTTTTCAAAATGTCCATAAATTAAGTAATTCTACTGCTTTACTACCCTTAATGAAAGATAGCAGGAGGGCAGTAAAGTAGAAAATTCTGCCATCAATTAAGAGATGGGGAGGTCATGACATCCATATGTTTCATGTGTAGACTTGGGAAAATGTCTATTACCTTTATAAAAAGTTTGCATAGTTTCTGAATATGAGCATCATGATGCAATAAAGACACTGTTGCTTTAATGTTAATCATTTGACATTTGAGATTTTTGGGGTTAAGAAACGAAATTTAATCTATTTTAGCAAGTCTCAAATTTAAAAAGGTTTTCTCTGCCTTCACATATGCATGGAGCAGCATAAATTTTCTTTCTTGGGAGTGTGTCTTCAGGCTGAATTCCTAGATATGGGTTGCTGGGTTAAAAGAAGTTGTGTATAAGTTAGTTTTGTTAGACATTGCCAAATTCCCCCTCCACAGAGGTTAATGAACTATGTGCACTTTTAAGATGTTAAAAGAGGCAAAAATGTGTCTCAGATTTGAGGAAATTGGCACCACTCAGAGTTGTAAAAACCAGAGATGACATGTGAAGCCTACTAACTTGCATGGAGAACTCACCTAATTGGAGATAGCTATTAATATTATCTTCTGTGAAACGGCGAGAATATATTCTTAGAAGAGTCATAAGAAAATTGAATAAAACTGTGTTTCTGAGTACTCTAGCATGGTTCTGGCACATATATTAGTGCCCCTTTTTTCTTGCTTGCTTTGGGCCGTGGTTGTTTGGCTCCGTGTCTTAAATATCTTACTGGATTGTAAACTCCTTGAGGGTTGAGCTCATGTCTGATGAAACTTCAGCAGGACGCTTTGGATTTAATAATATATTAAAAATGGTTGTACCTGAATTAACCCTAAGAATATAATTCTGAATCTAGTAGTAAAAGATTTCCTTTTCTTTTGCACACGAACCATCAAATCCTTATGTTATGCTAGCCAGCAACTTGTCCTGAGGACACACAGGTACTTTCCTCTTTTGTCATTTGGAAGTGTCTTTACTTAAAATCTTTATTAACTTTAAGGAACACCTTAGATAATATTGGCAAGAGATGTTGATTGCTATTCTGTTTGTTCATTTACTTATCTGTCTTTATAACTCCAGTGAAGTCAGTGAAAGGAATTAGCAGTTAGCCTGTTTCCTCAAGGCTGCCTTCTTTCAGGGGTCATCCCCCCAAGTCTTCTCAAAATTTTTAATGCTAGCCTTTGGAACAGTTTTTGTCAAGTTATTAGGTGACCTGACTTTACAACCAATGAGGTTTTCTAGGGATTTTATATGTAGTGGTTTACATCTTACATTTCTAATCTATCAGTCAAGTTCAAGACCATTCTTTTTGCATTAACAGATGCTTAAAGTGGCAAGATCCTTTCTCTAAAACATTTTAACAGCATCTATTCTTAGATGAATTCCAGTTAAGGGGAAGGGGTACATACTTATTGAAGTGATCTTTAAGGCCTTTAGTCTGCTTTCTATAAATATTTTCACCATGAGGGACATAGATCAGTTTGCCCTTATTGGCTTTACTTTTTCACTTACTGGCTTCTCTTCTGACCAACATCTGTAGTTGGATGGTCTACTGTTACCCTAAGTATAATATGACTTGAGTTAGTTTTATCATTTCTCCATTCTTCCCCCTGACCCCCATCTTCATTCTGCACAGCTTTCCTGTGTCTGTGAAAGCACCTTGTTCCCCTAATCACCTACACCCAGTCTTTGAGTCCTCTTTGACTCTTCCTCTGAATGTATTTACTATACACAATCTGTGGAGTTCCTGGAACTGGGTTCTATTTCCATTTTCTTCAGCATGCTTTTACATTTTCCCTTTCTTTCTCCACTCCTTGCTATCACTTTTTCCTAGACTGCTTAAAAAACCATTAGCTAGTTATTTTGATTTTACCTTTCCATTCATGTTGCCCTTCAATTAATCTTCTTTAAGTATGGCTTTTATTTTGTTCCTTTTCTGTTTGAAGTGGCTCCCTGTCACCCTTAGAGTAGGACACCCTGGCTCTTGGGTTAATGTTATCTATCAAACTTTTCTCTCTCTGCTCCTTAACACAAATCCTTTCTTGGGCTAAGCTAGTCTTCTCCTTGTATCCTTATGTCATAAAAAAGTAAGGGATTGGAAGGGAAGAAGCTTAAAGATAGTGTTCAGCTTTTTATTATTAAAACTTTCAAACATGAACAGCAGTAGAGAGAGTAGTATAATGAACTCCATGTATCTTACACCCCCACTTCAGTAACTCAACTTTTTGCCAATCTTGTTTCATCTTTCCCCGTATCCCCCTGATTTTTTTTCTTGCCTTGAGCATATTTTAAAGCAAATTCCAGATATCATTTACCTGGAAGTACTTCTGTATGCATCTGTGGAGGTTATTTATCAATTTACCTGGTGTAGATCATCTCTATGGTTTCTCTGTCAGTTGGTAATTGTGTTTGTTTATACATGGTTGGTGTTCTGCAGGTGTCTCATTTTACCTCTCTGTCAGTTCTCCTCGGAGGACCCAGCCTGCCATGTGGATCTATACTATAGCCATTCACATATTTGAAGTTGTCATATATTAGAGTTTCTGGTACCTGTCATGTCACACATAGCACAGTTTGAGCATATGATCGATATGATAGATATGTAATAACGTCTTTTGAAATTAAGGCACTTGATTTTATATCTTTGACCTGAGTCTTATTTATATCATTGGATTATTAGCTACAGCCTTAAGTTTCTTACCAGACATTTTAGTTATGAGTTTTTAGATTAGCAATTGCTTTAAAAGACCTGACCTGGCTTTAAAATCAGTTTTGAAGTTTTGTGCCCTTAAAAAGATTATGCTATTGGCAGAATAGTTCCCTGAAACCTACCTGGAATTACTATCAGTTCATCTTTTACTTAGTTTCCTTTTTTTTAAGTTTAGTGCTTTTTAATGAATTAAACTACTTTTTCCTTGTGTATATGAGTATTTGGCAAATCTTGGTGATTTTTAAAAATAGCTTTTATTATATAAATGATTCATCATGGGCAAAAATTGGAAAACAAGGCAAAGAAAGTAGCACACAATCTCAGTTTTCTCATAAATTTACCAACCACAGAGAGATACTTTTAACATTTGGGTGTCTGTCTTCTAGTCTTTTTAATATTGTTTGTTTATGTATGTGTTAACTTATACATAGAGCAATTAAAAAAAAAAATATTGTGTCCTTGCCATTACTCTGGCCATAATAGCAGATCCTAATGTTCTGTTTCTTATTTGTTAAATCTGACCCGTAAACAAAATCAAAACACACAGACTTCATTCCAGGTTGTAGTGCTGGTGGCATGTTTTGTTATTATTGTGGTTTTAACCGTAAGTTGTTAGTTTGGGGCAGACATAATGTGGGTATTTATTACTGTTGTAAACAGGGGTCACCACCTTTGTGTATTGGATTAAGTCAGCATTTTATAATTCTAGACTTGAGACTTCAAGAAGTTAGAGGGTTCTGTGTGCTAAGTGGAAGATTGGGTTTAAGTTCTTTTTTTTTTTTTTTTTTTTTGGACACCGTATGATTTTATTTTTCCCATCTCTTTGGGATGAGAATTCTTATACTAGGGATATGGTCATCAAATTTTTGTTTCTCTAGGGCCTGGCACAGGATAGATGCTTAGTGGATTATGCCAAATGTGGCTTTTTTTGCTGTGAGCCAGGAATGGGATGAGCATGCACATTGCCTGCACGTTATTGTTAGTTATCTATTGTTACACAGAACATGTGTTACACAAAACATGTTACCTCAAAGTTTATAGCTTAAAACAACAAACACTTGTTTTCTCATGTAGTTTCTGTGGGCCTGGAATCCGGGAGCAGCTTAGCTGGGTGGTTTTGGCTCAGGGTCTGTCACGAAATTGGAGTTGTCTGGAGACGTAACTGAAACTGGAGGACCTACTTCTGAGATTGTTTTCTCCCATGGCTGTTCTTAGAATTTCACTTTCTCACTGCATGGGCCTCTCCACTAGTGTTGCTTGAGTGTCCTAACAGTATGGCACCTGGCTCCCCCCAGCGCAAGAAGAAAGATCCAGCACCATTCATGACCTGGTGGCAAAAGTCTCATACTGACATTTCCATTTCATCCTGGTTTTTAGGAACGAGTTACCAGATCTAGCCTATACTCAAGGAGAAGAAAATTAGGCTACACTTCTTGAACAGAGAAGTGTCAAAGAATTTGTTGGACAGATTTTAAAAAACCACCACACATGTTTTGGGTACATAAACTTCCAATTGATTCATATTCAGCATTGGTGTGACCTGACCCCAGTGAGCCACATTTTTAATAGGCCCTTGGAATAATTCTCATATACAATAAAATTTAAGAGTCACTAACATAAATATGCAGAGAGATACCATGTTCACAGATCAAAAGACCTAATGATTTTTTTATGTCACTTCTCCACATTGTCCTGTGAAAACAAACTTCTCAGCTGTTTTTTTCTCCTTTTTGGAATTTGGCAAACTGAATATAAAACTTTCATGGAAATGCAGAAGACGTAGAGTAGCCAAAACAGTTTTGAAAAAGAACAAAACTACT
This sequence comes from Panthera leo, assembly GCF_018350215.1. NCBI lineage: Eukaryota > Metazoa > Chordata > Mammalia > Carnivora > Felidae > Panthera > Panthera leo. The sequence goes on along the minus strand of NC_056681.1, from coordinate 19,070,651 downwards.
TTTATAACCCGATTTTAGAACATACTGTGAAAAGAAAATTACTGTGAAACTATAGTAGTCAGAATAGTGTGTGTTTGTGTCATAGAGTCCAGAAATAAGACTTAAGATTATGTGGTCACTTCATTTTCAACATATAGGCCAAGGCAGTTCAATGAGGAAAGAGCTATCTCTTTAAGAAATGGCGCTACAACAACTGGATATCTTTATAATTTTTAAAATGTGCCCTATCCTTTACCTCTGTAAAATTCCTAGGAAAAGTTCACAATACATATATCCAGCCAAAAAATTGTAATCTAAAGTGAATAAAGAGCTCTTATAAAACAATAAGAGGACATACATGTATATATACATACATATGTGTGTGTGTATATATATATACATATACATACATACAGATATGTACGTATATATGTATGTACGTATGTGTGTGTGTATATATTTTTAAGTTTATTTTGAAAGAGAGAGCACACGTGCACATGGGGAAAGGAGAGAGAGAGAGAATCCCAAGCAAACTCTGCACTGTCAGTGTGGAGCCCAGTGCAGAGCTTGAACCCACAAACCGTGAGATCATGACTTGAGCTGAAGTCAGACACTTAACTGAGCCACCCAGATGTCCAAGAAGACAAATGTTTTTAAAATGAGGGAAGGATTCGAAGAGATACTTCACCAAAGAAGATACATGAGTGGCCAGTAAGCATGTGAAAAGATGCCTGTTATTTAATTAGGAAGCTGGATTAAAACAACAGTGAGATACCACTACATACCTGCTAGAATGGCTAAAATTAAAGACAGTACTGAGTGTTAGAGAATTTATAGCAGTTGGAGCTCTTAACGCATATTGGTGGGAATATATAATAGTACAACCACTTTGGAAAACAGTTTGGAAGTTTTGTATAAAGTTAAACATATACTGGGGTGCCTGGGTGGCTCAGCTGGTTAAGTGTCTGACTTCAGCTCAAGTCATGATCTCACGGTTCGTGGGTTTGAGCCCCACTTTGGGCTGTGTGCTGACAGCTTAGAGGCTAAAGCCTGCTTCAGATTCTGTGTCTCCCCCTCTCCGTGCCTCTCCCCTGCTCATGCTCTGTCTCTTTCTCAAGAATGAATAAATGTTTAAAAAAATTTTTTTAAGTTAAACATATAGTTATATAACCCTGTGATTTCACTACTAAGTATGTACCCAAAAGAAATGCAAACATGTCTACAAAAAGACTTATATACGAATGTTCATAGCAGATTCATTCATGATAACCTAGAAACGACTCAGATGTACATCAACAAGTGAATAAGTAAATTGCAGTATATCCATAACAGTGGGATTCCACTCAGCAGTAAAATCTTAACCAGCTGCTGATAGATCCAGCAACATGGATGAATGTCAAAAGTATCATGCTAAGAAGTCAGACACAACAGTGAATCCTGTATGATTTCATTTATATAAAACTTTAGACATATCCATAGTGCTAGCAAATTAGTGGTTGCTTTCAGCAGGAGGGGGCTGGGGAGGAAGATGGGGATTGACAGGGAATGGATGCAAGGGAAACGTTCTGGGGGTGATGGGATTGTTCTAAATCTTGATTGTGATGGGGATTACACCTGTGCATATGTTTGTTAGACTTACCACACTGTATCTTTAAAATTGTGTATGTTTTCTGCATAGAAATTATACTTTATTAAAGTTGATTTAAAAGCATGTCTCCTAAGGTTTGTATTTTCCAGAACTTACATAGATAACCATCTCATCTTGAGAGTCAGTGTTCAAGATTTATCCTTTTGTATCATTTATGACTTAGTCTCAATACTACCAGATAACAGGGAGAAGAATGCCAAACTGTTACTTCCTTTTATAGTAGAATTCATTCCCATTTCCCCTTCATGTTTGTAACACATGTCTTGGTTTTAGAGGCAGGGTAATGGGATGCCTTGTCTGGGTGGCTTTGTGAAATCTTTCCTTCCAGTGGAGTGTGCTATTATGGCTACCTTCCATTTGAATCGTGTCATTGTGCTTCTTGACCAACTTGTCAAGATAGGTGGGCAGGAGATAGCTTATGACTCTTCTTAACTGACTCATCTCTTACGGTTGCAGATTCTCATAAACACAAAGATAAACATAAAGATCGAGAACACCGGCACAAAGAACACAAGAAAGACAAGGAGAAGGACCGAGAAAAGTCCAAGCATAGCAACAGGTAAGGGTTAAACCAGCAAGTCCTTCATCATTTGGCAGTGGGTTGACTGTGGCTTGGCTCACCTGGAATGGGCCTTAACTTGAGCCATGGGTAAATAGCATGGATAGCAAAGTAAGCAGAGACTGCATTTGATTCCAGAGTTGCTAGAGTATAGCCTTGATAATTCGGCCTTACTGGGAAGGCTATTGTTCACATCAAGGTTTACAAAGCAAGTATGGTGAATCCTCTTTCAATATATATTTCATTAGAAATACAATTTTTAACTAAGTCCGCTATGGATTCATTGTAACACATGAGGTCCAGAGAACTTTGCTTGATAAAAAGGTGTGACTGGATTGGAGACTCTCTATATATTCTTTCTGTACTATAAACAGGCATAAATTAAAATTTCTTACCTTGAGCATCCATGGTCTATGAGCCCCTGAAATCATTTGCAAAGGTTGGATATATGAGATTTTCCTCGAGAGAGCATTTTTAGTTTCATGAGATTATCAGAAGGGTTCAGCTCTTACAGAAGCCAGTGACCACCAATATAAATGAAACTCAGTAGTGCTACCTCAGGGATTCAAGCCTCAGAAAGATGTTTTCATTTTTGCTTTGCTCCCATTTTTTGATGTAGGAAGCAAGTGATTAAGCCCAAAGACTTTGCATATCTTTGGATATGGGACCCCTTGTTGAGGACTTATGCTTCCATTTTAAGTTAAAGGCAGTTGTTGGGGAAGAGTGCTATATGATATCCTCAGAGTGGCCTCAGTTTTGTTAAAAGGGAACGTAAAGATCAATTGTATGTTGGAATAAGTACCTCCAGCCTAGAGTTTCTTAGAAGTGCATCATTCTTGGCATATTGTCTACAGACAAGTCAAAAGTGAGAATTGTTTTTCCAAGTCTGTTCTTTATGAGCCACTAAAAAATGTTAAGATATTTCTAATGAATTCCTTTTATGAATAAGTCTATGAATCATTAAAAGTACCAGATTAAGGGCGCCGCCTGAGTGGCTCAGTCGATTTAGTGTCCAACTTCAGCTCAGATTGTGATCTCGCAGTTCACGAGTTTGAGTCCTGCATTGGGCTCTGTGCTGACAGCTCCAACCCTAGAGCCTGCTTTGGATTCTGTGTCTCCCTCTTCTCTCTGCCCCTCCCCTGCTCGTTCATTCTCTCTCTCTCTGTCTCATAAAAATAAATAAAAACTTGTAAAAACTTTTTTTTTAAATAACCAGATAAATTTTCTCTAGTGGGGACATTGCTTTTATGTATCATCTACCACTCCTGTGGTCTTTTTTTCCCCCCACCACTCACTAATTTCTTACCATTCGATCATCTAGTTTCCATTTTCATTACTCTGGTGAATTTAATATCAGTAGTTGAATCCAGTCTCCATTCACGTGTATCTTTTCTTCTCCAGTTTATAGTTGTTCAGCCCGTATTAACATCTACCAAAGTAGATTTGAGAGCAGAGAATATTGCCAAGAATAAGGAAGTTCATTTCATAAAGATAAAAAGGGACCAATTAGGAGGGCATAACAGTTATAAATGTTTATGTATGAATATCAGAGCCTTAAAATACACAAAATAAAAACTGATGGAACTACAGAGAGAAATGGACAATTTATAGTCAGATTTTGCTAAGTCTTTCTCAATTGATAGTATAAGCAGAGAGAAAAATCATTATGTAGAATACTTGAACATCACAAACTAACTTGATTTGATTGGAATTTATAGAATATTCCACTCAACAACAGCAGAATACAGATTCTTGACACCTAGAGCATTTTCTGAGATACACCATATTCTGGGCCCAGCCCTCCTCCTTGAAACCAGCTTCCTTGCTTTTCATGCATCTGTCCTTTTCCACCTTTCTGGCCACCTTTCTCCTCTCCTTCCAGTGCACATAGCAATTCTCTGGCTCTCCATCTGCTACTTCTCTTGCCATTTACCCTTCTCTCATATTCCATATCCAGTCTTGTGAAACTTTTTTTTAATGTTTATTTTTGAGAGAGAATGGGCACGTGCAAGTGGGGGAAGGGCAGAGAGAGAGAGGGAGACAGAGGATCTGAGGCAGGCTCCATGCTGTCAGCGCAGAGCCCGGTAGGGGGCTCAAACTTACCGGTAGGGGGCTCAAATCATGACCTGAGCTGAAGTTGGATGTTTAACCAACTGAGTCACCTAGGTGCCCCTAATCTCATTTGAATTTAACGTGCTATTAAAATATGCCTTAAAATATGCAATTACTGTTTCTGGAGTACTCTGTTGCTCTCTTAATATCATTCTTTTAGTTACAACTTAGACTTTACTTCTTTCAGGTATCCTTTCTGTCCATCCCCTCATTGAGTGTGACTTCAGTGTGCTCTCTTGGATAGATTCCTATCACAGTAATTGCCAAGTTGTGTTGGTGTTATAATTGTCTCTTTACTTCTTTGTATTCCCCATTAGACTCTTAAAGTCTCTCAGAAGAGAGCTGAAGTCTGTTTTGTTCTCCATTCTCAAGGCTTTGTATAGTCCCTGGTGGATAGCTGGCACTTACCTAGCATGTATTGGATCAGTGCATGGATGACCTGTGGGTACACTAGTTGCCATCTTCTCTCTTCTTTTCACATACTCTTAATCTTCGACGAGATAGTTCCCTCTGGTGCTTCCATTTTTCAAGCACGTTTTTTCTGTGTTTTTAGTAAAATATACATAATGTGTTTTGCGCTTTCAAAATGGCATTAAGTGTATTTACAGTATTGTACGACCATCACTAGTGTTCATCTCTAGAACTTTTTCATTATACCAAACCCACTAAACCATTCCTTCCCATTCTCCAACCCCCATCCCTTGGCAACTTTTTTTCTACTTTCTGTCTCTGAATTTGCCTATTCTAGTACTAATGTAAGTGGAATCACAAAATATTTATCCTTTTTGTGTCTGGCTTATTTCCCTTAATCTGATGTTTTCAAGGTTCATCCATATTGTTGCATATCAGGATTCCATACCCTTTTTTATTTTTATTTTTTTAAATTTTTTTAGACAGAGAATGTGAGAGGAAGAAAGAGAATCCCAGGCAGGCTCCATGCTCAGCTCAGAGTCCAACACACAGCCCGATCTCATGACCCTGGGATCATGACCTGAGCCAAAATCAAGAGTTGTATGCCCAACTGACCGAGACACCCAGGCGCCCCTCCATTCCTTTTTATAGCTGAATAATACTCCCACTGTGTGTCTGTACCACATTTAAAAAAAATCTCTTTCTATGTTGGTGGATACTTGGGTTGTTAGTACCTTTTGGCAGTTGTGAAGAACACTGCTGTGAACATGGGTATACAAGTCTCTATTTGAGTCCCTGCTTTCAATTCTTAGGGTAAATACTTAGGAGTAGAATTGCTGGCTCATGTGAAACAAGTATTTTTATCCTGCCTGCTGTGCTTCTCTTCTGCTGGTTGATATGAAATACCAAAAAAAAAAAAGAAAAAGAAAAGAAATCCTTGACCACGAAGAACTTCATCCTGAGGAAAATGCTGTTAAAGAATGCTAATTTCTATGTTAGCATGAATCTGTCCCCCCTCTCCCCCCCACCAACAAATCTTAAGAGAAACGGAGGTTAATGTTTAAAACAAGCTTTTTAAGATGAATCCCTTTTTCTCTGGTACATCTGACTTCACCAACCAAAATTTATCCTTGTGTGAGAAAAGATTAGGTAGAAGTGGCATAAAAAGCTTTGGGACATCTGTTTGGCCCTGCTCCGTTTTACCAAAACTTCCTTTCTAAAAATAAAAGATATTATTTTGGTGTCCTTTTTCTTGGAAAGCCCAATGTAGCTTAATTGTCTCTGTCTAGAAGAAGGCCTCATCCTGGTCCCTCTGCTTAGGTCTCCCATGACCTTGCTTATTAGGTCACCTAACCTTTCTTAACTCCTCTTCAGTTCCTGTGCATCAATACACATTTCAGAGGGGACTCAGAGGAGTCAGGAGGAGTCTTTAATTGTGACAGCTCTTTAACTGTGAACAGTTTCACAAATAGGAGGAGGTGGTATTTTGTACATCTATCAAGCATACTTTTCCAAGATTATAGCATAAGCAAATTCATTGAATATTTCATTTAATTCATTTAATATTTTCTTCATTTTTATCAAAATACTTAAGAAATAATAGCCTGTGTTTGCCAGGAGGCATTGAAAAACCTGGCCCAAGTTTCTGTTTACTAAATCTGGTAAATGACTAAATCTAGCCCTGGATCTCTAATTCACATGTAAGTTTAAGACAGTTTAACCAGATGATGTGTTGTAAGCAGACTTCTAAATACTTCCTGTTTTGACCTCTACTGACATACTACCTCTTTGCAACAAAGCAAGTGAATTGGTTATATATTTATATTTCATTAAAATCCTGTACACTGTGTTCCTTTTTTTTTTTTTTTTTTTTTTAAGTTTATTTGTTTTGAGGAGAGCATGCGAGCAGGGGAGGGGCAGAGAGAGAGAATCCCAAGCAGGCTCTGTGCTGTCAGTGGGGAGCCTGACTCAGGGCTTGAACTCATGAACCATGAGATCATGACCTGAGCCGAAATCAAGAGTCGGACCCTTAACCTGGTGAGCCATCTGTGTGCCCCTGTTTCAGTTCTGTGTTCCTTTTTTTTTTTTTTTTTTTTTTTTAATTTTTAAAAAAAATTTTTTTTTTTTCAACGTTTTTTATTTATTTTTGGGACAGAGAGAGACAGAGCATGAACGGGGGAGGGGCAGAGAGAGAGGGAGACACAGAATCGGAAACAGGCTCCAGGCTCTGAGCCATCAGCCCAGAGCCCGACGCGGGGCTCGAACTCACGGACCGCGAGATCGTGACCTGGCTGAAGTCGGACGCTTAACCGACTGCGCCATCCAGGCGCCCCTCTGTGTTCCTTTTTTTTTAAGTGACTTCTGATCTTTCTAGTAGTTTTGGGTTTCTTCATTTTCCTTCTGTAGCAAAAGCCCAGAATAATTAAGATTTATTAACATGTTTTCTTAAAACTTCATTTGATTCCAATATTCGCTAATCAGTTTGGCATGATTTTGTTGGTGTTATAAGGAAACAAGTTTCACACTAACGTGTTTCTGTGTCTTTTCTTTTCTGTTAGATATTAGCATCAGTTATTTTCTCAGGCTACACTTAGGGCCCAAAGGAGGTCCAGGAGACCTCTTTCTCCCACACAGTAACATGTGCTGCATACTTGGAATGCCAGAGAAAGGGAAACCAGCCTTTCTGCTGAGACAGGATGGGATGTGGACCCATCCCATCCCTCGGGAGATCCCATCTTATTCATATACATTCTCCTGTATTGTTCTTACTTAAGGTACAGAATAAGGGAGAGGGTATGAAAGATCATTCCATCTTATCTCTTTGTGTGGTCAAGAGTCTGAGGTGACATGCCCGAAGTCACATGGTGGTGTGGTAGCAGAGCAAGGATGAGAGACCAGGGCTTCTGAGTTGTGTTTTTTCCCCACTACATTATTCCTTCTAGTAAAAAGAAAAAAATCTCCCTGAGAAAGGTTAGTTGTATAGCTGAACCTGCGTTAACACAAGCACTTCTTTCTTACATGCAGTGGTTGGCAGCTCAGGTTTTAAAATGCCAGACCTTTCAGGCACTGCCTCTTCTCTTTGGGCCCCAAATCCCTGAACGTTTTGGTAATAGAAGTATTAATCTCATTAAGTTCCGACCCTATGAAAACCCCATCTCTGACTACTGCCTTTTTGGCCCGTAATAACAGAGAGTTTATATCAAAGTCAAATAAAAATAATTTATTCTATTATTTATCTCTGGCACTGCTTCTTTCTTTTAGCATTAATATTGAGCCCTTCAGGTCCTTTTAAAAAATATATATATAAATCTTGTCAAAAGAAACAAAAGGAATATTCTTTCTAGATGCTGAGGAATCACTGGGCTTGTGGGATCTCACTGGATACTTTCTTGAAAAGTTACAATCTTAGCCATAAATTATCTTTAATACTGGACCTGTTATGTAAACAACATTATTAAAAGCAATTGTGTGTGTTGGGGGGGGGGTTGGTTTTTAGAAATAAAGGACTATCATACATTAAAAACAAGATTCCTCCTGCTAGAGTCCCTCCCCCCACCCCAGTCCCTGCTGGTTTTTGACTGTGCGTCTCTGGCCAATTTTAAGCCTGGCACTCAGGCTGGAGTGACAAATTTGTGGAAAGCCAGGGAAGATAGAAAAGCTTTGCTGTGAAATAGTAAGGGAAGTGCTTTTCCAGCCATGTTGGCAGTGCTAATCTGTACAGTGTGAGAAACATGTGAGGATAAGGATGCTTTTGGTTTCTGTTTTCCTCAGTTTCAAACTCTACCTGAATTAGAATTGAGAGAATGTATGATCTTAGGAAAATACACTGGGATTAAGTATCCATTTCTCAGGGGACCTTTTCTTAAAGGAATCACATTTAAAAGACGTTTTGCTTTCGTTTTTGTGAGCTATTTGCCAACGCCCTGCCACTTATCTGCAGATCCCTATATCAGCATGTGGCGGGGGAGGGGGGACAGTTAACCTAAGTAGGTAGGTAAAGTTGAGTAGTTGAGAAACGAAACTGAAGTACCACCACCATTCACGTGGGAGTCAATGTTATATAGTAGAAGCACACAAAAAATAGAAGTTGAGAGTCCAGGTTCTATCATGTACTGTGTGTCCTACATTTACTAGTTGTGTGTCCTGATTCAAACCATTTTATTTCTTTCTGGATCTTGTTTTCCATTTTGGTCAATTGTTGATAGCAGTATTGGTCTGGTAAGCCTTTCAGGTTTCTTGGGGGGAGAAGTCAGTGGAATTAGGTAGATAAAAGGTCTTTGGAAATTTTAACATACTAAATAATTGAGGTGGTGGTGACGGTGACCTTAAATCCTAGTAGAGTGTCATTCAGATAAAGCAGAGCTGTCAGTTTTGGTAATCTTAGAATCTAGTTTAGTAGTTGCTAATTGATAACATCCAATTTGGAGCCCTAGTTTTCAATTCTGTCTAGCCCTATTATAATGAACTGTAATAATTTATTTTTAAAGATCTCATGGTAGGAAGAGGATTTGAGCTAGCCACTAAAAAAGACTGTTAAGGTCTTGACAAGGGAAGATGATGGCTAGAAAGATGACATGAGACAGCGAGAAGAGTTTTATACAAACATGGACAGGCTGTAATGTGCTTTGCTCTGGAAGGAATCCATTTTGGTAGGCCTCGGGTTAATAGAAGGTGGGATAGAAAATGGGACTCAAAAAAACAGCTTGAAGCAAAACTATTAAATGTTATTTTGCAAAGTTGGGACTTGATTCTGAAGGGAGCTAGAAGCCATTTGAAAACACTTGAGAAAGGAAGATACAGGACTTAGCCACAAATGGTATGAGGGGTCTATAAATACTTTCTAAAATTCCATTCAATACAAAGTTTTGATAATTCTCGTGATTTTGTTTAGTAACTTGTAATAGTGAGGAAATCTTCGTTTCTTAGAAGCTTTCAGAAACTGCTGGGTTCTTTATCCAGAGACAACTTTTGAATTTACCTGGAATTTTTTATTTAGCAAACGTTACTTAAGCCATAATTGCCTGCTTTCCTTGAAGGGGCCATGAATGTCCTCCTTCCATAGCTTTGAAGCTCTCTAGGCTCTCCCATAGGAATTCCCCATTGGCTGTGCTCTGCTTCCTTGAGAAATGGCCCAGTAGCAGGGATGAGTTTGTTCTCTTAGCCATTAGTGGCTAAGTCCTATTCTCAGAAGATAGAAAGCCTCCTTCTGTCCCTAGCAGTCTTTCTTTTTTGTTTTGAGAGGTGACATAACAGTGATTGAGTGCTTGACTCAAGCTAGACTGCCTGAGTTTAAATCTTTATGACTCTCATTAGAGGTATTCCTTGATGAGTTACTTTTCTGTGTCTCAGTTTCCACATCTGTAAAATGGAGATACTAATACTTATCTCAAGAGTTTTGTTATGAGGATTTAAACTGCTTGGAAGGGGGGATGGCACTGGTGCTGTTAAATTTTTTTTTTAATATTTTTTATTGTTTGTTTATTTTTGAGAGACAGTGTGAGAGGGGGAGGGGCAGAGAGATACAGAATCTGAAGCAGGCTCCAGGCTCTGAGCTGTCAGCACAGAGCTCGACGTGGGGCTCGAACTCACGGACCATGAGATCATGACCTGAGCCAAAGTCAGACGCTTAACTGACTGAGCCACCCAGATGTCCCATCTGTTAAATATTTTTATTGGTGATAGAGGACAGTTTCTGTTTTCTTTAACAGATTTAAATGGTTTCCCATTGCCAACGTCCTAGCTTCCCAGAATGTCGGACACAAGTTTGTTGTTGTTTTTTTCCCCTAAAGAGGTACCAAGTGCCTTCCCGGGACAAAAGGAAAATACTTTTTCCTCCTGGCTTCTTGCTGCCATCTCCCTACTTCCACACTTCTGCCTCAGTGCCTTAGAACCCTGGTCAACCTTCTCTGTTGTCTACTCAGCTCCAGCAGGAGTCACAGACCAAAGGTTTCACTGTCACTTTAAAAATAGTGTAGCATGGGTTACTTTTTTTGGTAGAATCTGGAGATGTGGCTTTGAATCTTTCCATTTGTTCTCTTTGGCATTGCCTTTTGCTTGTCCAGGCTCTGCTAGTGTGGTGGATCTAAACCCCAGACAGACAGGGGCCCTAAGCCAAGGAGCCAGCTTCTGTACCTAGCCAATAATTGGTGCTTTCTCTCCCAGGATTCTAATGGTGAAATTAATATTTCATCCAAAAATGTGACCGTTACAGAAGTTCTAGGAATGTTAGCTACTGTCTGTATTTTGGCCTTCAGTATATCCCAGACTAAACTCATTCTTAAATTTTTTCCTTTTTTTTTTTTTTAAATATTTATTTATTTTTGAGAGAGACACACACACACACACACACACACACACACACACACAGTGTGAGCTGGGAGGAGCAGAGAGAGAGGGAGACACAGAATCCGAAGCAGGCTCCAGGCTCTGAGCTATCAGTGCAGACCCTGATGTGGGGCTCAAACCCACAAACCGCCAGATCATGACCCGAGCTGAAGTCAGACACTTAACCGACTGAGCCACCCGGGCTCCTCCAGACTAAACTCATTCTTAAAATGCATTTTTTTCTTATATTTGGGTTTCTTACTATGATCAGTAGTAAGCCTTTCTCCTAGTTGATGTCTCTTATGTCACCCCACTGAAATATCTTCAGTGTTTCAATCATCTGTTCACTGCCTCTGAATTGGCCAGTATATTAAAGTCTATTTTGTGACTTTGACGTATTGTGTCTATTTTTTTAAAGTTTATTTATTTTGAGAGAGACAGAGACCATGCTAGCGGGGGAGGGGCAGAGAGGAAGAGAGAGAATCCCAAGCAGGCTCCGTGCTGCCAGCGCAGACCCCGATGCAGGGTTTGAATTCACAAAACTGCGAGATCATGACCTGAGCCAAAACCGAGAGGCAGATGCTTATGACTGAGTGAGCCACCCAGGTGCCCCTGACATTGTGTCTATTATGTGTGGAAAAGTTGGAAGGATCAGAATAAAGATGAAGGTAATTTCTCTCAAGACAAGCAGTCAACATATGAACTCTTCTACACTGGTCAGAATTTGTATCAACTCACTATCAGTGGAAAAGATGCTGCTCATTAAGCCACCATGAAAATCAAACTAGTTTTAAGCCTTCTGGAAAAAGAGGTACATGTTAGGAAATCCTCAGTGATGATGAGTCAGTCTAACTGATCCCAGATTGGCTCCATTTATCTACCACTGACCTAATCCTGCTTCTAACCTTCCATGGCACAGCCTTAGACATGCTTCTGTATCACAGGTCTTTGTACCCCACGTGCATTTGCCACTTCAGGTAGATTCCCAGGAAAGACTGACACTGGGTCTTGCTCGTTGCCAGCACTCCTGCCAGCATGGGAGTTATGGATGAGGGGGTAGGACTCCAGTACTCTGTTCTCTGTTTTTGGACACAGGGACAGGAACAGCACCTGACAAGTAGACTTGTTAGCCTTGTGTTCAGGGATTCATAAACTCTAATTTTTAACAGTCCTAAATTGTCATCTGAGCTCACTTAGTATAAAAATCCTTACTGGCTCTCTTACATCTAAACGATTGGGAATGGAAGAAAGTGAGTTTCTTTTGGAAAGTCACATCAGTAGTTCCCATCTCATTCTGGTCTTTGGTTTAATTATGACTTATCAAAGGGGTATTACCTAGCCGGTACTTTGAATTTCCTGAATAGATTTCCCTCTCGTTATGTAGGCAGAGGAAGTATCATTGACTTTTTTCACTTTCCTGGGCGTGGCCTGGGTACTGTCAGATTGCTTTGTTGTTTGCTGACTTCTTTTCCTTGATCTCTGTTTGGTATGATAATGAACAGCAAAGCTGAAAACTGGAGGGCTGTGTGTACACTTACAGGTAGGTTCCCATGCTGTGATGGCCAAAAGACCAGAAAGCCAGTTTCCTAGCGAAACAGACTGATGTTCTTTCTAGGAATTGCTTTCATTGAGAAAGAAAGGAAAGTGGAAAGGAAGATGGAGCGTTCCTAAACTTAGATTCCTAAATCAACTGTTTGTAGTTTCATGGGAAGACAAAATTAGGAACAACTATCCCAAAGGTCTTATCATTTCAGGTATCCAAGATGTCTATTCTAGAAAGTTTCTCCTTGATGGTACAATAAAGTTTTGACTTGTGTTTCAAATCTCAGACTGACCATGCATCTTTCTCTAATACCGGTCTACTTTAAGTAGTAGGTATCAATTTCGTGGACATGTAATGGTACTGATTTAGTGGAAAGTACTTTGAACTGGAGGTGGAAATACTGAATTAAATCCCAACCCTTCTTTCTAACATTGTACCTTTGAATTAGACTTTGAAACACTGACTCCTCTGTTCCTTCATCAGTCTAAGAGGATAATAAAATCCACCTCACAGGTGAGGATTGCATGAAATGTATGTGAGAATACCAAGCACAATGCTTCTTTGGAAAGTGGGAGTTTTTCTTACTGTGTGTGTGGGGGGGGAGGTATTTATCCATAGGTATTATGGATGTAATTGTTCCAAATTTTTTGCTCTTAGGCAAAACCTTGTGTAGATGGCCATTAATTCCTCTTATAATTAATGTTTAAAAAGCACTAAAACTACAGTGCTCGTCTAATGGAATAGTAAGCTCACATGGTTTGCTGTAATGGGATTTCGTACATGTAAGCTTCTGAAGAATTCATGGCAATCTTGGCATCTTTGCTCTTTGGTTAGTCAGTCTAAAGTGGGAGAGAACTGGAAGTAAGAGTGTTAAGGGAGTCGGGAGCCGTTTTTGCACAAAGTAAAGAATAATATTTTGGTAAAACATTGCATCTTGGTAAAAACCAGTTAGAAGAACACACTAAGTGGAGGTGACATCGTTATCATGCTGAGCACAAGAAGCATGGTGGGACACTGTCACCATATGCCTCCAAGTACACTGAACTGGGCTCAGCCTTCATGAGTTAACAGAAAGTTTGCCTATGGAGAAACTTGTTACTTCATTGTGTGGCACATCTAAGTAACAACCTAATGAGAGCAACAGAGGGAGGAGTATATAAACAAGTGGAAGTTGACATCATTTTCTTTTATCTGACAGTTCCTGGATCTTCCTAACCCTGTAGTCCTGTTCCTACTACTTCCTCTGTCCTCCTGGCTAGATTTCATAAAGCTTTTGCTTATTTATCACCCAAATGCCTACCTCGAGTTGAGGCTCCTTTCAAGCAAAGAGATGTGTGTGACAGAAGATGCCCTTTTGATCCAGTTTCTGCGCCTCTCCCCTAACTGGATGCCATCATTTGTTTCTCCCTTTTTGGCCTTTTATGTACCCAGGTGTGCTGGCCAAATCTCTTTAGAACAAACCCCATGGGATGAACATAGCCTAATGAGATCATTGTTGGTAAAATGTCCTTTTTCTGGGCTGAGGCTAAATATGACAGATGGGAAATTCAGTGTGTGGTGGCAGGATAGGCAGGAGCCGATGCTACCTATAGGCCTGACTGTCCCTGTCAGATGGGGTTGCTGCCAGCTTCCTGCGTTAAGGTAGGCTCCCCAGTGCATAGCACTTGAGTTCACCCTCCTTTTGTTAACTTGTGGAATATATTGGTTGGTGCAGTAAACAAGTTTCATAAACTACCTGCCCAGCGCACTGAAGAAAACACTCATCTAGGTCATCTGATGTTCTGACCCTAAATATGTGATTTTGCTTATTGCCTCTTTAGTTTTTATCCACATGCATGCTTTTATATAGTTGCACTCATTTTATATATTCCTTTTTTCCATCTGTGGCCATAGGCATTGTATGTATATATCTGTAGGGCTCACAAATTATATAGCACGATAGCTGCATAACATCTTTATGCAATGTTATTTCCCAAAGAGAAACTTCCAGGATCTAGATCCTAGGGTATGAACATTTTTTTAAATGTTTTTATTTTTGAGAGAGTGCAAGTGGGGGAGGGGCAGAGAGGAGGAAAGAGGATTCAAAACGGGTTCTGCATTGACAGCAGTGAGTCCCATCAGGCTTGAACTCACGAACCCCAAGAATACAACCTGAACCGAAGTCAGGTGCTCAACCAGCTGAGCCACTCAGGTGCTCCTAGGGTATGAACATTCTAATGGCTCTTGCTTTGTAATGTCATATTTAGTTTTCCAGAGGAGCAGTTCCTTTATAGTGGTTACCATTATGTCCACAAAACCCTTTAATTTTTTAATGAATTAAAAAAAATATTTTATGTATTTTTGAGAGAGTACAAGCAGGGGAGGGGTAGAATGAGGGGGACAGAGGATCTGAAGTGGGCTCTGTACTGACAGCAGTGATCCTGATGTGGGGTTCAAACTCACCACTAGATGATGACCTAAGCCGAAGTTGGACGCTTAACCAGCTGAGTCACCGAGGTTCCCCGTCTACAAACCCCTTTAAAAGCAAGGCTTTAAACGTTTAGCACAGGATATGTCTTTGCTTTTAGCTAGGTCTTTTCTTATTGCAGGGTTTATAAGCCACCTCTGGAAGGGACCAGCCTTGGAACACCTGGGTGACTCAGTCGGTTAAGCGCCCAACTTTGATTTCGGCTCAGGTCATAATCTCATGGTACGTGAGCTCGGACCCCACATCAGGCTCTGTGCTGTCAACGCAGAGCCTGCTTCCTATCCTCTGTCCTGTCCGCCCCCTACGCTCTCTGCCCTTCCCCCGCTCTGCACGCGTGTGCTCATGTGCACGGGCTCTGTCTCTCTCCCTCCCCTTCTCCCTCCCTCCTTCCCTCCCTCTCAAAAATAAATACACGTTAAAAAAAATTTTTTTAGGGGCGCCTGGGTGGCGCAGTCGGTTAAGCGTCCGACTTCAGCCAGGTCACGATCTCACGGTCCGTGAGTTCGAGCCCCGCGTCAGGCTCTGGGCTGATGGCTCGGAGCCTGGAGCCTGTTTCCGATTCTGTGTCTCCCTCTCTCTCTGCCCCTCCCCCGTTCATGCTCTGTCTCTCTCTGTCCCAAAAATAAAATAAAAAAAAAAAAAAAAAAAATTTTTTTAGAAGGGACGAGCCTTTCCTAGTTAAGCTAGCAGGAAACATCTACTCTGTTGGGCTGTTGTTGGGTGTACATAGTCACCAAATGCATTTTTGTGTCATTTGTTTCTACCCTCTCACCTCAGATGTGATTGCTCAGTTTGGAGCTTCCATCATAGTTTTTGCTGGTAGAATATTGTAGAAGCCCAGTCTGTATATTATTAGTCACTTAACAAAAAGTCCTGGTATGTTTAGAATGACTGTTTCTCTTTGGTTTCTTTGCTCCTTCGAAAACAAAAACATCAAACAAGAATAAAGAAAGTACAGTAGCCAAGAGCTTCTACTTGAACCTTCTGTCAGGATTGTTTGTTTAAAGCATTATAAGTTTCCATGGTTTCATGTCATCTTAGGGTATCTTGTGAGTTGATCTTGTGAAATGAACCCTTGTGGTCCCTACTCTGGGCTAACTCTTTCTTTTCCTTTTTTTCCTTTTTACAGTGAACATAAAGATTCTGAAAAGAAACACAAAGAGAAGGAGAAAACCAAACACAAAGATGGAAGTTCAGAAAAGCATAAAGACAAACACAAAGACAGAGACAAGGAAAAACGAAAGGAGGAAAAGGTACAGAACTTTCTTTCCAATGAGGAAGGAAGAGCTGTGAGATGTACTTTTCATTTTCTTTATCTACAAAAGCAGGTAATGAAAGTACCTTCATTGCATAGTAAAATCCCTTGGCCTTTGAGTGAAAAGGTCTCTGTCAGGAGACTTTGGCATCAGTCACAGTCTTAAGCAATGAAGACCAAAGCCCTTTACCACTGAATTTCACAGAACCAAATCTATCCATATCGTTATCTTACTTTATTTTATTTTATTTTTTTTTTTTAATTTTTTTTTTTTTTTAAATTTTTTTTTCCAACGTTTTTTATTTATTTTTGGGACAGAGAGAGACAGAGCATGAACGGGGGAGGGGCAGAGAGAGAGGGAGACACAGAATCGGAAACAGGCTCCAGGCTCCGAGCCATCAGCCCAGAGCCTGATGCGGGGCTCGAACTCACGGACCGCGAGATCGTGACCTGGCTGAAGTCGGGCGCTTAACTGACTGCGCCACCCAGGCGCCCCTCGTTATCTTACTTTAAATGGCATATGGATAAATGAAGAATGTAGAGTTTCTGGAAATGTCAGCTTTCTTTCGTGGGGAAAATAATTCTGTTTTTGGGAGAAGGCATAATGCCATGTTGGTCTTTTGTTGAATGAAGGTCCTTCCTGAGTGAAAACTTAGTGATGCTGGTGCCCTTTGTGGCTTTTGGTTCCAGCATAACCAGTACAAGCCTTCTCAAAATGGCTAGGCTCATCTGGCTGCAAATGAGTGGTAAATCATTAAAAAAAAAAAAATCATTTTTATTTTAGTTTCTGAGAAAATAGTGTTGGTACTTGGTAAATTCAGACAATATGAAATAGAGAATGTAATGAAAATTACACCTTCTTTCACCTCTTGCTCATTGTCCTTCATCTTTACCTTTTGTTTTGTTTTTTATTTTCTCTGCACACTGCCAAGGGCAAATCCTTGAGAGGTGGAGTATATTTATTGAGGGAGGGGGACCTGCCATCATTTAATGATAAAAAACTGTCATTTTGAAGGGAAACATTTCTTAGTAAATTGGATAATTCACCCTGAAGAACTGTAAAAAATGAGTCTTAGGAAAATGTCAAGACCTTTAGTTCACCTGTTCAGTTTTGCTAATAATAAGTCCATCTGTGATCAAGAATTGAGGCCACATGTTCTCAAATCAGAGCGAGGCTTCTTCAAATTTAGTCCTGTCAAGGTACTAACCAGTTACTATTATTTTCAGGTTAGAGCCTCTGGGGATGCAAAAATAAAAAAGGAGAAGGAAAATGGCTTCTCTAGGTAAGACTCCTCTGCTACCTTGGCTGTTCTTTCTCTTGGCCAGCTATGCATGTTGTAGTGTTGTCTGAACTTAAATAAAATATACTGACTTGACCCACCTCTAGGTTCCCAAGGAGGTCAGTAGTGAGAGGACTTGCTCTAAGCCAATCTAAGCATTTCCAAAGTGTCATTTAGTGAAACTGACCAGCACATTGTCCAGAAGGCTATTTTCAGTGGAGAAAATTGACAGGAAGAAATTTGTAAAAATTCAGATATAATTTACATACCATAAAATTCACCCTTTAAAGGTGTACAGTTTGGGGTGCCTGGGTGGCTCAGTTGATTAAGCGTCTGACTTTGGCTCAGGTCATGATCTCACAGTTCGTGGGTTTGTGCCCCGCATTGGGCTCTGTGCTGACCGAGCCTGGAGCCTGCTTCAGATTCTGTGTCTCCCTCTCTCACTGCCCCTCCCCACCTCTGAAAAATAAACATTAAAAAAAATTTCTTAAAAAAAAAAGTGTACAGTTTATTGGTTTTTAGTGTATTCACAAGGTTGTACAGCCTCCCCCTACCCCACTTTCTAATTTCAGAGCATTTTCATCACCCCCAAAAAGAAACTTCATATTCAGTCAGTAGTAATTATGGATTTCTTGAAGAAAACTCTACTCTGAATTCCTCCTTAGTAATACAGTAATCCCCCCTTATCCACAGTTTTGCTTTCTGTGGTTTCATTTAGCCACGGTCAGGAAGTAGATGATCCTCCTGACATACCGTCAGAAGGGCGGTAGTAGCCTTAATGCTACGCACAGTGCCGACATCATTCACCTCACTTCATCCTATCACATAGGCATTTATCATCTCACATCAGCACAAGAAGGATGAGTATAGTACAGTAAGACATTTTTAGTGAGAAAGAGACCGCATTCACATAAATTTTATTATAGTGTTTTATAATTGTTCTGTTTCATTATTATTATTAATCTCTTGCTGTGCCTAACTTATAATTTTATTGCAAGTATGTATGTATACGAATAAACATTGCATATATAGGGTTCAGTACTCTCCGGTTTGAGGCATCTACTGAGGGTCTTGGAATATATCCCCTGTGGACAAGGGGGCACTACTGTATTCTGAGGCTCATCTGTAGAAGCTTACTTGATATATGTTTTAGGGATTGGTGTAGATTTGAGTAGAGATACATGATTTCTTTTCACGAAGAAGAGGAAAATGCACTCTCGAGTTTGGTTTTCCTGTACTGTTTTTGCCATTTTGATTCTCTTCATCAACCTTAGCTCCCTAAAAAAAACATGAAAGTCCCCTCTGGTTTCAAAAAATAAAAAGTTTATGGTCATATATTCTCATTTGTTCTATTGAATGACAGAATGGTTTTTCTGAGAGTTGGTGGAAGGGTTTGCATATTAACTAGAGCACAGTGTTGGGGAATTTTGCCTCCTTGGAACTTCGAACTTTCAGTTTCGTTTGAGAACAGTTTTGAAAATTCTGCTGTGTACTCTGAGTCCATAGACTAGGAGAAACAGGTGCCCTCTTCAGGCACATTTTGTAACTGTTCTAGGAATGCAGAATAATACAAGTCAAGAAGCATTAGAGCTGAAAGCCTCCCTAGTTGTTCTGATTTCTCACAGTGAGTACAGGGTAGCTATTTGCTGCCAAGAGACCACCTAGGACTTTCATTAAACTAACACTAAGATACAAATAGACTCTCTGGACTTGGTGTGTAGTCCAGGATTCAGTTTCAGAAATTCCATGTTAGAAGATCAGGAACACAGCCTTCCAGGCAGCCTTCCATTCACTTTGCCAGACTGCTTGCTAGCTTGCAGGGTTTTTTTTGTGGACCAATCCAGATGCTTTACTGGGTGGAACACAGTTTTACAGTAAATTGTTTTACAAGTTCTTCCTTCAGGCCTAGTAACCCTTCCCACATGTTGTTAACTTCACCTGTGATAGTACTAGGATCTAGCATTTACTTAACTAGTTGGGTGAATGACAGTGTTTCTTTCCTTCTGGTACAAAGTGTTTGGAGATACTGGACTCTTGACACTATGTTAGTAATTTCCGTGGTGAGGAGAAAGCAGCTATAGAGATTGGCATTTGAGGAGTGTGCAGGTATAAGGAAGAAAAACTGATCTCTTTAAACATTCAGATTCTGTTCCAAGCAAGCGGATCCAGTATCCTTGGGGAATTGTGGGGTGGTAGCATTGAAACCCTGTGAATATCTTGAGTGTTCTTGGCAGCTGACTCTGGATACTTATCTCTTGGACCCCTTAGAAACAGATGGTTTCATGTTGGGAGGCATTCCCTGTACTAAGTTAGCTTTGTTGTTGCTTCTGTCTGTGAACTGTGAGGTTTTGCTGACTTATGCCAGGCCAGGGAACATCCCAAGGTTTGGTGATTGCTGGTCCCATGGTTTTGTGTTTTGTTTTTTTTTTTTTTTTTTTTTTTAACTTGTTCCTTCCTCTTTCTGGTTCAAAATAGTTGTCTAAGAGAATCATCTTTTTGTATTCAGAAGGCAAAAAGTCTTAACAAAAATAGGGCAAGGCACTCTCCTGTGTATAAAGTAAGTAAACTCTGGGAGGAAGTTGAACGATGAATAGATTTGGCTTGGAATGGCTGCAGTTTGTTGTCATTTAGCACATGCACTTCTTTTGTTGTAATGTGAGCTTAGTTATTTTTCCATGTAACTAAGGTTATTTTCCATTAGAATCTTAAGATACAAGTTCGAGAAATAAATTTTTATTCCCTTCCTTATAAAAGCTGTATTTAGCTTTTGGTACTAGAATAATCAGTTCGCATCATTGGTGAGTTTAGATACATGTTCATGTTGTGGTTTGGGTCATGCTGGCAAAGACAGCGAAGATGCAGTAGGAAAGAATACTGACTTAGATTAAGGAGTCCTGATCCCAGATTTTGATATTGCCTGTTCACCTGTAAAATGGCGGGCAATACTGTCTACTTCACAGTAGATACTTCTGTTCTACTTCTCACAGTAGTGAGAATTAAGTGTAAGGAAGTGAAAACCTTTATAATTTGTACAAGTGCATGTTGTTATCCTTGTATTAACTACTTCTCAGTGAGATGATTTATCCCTACTTTGCAGTACTTAACAAACTATAGACATTCCCAGTCTCATTAACTAGTCTTTTTTCCCTCTTCAGTCCACCACGAATTAAAGATGAACCTGAAGATGATGGCTATTTTGCTCCTCCTAAAGAGGATATAAAGCCATTAAAGAGACCTCGAGAAGAGGATGAGTGAGTATTTCTTATTCCTTGATTTTTGGAAACAAAAAAGGATTTGTTTAAACAGTAAATGCGATGTATGTCTCTCCAGTTTGCAGAAAAATGGCATTGATTGACTTTAGTCATTTGGAATTTGTGATTAATGGTCTGGGCAGCTTAGTCATCTTTGATTTATAAATGTAGGCTTTGCTAAGCAAATAAGTAGTGTACCTGACTGATGCTTAATGCAGAAATATTTATCTTTTTATTATTTTTTCATATTAAAAAGGTAATGCCTGTTTATTGTAAAAATTTCAAATAATATAAAGTTCATCAAGAACATTTAAATTATTCAAGTTACTTTAAATTTATTATCTCCTACCACAGATAAGTTTTCACTGTTAAAGCAATTTTTCCTAGGTTCTGTGCCTGTCCATGCATTCTAAGTGAAGTTTCAGTGTATAGAGATAATAAAATTGCTCTTAAAACAATTATTTGAGGCTTGTGTGTACCTCTTTCTCAGATTCAGTGAGGTTAAGTTCTACTCATTATAATTTCAATCTTGAATAGCTTCTTATACTCCAGGAATCTATAAAAGATTTATGATAGAAAGTGGGTGGAAAGGGAGGAGGGAAAATACTTGGTGAACTCATTTGTATTCACTTAGAATGCATATAGTATTTCTTTCCTCCCCTTTCCAGGTAGGTATTACTTTGTGGTAGCTGTTGTTGCGCTGGGCATTTGGTCCCCAGACTTTCATCTTCTAGTGGTGTCTGTTTCTGTAGATAGCCCTCCATCCCCCATCTCTTCCAGGCTTGTATATAATATAAATGTTTTGTTCTATGTAGGACTATAACTGTTAGTCCTTGTTAGGCCTTCTTGACTTTCTCCATTCCTGTTCTGACTGTGGAATCAATCCCCAGCCAAGAATAATAGTCATGCCTGCTTTGGAAGCCTCCAAGAGGAGTTTGGAGGTCCTGGTCCTGTTGGTGAGAACTACTGAGTCAAAGTTGTGTTAATTGCATATTCATGTTCCCCTTTGTAGTGCTGATTATAAACCTAAGAAAATTAAAACAGAAGATCTCAAGAAAGAGAAGAAACGAAAACTGGAGGAAGAAGAGGTTAGTAAAGAGACTGTGGCCCTTGGAGGCTTGGGTTTGGAATAGGGAGTTTTCCATAAAACAGCTTTTGAAGGCAGGTGAGTTTTAGGAATTTATTGGTCTTTCGTAGGGGAACTGCTAAGAAAGACGTGTAACAGTTGCTGTGGCACTGCAAGTTTTAAGATCTTTCTTAGCCTTCGTGGGTGACTGCCCATAGCTCTGCTGCTAGCTGATGTTCTTGGAGAAAGTACACCATCTTCATACCTGCAGAGGAAGTGTTAACAAGAAATCATACTTTGGCTTACAACCTAGAAGACTTTTCCCTAAGAATGCTTTTTAGTGCTGTCATATCTAACAAAGCTTGCTCATCACTTACTTAGGGTAACTCTCCGTGTTTAAAGGTCTTTAATGGGTGCCGCTTGGACATATGATGCAATCCAAGCTCTTTACCACAACTCCTCCAGATCTGGCCCCTGCATCTGGTACCTCCCTTCATCTTGTGCCTCTTCTCTAATTTAGCTTGTTCCAGACACACTGAACTCCTTTGTTTCTTTTCCACACTGGATTCTTTTGTGCTTCATGGCTTTGTGTAGCACATGCTGTTCCCTCTGTCTGGAACACACATGCTCTTCCTCCCTTCTTCTCCTGGCTTATCACCTTCCTTAACATCTCAGCTCATCACAAGTACTTTTCTAGGGGTTCGGTTTTATGCTTGTAGTAGATTTAAAATAATATGGTCCCTTCTTTTGACACTTCCTATTTCTTATACTAAAGAGTTATTATTATTAGCAAGTAATTCAAGTGAAAGATGTTAGAAGATCACAGGAGTCTTACATCTTGCATTCTCAGAAGGGGTTGAATGAGTTCTTGGCTCTTATGCTGTGTTTGTGGTTAGCCATGGTCATGGGCAAAATGGATTCACAGGTATTAAGTCACTAGCACATCAGAGTATGAGCAGTAAAGATAGTAATAGGAGCAGTGGGTTTTAAGAGTAATCTATTATAGTAGTAGTAAAATTTATAATAATTAAAATTAAACATAATAGATGCTTACTGTGTGCCAGACACTATTAGTGCTTTAAATGAATGATTGATTTCATTTCATCCTTACAATCACCTTTAAGAGGTAAATACTGCTACTATCGTCTCTCCATTTTACAGATGCAGAGACTGAGGTATAGAGAAGCTGAATCATTTGCTTGAGTCCTACTTACTACTAAGTAGTAAAGCCAGGATTCAGTCCCATGCACTCTGATTCCAGAACCATTACACTAGCTACCATGTTATCTTGTCTCCTGCGTGTCTTTGCTGATCTTTTAACTCCACGGGAGGGGAGAAGAGTCTGAAGTGAAATCACATTAAGATTATTAATGAGAAGGAGAGCCATAGAGAGATGATCAGGTCCTAAGTTAGGAAACTGGTTTTCCTGACTGCTAGCCCGTTCTTAGCAGTGTCAGCTTATGAGCACCCTCTCAAGGAATCGAGAGTGAAATGCTGAGTGGTTGTGGTAGTCACCCCACTTTTGTGTAGATTATCAGTACAGACTAGTGGGTAAAGAAATACACACAACTTTAGCTTTTCCATGCTTTCTGTACTTTAGGCCTTTGCTGCACTAATGTAAAATAATACCTTTTTCACAGTTTAGAAGGAGGTAGTAATAACTGCTTTAAACCGTTTGGAAAAAAGGACGCTTAACTTTATTTTTAATTGTCCTTTTCAGCAACCCTCTTCCTACAGGGGAGGAAAAAAACCACACAGGCTGAAAGACCTAGAGTTAATACACAGTCTTATTATGGCCAGTACCCTAGATGGCAGGAGCAGTCCTGAAACCTCACTAACTGGCTGTGGTTTTTTTTCATTTCTGGGAATTGTTGGGAAGTCTCTTGGTGACTGATTATCCCATTTTGAGGCTTGAAAACATACAGTGTAGCCAGTGGTTTCTTGATGGGACCATCTGCATGCGTGTTCAGAAGCTGTAGGGAGAATGTCTTAACTGAAAAACATTTCCCTTTCCTGTGGTGTGTTTCAGCCTAAATAGTAAACATTATCTGGATTATATGATCCTCTAGTACTTTCTCTTCCCAAACATACATTTATATTCTCCATTCCTATTTTAAAATAGTTTGGTATCATAGTCCTTCCCCTTCCTTCTACCCCAAAAATCATTTGCTTTAAAATCCTGAGTTTGGGGCGCCTGGGTGACTCAGTTAAATGTCCGACTACAGCTCAGGTCACGATCTCGCGGTTCATGGGTCCGAGTCCTGCGTCAGGCTCTGTGCTGACAGCTCAGAGCCTGGAGCTTACTTCGGATTCTGTGTCTTCCCCTGTCTCTGCCCCTCCCCCACTCATGCTCTGTCTCTTTGTTTCTCTCTCTGTCTCTCCCTCTCTCAAAAACAAATGAACATTAAAAAAAGAGTTTTTAAAAAATCCTGAGTTTATCCTGATTGTTATATCCTGTCATGTAGTCCTAGAATGTTTATATATTCCAGTCATTCCCATGAGTCACACTATTATTTTTCTGGTAATAGCAGCTATCTAGGACCTTGAACAAGTGACCAAACCCTGTTTTGGAGTTTTCCTTGATTATAACTGGAAAAGGTCAAACTGTCGATAAAGGTCTTGATTCAAGCCCTGCCATTCTGTAATTGATTTTAAGAGGACTCAAAACCACCTTTCAGAGCTACATAAAACTTGCTGAATAAGAAGTTATCTTGGATAGTTAGGACAAAGGAAAATATTCTTTAAGAGTTTAGATCCTGTGGAGCAGGACCCCTACCTGTTGAATAACACACTTTTTACTGGATGTGTGTGTTTTGAGATTAATCTCCTGTGTTACTGAGTTGTATTTGTTTATGTTTGTGCCACAATGACAACTCATCTAGGGTCACAGTTCAAAGAAGAGCCATAGAGAAATACATTACTGTACTAGGAATTGGTGATCATTTTAGGACCTCTCAAATACTTGTTTACTGCTTCGTGACTCTATATGCAAGCAACAGTGATAGTTAATATTCCCCCACTAGACTCCATCAGGAATTTCCTTTCAAATTGTATATAAGTGTCTAATACAAGGCCTATACCCATTATTTGATGGTGTTGGGAGAGGTTTAAAAACGAGTGAGGGTAATACATTGGGATTACTCTCTATTAGCAGTGCTCTCCCAAACATTCCTCTGAGGCTAAAAAATATACGTATAATTTCCTAGACTCTTCCATGCATGGTGAATGTTTTTAACTACTTTCTTAGGTAATCATTTGTCAGGGAATTTTGGGAAATACTGCTCTAGAGAAAAGGACCAGTAAATTTTCATTCATTTATTAAATTGAGAGGATTGGATTTAGGAACCTCTCCACTTGTAATATTCTGTGGTTCCAGTTTTTCTTCCTAATGGCCCCTCAGAACTACTTCTAAAAATGTGATTGGTACTTACTTAAGTGCTTTCTCACCATGTTTCTTTGTAGGATGGTAAATTGAAAAAACCCAAGAATAAAGATAAAGATAAAAAAGTTCCTGAGCCAGATAGCAAGAAAAAGAAGCCGAAGAAAGAAGAGGAACAGAAGTGGAAATGGTAACATGGCAGCCCTGGTTACAGTGTCCACTCTTGGGTTCCACGGCCTAACTGAACAAAAGTGTTATTAAAATTTAATAGCCTGATATTTGGAGGAGGAGGAAAGTACTTAAAATCTTTCCAGAATAACATGCTGAAATAAGTTTTCTAGGTCCTAGCAAACATCCTAGTGAAAGCATTAACTACGTTTCAACGTACTGGTTGTCAAAATTTGGTCCCACCCTGGAACAGAATGAACTACAGAAGGAGAGAGAGAGAGAGAGAGAGAGAGAGAGAGAGAGAGAGTGTGTGTGTGTGTGTGTGTGTGTGTGTGTGTGTGTGTGTGTGTGTGTGTTAGAGGAATTGGCATATGAAGAAAGTTGCATTTAAAATGATAGAGAAAAGATGGATTATTCTATAAATCAGGTTCAGGAAACTGCCTATTTATAGGTTTAAAAAATAACCTCCACAAGAAAATCTGGATGAATATTTTATAATTGTAGAATAACGAAGACCTTTTGAAGCAGGATATATAACCAGAGCCATAAGGAAGAGATTTATAAAATTGGTCTATCGAAACTAAAATGTTGCATATGGCCGACAAATTCATGGCATTAAAAACAATCATAAGGGAAAATACTTGCAGAGGACTGAGATTCTTAATATGAAAAAAGGTCTTTTAACATAAATATGAAAGGAACGGTCTTAGAAAAGTGATCAGTAAAACATCTTAGGATAGGGGAAAAGAAAGATGCCAAGAACAATAATCAATGATACATCTTTTTGTTTAATGTCTTTCAGATTAGGAAACAATGCGTATCAAAATATCTAGGGTTGTAATTAAGAAAACAAGTGTCATCGACAATGGGAGTGAAGATTTAGTCTTTATGGGAGGAGTAGAGTAGTAACAGGGTACTTCTGAAATGTGTTTAGGTGGGAAATTTTATTTTTTAATAAATTTAGCTATTTAGAATTTTGAAGTAAACAAGTATTTTTAATACTGATATGTTTTTTAAGCTATTTATTTGAGAGGGAGAGAGAGCACGAATGGGGGGAAGGGCAGAGAGAAAATCCTAAGCAGACCCCATGCTTGTCAGTGTGGAGCCCGACGTGGTGCTTGATCCCACGAACTTGATCTCCCATGAGATCATGGCCTGAGCCAAAACGAAGAGTCGGACGCCCAACTGACTGAGCCACCCACGTGCCCCTAATACTGATATTTCTTACAACTTTTTTTAATTTTTTTTTTTTTAATGTTTATTTATTTTTGAGACAGAGACACAGCATGAGCAGGGAAGGGGCAGAGAGAGAGGGAGACACAGAATGTGAAGCAGGCTCCAGGCTCTGAGCTGTCAGCACAGAGCCCGACGCGGGGCTCGAACTCACAAACTGTGAGATTATGACCTGAGCCGAAGTCGGACGCTTGACCGACTGAGCCACCCAAGAGGCGCTCCTCTTACAACTTTTTAACTACTGTATAATTATATATAATTTATAGTTGTGTTGAAAAAAATTTGAATGATCCAGAGGTGTACAAGTTAGAAAAAAATGAGTTCTTTTTCCCATTCTCGTTTTTCCTTTCCAACTCTGAAGTAACTACCATTCATAGTTTGGTGTGTAGAGTTTTAGACCCACTAGTATGCGTTTCCTCTGTGGCTTTTGTAATTTGGAACAGTAATCTCCCCAACACAGCATGTCTGAGGAAAAGGGAAGGATCAGTCACCAGGGAGGTGACTGAGAGGAGCAGAGCTAAAGTGGCAGAAATGCTCAACACAGCTATGTAATTGGCATAGTTGGTTTGAGCATATGTGGGGTTAAAAGGAAAGTCTAGAAACAGAAAGTCACAGAGCAAAGGAATCCTGGGCCAGAGTCAGGAAACAAAAAGATGTGTGTTTTTATTTTCTTCAGAGTTTTTCAGAGATAGACTGTTGACTGTTTTAAGATAAAATGAAATGATTATGTAAATTAGGGGTTGTTATTAGGAGTCACGAGAATGGTGAGGTAGTGATCAGTTAAGTGTTTGCTGAACCAACAAGTTTATTTCCTGGTCATCACTAGCTCCCTGCTGTCTTCCCCCTTCCTGTGGAGCCTTGGCTTTTATTGGGCCCTGAAGCAGACATTCTCTTGTCCTGGTCCAGCCTTGTATGTGTGGAATTAGATAACCCTTGAAGAGTGTAATAGTCTAATTTTGCTTCTGTGGTTGAAATCCTTATCAGTGTTGCCACACATTAATCCCGAGAGACCATGACCTTTGATTTTTATATTCTTATTTTGGTTTAAGTGGGACTGCTTAGTCTTTCACTGAAGATGGTTGGTTTGGGGGTGAGCTGTCTTTACTATAGCCTCCAATGCATGCTATCCTCATACATTGTTAAATTTTGTGCTTTCTTAAGCACATTGCTTGTTGGCACACTGTAAGTTTTTAGAAGTAGAGAACAAAAATGATTGGCCTCTTAACTGATAGCTTGCCCGTTCTTCCTTTCATGGTAGGTTGTGTACTGTACTCTGAAGTCAGTTTTCTAGTCCTCAGTGTCTGCCTGCCACTGGCAGCATAGTCAGGGACCTTAAGTGGAAGATACTCTCATTTTTATTATTCCTCTTGGCATCCCACTGAAAGTGTTACACACTTCACCAGGCACATATGAAGAACTTTTTTCTCCCCCACCCCTCTTACCCACCCCGCAAAGTCTGCAGACTTGTTAATCTTGCCGAAAAGAAACCAGAAAAACTTTGATCTTTATCTTCCTCACTTTGGTAATTGTGGAGAGGGGAAAATGGTTCAGATCCCCTCTGGGTTTTATTTTTTCACATTTCCCCCATACAAACCATGTTACAAGTGCTTGTGGTATGCTCAGGCTTGTCTGTGAAGACCTATTTACCCAAGAGCCCCCCTGTTTTTGAGGGTTACTCTTTGTAGGTGTATGGGGTTTCAGTTCTTGAGTTAAACACACTTTTCTGTCAGGACTGACCTGTCGGAACAGAAGTCCCATGTTTGTTCTAAACAGATGATTCTTCACAAAAAGACCTAGAAACTGGGGTGTTCGTTTGCTGTATTAGGTATGACTTTAAATGGAGTTTTCAGTCTTTTTCAGCAAAGGCAAAATGCTGTAAGGATTTAGGATTGTAATGTAAGGAATTAGTGTTGAAAGACCAGGACTCAGAAATATAATCAGTAATAGTGATAATTAAATTTATGGAATATGAATTGATACTCTCCTCAAACCAGAGAAACTGTCCTTGATTCCAGAGATTAGCTTCAAGAAAGCTGTAGTAACTGAGCTTTATTTCTGAAATTTTAAAAATTACGCATTTACGGTGTACTGTGAGGTGCTTCTTAACTGCGAGGGAGCTTGATTTCACACAGCACATGGATGTTTACCTTCCTGTCTTACATACATTTCTAGCACATTTCCACCTTCCCCTTTTCAAGCGTATTTTACTATCCATTGGTACCTACTTTGAATTCATAAGTCAAGTCTGCCATAAAGAAGTCATTTTGGTGTCTAGGTACATGTTTTTCTTAATTTTATTGGTGAGCCATTGATGTAGGCCTAAAAGGGCAATACTACTGTTTTCATATTTACAGTAATAGTTGTTGATCCGATGATATCAGCCTGTTGAAGGATATGGTCTCTTTCTGTTTAAACTGAGGTTTAGTGTTGAGTGATTCACTGAATCTCTTATTTTACTTAAATGGTAGAGAAGTTATTGTGAGTCCTCAGGATGAACATGCTGGAATAGGAAAAATTATAAAAACAGTTTGGAGTCTTAATTTAAAAACCACTGGAGGGCGCGTGGGTGGCTCAATTGGTTAAGCGTCTGACTCTCGGTTCTTGGTTTCATCTCAGGTCATGATCTCACAGATCATGGGATCAAGGCTAGGGTCAGGCTCCACAGCTGGCAGTGTGGAGCCTGCTTGGGATTCTCTCTCTCTCCCTCACTCTCTGCCTACCCCTCCCCTGCTCATGCTGTCTCTGTCTTTCTCAAAATAAATAAATGAACTTTTAAAAAAAAAAAAAAAAGAACACTGGAGTTGGGGTACCTGGGTGGCTCAGTTAAGTGTCTCACTCTTGGTTTTGGCTCAGGTCTTGATCTCACGGTTCGGGGGATCCAGCTCCCCTGTCAGCCCAGAGCCTGCTTGGGATTCTTTCCCTCCCTCTCTTCTCCTACCCTTCCCCCCCAAACAACAACCACCACCACTGGAGTTGATGAGAAGAATGGAACCGAGTCCCAGTATAAGGGAAAACGTGGTGTTCTCAGTCTCCTCACTGTCACTCTGGCAGTGCTGCACATAGGTTTCTTGCAGTTGCTTTCATATACATGCCTACACACATAATACATATATACGTACATGTGGATTTTTTTATGATTTGGAGAGTAACAGACTCTGGGATTTGGATGGGTTCCTGCATCTAAGCCTTTCTGTGCCAGTGTCTAGTTGGGAGATTCTGCCAGTTTCATATGTAGAAGTGGTAGGTTGGTTATTGAGGATCTTCGATGCAGTGCTCCTTCTAGATTTAAGATTCTGTTAAATCTTTGAGGTTTTTTTTTTTTTTTTAATTTTTAGTTATAAAATACAAAAACCTAGAACTTGCCATATTAACCATTTAAGTGTGCGGTTAAGTGGTACTAAGTACATTCACATTGTTGTGTAACCCTTAGCACCATCCCATCTATCTCCAGGACTGTTTTCATCTTACAAAAACTGAAACTCTCTCTCATTCCCCTTTCTCCTGGCTCCTGGTAACTACCTTTCTGCTTTCTGTTCTTTGAATTTGATTACATAACCTCATGTAAGTGGAAATATACAATGTATGGCCTTTTGTGACTGGCTTATTTCACTTAAGAAAATGTCTCCAAGGTTCATCTGTGTTGTGGCATGTGTCAGATTGTCCGTCTTTCCCAAGGCTGAATAATATTTCATTGTATGTATAGACCACATTTCAATTACCCATTCATCTATTGATGGATCCTTAGATTGTTTCCACCTTTTGGCAGTTGTGCATAGTGGTGCTATGAATGTTGGAATGGAATGTTGCTGTGAATTTGTTTAAATATCTGCTTTGAATTGTTTTGGGTATATTCCTAGGAATGGAATTGCTGGACCATGTGGTAGTTCTGTGTTTAACTTTCAAGCACTCATTCACTATACTGCTTTCCACAGTGGCTGCACAGTTTACATTCTCACCAACGGTGCACAGGATTCTAATTTCTCCATATCCTCATCATCACTTGTTATTTTCTGGTTTGTTTTTGTTTTGATGATAGTCATCCTAATAGGTGTGAGCGAAATCTCATAGTTTTCTTTTATATTTCCTAATGACTGGTGATGTGGAACATTTTTTTTCAGATGCTCACCAGCCATTTGTATATCTTTGGAGAAGTGTGTATTCAGGTCCTTTGCCTATTTAAAAAAAATATTTTTTTAGTGTTTTTTTTTAAATTTTTGAGACAGAGACAGAGCATGAGCAGGGGAGGGGCAGAGAGAGAGGGAGACACAGAATCGGAAGCAGGCTCCACTCTCTGAGCTGTCAGCACAGAGCCCAACGTGGGGCTCGAACTCACGGAGTGTGAGATCATCACCTGAGCTGAAGTCGGATGCCTAACCAACTGAGCCACCCAGGCACCCCTCCTTTGCCTATTTTCTAATTGGATTGTTTGTTGTTTTTATTGTTGTAGTTCTTTATTTTGGATATTAATCCTTTATCAGATAATAATGCTTTGCAAATATTTTCTCTCATTTGTGGGTTGTCTTGTCACTCTGTTGATTGTGTCCTTTGATGTGCAGTTTTTAACTTTGTAGTCCAGTTGGTCTTTTTCTTTTGTGGCCTGTACTTTTGTTGTCTTAGCTAAGAAATCATGGCTTAATGCAGAGTCATGAAGCTTTTGCCCTTCTGTTTTCTTCTACAAGTTTTATAATTTTAGCCTGTCTGTGTCTCTGATCCATTTTGAGCTTATTTTTGCATATAGTGTAAGGTAAGGACCCAATTTCATTCTTTTGCATGTGAATGTCTAGTTTTCCCAGCGCCATTTGTTGAAAAACCTACTTATACTCCATTGAATGGTCTTGGTACCCTTGTCAAAAATCATTTGATCATCTCCGTTGACTTTGGTTTTATAGTGATGCTCTTTTTACAGTAATTTGGTATGTGTAATTTTTATTTGATGTTTCTGAACTTCGTTTAAAATATTGGAGTTAGGGGCACCTGGGTGGCTCAGTCAGTTGAGCATCTGACTCTCAATTTCAGCTCAGGATGGTCTCAGTTGTGAGATCGAGCACCACAGCAGGCTCTGTGCTGGGCACGGAGCCTGCTTGGGATTCCCACACCCTGCCCTTCACTGGCTTGTGGGTGCGCTTGCTATCTCAAGATAAACAAATACTTAAAAAAAAATAAGGGGCGCCTGGGTGGCTCAGTCAGTTAAGTGTCCAATTTTGGCTCAGGTCATGATCTTGCAGTTGCGCGTTCAAGCAGAGCCTGGAGCCTGCTTCGGAATCTGTGTCTCCCTGTCTCTGCTCCTACCCCTCTTGTGCTCTCTCACTCTCTCAAAAATATATAAACATTTTTTTAAAATTATAAAAAATAAAATATTGGAGTTGGAAAAAATATTGTAGTTAGAAGATGATAAATAATATGCATAGTTAGCCTTTAGGAGTATTCTGTAGAACTTTAGAGCTTTTTAATTTTAAAGTAGAAATAGTGAAGATTAAAATTTATGAAGTTTTAAAATATCTTATTCTGAGGCATCTGACCCTCGATTTCGGCTTAGGTAATTATCCCAGGGTCATGGGATTGAGCCTTGTGTTGAGCTCTGCGCTTGGCCTGGAACTTGCTTAAGGTTCTCTCCCTCTCTCCCTGCCTCCCCCCCCTCTTTCCCTCTCTCTCCCTCCCTCCCTCCTCTTTCCCTCCCCCCCCCCCCCACACTGTCCCACTCCCTCCCTCCATCCCTCTCCCCCATTGGCACTCTTTCTCTCTCTCTAAAATAAAACAAAAAGTAATAATAAAATATTCTATCTGTAAGACAACTGACTCTTAAAAAAACAAAATGGTAATGATGGTGAGAGGGTCTAATTCAGAAAAAGAAAGACTTTGAGACCTATCAGCCAATTTCAATTCATGATCCTTAATTGGACCCTGGCCTATAAAATACATTTTGAGTATAATTGGGAAGTTTTTAGTATGGTCTAGGTATTAGAATGAAGCTAATTTTGTTAGATATGATAGTATCATAGTTATGTGAGAGAATATTTTTACAGGTGAACTATTTAGAGGTGAGGTATCATATCTGCAGTTTACATTGCTGAAATGGTTCAACAATGGTTGAACCAATGGTTCAACATACATTGCTGAAATGGCAAAAAATAGGAAACTTAGCATAATATTAGCAGCTGTTGAACGCAAGTGATGGGGATATGGTGTTCCTTGTATTTGTCTTTTTCTGTATGTCTGATCATTTTTAAGGTTTTTAAAAAACTCTTTGCACTAAACTTTACATTCAGTTAGTTACCAGTGTCTGTTAGATAGCTCTAGGTAACCTATGAGTACCTTAAACTCAGTACCCCAACTGAACTGTTATTTCCCAGTCTTCTGTTCCGTCTTGCGCTTTCTTATAGGGTTGTTTTTCCCTACATCTTCACCTGGCATCTACCTCTGTCATGTATACCATGGTGGTAAAACAACTCTTCCATTTCCATATCTCCCAGTTATTGCCAAGGTCCTTGAGTTGGGATCCCTTGTATCCAGTCGTAGAACTGAACTGTTGAACTGTATTTTCCTGTGTTCACTTGAGTATTCCATTTTATTTATTGTGAGTGTTGGCTTTTTGAAGGTGAAGAATACTGGTTCTCTTGATCTAGGTCTTGAATGTGGCGCCCAGAGTTATTTTAGAGCATCAACCAATTGAACGATAAATTCTTTGGGCATTTAAAAATGACACTTTGTATACTAGGTGATCACTGAACGGTGTTATACTTTATCTTTTAAAGGTGGGAAGAGGAACGCTACCCTGAAGGCATCAAGTGGAAATTCCTAGAACATAAAGGCCCTGTTTTTGCTCCACCATATGAGCCTCTTCCAGAGAATGTCAAGTTTTACTATGATGGTGAGTTATTCCAAGGTTGTCTAATTGTTGGCCAAGAAAAGAGCCTGCTTCTACTTAGGAATAGAAAACGTGGAGGGATCTTGTGCTATATAATCCTTTTTGTTTATTTCATTTTGTTTTATTGTCATTGTGTGGTTTGGGGGAATGGTCATCAGGTGTTTACTTACCTCTTAAAGGCTCATTTGGTGATGAAGGAACTGCCTTGAGAAAAAGGGACTGTTAATGTTTTAATTACATGGTCCCCAAAAGTTCCCTCCACATAGCTTACAGCACTTGGTCCCCCAGTTAAATGTTTTTTATCTGAACTTCATTTCTGAGAAGCCACTTTTTGCAAGATTTATTAGAAAAGCCTTACTTGAATGGTAGTATTTTACCTTAGCAATGTAATGCAAGCTGATAAGCTGCTCATCATGAGAAATAGTACTAGTATTCAGTTGAAGATTAGTCAGCCATCAGCCTCTAGGTAGGGCTGGTCGGTGTCAATCACTCTGTACATAGCACAACAATATGCCTTTACTATATGTGCAGTCAGATTTCATAGGCTGCTGTAAAGAACTGCCCTGCCTATGCGCTTCTCTCAGAACACTCAGAGTTGTCCATTAACTACCATTGGTGTTTCTGTCCTTGGGTTGAAGAATTGAAGAGTACCTTTGACATTCTTCTTGTTTGCAGTGTAGCACTGTGCAGATGGGAATGTTCAACTGATCTCCCTCATTCCAAGAGTTCTATCCATTAATGGCTAGAGCATTTTCCCCCAGACCCTGACATGCTTAAGATTTGCTAGGTGGATCTGGACTCATTTAATAGATGTGGAATAGTATTGGGTGGTTCTGAACCAAGGGGTCTCCTGACCAAACTCTGAGAAATACTGGGCAGGAAAACTGCCTAAGGGCATTAGTGGTGAACACACTCAGGAAAATTCTCGTACATCTCTTTGTCCGCCAGTAATGGCCTTAGGACCACAGGTATTTATAGATAAAGGTAGTAGTTTATACTGGGTCTTGCAAGTGGGGGACGTGTCAAGCTTGGCAAGCTGGAATTCATTTTTTATTCAGTGTGCCTGTGTTAGACACCAAGACCCAGCAATGGACAGTATTGACCAGGCTCTCATTGCATGATATTTGCAGTCTACCAAGACCCTATAGCCTGAATGACAATTACTTGCATCATATAAACATTCTGACTTGTGTCGACCAGAGCACACAGGACACAGTTCTATTAGCTCTCATAATTGGTTACTTAAATATAACTCCAAAGCCAAACTCCAATGAGGAAAAAGAGCCTAGAACCTTGGAAGAAGACAATCCTAAAAGGCCATGTATTTTGTAGCTCATGTCTGGACTTACCAAGAGCTTTAGAAAGCTCAACTAGTAAAGCCCCATTTTGAGGTTCAAAATGATTTGAAGGAAAGCTAGATTCTCTAGTCTCTGGGTTTCTCTTTTTCAAGATGGGAAGCCAAGGCCTGAACCAGTCATCACTGGTCACTGTGGTCCTTTCCTTCATTCTTGGCCAGTGCTCCATTATAGGAGCTCCAGCTGTATCATTTTCTCAGTTGGGTTTCTCACCGGTATTTCTTCCCTTTGATTACGTAAACTCGCAATGTGCAGTAAGTTAGGATGTTGTATTTGAATTACTGGTCCAAATTGATACTGTAAGTCCTGCCTGCTCTCTAGGGAAAAGAGTTCTCAGACTCCTTTGGAACTGCCAGGGAGGCAGGGCACCCGCTTGCTGAAGCAGTGATTTGCCTCTCTTGAGAACCTCCAGTTTTCAGCTCTGACTCAGCAGTTTCTTCTTCCTGGAGCTCAGGCTTTTCCACAAAGTGCTCCCATTGCCAGGAATCTTCTAGTCCTCTTCCCACCACTCTGCTGCTGGGGAGCTGTCATTTCCTCTTTTGACAGCTCATCTAAAACAGGAGGCATCAAAATTCCTTCCTCTGTTGGTACAGAATTCAGTAAAATTGCCCAAAGAGTCTCCATTTTTTTGTTTTTCAAATATTTATTGATATTGGTTTATGTCAAACAGACCTAAGAACAGTTTACATTCTTTTCTTGCCATTTATTTTATTTCATTTATTTTATTTTTAGTGACTTGAATATAGTGACTTAAATTTATAGTGACTTAAATTTTCCTTTATATCAGAAACATTACAGGGCGCCTGGGTGGCTCAGTCGGTTAAGTATCTGACTTCAGCTCAGGGCGTGATCATGTGGTTTGTGGGTTCGAGCCCCGCATCGGCCTCTGTGTTGACAGCTTGGAGCCTGGAGCCTGCTTTGGATTCTGTGTCTCCCTCCCTCTGTCTCTCTCTGCTCCTCCCCTGCTCATGCTCTGTCTCTCTCTCAAAAATAAATAAACATTAAAAAAGAAAAAGAAACATGTTACAGCTTTACTGGCAACTCTAGTTCAGACCTGAGTTGGGGAGAGCTGAAGAAGTGCGGGAAAGCCTTGAAAGCTAATAACTCTGTTGTCCTGAAAATGACTTCTTTCAAAGGCAGGAGGTTGGTTGGGGGGAGGGGGAGGAGGTTTGAATGGGGAATGTGGTGCCACCTGTTGGCCTTTTGAGTTGCGGATTCCACACAAGTTCTGTCTACCCTGACAATTTCAGTTTTATGCCATGATTCCCTATATCCCACAATTAGGGATGATGATTTCCCAGCCATCATGAAATGAGTTATCTTCTGAGTTTTGAAATGAATGGATTTCTGGTTAAGATTTAGTTTTCTATAATGAAAGTGAAAGTCCTTGGTGAATTTTAGTAGCTATGTAATAGCAAGACAGTGGGATGGTGTTTAACCGCATTTTAGGTATAGTCAAATTATTATGCCGTGGATTAGTTCCAGATGGTGTTGTAAAGTTGGATGCTCGAGAAAAAATGGAAATTGTCCCTAAGAGTACGGTTAAAGATACTCTATTCTAAAAGTAGATTAAACTCCCAAGTACTTCCCTTTATTGCTTTATTATCTAATTAAGGTACACAAAGCCTGTAGGCCTCATTCAGATTTACGTTACAGTTAGCATTTTTCATTGTGTAACATCAGGATTCCTTTAGAACAGCTTTTGCTAACGTGCACGCTACCAAGAATCCCAGTCATCCCTTGTGCTCTGGATGAGTCTGTTTCCCTGAAAGAGGCAACTTCATAATGCCTGTGTTCCAGAGCAATCATCTCAGACTCTAGTATGCACACGAGTCACCTGAGGGTCTCTTAAAATGCACTTGCTGAATCTATAGATCTGGGTTGGGGCTTGAGATTCTACGTTTCTAACAGAACTCCCACGTGATGCTAATGCTGCTGATCTGTGAGCCACACTTTGAGTACCAGAGTTCTAGAGGAAGGTCTTACTTAGATTTTTCGTGTGGGATATCTGGGCTTGCCTGCTGTGGATATATATTATTTTATTCATATTCCACCCACCTAACTTTAAAGAAGAAAGATGCCTATTTCTTTTCCCCACAATTCCTTTCTTCCACTCCCTGCCCTATCCCTTCCTCCCCTTCTTGAACAGAGGCTGCTTAGCTTAGCAGTGGCAGGAGTCCCTCTGAGGATTTGATTTTTAAAAACCATTGAAGAGGTGTAAAGGACCCTGCTTGCTGAAAGGAAAAGGAAGAGTGGCTGGGCCTCCCCCAGCTCATCCCTGTCCTGAGCAGGCACCTGGGAACAGTTTACTGGCATAGTCTCCAGAGAATGACCCAGGTAAATATCTGCTAAAGAGAAGGAGAACTTCTACAACTAGATATAAATCAGTGTATTGTCTTTGTTGTTGTTGTTACCATGTGTCACCAGACCTTGTATACCTTGGGAAGGTAAACCATTAGTTAGAAGACTTCTCCAGAGCTCAGTATTTATACTCAAAACATGAATTATACACCTCAATTTTTGGAACCACTTTTTCCTCTAGGTAAAGTCATGAAGCTGAGCCCCAAAGCAGAAGAAGTAGCTACGTTCTTTGCAAAAATGCTCGACCATGAATATACTACTAAAGAAATATTTAGGAAAAATTTCTTTAAAGACTGGAGAAAGGTATTGTAGCTCATGTATTAATATCCTAGCACCTCGCAAAGATATTAATCAAATACTAAATAGTAAACTGTAACTTCACAAAAAATTCTGATGTAAAATTTGAGCTTTATGAATTTTATTGTATTTAAAGTTTTTCCTTTTTCCCTATTTGTTCACTATGTTACATAGATTTTCTATCCAACAAGAATATGTATATTTCTTTCCTCTCACTTTCATATGGCTGCAGGAGGGATTTTATCAGACCAAACAAAAAACCTCAATTCTGGTTGAGCAAAGGAAACTTTGTCTCTGCAAGACTGCCTGCCCCTCTGTCTTCTATTGCAAAGAGAGATGTTAATGTGATGTCCCATTCCCTTTTTATTCTTACTTCCTTGCTTTTGGTACTTTTTGCTCTTGAAATCACATGTCCGACATCTGTTTAGGTGATTTTAAACAATCTACTTATTCTCAATTTGAATAATGTGGACAGAGGCTGAGGTGAAGTTTACCTTCTGAATAGCCCTGAAAATAACATTTTAAGTGAGTAGAGTAGGGATGTTTCTAAGAGAGAATAAGTATGGAAATGTTTTTCTTATTGCTAAAGGAAATGATACGTATTCATGTTTCTCAACTATGGGATACACAGGCCTGTGGATATGGCAGGGTGTAAAGAGCTCAAATTACATAAGAGTTCCATGAGCTTTTTCAATGATAAATCATGTAAAGCTTTTTTCTATTAAATATTTTATAATAGCACAAAGTAATAAAATTATGTTTTCTTTTTTTCGAAACTCACAAATTTAGATTGGCTACCTCTCCAAACACCTTTGGCTGAAAAAAATGGTGCTTTGCTGTAATCACAAAGAAACCTAGGGTATTAAATAGTGTATTTACCTTCTTCTTCTGTCTCCCCCCCCCCCCCCTTTTTTGACTAGGAAATGACTAATGAAGAGAAGAATATTATCACCAACTTAAGCAAATGTGATTTTACCCAGATGAGCCAGTATTTCAAAGCCCAGTCAGAAGCTCGCAAACAGATGAGCAAGGAAGAGAAACTGGTACTATAGAATTTTTTTTTTTTAATTTTTTTTTTAAATGTTTATTTATTTTTGAGAGAGGCAGAGACAGAGTGCAAGCAGGGGAGGGACAGGGAGAGAGAGAGGGAGACACAGAATCCGAAGCAGGCTCCAGGTTCTGAGCTGTCAGCCCAGAGCCCGATGTGGGGCTTGAACTCACAAACCGCGAGATCATGACCTGAGCTGAAGTTGGATGCTTAACGTACTGAGCCACCCAGGCACCCCGGTACTATAGAATGTCTTAAACCTCTGGAGAATTTTGGAATAGTGATTAGTTCATCTAATTTTCTTCTTGGTTCCTACACAACTTTGACTTCAGTAATTTCACATGGCTCTGTACTGAAGATTTAGGATTCTTGGCCTAGTAAAGTTTAAATTTTCTTAAGGGCTTTACATACTGAATATTGTGAATAATAGGCGCTTTATTGATTGACTTAGTGTAAGAACCTGGTGCTCTTTTGATCCAAAACCAGTCAGTAATTCCAATAATACAGTATTTAAGGACGGGCAGACCTGCACAGCGACTTCTGGATATTAGGGTTTTAAACAGATAATATTGTTCCCATCTTGATCTCCCTGGGATCTAGGCATGCTCATCCATCTCCATCTTCATTCCAGAATGATCTTTCTAGTATCCAGTGAGATGTCATTTTCTTCTAGGGTACCAGTAGGCAAACTATAGGCTGTCTGTTTTAATTAAAAAGTTTTATTGGAACACAGCCACAGCTAGCTGTTTAGATATCC
Organism: Panthera leo; assembly: GCF_018350215.1. Taxonomy (NCBI): domain Eukaryota; kingdom Metazoa; phylum Chordata; class Mammalia; order Carnivora; family Felidae; genus Panthera; species Panthera leo. Next base: position 19,031,293 of record NC_056681.1, on the reverse strand, counting down.
TCTGTGGCTGCTTCTATGAGGCAGTAAGAGAGTTGAGTAGGTCCAGCAGAGACCGTGTAGCTCTCAAGACCAAAATATTTTCGGTCTAGAGAAAGTTTGCCAAACCCTGATCTACAGAAATTCAGGCCAAAGTTTTTTTTCTTTTATTCTCTCTCTTTCTTTCTTTCTTTCTTTCTTTCCTTTCTTTCTCTTTCTTTCTCTTTCTTTCTCTTTCTTTCTTTCTTTCTTTCTTTCTTTCTTTCTTTCTTTCTTTCTTTCAATTGGAGGTCCAGAATTAAGGATTGTAAGGAATTTTAAAGCCTTTTAATTTCTATATTTTAAAGGACGTGCATGCTTATACAGTTTAGACGACTGTATCTATATAACTCATTGTTTGATGGTACCTATTTGACCTTTAGTTTAAAATTCGAGTTACTGTAAGAATGATAAATGCACTAGACTTTTCAGTCCCATTTTAGTCTTCTCAGTATTCCCAGTTAGTGAAACTTGGTTTATTATTTACTTCAGGGGTGTTTTAAAACTTAAACCACTTTGGAGCTTTGTTTTTGCAAATAGTGATCCAAAGATAGGACAGTTTCAGAAGTATCACCTTGTCAGAGCCCTGGCCAAGGACACCTGCTGCCAGCAAGTTCTGAATCTGTTTCTACCTACAAGGCAACAGGACTTAGTTAAGTTGAATTTCTAAGTATAATACGAAAGAGTCAGCAGAGGGTAAGGAGGCTCCAAATTCCACACCCACACTCCTTTTTTGGAGCAAGGATCACAAAGTAGACAATGTATGTACCCATATACCTGGGAAAGAATCTGTAACAGGTATGCTTGAGTTGAAAACCCATCTGAAGTGCTGTACAACTAAAATGTGTCTGGAACCTACGAGAAAACATGGAGATGTTTTTTATGAGGCCTGTCAGAGTCATACCCCTCTGCCATTTTGACACTACTCAACAAAATGACGTTAGTTTTTAAAGTTATATTTAGAAATACCTATGTAACATGTTCACACATAAATCCTTTAAGAGAATAGAATCAGTTTTGAATCTCTAATTAGAAGTCAAGCATAGATATTTTGGGGAATTTTTATTGTGTTTATGTTTGGAAACTGTTAGAGGTTATCCTTATTTGCATTTCTTTCCTTTTTTTTTTAATTTTTAAAAATGTTTTATTTATTCTCTATACTTATCGTGGGGCTCAAACTCATAACCAAGTTCAGGAGTCACATGCTATTCTGACTGAGCCAGCCAGGCACCCCTATTTGCATATTTCTTAGTGATTTTTAGACTTTTCTCTACCTTGACCTCTTCGCAAATAAGAGCTAAAATAGTAGGAATAGGGAACAGCAATTTGAATCCCTTTTGAATACTTCTTTGCTCTGTTCCAGAAAATCAAAGAGGAGAATGAAAAATTACTGAAAGAATATGGTTTCTGTATTATGGATAACCACAGAGAGAGGATTGCCAACTTCAAGATAGAACCTCCTGGGCTTTTCCGTGGCCGTGGCAACCACCCCAAGATGGGCATGCTGAAGAGACGGATCATGCCTGAGGATATAATCATCAACTGTAGCAAGTGAGCACAGCTCATTGTTTGGGCCAGAAATAAAGTTGGGGGCTTCATTTGTTCTTGGGAATATTGTTGCTGGGAGTATTTCCTAGGTTGCACAAGTCTGTTTGGGAACAGCACAGTGTTTCCATATATATAGATCTCCTAGTATTTTTCAGTTACTGACTGGTGATGAGGAAATTTGGAAGTACATGCTCAGCAGATTTACCCACTTTAGGTCACAAAAGGTGAAACTGTCCCTCACTTCTCCTCAATTCACTACCCTCCTACTTTGTTATTTCCACAGAGATGCCAAGGTTCCTTCTCCTCCTACAGGACATAAATGGAAAGAGGTCCGACATGATAACAAGGTTACTTGGCTGGTCTCCTGGACAGAGAACATCCAAGGTTCCATTAAATATATCATGCTGAACCCCAGTTCACGAATCAAGGTAAGAGGTAGCTAAGAGCTGCCCCAGTTAGTGGGGCTGATAATCTCTTGTTGAAATGTAGTGTTCCTGGTCTCTAGAATCACTGTGACAAATTAAAAACTCTCCACAAAATAAAGCAAGTATTTTCATGCCTTCCTTAGGTGTATCCATCTTCTGCGTCACATTATAATCTGATTCATTTATTCACAAATATTTACTGAAATCCCAGTATGTGCCTGGCATACCATATGTATGCATGGTGTTAGGAACTGTGTTGGTAAACAAAACAGATGCAGTCCCTACCTTCGTGTTGCTTACTATCCAGTGGTGGGGTTGTGATGAAAAATGCAGTAAATGTAAATTGGCTTCTGCTGCTTTCTTCCCCCCCTTTCTTGGCTCTGAAGAAGGGAGCAGAATTGCTCTGAATCCAGAAGTTGTAAAATCTAGAGTCTTACATACTTCGGCTTCCTAAGGTTACATCTGGGTAGGTTCCACCAGGACCAGGTGAGATTATGTGTATGAAAGCACATCATAAACCATTGTATACCCCTGTGTTGTTATTTGTTAATACTATTATTGAAAGGGGAAAACTGTCTTGGAAGGGCAGTCCGTTTTTGTTAGCCTGCTAGGCATACCCTGCTTGGGAGAACTTCCTCCCTCAGATGTACTGTGGAACTTTGCATAACAACCTAAAAGAGAGATGAGCTCTAAAAAGGCAGCCAAGAAACGAGTTCTTTGTAGACTATGACTGTTAACTTACAGAGGACTGGCACTAAAGACACTCTTAATTTTGGTTTATAGGTTATTGAACATGGTAAGACATGAAAGCCACACCTAAAAAGGCTATGTGTTTTGCCAGCGCTATAAACTGCACACTCTCTAGCTTATAGTTCTTTGTTCTAATATGAAAAGTCTCTGATATTTCCTGCCATTCAGTTGGAAAATGTCACTTTTCCTAGTTTTGAGTAAGTATAGAATCAGAAAGAAAACCCTCACGAGCAGAAGTCAGGTCTTCTAAAGGGGCATGTTATTTTCTTCCGAAATAAAGGTGGATAAATGGTGGTTTTAGCTCTCAACTCCTAGGCTAGTGGGCAAATTGGGTAAGTATTCAACTGTATTAGAAGAAAGGTAAGCATTACGTGCTTTCGAGAAATGCAGCAGTTATTTCCCAGCACTTACGGATGAGGAACAACTTTATGAAGGAAATTAGGTTACTGTTGGTGTTAAAAGAGAGCTATTCCAAACAGAATTGTGTCATTATAGATGGAGAGTGAGAAGTGTTAAAAAGAAGTAACAAAAAGAATTAGCAAGTGGTGATTCTTGCACAACATTGTGAATGTGCTAAATTTTATGTGTATTTTACACATGGAAAAAAAATAAAAATTTGGGACACCTGGGTGGGGTCAGCTGGTTAAGCATCCAACTCTTGGTCTTAGTCTTAGCTCAGGTCTTGATCTCGGGTGGTTCGTGAGTTCAAGCCCCGTGTTGGGCTCTGCACTAGGCATGAAGCCTACTTAAAAAAAAAAAAAAAAAAGGCAAAATAATGATACCAGGTTACTGTTAAGTATTTTCACATAAGTTGATATTTGATTATCTTAACCATACCACATGTACTAATGCCACTGTCTTATAGAGAAATAAATTTAGTCTCTTGGAAGCCAAAAAACTTGCTCATGATCCAGTAGTTAGTCACTCACTCTGACTTAAATCCTTAGCCTCCTGATTGCCTGCGTGTGATAACCCTACTGCCAAATTGTGGCCAGCCTTAAGTGCCATGCTAAAGAGAGTGGTCTGTGCTCTGCGTCTGGTGAGGACCCATTGAAGGGCTTTGAACAGAGGCATGTCTGGAACATAGACCTGCTTCAGCAAGATTCTGAGGCTCTACACACAGTCACACCAGTAAACACGAGCTCTTGTAAATGATGCAAAGGGAAAGTACAGGGTACCATATAAGAATGTATCAGGGCATTCGATTTGACCAGGGTGGAGGGAAGGCCTTTCTGAGGAAGTGACATTTAAGATAAGACTTACAAGATGAATAGGATTTATCCATGGAAAGGATAAGGGAATGGATGTTCCAGATAAGGAAAATTGCGTTTTGAAATCCCTGAGGTGAGAAAGAGTTTGGTGGTCTTGAGGACTGAGAGAAGGTCAATGTAGTTGAAGTACAGTGAGCAGGAAGGGGGCAGGAAGAGGAGGCTACAGGGGGATGCAGGCCAGGTTTTCAGGCTGTTTCTTAAAATTGTTTATATTCTCCTAAATCCAGTAGGAAGCTATTGGGTTTTAACAAGAGGAACAATACCAGATTCGTATTTTAGAAACTTGTGACGTAACTGATCATTCTGAGCACTAACCTCTGTGAAGATTGGATTATATGCATACCAGAAGTACGAATATTGATCAGATGCTTTTGTATTCCAGGCAATGGATAGTGGTGGCCTGGACAAAATGATGCCAGTGTGGGTGGAGAGAGGTGAACAGATTCCAGATAAATGTATACTGCGTTCTCTTAATATCCAGGATTCAAGTTAATTGTAGGAGAGCCTTCACCAGTTGAGATCTCCATTGTTGATAGGCCAGGTGGAGACCCTCCAGAGCTGAGAGCCACCAATTAATTCCTGACAATATCCAGATAACCTCCATATACTGTAGGGATTTGTGCAAGTTTCTGAATGATGGTTATGGTAATGAACCTAGAAGTCACCCACAGGTGGGCCTGCCTAGAATCTTATACCCCTCACAGAGTGGCTGACTCTCCTCAGCTGGGTTGGGATCCTAAGAGTCATGAAGATGGTTAAAGCCTTGGGAAGTTGGAAGGGAAAAAGAAATGTGATTTCTCCAGCTTTTTGCCAATCCTTGTTGGCTGTTTCCCACTCAGCAAAACAGTGAGAACATCAGAGGTTGGGGTTTGACAGTGTTTTGAATAGTCTTTAAATGCAGTGCCAGTAGGAGAAGCATTCTCTAGATAAAAATAGACAACTCCAGGGCGCCTGGGTGGCTCAGTCAAACGTCTGACTTCAGCTCAGGTCATGATATCATGGTTGGTGAGTTCGAGCCTTGAGTCAGGCACTGTGCCGACAGCTCGGGAGTCTGGAGTCGGCTTTGGGTTCTGTGTCTCCCTCTCTCTCTGCTCCTCCCCTGCTCGTATGCGTGCTCTCGCTCTCTCGCTCTCGCTCTCTCTCTCTCTCTCTCTCTCTCAGGAACAAACATTAAAAAGAAATTTAAAAGAGACATTTGCAACTATGTGGATGGAACTAGAGGGTATTATGCTAAGCAAAATCAGTCCGAGAAAGACAAATATATGACTTCACTCATGAGGACTTTAAGATACAAAACAGATGAACATAAGGGAAGGGAAGCAAAAATAATATAAAAACAGGGAGGGGGACAAAACATAAGAGACTTAAATATGGAGAACAAATAGAGGGTTACTGGAGGGAGACTGGGCTAAATGGGTAAGGGGCATTAAGGAATCTACTGAAATCATTGTTGCACTATATGCTAACTAACTTGGATGTAAATTTAAAAAGTAATAAAATTAAAATTAAAAAAATAGATACAAGCATTAGGGGTCTTATTTTTTATGAACTAGTTCAAATATACAAGAATAGATAATGTATTGAATACTATGTCCACCATCTGGCTGTGTCAAACCTTAACATTGTATCCTGTTTGTTCAGTTACTTCATTTCCTAAAAAGTATTCTGATGAACACAATTGAACCCCACCCCCCATTCTCCTTCTTCCTTGGAGGTTACTATTACTGAACTTAATGTTTTCATTCTTGTGTATATTTTTATTTTTCATAATTTATTTCTGTGTGCATAAACAATATGTAGTATTGTTTTACAAGGCACACTTTTAAACTAGGTAAGTTATTGAGATCATTCTGCAACTTCTCTCAGCTTTTGTATTGAGATTTTCTTTTGACATATACTTCTAATTTATTTGTTTTATTTGCTACGCAGTATTCTATTTTATAAAAAAAATTATTCTTGGGGTGTCTGGGTGGCTCAGTCGGTTAAGCGTCCAACTTCGGCTCAGGTCATGATCTCATGGTTCATGAGTTGAGGCCCCACATCGGGCTCTGTGCTGACGGCTCAGAGCCTGGATCCTGTTTCAGATTCTGTGTCTCCTTCGCTCTCTGCCCTTCCCCTGCTCCTGCTCTGTCTCTCTCCATCTCTCAAAAATAAATAAATGTTAAAAAAAAAAAATTCCCTTGTCAAGAAACATTTAGAGTTATTTATGATACTTTGCTATTATAAATAGTTCTGGAATAAACACATTTTCCTTGTATAGATGAAAATTTTCCTTAAAGATTCTTTATTAGATACTTTTAAGTTCTCTAAAGTGCCTGAACCAGTTTACATCACCATCATTCCCCCAACAGCGTGTACACATTTCTGTCTCATGTATCCTTGTCAACATTTCTCCAGTTTTGCTTTTTGCATTTGGATCTTTGATCTATTCAGATGTATTTTTTTTTTTTTTTTTAACGTTTGTTTATTTTTGAGACAGAGAGAGACAGAGCATGAACAGGGGAGGAGCAGAGAGAGAGGGAGACACAGAATCTGAAACAGGCTCCAGGCTCTGAGCTGTCAGCACAAAGCCCGACGCGGGGTCGGCCGCTTAACCCACTGAGCCACCCAGGCGCCCCTATTCAGATGTATTTTTGTGTATGGTATGAAGTTGAGATCTAATACATTTTTTCAAATGAATAACCAGTTGTTCCAGAACTATTTAGTTGTATTACCCTCTCTGTTTATATATCAAATTTCTACATATGTGTCAATCTGTTTCTGGGCTCTCTGTCCTGTTTGTTTGTTTCTTCATCAGTAGCTTACTGTGTTAACTACTGTAGCTTGGTAAGTTTTTACTGCATAGGACAAGTTTCCTTCATCTCGTTCTTCAAAATTGTCTTGACTGTTCTTTCTTCTCTGATGTTTTGCATTCATTTTGAGATAAATCTGTCATATTCTAATGGATACTATTGAGATATTTTTTAATTTTTTTAATGTTTATTATTTATTTTGAGAGAGAGAAAGTGCGTGCGCATGAGCCAGGGGAGAGGCAGAGAGAGGGGGAGAGAATCCCAAACAGGCAACTTAGGGCTCAGTCTCACGGCTGGTGAGATCATAACCTAAGCTGAAATCAAGAGTTGGATGCTTAACCGACTGAGCCATCAAGGTGTCCCGAGATTTTTATTGTATTGAATGTGTAGATTAATGGGGGGGTGGGAGGATACATTATTTTGAGTCCTCCAGTCCGTGAACATGTTCTACTTCTTCACTAATTCATGTCTTTGAATATACCCTCTAATATTGCTTTGTAATCTTCTCCATAGAAATTTTTCCTATGTTTAAAGCCTTTTTTTCTTAGAGACCTTACAGTTTTTAGTGCTACTGAATGTGATTTTTTTCTACTACATTTCTGTTCTTCCTAGAGTGGTAATATATGACAACGTTGCTGAGCTCTTATTCTAAAAGCATCTGTCCTTTGTATTTTCTACATAGACAATTAAATTACCTGTAAATAAGGGCATTTTAAACTAATCATTTCCAGTTCTTACACTGCATACTTCCTCTGCTTAAGTTTTACTTCTTTTTTTACAAGAACCCACAATCATACATAAAATCCTAACCCTCTCTCTATTCAGCAGTTATCACAGTGAGATATATTTGATTAGTTTATACACTCCATACCTTTCTCTAGGTATTTATTTATCTGAAAATTTCTGTATTTTCATTCTTATAATCTTTTCTCCAGTAAAGAGTATCTTTATTATTGTATATCTAAATACGGATATACAGTAAAACTTTGGATTGTTCTGAGTGTTCCTCAAGACATGCAAACTTTAATAAATTTTAACTTGATTAGTAAGCGAGGTCTTGCAATAGAAGTAGTAGTATGTGGCGTCAAATGTCACATGATCACCACTGAGCCAGTGGTTCTTGAAATTTGTTTTGATATACAGGTGCTTGATTACAAGCATATTTCCAGAATGAATTATGCCCACAAACCAAGGTTTTGCTGTTTTTGTATAGATGCTCAGACTAGACTTTGAATCAGATGACTAATGTATTTTTATTCTAGAAAACTCTCAGCCATTTTTCCACAGCTTCTAGATCATTCCTTCCATTTGCTTCTTTTGGAATTCTCTTAGATGAACATTGGAGCTTCTCCATCTACACTTTTTTTAAAGCTCTATTTTCCATATTCTTTTTTTTTTTTTTTTTTTTTTTTTTTACTGTTTATTTACTTTTTGAGAGAAAAAGAGACAGAGTGGGAGTGGGAGAGGGGCAGAGAGAGAGGGAGACACAGAACCTGAAGCAGGCTTCAGGCTCTGAGCTGTCAGCACAGAGCCCGATGTGGGGCTCGGACTCACAAACAGTGAGATCATGACCTAAGCTGAAGTTGGACGTTTAACCGACTGCACCACCCAGGCGCCCCTCTATTTTCATATTCTTTACCTCTAGTTCTGGTCTTCATTTGGGGAAGTTCTTTAGGACTCCCTTCCAATTTGCTAATTCTCCTTTTGATTATATGCATCCTGAAGTTTGTATCTCCCCTATAATTCATTTTAATTATTAATTTTTGCTTTCAGAATTTCTAATTATTATTTCATGTGTACCGGATTTTATTTCACTTCATTTCTGTTGTTTTGTTTTATAATTTCTTGTCCTTTTTTGTGGCTGTTACATCTGTTTTCTCTTTATTCATAATTGATATATATGAGAAAACCTTTGTTAGATTGTTTTTTAAAATGTTGCCTGAACTGAATTTGTGTACTAATTATTGTTGGCAGTTTTTCTAAGTCATTTTTCTTTTGTCTTCTGGAATTTCTGTCTGTAAACTTTGGGAGGTGGTTTTTGTCCATGTTATCATTCTCGTTTGTTCTTTGCTCTCCACTTCTCTGCTCCCTCCTCATAGCAGTCTTCGAGCCCAGCTCAGCCTAAACTAACACAGGCCCTGGCTTTAGGTCTCACCATCTTGCTTGGAGCACTTTCATTGCTGTTTGAAGCAACCTGAGCATTAAAGTAGGATTTCACTTAACCCCATCTGACCCAAAAGTCTATAAAGAAGTTTTTGTAGAAGTGTGTTGAGTGGTAATTGATGGTTGTACTTCATCAGGGACTTTAGATCCAAAACATGGGAGGCTACCGTGATGGGGCTTTGTTATATACCTTTCTGCTCGGCCTCCAGAGACTTTTCTATTCCGAGATTCTTTGGCTTGTCTTTATTTTACTTATTAACTTCCCCTGTGTTATGTTACTGTTCTGTTCTACCCCATCTCTGTTCCATTAAGAAATTTAGCTCAAGCATGACGTGACTTAGAGATTTTTGACAATTTTATTTTTATTTCTTAATATTTATTTACTTACTTTGAGATAGAGAAAGAACACACGCAGGGGAGGGGCAGAGAGAGAAGGCGAGAGAGAGTCCCATGCAGGCTCTGCACTTGTCAGCCCAGAGCCCAGTACAGTAGATCCCACAAACTGTGAGATCATGACCTGAACCTGATGCTTTAACCAGCTGAGCCACCCAGACACCCTAAGAGACTTTTGGCGATTTTTTAAAGTTGGGCAGTCAAGGGTTAAAAAAAAAAAAAAAAAAAAGCACAGCTGAAGTGTATCTTTTTAATGTCTCCCTCTCCGGAAACTTTGATTGGCCTACTTGCAGTCAGAGTCAGGCTTATACTACAAACAGCCTCACAAGCCATCGAAACAATAGGGACTTTTGAGAGCCGCAGGAATGTGTGTTTCAGGTAAAGACTGTCCTGAGCTCATTCGCATCTTTCTGTGCTCATCTTGGTTAGTTCTGCTTTACCTTCCAGGATTTTCATTATATAGACATCTTGTTGCACGTGTTTCCATTCCCTTCCTCTTCCACTCTGTACTTTGGTGCCCATAGAATCTGAAATAGCAGGAAAATGACAGTCAGCCTTCTGGAACCAGTGGTTTCTACAAAGCTCTCTGATCCTGGATAAACCATAGATCCAGAGGTTAAAAGGACTGCTTATTAAGGTACTCACTGCTAAGTCCAGCCCACTGCCAAGGTTGGAAACATGATCAAGTCTCATTACCTGTAAAGTAGCCCTTAGTAAAAGTGAGGTTCTTCAACCGGTCTTAACTTTATGAACAAAATTTGTCATTTTTTCTTTAAAGTACAGCAAACTTTAGAATCCATGTTGACATTACATTGCATTCAATCCTAATAAAATATTCTTAGGGAGAAATACACTTTTATGTCTTTAGAGCTTATAATTTTGGGGGGTTTCAAAGATGTATATACCTACAAACTTTTGAATGTAACCATCTGGGGATTAAAGAGCTGGATTGAAGGAAAATGTCCTTATAAAACTTTTTAGTCTTGGGAAGCTCTGATTTTGGTGAGTTTTATTAGAAAAGGAAAATAAGACATAACGCTTATTTTTTAAAAAGTTATATTCTGAATCTTTTAAATAAAATTCTGAATTCTAAAGTAGAAGGAATAAAACACTAGAACTTGTAGATGATATCGTGATAGAACATCTACATGACCTTGTTGTAGATTTCCTAGGACACAATAAGCACTAATGATAAAAGAAACAATTGATAAAGTTGACTTCATTAAAACTAAAAACTTGTAGGGGCACCTGGGTATCTCGGTTGGGCATCCGACTTCGGCTCAGGTCATTATCTCACAGCTCGTGAGTTCGAGCCCCATATTGGGCTCTGTGCTGACAGCTCAGAGCCTAGATCCTGTTTCAGATTCTGTGTCTCCCTCTCTCTCTGCGTCTCCCCTGCTCACTCGCTCGCTTTCTCTCTCTCTCCCTCCTCTCTCAGAAATTGACATTAAAAAAATTGGGGCACTTGGGTGGCTCAGTCAGTTAAGCATCTGACTTCGGTTCAGGTTCTGATCTCACCGTTTGTGAGTTCGAGCCCCGTGTCGGGCTCTGTGCGGACAGCTCAGAGCCTGGAGCCTGCTTCGGATTCTGTGTCTCCTTCTCTCTCTGCCCCTACCCCACTTGTACTCTGTCTCTCTCTGTCTCTCAAAAATAAGTGAATGTAAAAAAAAATAATTACAATTAAAAACTTACGTTCAACAAAGAACAAGGTTAATTAAATATATGTTACAGGCTGGGAGAAGATATTGGCAGCATGTATATCTGACAAAAAACTTGTATCGAGAATATACAAAGAATTCCTATAACTCAATAAAAAAGACAAACATTCCCATAAAAAGCAAAAGATTTGAACAGATGCTTAACAAGATAGAGGTATGGCCAATAAATAAGCACATGAAAGAGTTCTCAACATCACTAATTACTAGGAGATTTAAACCACAGTGAGATCTCAGTTTCAGTTCTAGGTATTTTTGCCCTAAATGAAATTGAAAACCTATGTCCACAAAAAGAGTTGTACAAGAATGTTTATAGCAGCGCTGTATTCGTACAAGTCTCAAAATGGAAACATCCTAGGGGGGTCCATCAACAGAATAAACACATGGTCTCATCAAACACATTAGGGATAGTCCTGGATTATATCTATATACCAGCAATTAAAAGGAGCAAGCTACTGATAAATGCAACAACATGGATGAATCTTAAAAACGTATTGGGAAGCCCAGACACAAGAACCTATACTGTATTATTCCATTTTTTTTTTAAGTTTATTTTATTCATTTTGAGAGCGCATGCATGAGCATGAGTTAGGAGCAGAAAGGGGGGGGGGGGGGGGAGAGAGAGAAAGAAAGAATATCCCAAGCAGGTTCCACGCTGTCAGCATAGAGCCCTACATGGGGCTCGAACCCACAAACTGTGAGACCATGACCTGAGCCCAAATCAAGAGTCAGACGCTTAACCGACTGAGCCACCCAGGCACCCCTGTAGCATTCCATTCTTAAAATATTCTAAGTTAGGCAAAACCAAGCTATGATGATACAAGTCAGATTAAAGGAATAGTGCTTGCTTAGTTGGTGATTAACTGGGAAGGGGCACGAGGAAACTTTCTCAAATGATAGAGAATATTCTCTGTCTTGATGAGATGTAGGTTACAGGGGTTATGAATTGTCAAAACGGATTAAATGGTACACTTAAAATTGTATAACAATAAAATCTCTTTTAGACTTATTCAGAATGAAAGATGAATAGGAAATAGTGGACTAAAATGCACTACTTGTATCTGGGAAAGAATTTGAATATATATAACGACCTCTACATATCAGTAATAAGGCAAACATCTAAAAATGAGCATATATGAAAAGTTGGTTGGATTTTATCTTTAAACATGGTATTAAATGCATGAGGCCAGTTTGTTGTATCTTTTGTTTAAATGTTAGATGTTTGGAATTCAGAATGCTAGTCATTCCTCTTTTGGTGCATCACCAGCTAAGTGAGAAGAGCCACTTATGGGCCTCCTGACTGGCTCAGTCGGTGGAGTGTGTGACTCTTGATCTCAGGGGTGTAAGTTCCAGCCCAAAGTTGGGTGTAGAGATTCTTTAAAAAATTAAAAAATCTTCCAACAAATAAAGAAGAAGAGCCACTTAAGAATATTGGCAAATGTCATTGCTCCCCAATACAAATCTCTGAGAGAGGATTGGAGAACAGGATTTAGCTCATTTCCCACTTTGTATCCTGAATTCAGATCCTGACCACATTTACCTAGTATATATGTATATTTTTTTAGACTTTTTTTTTTTTAAGTTTATTTATTTTTGAGAGAGAAAGCAAGTGTGCCAGTGGGGAAAGGGCAAAGAGAGAGGGAGAGAGAATCCCAAGCAGGCTCACACGGTCAGCACAGAACCCGATGTGGGGCTCAATTCCATGAGTGTGAGATCATGACCTGAGCCGAGATCAAGAGACACTTAAACCAACTGAGCCATCCAGGTGCCCCTATCCAGTATGCTTAATGAGTAAGCAGTTATATTAGAACCAGAAAATATGGTGAGCCCACTAGTTAAAAACAGTCTCTCAAAGAATGTCACTTATAAGTAATCAAATTAGATTCTCATCCATACAGAGGGTTGACTGGGTAGGGAAAGATAGGAGGGGGTTAAAGGCAGTTCCCCTGTGGTGGATACCTCGTTTCACTGCGATGGTTTTGAGGAGGACCCTGTCTGGAAGACCTAAATGGATTTTTTTTTTTTCTGGGAGTAGTCTGAGAAAGCCTGTTCGAGTGCATTTTACTGTCTGGATTCCGTTCAAGGAAACTGACGGCAGGGGTAAGCATACTTCCTGGAGGCTAGCTTTCCTTCCCCCAGACCCAGACAAGGTGGCTTCTGCCCCTCCACCCCGCCTCTTATGTCCTTACTTGAGAGAATCCTGGATCCTTGGGTCAGGAACCAAGCCAACCTGTGAGGAAAAGTGGTCTTGTGGTATCCTCTGTGAATAGCTTATTTGTTGGCTTTTTCTAAACCTTGTTTCAGTGGCATAACTAAGGAATTGCGCAAATGTGACCCTACAGGACTTTGAAGACTTGGAGTTAGGCTTTAGTAGGCCTGCATGCATTAGAGTGATGGCCAAGAGCCCACTCCTGAGCGGGAGGCTGTGGTGTTGAAGATTGTGCGTGTGTGTCTCTCTCACATGATTGTCATGGAAATGGATTACTTGTATATGAGGACAGCTGTATCATACCTTTTCTTCACCCTGTTAAATGTTAGTACATACTTGGAAAAACCAGTGAGAAATTTTCAGCTTGCCATTGTCAGGAAGTAGAACTTTTATATTTCTTCTGTATTGTATCAACAACTGCTAAATCACCCACCCACAACAAGTAGTTCACTTACCAACAACTTGGCCACATACGTTTGTGGCAGAGTGATGAACCCTTAGTGCAGCCGGGTGAGCTTGCAGTTCGGGGCGCTGGTGGAGCTAGAAGTAGATCTTTCTTGCTTTCACTTAGCCAACTTCCCTGCATGCTCAGAAGGCTAGTTACTTTGACTACAGTTCTGAACACTTCAAGGACCATGTGTCCCATGGCATAGGCGGGAACTAGGCATATGTGGGTAAAAATCACGATGTCCCTCTCTCTCGTAGGTGGGGGAATTAATTGCAGAGATTCTTGGGTTCTTGAATTCCATCCCTGTATTCATGTCATATAATCTGTTTTAGACCTTAGAATACTCCCTGACTCTCTTGGGAGTCCTTGGATTTTTTTTTCCCCCTTTCTTACCTTTCTCACTTGACATTAGTATCAGCCCTTGCTTGTGAATTTCCTTTCAGCGTGGCAGCAGGACTAATCTCCTGTCACTGTTGGGTAGAGACCATCTTTTCACTCTCTTTCAAAAACATTTCATTGGTTTTAAAATCCATCTTAAAATCTTGTATCAAAAGCTCTAATGTTTAAAAAAAAAAAAAAAGTCTTCCTAGTAACATTGCTTTCCTCAATCTAATCAAGAATACTTTTAAAAGCAGAAGTTAGGGTTGATGGGGGGTGGGAGGGAGGGGAGGGTGGGTGATGGGTATTGAGGAGGGCACCTTTTGGGATGAGCACTGGGTGTTGTATGGAAACCAATTTGACAATAAATTTCATATATTGAAAAAAAAAGCAGAAGTTAGAAAATGGTGAATAATTACAGCTGTTCCTGGAAGTCATTATGTTCCTTAGTAATTACAAGTTGTAATCTTTGGCTCTATTCCCTTGACACTTCCATCAAATTGTGCATGGTTGTCTTGAATGTAATGAAATTCGGTCTTAGCAGAAAACTGCTATTGGCTCACAGATTCAGGAGCAGAGAGAGCCATGATGCTGATGTGGGAATGGGGATGTTTATACCCTTTGTGTTGACAGAAGTCCGTTTTGGGGATGTGCCATGTGGGCTTTTCCCAAGAACATAAACAATTTAGCAATTAGAAAGCAGCCGTGTGTGTACTTGACAGTGAAACAGGACAGCATGAGTTCTCATCAGGTTAAATGCTTTATGGTTTCTCTTCAGTACTCTTTTTCTACCTAGCTTAAGCTCAGGCTTCTTTTCTTTGGTTCAGAGCTCTGAACTTGGGTGTTCAAAGTCTGTTTTTACTCCACCATTCCTAAGCAATCCACCTTTGGGGTTGGGTCTCTGCAGGGTGAGAAAGATTGGCAGAAATATGAGACCGCTCGGCGGCTTAAGAAGTGTGTGGACAAGATCCGGAACCAGTATCGAGAAGACTGGAAGTCCAAAGAGATGAAAGTTCGGCAGAGAGCTGTAGCCCTGTACTTCATCGACAAGGTGAGCATCGTCCTGTCACATTGCTTAACATGTTCAGCTTATCAAAGATGTGGAGCCTGTTTACTCCTCCAGGCCCTGTACTAAGTATTAGAGAAGCACCAACCTCTGGTTGAGTAAGGAAGGTAGAGGTGGAGAGAGAGGCGTTCAGAGTCTACTGCTATCTGAATCTGCCAGAAATACTGTGACGTTTTCAAATTCTTTTTGACTATAAGCTACCAAAAAATTTTATTTTACATCACAGACCCAACACACAGATATATACATATACGTACATATATGTATACATATATATATAGGTGTTTGTGTATAACTGAAACAAAAGTTGCACAAAACAATGTTTAGCTTTCTACAAGGAGTGAATTCTGACATTTTAAATTCTGTTTCTTGTTTTTAAAAAGGGCGGTTATAACCCTTAAAACTGGTTAAACCACTAATGTATCACAACTACAGTTTGAAAGACTGTGTTTTAAAAAAATTTTTTTTATTAAGTTTGTTTATTTTGAGAGAGAGAGAGAGAGAGAGAGAGAGAGAGAGAATCCCAAATAGGTTCTGCATGGGGCTCGAACTCATGAACCATGAGATCATGACCTGATCTGAAACCCAAGAGTCTGACGCTTTAACCATCCGAGCCACCCAGGCACCCCTGAAAGACCGTGAGGGAGGTCAGTTTGTCAGTACCTTTTAGAAGATTTTAGTGCTGATTAGCTCAAATTCTGAGTTATCTAAAAAATAAGCAAAATTAAGAGACTCGCATGTTGAGTCTGATTGCCCAGAATAGGAATGCTGCTTTGTTTGCTGCTTTGTTTTATTATTACTGCTTTTTTATAAACTGAAATATATCTCTTTAAGTAAAAAATGCTTGAGAGAGCCACTCTTTTTCTTTTCTTTTCTTTTCTTTTCTTTTCTTTTTTAAATATTTGTTTATTTTTGAGAGAGAACACAAGCAGGGGAGGAGCAGAGAGGGAGACATGGAATCCGAAGCAGGCTCCAGGCTCTGAGCTGTTAGCACAGAGCCTGACTCAGGGCTTGAACCCACGAACTATGAGATTATAACTTGAGCCGAAGTTGGATACTTAACAGACTGAGCCACCCAGGCGCCCCTGCTTTGTTAAAAAAAAAAAAAAAAAGAAAGAAAGAAAGGAACAGGGAGGGAGGGAGGGAGGGAGGGAGAAAGGAAAGAAAGAGAAAGAAAAGAAAGAAAGAAAGAAAAAAAGAAAGAAAGAAAAAGAAAAGGGAAGGAAGGAAGGAAGGAAGAAAAAAAGAAAGAAAGAAAGAAAGAAAGAAAGAAAGAAAGAAAGAAAGAAAGAAAGAAAGAAAGAAAAGAAAGAAAGAAAGAAAGAAAAATTCTTTCCTCCATCCCCATTTGAGAGAACAGAATAAAGAGAAGCTTGGTTTTCTGAGACAGGATCATACTATTTTGATTCTCTGTACTTCATTTTATTTGAAGAAGCAGCACTGGTGTAGAATCCAGAATTCCCAGGCCTTGCAGACTGATGCTCTGTCCCAAAGAGAATTGGGAGACTTATTTGGGTTTCTTGTAGATCCTGTGAGATTGAAGTATTTTCATTTGTTCTCATTTTTCCTTCCTCCCTGGACAGCTTGCTCTGAGAGCAGGCAATGAGAAGGAAGAAGGAGAAACAGCAGACACTGTGGGTTGCTGTTCACTTCGTGTGGAGCATATCAATCTGCACCCAGAGTTGGATGGTCAGGAATACGTGGTAGAGTTTGACTTCCTTGGGAAAGATTCAATCAGATATTATAACAAAGTACCTGTTGAGAAACGAGTAAGTTCCTGTGGCCTGTGCTCCCTTGCCTGTTTTTTCTTTCTTCCATTCAGTCATTCAACAGTTATTGAGTGCTTTTTGTATGCTCTGCATTTTGCTCAGCACTAGAAGAAAATGATTTGAAAGAGAGGGGAGAGGTGTTGTTGGTTGTCCTGTGTACCTCCTTTTAGTCCCTGTCCCTCACCTCCTCTGCTCCATGCTACCTTCCTGGGATTAGGGGGCCACATCCTGTAGTAGTATTCAACAGAGCATGCTGTAGAGAGTGGGCCCTTATGACAAATTTCAGCATAAGATTTAACTCACCATGTTGTAATGATTCAACCATGTTTTAGTATCCCCTGGTCGTGTTGTACATTTGTCACTTTTGTAGCTTTGCTCAGCCTCTCCCCAACTCCTGACTGAGCAAAGCAGTAGCCTGTTATCCTCAAACCTCTGAGCCCACAGCTGAAGACGGTGCTGCAGGGCCCCCATAATCCAGTCCTTTAACAGCCTGATGTCTAATCAGGTAATGGGGCTTTGCTGGCTGTGGCAGTGGTCCGTATTAAATGAGGCTAAAGAGACATGACAAATATAATACCTTACCTTAGATTGGGTTCCATACTGGGGAGGTAGAGGATATCACTAGGTCAGCTGACCAAACTGGACGGCTAAAGTATGTCCTCATGCAGATTTATAAAGTTGATGAGTACTGTGCATATGTAAGGCAGTATCTCTATCCTTAGAAAATTCTTGGAAATACCTTGAGGTATTTAAGGGTAAAGGACTATAATACAAGTACCCATAAATGGTTCAGAACAAACAATGAACATGTATATACACACACATAGAAATGGGGCAGACATGTGTACTATGTGAGTGGCAAATGATGTGTAAAATGGTAATAATGGGTGAATCTGGTAAAGGATGTCAGTGTTCCTTGTGCTTTTTTGTTTTCCAAGTTTTTGTACGTTTGCAATTATTTCCAAAGTAAAGGCTTTTCAAATAATAGGTTCTTCTATTTCTTTTAGGTTTTTAAGAACTTACAGCTATTTATGGAGAACAAACAGCCTGAGGATGATCTTTTTGATAGACTCAATGTGAGTGGACAAAGTGCAGTGGGTTGAAGGAGGGGCCCAGCCAGAGCCAGTCGAGCTCCTAAAGGAGAGGTTTGCCCAGGGGTGGCTTGGACTCTCCCTTTAGTCTGTCCTGTGCCATCCTATCCTAGACACACTTCCTCCCTCAGGCACATAGTGAATTCACAACCAAAGTCCTGAGACAGGTAGACAAACCCTGCCTTTTATCCCCTTCTGGCCCTTAACAGAGTCTTCTCTTGCTGGATGCCCAGCCACCTCTGCTGGAGACCAAAGCCCTCTTCCTGATAGCTTATCATGGAAGGTCTTAATAGGGAAGGACACATTTGTTTTATTGGCCTGCTTAAGATTAAAGTACTTCATAGGGAGGTATCATGCAAGCCTGTAATTTGGAATTCTTTTCTTTTTTTTTTTCTAACTTCTCACTGGCAAGGCAGTAAACTTGGCAGAGTTGAGATTGCACTGGCATAAATGTCCTAGGGCTTGCTTGCCAGAAGGGGCAGAGTGGTAGGGCTTTTACCTAAATCCCAATATACTCTGCCTTGTCTCCTCCAGACTGGTATTCTGAACAAGCATCTTCAGGATCTCATGGAGGGCTTGACAGCCAAGGTGTTCCGTACATATAATGCCTCCATCACGCTACAGCAACAGTTGAAAGAACTCACAGCCCGTAAGTATTGTTTGGCCAAACAGGCCTGTACCCTTATTTGTACGTCCATTGCCCTTGCTCAGCTAGCTTAAGTCCTGGATCGGTTTTGCTTTTTCTCCCTAACTTTGTGACTGGAAACTTTTCCTTCCGTATCTCTAATAGAGAGCTGAGGCTTAGTTGTATAAACAGAAGGTCAGTGCTATTTCACCTTTCCTACCCCAACTTCAAGATTTATTTTCATGGAATGCTGACAGGAGCTTTTATTTGTTCTGAAATGCCTGCATTTTATATTTTATATGTATGTTAATAAAGGTAATAGGATGAAAGTGCGATAATGTTTGGCTAAATTGGAGAGAACAAAGTTGTCATTGTTATTTTGTAAAAGGAGAGCACATCCTTCCCCTGAAGTTTCTGCCATTTTTACCCCCTTAAGAGTTGATAGTATTCTCCTAAAAACCAGGTGCAGGAGGTATGACCAACATCCACAAACTTCTTTTTCTAGAGCCCAGCCACTGCTAAATTTCCTCTGTCCTCTATGTCAAATGGCTTTAGAATATAAAAGCCAGAAAATCCAAAGAGGGTATTTTGAGGGTCAGTATATTGGGGTGGGGCAAAGTATGCCATGTGACATAAGTAAAATATTCCTCCAATGACACTTTTAATTTTTCTTTGTAAAACAGATACCGACTTATGATTTTAAAACGTAAAGCTTGTGATCCTTTTGTCTTGTCCTCCTCTAGAGACCTTTTCTGTTCCAATTCTACATTTTCTTCAGACTACATTGGGGGACAGGGGGTGGCCTTTCAGACAAGCTGATGACTTGACTCTCAGTTTTGACCTTGTGTCTCAGGAGAACTTGATCATCTTAGTGAGATGAGGGCTGGCAGAATCATGAGGAAGTGCTGGGGAAGCCATGTGGTGTATTCTCCACAGATATACAAACTCTTTTATTGTCATGTTTCTTTCTTCACAGCTGATGAGAACATCCCAGCAAAGATCCTGTCTTACAACCGTGCCAACCGAGCTGTTGCAATTCTTTGTAACCATCAGAGGGCACCACCCAAAACTTTTGAGAAGTCCATGATGAACTTGCAATCTAAGGTAATGTGGATCTGGATGGTGTGGTTGCAAAATGAAGGGAGCCACATCTGCTGTGGATAGATGATCTGCAAATAAGAGGCCTTCTGGGCTGGGATATGAGAAGGCCAGTTCTAGGTCTGTTCTGGAAGATACGTCCATGCTAAAGATCAACAGATGGAAATATGATAGGAGTTATTCCTGATGAAGATAACTGAGTATCAGGTACTCATTGTTCAGAAAGTCTGTTTCCAACTTCGGCTCAGGTCATGATCTTGCGGTTCGTGGGTTTGAGTCCTGTGTCAGGCTCTGTGCTGACAGCTCAGAGCTTGTAGCCTGCTTCAGATTCTGTGTCTCCCCCCTCTCTGCCCTTCCCCTGCTAGGCTCATGTGCGCGTGCACACTCACCTGCTCTCTCTCAAAAATAAACATTGAATTTTTTTTTTTTTTTTTTTTTTTATAAAGTCTGTATTCTGTGAACAGAACTCCTGCACTGGCCACTCTTCCTATTTTGAAAAGCTGAGTTTGATGTGTACCCTCTTTTGAAATATTATTGTCCTTATTATACACGAGAATAATGGATATAAAGATGGTCTTCACCATTCCTTGCCACAGTCCAGAAATACAACTGTTTCTAAATTAGATTGCTTCAAATTAAAAAAATGATGAACAATGATATTTTATTTCCCCCTAATCCTAGCACAACTATTTTTATTTTTACACATTCCACATGACTCATATTTTTATGTAGCTCATCATCAAACATCTGTTGAATTCTGGCTGTGTGCCAGAGTTGCTGCCCTAGAGGGAGAGAGACATGCAAACAAGTAGATGCTATTCCTCTTCCATGTGCTTTTCTTCCTTCTGACTCTGTCTGGTGCTGCGCTTTCAAGCCACAAGGCACTGAACACTTCGGTGGTGAGCGTTTCTGTGTTAGCGATGGCTACGTAACTAATCCATTCCAACGTACTAACTCTCAGTGAGAACTGGCAGGTATTTCACTCTAGAACAGACACATAGGGTTGTCACAAAGGACCAATTATCCTGAAATACACTTACCAAGTATATTTTAAAGTCTGTGATGTGCTTCCTTATTAACTTATTAAGTAAGATCTGAAGGTGGGTCTAATAATCACTAAATTTCAAGGGTAGTAAAGAATACGTAAACAATACTTACGATTTCTGCAACAATTTAAATGATCCGGAAATATCTGTATTATATTGGTCACGAATATATCATAGGTACTACTGATACTACTATGGTTTGTTGCCCACATTCATAATTGAGGACGAAATGATGAATTTCAAACAGAGGTTAGTGAAATTACAGATGTAATTCTTTTCCATCCACATTTACAGAATTCTGTACTAGGACAGGTGGAGTTTAAACATGACTTGTTATAGGGGTGCCTGGATGGCTCAGTTGACTAAGTGTCCAACTTTGGCTCAGGTTATGATCTCATGGTTCGGGAGCTTGAGCCCCACACTGGGCTCTCTGATGTCGGCACAGAGCCCACTTTGGATCCTCTCTCTCTCTCTTATCTCTGCTCCTCCCCTGCTTGTTGTCTTTCTCTCTCTCTCTTAAATAAATAAATAAATTTAAAATAAAAACTAAAAATGACTGCTATAAAGTGAGGCCCCATACACATTTTCAGGTCCATATATTTTCCTCCTGTTGAAATTTCTTCAAGATAAATACCCAGTAGTAGTATGTCTGGGTCAAAAGATACAACCTACAGTTCATGCTACAGGTGCCATCTGGTTTTGCTAGAGGGATGCACATATGCACAGTAAATGAATATATACCCCTAGACCTCTCAAATCCTTAGAATATATGGTTGGCAGGCAAAGAACCCTATAGGCCACCCATCCTAGCAGCTCCTGTTCGCTGCCACTCTGTTAAATGGTGGTCATGTGGAATCATCTACTCTCCCCATGTTGTTATTCCAAGCCAGAAATAAAAGCATGAATATTCAGGTGCTGTTTACCCAATTCAAGCTACCCATCCCCCTGGAGCATGAGGAGGTATTTTGTTGATCTTACTCTGGAACCACTGTTTGGGCAGCCCAGGGCCGCCTGCCAGACGAGCCCTCCAAGCCCAGGAACCCTCTCCTGTGTGCCCACAAAGCAAACACACGCCCCTGTTTGCCAAGTGAATCAATGGAGTCTTTGATGCTTTGAGAGAATTTGAAACAGCCTGCCAATATAGCATCCACGGAAATGGTTAAAAGATTGTGGTCTGTTAAATTTCTAGCCCAAGAAGAATCTAGCTAGTGGTGTCTGATGCTTTTGTGTATAGAATCAGTTCCTTTAGCTTGACTTTGGACAACATGGATGTTGGAAGTAAGCCATTCATAGTAAAATACATTTAATGATTCTCTCACAATGGTGGCCTCTGTTTCCAAACTTGGGCTATATGTGTATATTTAACAGACAATTCTAGGCTGAGAGCAACAGCCCAGACTGTGTTGAATCAGGCAAGTATTTATTTACTCTGCAGAGGTTCCCTTGACCTTGTAGGTTAGGAAAGGTAATAGCACATCTGAGGTTCTGCCCCCAGCAGCATGAGCTCCCTGGTTTGGGCTCTAGTTTCCTGGTGTTGCCTGCTGCTGTCCTTAAGCAGGAACTAAGAACTTAGGTTTTCCAGAGGCCCTCCAAGGGTTCTATAAGCAAGAAAGGCTGGAATTGCTTGTTTCATCCTTTATAAACCGGGATTCCATGAGATTTTATTTGGAAAAAAGAGCTCCATAGCTAAAAATGTTTTCAGACCTCTGTTTTTGAGTGATAACTGCTTTAATTTCCTTCCAGTCTCCGCTCCCTTTCATTTAAAATACAGAAGGCCAAAGCCAGGCTGTGCCATATATAGGTTTCAGCCGACTGGCTGAGCTGTTTAGCTTCCTGGGTTCCCTTGGGTATTCTCTCCAGTGCATCCTTTTTTCCTGAGAAGCTGGCAGCTCCTTCCCAGAGTGCTGGCAGAATCTAAGGAATGAGCTGGGTTCAGTAGATGCAAGGATCCTGTCTCAGCTTCATAAAGAGTTATCTCCTGCAGTATTTGTAGAAGGAATGCTATAACCTGACACAGGATCCATTTAGTAAACAGTTTTCATCTGTAGCCCTCCTCCCAGGTGTCTAAAACTAAAGCGTTACGTGATCGAAAGATTGGCACCCACATTCCCGGTCCTGGCAGGTTCTGTAACCTGAGCTTTTGCATTAAGGGGACAGGCCCTGGGTCACTGCCTATAGAAGGATCACTGCTTTCTTGAAGGGGCACTGAAGAACATAAATGACGAAATAGCATTTGCATTCAGCAGTCACTGTGCATCTAATCTGTGCCTTCATGAAGCCACCCTGGGAGAGGGGGCAGGTTTATGTGGCATGCCACTGACATAGGCAGCCTGCCTGGTGGAGACAGCTTCTAGGTTTCATGTCTGATGGAGCTCTTTTCTCTCCGGGCTGATTTTATTTTTAAACCTTACTGTTCTTCCCCACCTAGATTGATGCCAAGAAGGAACAACTAGCAGATGCCCGGAGAGACTTGAAAAGTGCTAAGGCTGATGCCAAGGTCCTAAAGGATGCAAAGACCAAGAAGTATGTACCTGGTTGTTATGCAGAGCTGGGGACTGGTTGAGAGAAAAGCAGGGGTAATATCAGAGGCCCAGGGGCCCCAGCTTTTCTAGAGTTTCTGAGTTGTATCTTTTGGAAATCTCGATGTATTTAGGGTTTTCCTGCTTTTGCTGCCCCTGCGTGGCCGGGTGGGGTTGCAGTGTTTTTGTCCAGAAGCTAGGCCTGGTTCTTGATGACTTCCATTCTTCCAGGGTGGTAGAGTCAAAGAAGAAGGCTGTGCAAAGACTGGAGGAGCAGTTAATGAAGCTCGAAGTTCAGGCCACAGACCGAGAAGAAAATAAACAAATTGCTTTGGGAACCTCCAAACTCAATTATCTGGACCCAAGGATTACAGTAGCTTGGTAAGTAATCTTTGGGCCCTTCTTGGGTTCCTGCTGCTGGCTTGAGAATGTAGTGGAGGGTTCAAGAGCACTGTTGGCCTTCCCATGCCATCCCTTCACCTCATACTTGGAAGTCCTTTGGGAAATCCTTGCCTTTCTACTATGCACACTGCAACTGCACTAGAACATCTTCAGTGACCCTAAATG
The DNA here is from genome assembly GCF_018350215.1 of Panthera leo. NCBI lineage: Eukaryota > Metazoa > Chordata > Mammalia > Carnivora > Felidae > Panthera > Panthera leo. The sequence continues at coordinate 19,007,405 of NC_056681.1, read as the reverse complement.
GTCAGTAATGTTGTTATACTGCCTTGGAGCGTGTTTTTGTCTGTTTTTAAAAGGCAGTTGCAGCCTCTACCCCTATGGAACTTTAGGACAAGAATAGGAACTCTTGGCCCTTATTAAAGGAAAAATCTAAAAGGAGCCCATCTATCTACACTTGAACAAAACTTTTCGATAAATTTTTTTTACAAGTAAAGGAAGAAAGGAACAAGCGGAAAAAAAAAAAGACTGCAGATCTGAGCAATGTACAGAAAGAGTTAGAGGGAGCTTATAACAAAGATAAATTCTCTATTGCTTGTGTCCCCTTTTAACCCCACACAGTCATAAAATGACATCCAAAATAAGTGAGTTTTATTTATTTATATTTTGGAAGATGCTTATTAATTAATGTGCATTTTTCTGAGCCTGACCTGCTCCTATGGGTCAGGGGTTCCACCCGGCTCTTGTACCCTTTTTGCTCTTTTGCCCTGTTGGGTGCTAGAGGTTGAGTTAGATTGAGGGGCAGTATGCATTGTGGTTGAGAGCATGGACCCCAGAGCCAGACAGCTTGGGTTCACTTTTTAGCTCCATCTCACTAGCTGCATGACAAGGTAAGCAAATTACTCCCTGCATTAGGTTTTTTTCATTAGTACATCTGTAGTAGCATCTACTTTAGAGGTCACGAGCACATGATACTGTTAGAATATGTTTGGCATGTTCTTAAAATTCATTCTCAGCAGATGGACACGAAGCAAGCATATTCAGGTCCCTGCCCTGAGTCTGGGCTGTCGCTCCCTGAGACACTAATCCCCCTTTTTCTCCTTTGTGTACAGGTGCAAGAAGTGGGGGGTCCCAATTGAGAAAATTTACAACAAAACCCAGCGGGAGAAGTTTGCGTGGGCCATCGACATGGCTGATGAGGACTACGAGTTCTAGCCAGTCTCGAGGGGCGGGCAGGGTTCTGTGAAAAGGAACAGTGTGGTTTGGGGAAGGTGGATAAACTGTGAGCCTTGCTTACCCTCACAGCTGAGGGAGAGAGGCGGCGAGTCTTAACAAACGAACATCTTTGCGAAAAGATAAACCTGGAGATATTATAAGGGAGAGCTGAGCCAGTTGTCCTATGGACAACTTATTTAAAAATATTTCAGATATCAAAATTCTAGCTGTATGATTTGTTTTGAATTTTGTTTTTATTTTCAAGAGAGCAAGTGGATGGGAATTTGTCAGAGTTCTGCCAGGCAAATTCACTGTTTCACTGAAGCATTTGGATTCTCTTAGCTACTGTATACGAAGTCCGATTATATTGGTGCGTTTTTACAGTTAGGGTTTTGCAATAACTTCTATATTTTAATAGAAATGAATTCCTAAACGCCCTCCCCCCTCCCCCATTTCAGGAATTTAAAATTAAGTAGAACAAAAACCCAGCGCACCTGTTAGTGAGAATTGTCACTATCTATTGTCATGGGAATCAATTTTCATTAAACTTGAAGCAGTCGTGACATCGGCAGTGTTTTGGTTCAGACACCTGTTCACAGAAAAGCATGATGGGAAAATATTTCCTGACTTGAGTGTTCCTTTTTAAATGTGAATTTTTATTTCTTTTTAATTATTTTAAAATATTTAAACCTTTTTCTTGATCTTAAAGATCGTGTAGATTGGGGTTGGGGAGGGATGAGGGGGTGAGTGAGTCTAAGGATAATGAAATAATCAGTGACTGAAACCATTTTCCCATCATTCTTTGTTCTGAGCATTCTCTGTACCCTTCAGATATCCATCTTTTTCATTTTAAACCCAATCTTTCACTTGAAAGATTTTATTGTGTAAAAAGTTCCACAAGTCAATAATTTAGAGGAAAATGAGTATTTGGTCCAAAAAAAGGAAAAATAATCAAGAATTTAGGGCTTTTATTTTTTCTTTTGTAATTGTGTAAAAAATGGAAAAAAAAAACCATAAAAAGCAGAATTTTAATGTGAAGACATTTTTTGCTATAATCATTAGTTTTAGAAGCATTGTTAGTTTAGCGTGTGTGCAGAGTCCATTTCCCACATCTTTCCTCAAGTATCTTCTATTTTTATCATGAATTCCCTTTTAATCAACTGTAGGTTATTTAAAATAAATTCCTACAACTTAACGGAAACCTAGTGTCTGCCTCTTTGTTACACAAGGTTCCCGACCTGACTGGGGCAAAGTTGGGGTGGGGGGGCGTTGGTGCGAGAGGGCAGGGCTCAGCTCTGTGTGGGATGTGCTCTCATTGCTCAGCTCGGCACTGGAGGCTCCCTCCCCAGGGGTTGGGTGGGGCCTGGAAGGGGCTGCACCTGTCTTGCTGCCTTGGGTGTGGGTCAGAGGGGAGCCAAAGTCCATATCCTAAGATAAAAGCGGGCCCAGGAAGTAAGGGAGGGTGCAAGAACTGAATTTGGAGCCCAGGGTAGGTATTGTTTATTGAGCAAGATAAAGTGAATGTATTTGGGAGACAGGCTTTCTGAGCATATTGGCCAGAAGCAGTAGGGAGCTTGTCTGGGTAAGCTTACAGTCAGGATGGCAGGAATTAAGGGTCCTAAGCCAGTTAGGACACTGGATCCCAGAGACCCAGCTGTAGGCTTCTCCTCGTGTTGATTGGTTAATTGAAAAAGCGTGGTCTGTGGCCACTCCCCAGGGCTCCTGTATCCACATTTGTAGGGTCCCTAAAAAATTGTTCCTTTCTTTATACTAGGTTACTGTTAAGTCTGGAATTTAGGGTGAAGAGAGAGCTTTCCTGGCCAAATGGAGCAGGAAGATCAGTGGTCAGAATTGGCCACTTAGCCCTGGGCCCTCTAGCTTGCTAGCATGCACAGGTATATTCTGGGAGGAGAGCCATCTCCTGGATGGTCTCTCCGCTCCCTGGGGCTGGGTGCTGGGCTGGTGTTGGCCCACTGCAGAGAACCCTGGAGGTCCTCCTTGGCAGCCTGCATTTCATCGGTCAGTGAGGGAGGTAGCATTCACCCCAAGAATAAAGGAGGTTATATACCATCAGTGCTTTGGAGCAGATTACAACCACGTATTTTTTTTAATTGTGTGGTGTAGAGGTAGCTAAAGCATTGAACATAAGAAATGGCAACAGAGGCTCTTACAACACCTGATCAGTACACTGTACTTTATGGCTTGGGGGTGAGTGATGAGAACGTGGGCCCAAGGTTTGGGACTGGAGCAGGACCTGCCACAACCAGGGGACAAATCTTAGTCCGTAACTAGGGATTAGGGACAGGAGGCCTCACAGGCATGATTTTACTCATGGGCAGCAGCAACTCGTGCCTACCTTTCCCAGCAGGGATCTTCCTACAGGTCTTCTGAGGGCAGGTGCATGGCAACTAAATCCTGGTCAAGAACGATTGTGAAGGGCTCCCTCAGTGGTGGCAGGCCTGGGAGAGCAAACCAGAGTATGGGAAACTGAACTGTCCAGTGGGGATGAGGGAAGAGGCTGGACAGGTAGGTGAGGGCCAGATGTGAAAGGCCCTGAGAAATACTTGAGCCTGGAGTCAGGAGAGAATTCGCCTCACTTATTCCTCCAGTAGATTTGGTTCCCTCCTCACACTTCTGGCCTTGTCCAGGAGCAGAGGCCTGATGTGTAAGGTCCGGAAAAGCCCCTCCTGTCAGGGTACTCTGGAATGTTCAAGTCCAGCTGTAGGCAAAGCGGAACGCAAGCCAGGTATCTGGGTGCTTGCTTGCTGCTCAGCAGCTCCTCCATCCATCAAATCCACCCTGGACTTATGTCACGTTTGAAAGAAAAAAGGAAGCTCCCGGCTCCCAGCCATCTCCCTCTCCCTCACCCTCTCTCCATTTCACATATGAGTGCCTGGAGCCAGTCATCCACACTACCGGATCATTCCCCACCCACTGTAACCAGCTTCTGTCCCACCTTGCCCCCAATTCCTCCCTCCATTCCGACCACAACCGCCAACAAGTGAGTGACCGATAGATGGGCTTGTACCGTGTATCTTAAGCTTTTTGTGGCACTGGGCATGCGACCATTCTTTGATTTAGTAGCCCTACTGAAATATATTTTACGTACCATAAACATCCACCTGTTTCAAGTGTAACATTTTTACCTACTGAAGGTTACCTACTGTCACCATAAGTCAGTTTTAGCATATTCTCCTCCAGTAAGATCCCTCCTGCCCATTTAAGAGTTAATCCCCACTCCCACCTCCAGCCTCCACTAAATCTACTTGCGCTATACCTTTGTCTTTTTCTGGACATCACACACACAAATGGAATTGTACAATACGTGCCCACTCCCCTCTCCAAGCACTTCTCTTTGGCTTCCACAATGGCACCCTCTCCTGGTTTTACTCCAGTCTCCGCCAGTCTGCTGCATCTTGGTTACCACCCCCCCCCCTCCGCGCCCCCCCCCCAGGCCTGGCTGCTGTGACTGTCTCCTTGGCCTGGCCAATTTCATTTGCATGTGAGGGTGATGACTCCCAGACCTCTGTCTCCAGCCTAGACCCCTTTCCTGAGCTCCAGACCCATGGTGGAGCTGCGGGCCAGGTCCCCAGGCTATTAGATCTACCAATTTCTGGAACTCGGCTCAGTACCAACTACACGGCCACTGGGCTGTTTCACATCTCACCGAAAGGCACCTCCATCCACTCTGCCCCCTCAACCAGAGTCTAGTGGAGCCACCATCCTTCACTCCTTTCTCTCACCTCCACACCTGGTAAATTACCAACTGAAATCCCCTCCTAAATACACCAAACATAGGTAGTTCCCCCTCAGAAAACTTAAAAAAAAAAACATGTATTCTGAGAAAAGAGTTTACTTACTACATTTTGGTCTTTACAGAATCCCTCATATAATGGGATGCTCTCAACTTGTTTTGAACCAAAAAGCGCTTTTTGGAGAAAACACATTACCCTGAAATGACCTCAGTCAAGCTAGTTTTGGACGATTACAAGTAGTCCCCTGACAAAATCAGTAAACAAAGAGGCAAAGAAATTTACCACAGACTTAGTAATTATTTCTCACAATCCCAAGTATTATGTATAAACAAGCCTCTCAAAGGTCACTTTAATAGCAATACGGTATTGATTTTTTTTTTAGGTTTGGTAGAGATCATATATATATATTTTTTTGAAACAGTTTCAGAAAACCACTGAAATACATGTAACAGAATTAAGATTTGTGTCAATATGGAAGGGGTTGGTTAGTGGGTGGAGTTTGACATGAAACAAGAGTGGCCATCAGTTCATAATTGAAGGTGGCTGATAGGCACAAGGAAGCTCACTATACTGTCCTGTCTACACTTAGATCCATTTGAAATTTTCCATAAAAGTTAAGTAGTTATGCAGTAATATATACCCCTGGGAGAAATGAAACCTGTTTTAATGTTATATATGAAAGATAATGATGCTCAGATTGAAATTTCTAGTAATAGCATAACATACTGACCCGAAAAGTACTCTCTCTGCAACAACATGAATGAGTCTCGAAAACATGCTGAACAGAGACCAAGGGTACATACTCCTTGATTCCAAGTATGTGAAATTCCAGAATGGGCACCACTACTCTAGTGATGGAAAGTAGGTTAGTGACTGCCAGATGGGGGCAGCGGAGATGGACTACAAAGAGGCACCAAGAAACTTCAGTGTGATGGAAATGTTCCAGATCTTGATTAGGTGGAGATTACAGGAGGGCATCCGTTCGTCAAATCTCACCAAACTTTACACTTAAAAAAATGGATGCGTTTTTTAGTATGTAAGTTATTCCTCAATAAAGCTGATTTTTCAAAAATGCTCTCAACTCGAGAAGGCAGTGAAGGTGATAGGCTTTCAGAAACTATATTAGATGAGTCAAAGTGGCCCTAATGGTGAACCTTACATAGAAATCAAGGATTCATAAAGAGTTTGAACATAAATTTATTACTGGACAGGCAAGAGTGGGAAAAATCAATATTCATACATCAATATACTATTTTAAATAATACATGATTTAAAATACTATGTGTGTGTGTATACACACACACACATATATATACATACATATATGTATATATACATACATATATATATGTATGTGTGTGTATATATATATACACACACACACACACACACACACACACACACACACACACACACAGGGGCGCCTGGGTGGCTCAGTAGGTTAATTGTCCAACTTGATTTCAACTGAGGTCATGATCTCGCAGTATATGAGTTCAAACCCCATGTCAAGCTCCACACTGATAGTGCAGAGCCTGCTTAGGACTCTCTTCCTTCCTGCTCCTCCCCCTCCTCTTTCTTAAACTGTTATATTGGGCATTTGAATCATGCATCTCTAAGAAGGTTTATATTTTAGCTGCAAAAAAACACAAAATATCTGGAGTGCCCTTATTGCATAAACAAGTTGATCGCCTTATATTTGGAGCTGCCATATCTTCAGGCATATATGTTATCTCTCACTTTGCTCTACCCCCACACCCACCACCAAGTGTCCCTTCTCAGTGCTCCAAGGGCCCTTACCACACTGAATTGTCATCTATTGACAAATGTCTGTTGGCATTTCTTTACCCACAACTAGAGTAAGAACTTGGTCTGATTCATCTCTGCTGTCTTACTGCTATAGAGGAGCGTCAGGAGTGTCTGTTAAAGAAAGGAAGAGAAAGTGCAAAAACAGAGGTCAGCCTGGGCCATGGCTGGCAAGGGCCCTCCCCTTCTCTTCAGAGAAGCAATTATGGTTTCCCTGCCACCTCTCTGAAAAATCCATATCTGGAGCCCGGCTCTCCTGCCTCAACATCTGGGACCTACTTCAGGAGCCCTTCAGCGAAGGGGAAGCAGAATCTGCAGTGAAAGCCAAGTCTTGGGTAGGCCTGGTTTTACCTGGAGTGATAGAAAACAGGAGGCTCTTGGGGCTGGGAGTCCATCCCAGGTACAGAGGGAAGCAGAAGAACATAACCTAAGAAGTGTGAGATCCAACGACTAAGTTGGAGCCATAGATGGATATTGGGGCCAGAGGTCAAGAGCCTGAAAAGCAGTTGTGGGGTGGAGCTCAGGGTGCATTGAGGTGAGTATGGAGTACCAGCTATATACTGAGGTACAGGTTACAGAGTCAGAGACGGGCTGATCAGACACCTAACATGAGAAACTACCAAGCAAAAATTTTCAAGAAAAAGGATAAAGTTTTATTTGAGGAAACAAGATTGCAAGTCTATAACTCTGCCTACTCTCAATTGTGGAAGGGCTTCACTGAGCTATAGAAGGTATATTATATCTTCTATATTCATGCAATGTCATTACAAGGAACAAATGAAAACTGCATCAGCATTTGCTATCGATCTGCTGGGAACATTCTACACTATATCAGTCAAGTGTCCAATTGAGAAACTTCTTTCATAATTTTTTTTTAATGTTTATTTTTGAGAGAGGGAGAGAGAGAGAGAGAGAGAGAGAGAGCAGGCAAGGGGCAGAGAGAGGGACACACAGAATCTGAAGCAGGCTCCAGGCTCTGAGCTGTCAGCACAGAGACCAATGTGGGGCTGGAACCCATGAATCACGAGATCATGACCTGAGCCAAAATTGGACTTCACCAACTGAGCCACCCAGGCACCCCAAGAAACTTCTTTTAGAATTTAACCCCAAGAAAAGTTTTCTCCGTCAGGGAATGTTACCAGAATAAAAAGTTTTTGCTTTGCCTACCAGGAAGCTCAGCCACATTCAATTCTCAGTAACAGCAGTCACGTTAACCCATACTAACCATATTATATTCCTCCTTCTAATGGCACATTCCATTTCTACAGTGCAATATTTTTGTCCTTTGTTTTAAATACTCTAAACTTTTTTAAAGGACTGGAAAGGAATACATTTGAGGTAGGCATAGCGATGTGCCACTCAGATTCTCCTTCAGGGAAGCACTCGTTGCCCCAACTGCTGGAGGATCTCTCAGCTCTCAAAGATCACCTCAGCTGCAGACAGCCATGTGACTGAGGCTGTGCTCTTCCCAGGGCTGACTGAAGTGGGGCTATGAAGGCCCAGCCATTTCAAGCCAGCACCAGACAAAACAGCTCCCTGGAGGTTGGCTGCGGCTGTCATCAGGCCTGCATCACAGCTGAACTTCTCCCTGTGCCCTGTCCTGTTTCCTTCTCTCCTTTCCACAGTGTTGGTCTCAAGAGCACTCCCTAACAAACATTCTGCACACTAATCTCTGCCCCAGAGTCTGCTTCCAAAGAACCTAACCTGTGACATCATTTAACCAACTATAGATGGTCCCTGATTTATGACAGTCTGACTTACAATTTTTCATCTTAATGATGGTGCAAAAGCGATATACATTCAGTAGAAACCGTATTTTGGATTTTGATCTTTTCCTGGCTAGCCATCCGCAGTATGCTCCTCTCGCATGATGCTGGGCAGTGGCTACGACTCCCAGTCAGCTGTGTGATCAAGGTCAACAACCACTCTGCACCTGCACAACCATTCTATTTTTCACTTTCACTACAGTATTCAGTAAATTACAGGAACCATTCAACACTTTAGTATAGGACAGGCTTTGTGTTAGATGATTTTGCCCAACTGTGGGCCTGTGTAAGTGTTCTGAGCACATTTAAGGCAGGCTAGACCAAACTATGATGTTCTGGAGGTTAGGCACAGTAAATGCATTTTTGGCTTACTGTATTTTCAACTTACGATGGTTTCATTGGGCTGTAACCCCATTGTAAGTCAAGGAATATCTATAACTAAAAATAAAAAACACATCAGGTAGGGGTATTAAGGAAAAGGGTGAGAACACACAACAAAATAGTTCATACCTACATGAGAGGCAACATAGCATTGACTCTGCAGCCAGGATGCCTGGGTTTGAATCCCCTCTCTGAATCACCTCTCAGTTCTATGTCCATAAACATGTCTCTTAATCTCTCTGTGCCTCAGTTTTTTCATCTGTAAATTAGAGATAATAAGAGTACTTATCTCATAATGCTATAATAAGTGAGCCAATGTGGGTAAAGCAGTTATAGAGGACTTACTATATGCCAAGCACTGCTCTAATTGTTTCGATAAAGAAACACCTATCAGATCAGGCCCACAGGGCCAGAAGGGCATCAAGCCGGGACTCTTACCCAGAATCCAGGCACAGGGATGGTGGAGACCTGGGCATGTTGAAGCATGAGTGCTGACACAAATAGGCCTAAGCAGGGCTAGCCTGGGTGATGTCAGGGCGTGTGCCTTGTGTGGGTTCTGGGCTGCTCCCTCCAAGCCAACACAGCTGCACGCCTTGCCAGTAACACCCACGTACCCATATATATGCTGAGCTGGGGGAAGCCCAAACCAACCACACCCTCTGCATGCCCTGCTTTTCCTGAGTCTCTTTGGGTGGAGGGAGGTACCTGAGGCTTGGGATGCTGGTTCAGAAGTCCCAGGAGGAAATGGGGCCTTGTTTTCTGATTAAGGGCCTGGCAGCAGGCTGAAAACTTGAGCTCCTGTTGACAGAGATTTCTGGAGCCCCTGGGGGCCTGGCCCTGGAGGCAAAAGCAAAAGCAAGGAAGCATGGTCTGTGTTGGGAAGCTCTTGGAAAATGGAGAAACAGATTTTAAAAGTATATCACAGCCTTCAGGCTGCCCAGGTCAGTACAAGGAGGAGGGGGGCAGGAGTACTTAGGAGGGAGCGTCCTGGACATATGGACAAGATCAGATAAGCAGGGAGAGGCCCCATCCAGTCTCTGCCTATCTTCCTGGCTTCATCACCTCCCATGCTCCCCCTCACTTAGTAAACTCAAGCCTTCTTTCTATTCCTACACTCTTTAAGTTCTTTCTGGCCTCAGGGCCTTTATATATGATGTTACATCCACCTGATAAGTACTTTCCTCCAACCCACCCCTAATAATTCACCTGGCCATCTACTCACATCCTGTAGGCCTATGCTGAGTCCTAGCAACGCCTTCCATTTCTACCAAGAGAGATCTAAAGTACGTGTTCCTTGTGTTTTATCTCCTAACCCTATGTGCTCTTTCTCCCTACCTGCCATCACCACTGTCCCTACATAACACCGTTTCTCTGTTTAATGTCTGAATTCCTGGAAGGCTGGTGCTGAATTTCTCTTTTTCTTCCAACACATGGCACCAAGGCCCAGCACATGGAAGCTCAGGGGGAACACTACTTTAAGCCCAAGTCAGCCCAAGCCATACTCTAGGAGCACTCACGTTCTGTGAAGTTCCCTGTGCTCAGGACCAACCATGGCCAGAGCCTCCCCTCATCTGTACTGACTGGCTAGCTAGCCTCTGTGCCCACTGACTGCTGACCACCAGGACCCACTAAGCCTCCCTTGTGAAGCAGAAAATGTATTAAGTCAGACAGACCTAGGTTCAAATTCCCATTTGTTTCTTACGTGGCCTTGAGGCAAGTTGTAGAACTTACCTGAATCTCAGTTTCCTCATCAGTAAACTGGAGACAATAATCCCTGATTAGAGGGTGATTATGAGGATCAGGTGTAACCACAAGTGTAAGCCTAAACCGGGTGAGTACCAGGTCAACTTTAGTGCCCTCCCTCCCACTTTAAGGGGTGGGCACTAGGTGGCAGTCCATCTCAGTCACTACACCTCCCTTCAAGTGGCAGAAGCCTGTAAGAGTCTCAACTTCATGCTGGATTCTCAGCTTCTTAGGAGCCACACTTGAGGGAATTAAAACACAAACCCACACAAGTTACCACTGCACCAAGACAAAGTCAGAGGCAGCCCCAGGCACTAGTCACCACTCAGCTGGGTAGGTTGTCTGAGCACACATATACTCACAAATTCCAGAAGCCTGGATCTTTCTCTGGCACCAGCTGGGTGCTCGGCTGGGCCTCTCGCCTCTGAAGTTGTCCTGCTCTGCCTGACTCAACATCTGTCAGATGGGCTCCACTGTGACCACAGGTGTCTTCAGTTTGTCTGTGACAGGGGTGTCCACATTGCAGGGGCAAGTCTAGGGAAATGGTTTCCGGAAGATGGAGTGTGAATTATTCAAATAACCACTTAAAGGCCTTGTGGCTGGAGAATGGAGAGTGAAGAGGAGGTGGGGAGAGATGAAGTGGGAGAGAAAGAAAGGGGCCAGACCACACAGGACCAGCTGGGACAGTGGTGAGTGTGAATTTTACATGCAATGGGAAGTCATGGAGGGTTTGAAGCCAAAGGTAGGGGATCACAATTTAAATTTCTTTTTAAAGACTGAAGCATGAAGAATAGACGCAGACCAGACCAAGGAGGGTAAATAGTCTGGATGAGAAAAGACAGACGTTGGGTTTGTGGGAGGAGTGGAGATATTCCGTGGTAAACAGGCCTTACAAGATTGCTGGGTGGTGGAGGCCGACTGAGGGCTCAAGGATACCTCCAAGGGTCTTGGCCCAAGCATCTTAGAAGAATTGGGGCCATGTTCTGAGAAAGTAACGACAGCAGGAAGAGCAGTTTGAAGAGGGACGTGGAGCCGGCAGTTGGATGCTTGGGAGATACAGATTTGGCGCTATGGGTGCCCTGGGTCTGGGGGTGAAGCCATGGAGAAGGTCAGGTCGTCTTAGGAACTGGTTCAGGACCCAGCCCAGAGGAAGAAAAATTTCTGGGGCTGAAAGGCAGCGACCTGAAAGGAAGGAGGAAAACGCGGGGAGTTAGTCTGGGATAACCAAAGCTCCGGAGAGCGTTTGCAAGGGCGCGTGGAGGCAGAGCGCGAGGTGGGGCGGGCAGTGGCTGATGAGTGGAGGGCGCCGAGGTTTAGGCCACTGGGGGCCACGGGTCTAAAGGCCCTACAGGGGACGCCCAGGACTGGGGGGCTTCTCCAAAAGACCGGACTGTCAAAAGCCACACTGGCCGCAGGGGCGGGGCGGACGAGTCTCGGCAGTCGCAGGAGCGGCCTGCGGGCCAGCCCTGCGCGGCCGAAGGGGAGGGGCGGGACAAGCCTTCTGTCCGTCAGAAACCGTCGGCCAATCAGCAGGCGGCTCCGCCCCCGCCCCGCCCCGGAGAGGGCGCGCAGAGGACCCGCCTCCGCTGCCGCCGCCGCCGCCGCCGCCGCCGCCGCCGCTGCCGCCGCCGCGGGTGTGAGGCGGCCCGGCCCGGCCTGGCTGGCTCCCTCCGCCGGGCAGCCCGCCCAGGTAACCGGGTTTGGCCGGCGGTCCTGGGGGCGCTCTGCACCCTCACCTCTTCTTCCGGCCGCTGTGCGGGTAGTGCTTAGGGAGCAGGGTTGAGGACACGGCTGCAGCTGGGCCTGTGCGGGACAGTGGGCTGGGCAGCCGCCTTTGCGTGTGCGACTGACTGACGGGCCGGCGCGGGGCTGCCGCGCGTGACGGGGCCGACGGGGGCAGTGTGAGGAAGCTTTGCGGGACGGAAGGACGAGCTGGTTGAGCGCGAGCAGCGCGCGCGCTCCCGCCGCCATTGCTCCCCGCGCCCCCGCCCGGGGCCTGTCTGGGGGTCGCGGGGCGCAGGCGCGGCAGGCGGGCGGAGGGTCCTTTCCACGGGCGCGCGGGCGCCTTTGTTCCCGGCGCGCGGGCCAGGGCGGAGCCTGCAGGGCCGCCCCGCCCCCCGCTCAGGCTCCGCCCCGTCTCCGCCCGCAGGAGCAGCCGCCGGGGCCCGCTCGCCGGCCGCCTCAGCCAGAGCCGCCTGCTCCCGCCGGCCGGGCCTGCGCCGCCGCCGCCTCCTCCGCCGCCGCCCCCTTCCCCCTCCCCACCACCCCCAGTGCCGGAGCCATGGCGGGCGCCGCGTCCCCCTGCGCCAATGGCTGCGGGCCCGGCGCGCCCTCGGACGCCGAGGTGCTGCACCTCTGCCGCAGCCTCGAGGTGGGCACCGTCATGACTTTGTTCTACTCCAAGAAGTCGCAGCGGCCGGAGCGGAAGACCTTCCAGGTCAAGCTGGAGACGCGGCAGATCACGTGGAGCCGTGGCGCCGACAAGATCGAGGGGGCCAGTAAGTGCGCCCCCCCTTCCCGGGGCCCGCTGCGCGCGGGGGCCGCGGGGGTCCGCGCCCGGCTCTTGCGCGCGCCGCGGCCCGCGGCTGGAGTGACTTGGATAAACTTTCGGGCCCTCCCCCACACCCTCCGGTCCCCGCCCCCGCCTCGGCCCGGGTGGTCACTGGGGGCGGGGGGCATCCGGGTCCTCAGTCACCTGACAGGACACCCCCTCCCCCAGCCCGGGGTGGGGGGCGGGGGGAAGTGTTCCAAGCGCTTGGCCCAGAGGCCTAAAAATCCTAGTGGGTCTAAGATCGGCGGGGCAGGGGTCTGGTTCTTCCTAGCTCGGGAGTGGTGTTGGCCAAGGCGAGGGAAGCCAAGGCAGCGTCAGCCCACCCAGCCCCAGAACCTGGGGCCAGACCAGACGGTCACCGCCCACCACCTTTTTTTCCCAAAAGACAGTCTTGGTGAAACTTTCTGGGCCCCAGGCTGGGCTCCATTTGCAAAGGAACCTTTGGGTTCCCTAAGTAGAAGTTAGGCAGATGTTAGGGTAGGGTTGGTTTTGGATCAGAGCCAGCTCTACTCATCTCTCTTGGGGAGGGTGGAAGGTGGTCCTGTTTGGTTTGGAAAAGCCTGAGAGAAGGCAGTGGCTTTTTTCCCCTGTTGCTGCTTTTGTCCTGAAGCTGAATTTCAGAGGTGTGCGTGGGTGGGCAGTCACCCAAAGCCAGGGCAAGGACTCTTGGTAAAGGGGCCAGGCTCCTCTTGCCCTTGGAAGCACGTTCTCAAGAGGTTGGCCCAGAAAGGCCAACCTCAGTGCCTTGGAGTCAGGTACTTTTTTCAAGAGCGTGCAGCCAGTTTGGGGTCTAGCCCTTTGTGTACTGCGTCCTGTATTCCATGGCTGCAGAGAGCCGGGAGCGGCTACTTTTGGTTTCCTGCCTCTTTGCCTTCTCAGGACTGAGCTTGGCTGCTTTGGGGCAGGTCTCAGTTGGGAGGAGGGAGTTAGGGGATTTTGAAAAACCCCATAGGTCTTTCAGTGTTATTCCACTTAGCGCCATGCCTATGCTGTGGCCGGATGGGCGCCCAGCTCTACCCTCCATTCCCCCACCTCCAAGTGTGAGAGATAGTGCTGCTACCCTAGGTTGTAGGTTGCTTCCTGCAAGGACCCTCCCCCGCAGAGACTGGTGTTAGAACCAGGTCCATGTGGAGGAGGGGGGTCAGGAAGTGACACCCCCACAGGAACGTCCTACAGACCTCCTTGGGTATGGTGTACATGTGTGTAGATGGGTGAGGAGATTGGGAGGAAGGAAAGTCTTGTGGTGAGGCAGCCATCCTCAGCTGCAAACTCCAGATCTGATGCAGCTGCTGAACTTAGAAATGGCAGCTGCCTTCCTCTGTGCCTCCATCAGCTCTGTCAGCCATCAAGAGAAAATTTTAGTGATTTGAGAGACTGGATTCCAAAGTAGAGGAAGGACAGATACTACAGGGAGCTGAGATAGACTCCAGGCACAGCCCCTTCCTTGCTTTTATGGTGCTCCCTCTGCTCTGCTGAATTGGTGGCACTGGCTGGAGGTTCCTCGATAGAGATTTCCTGGGTAACTAACACTTCAAACCATGTGTGTGACCAGCAGGGGTAAGTGCAGCACACTGGTTGAAGGCAAGGCTGGATTTGAAGCCTGCATATTCGTTGTGTTTCCCTTAGCCAATTGTTTATCTACTCTCAGCTTAGTTTTCTTATCTGTAAAACGGGAGTGGTAATATACCCACCTTATATGGTTGCTCTGGGGATTAAATAGGAAAATTGATGTAAAACATCTCACAGTGCTTGACACACTGTAAACGTTTAATAAGTGTGAGCTGGTTTTAATAATAACGATAGCATTAATAGACTGTGACTGTCCTCCTCAACCCTGGACTGGAAATGTTGAGGGAGGTGGAGCGTGGCTTTAGGAGAGGGTGAGAGTATAGGAAGGGAGGAGGATGGGGACCAAGTTCACATTTCACTTAGATCACTACCCGGAAAAAGGGAGGAAATGGTTTTGTTTTGCTTCAGCTCTTCTCCTCACCCACCCACCTGTCGTATAGAACAGTACATGACAGAGTAAAACTTACGGAGTAAATCTATGGAGATTTGCACATCTGACTCCTGGGTGTGACTTTCTTATTTGTAAGATGGGGCCTGAACAGAAGGGAGGGGTGTGAAGAGGGAAGAATCCAGTCCATGGTGTCTCCCGTCTTTGGGGGCTGGTGGCAGGAATGCACAGGACCCACGGCCCCAGCCCCCAAGGGTAGATAAGCTAGAGAAATACAGATTCAGTGATCTTATCAGCTGGGAGCATAGGCAAAGACTATAGAAGGAGTCTAGGCCCTTTGATTTTGGAGGCCCAGGTTGAAGAAGTCTGAGTAAAAATGCTAGTAGATGCTTGTGTAGAGTTCACACTTTGTAAATGGAGCCGCTTGCTGAAGCTGCCCCACTTCTGCCCATTCATGGGGGTACCTTGTTGGTGAGTTCTGCTCCCTGCAGCCCCCTCTGCAGGCTTTGAGGAAGTTTGGGCTGCCAGCTGTGATCCCTGCCACCTGGCCTTTTCCTGCTGACTCTGCCAGGGTTCCGTATAGTGCTTGTAGCCTGGCCAAGGAGAGAGGCACTTCTCATACCCTCAGGGTGTCTGTGGACCTGAAGGAGGGATGCTGTGGTTCAGTGAAAATGCACACCGCTCATGCATCAGACCTCATTCTGACCCAACTCCATGCTCTTTCACTTTGACACTCATGAAATGGGACCTGGCACTTGCTGGTTTCTAAGGTGATAGTTTGGCTAAAAAGAGGGGTGGGGAAGTGCTTTGGTGTCTGTTGTCATGGTGATGTGACAGGAACCGGGTTGATGTTTGGTTTTTTATGTTGCAGATACTGACATAAATGAATACAAAGCAATTATAGACTTCCTGCTGAGTGCTACAGAGACTTTTCATCATATTTTCTTGGCTAATCTTCACAAGGGTCCTGGGTATGTGTGTGTGTCTGGAGTCCTATCCCATTTTACAGATGAGGAAATGGAAATATAGGGAGTGAATTGTGCCATGGAGTGATAGTCCTAGTTTGTGACAGCCTCACTTAGACCCAGCTCTCCAGTCATTGACTGACTGGCCGGCCATCCCAAGAGGACTCAGCCCCAGGGTTGTGCTGACAGTGGGCCTCAGGCTCCATGTCCCAGTGGTCTCTGTTGCTCCTCTAAGGACAGATTTTCGTGCCTAGACCTGCATTACAGACAGCCTCAGCCTCTCTAGGTTCTGGCTTCACATTTTTCCTTCTGGTGCCTTTCTGGGGTGAGCTGGTTCAGTCAAGGGTCATTGTGGGCACAGTGGCCTGTGTGAAGATTCCATGGAGGGTTCTGAATGATAGCCATGCCCTTCTGTGGAACTTTTGGAGCCTCAGGCTTTCGTCTTTGATTCTTGCCTACCCTTCTAGATGCTAGGCCCCTTAGATGGTAAATGAAAACAGGTCCTTGCTCTCTGGGAAACTAGAACAGACAATGATAATTCTTAGTGGTACCTTTGATGGGAGTTGGCCGGGGTAGGGAGGGAGGGGTCAGTATGGTGGCAGAAGAGAGTAAACCGCCCAGACTAGGCAGTGAGGCTCAGAGAGGAGGTGATATTGGGACCAGTTATCTTGGGCTTGACCTCTGTGGCTGTCAGGCTGGCAAGGAGACAGACCACAAGGCCTGCTCTGATGGCTGGGCCCAAGGCACCTGAGGTGGGCAGGCTGGGTGTCATGGGGGTTTTCTTTGTGCTGGCTGATTGCTCCTAGTGGAAGATGGGCAAGAACACATGTCCGGATCTCCAGAGCTAGCCATCCCTGCCTGTGTGTTTCCTGTCTGACTGTAGTTTTTCCAGGGGAAGTCAGACCTCTTAGTGTTTCCTTAGCACCCCACGCTTGCCCTGACGTGTGGGTTTCCAGACCAGCTCTGCCAGGCCCCCTTTTTAGCTGGGGCTCTCTCTTTCCTGTGAACGTAGGAAAGGGCCTGCTTCACAGATGACTGGAGAAGCTGAGCATACCCAGCATTGGGCCCCCCCACCCCCGCAAGACCTTCAGCTGAGGAGAGCCCTAGGAGACGTGGCGGTGCGATAAGAGGAGGGGGAATGTTCTTGTGCACCTTGTAGAGTGTTTTGTACATGGCGCCCACGCTTCCCTGGGGGGACATCTTTGAGAAAAGGACAGTAATAGGTGACAAGATTCTAGGCAGAGACAAGAGTAAGGAATGGCCGTGAGCAGCCAATGGTAATTGAGCCACAGTAACTAGAGGTTTGTGGCTAGAATCAGTCATATCTGACTTTAAGACTCTGTGTGTGTGTGTGTGTGTGTGTGTGTGTGTGTGTGTGTACACGTACGGACGTATACGTACGTACATACATACGTACATACATAGATGCATAGGCTTGAGTCACTGGTTAGAGATCTTGGCCACTAACCTTGTTTTGTGTAGCCTCTTAGAATGAGGAGCATTTATTCAATAAATGTTGTTTGAACAACTCCTCTTTGCCCAGTGCTAGGCACTAAAGGTGAATGACACATGGACTGTGCCATTGAGGAACTCCCACACTCTTGGAAGAGACAGAACTGGGAACATGTAATTATAACCGTGTATCCTGTGTACCATAATAAAGGTCTATACCAAGAGCTCTGTAGCGAGCTCGGCTTAGTGAGCTGGGGTTGAGAGGAGAGAGCCAGGGAACGCTTCCCAGAGGAGGTGACCGGTGAGCTGGGCCTTGACTGATTGAAGAACTTGCCTGTGCCCACGCTGAGGCACTGGGGATCCTTATGTGGGGGTCGGGTATGCATTTAGTGTGGTAGAGGTAAGGCTGGGGGTGGTGGGGAGCAGTTCCGGGACAGCCACAGGGTGCCATGCTCATAGGTTACACTCCGTCCTATAGGCCGTGCCTGTCAGTAGAGGCTGAAGCAGGGCTGTCTTGCATTTTATCTGGGGGAAGTTGAGGGAAACCAGTGGAGCTGCTGCACTTTTCAGGAGAGAGCTGATGAGCGGGGGCAAGACTTCCTTGCTGAGGCAAGGCAGGGATACAGCAGTGGTGGATGGGAGGGGGTCTGGAGGGATGAGCTAGTGGAGCATAGTAGTTTATAATTTAGCATTTGGGTTCTGAACTCATACTACTTAGGTTGTGTAACTAACTTGCTCTGTGACTTTGAGCTTGTGACTTTCTCTCTGGGGTCCTTGTCTACAAAAGAGGGTTATAGGAATAAGCTGCACTTGTCTCGTAAGGATATTGTGAACATTTGAGGAGAGTCTTCATAAAGTGTTTCACATGGAGTGTGGCACAGTGGGCGTTCTGACAAGGAGGAAGATGAGGATTAAGTTCCCCAGGAGGACCCAGTAGTGGAAGACAGCATATGTACCTATTGTATTGAGGGTGTGGTGCCTGGCCACCAACCCCTTTGGTTTGGAGACCAGGGGGCCTACCCATTTTCTCTCTCCAAGCTCTCAGCAGCCCTCATGTTGTTAGGGCTCTTTCCTGCTGCCAGCTTTTGCAAGGCAATAGGGTAGTTGGCTGAAAGCAGCTGCCTTGGTATCATATTGACCTATTTCTGTGTGCCTAGTCCAGAGAAATACTATTTGAGCACATTGATTGGAGACCCCTGTTTTCTGGAAGTGCTTTAATGCTACCACCTGAATATAATAGGGCCTGTCTCTGCCTCTGCTGTCACTGTTCTTGTCAGTCTTTGTTAAGTCATGGCCTCTCTTCCCATTTTGTGCTTTTTCCTCTTACATGGCTTCAAAGAGGTCAGAGATGAATAAGTCAGAGGGAGGAAGTGAGGCCTAACGTCACAAAGGTCTGATATTAGGGGATAGGAGACTTTTTGCCCCCTCTCTATTTCTTTAGAACTGGAGAAGTCAGTGACAACTTTGAGGAGAGTCCTGGGAGAAATGGGGGTGACAAAGGAAGAAGGGAATGTGCTGGTGCTCCGTGTAGAGTGCTCTGTTCGGAGAAGCATGGTGCCTGTGCTTCCCTAGAGGGAACTCTTTGAGAACAATAAGGGAACAGATGACAAGACTCTAGGCAGAGCCAAGGGTGTTGAGTGGCCTTGAGCAGTTGTTGGTAATTGGGCTCCATATGACTGAAGATTTGTGGCTCAAGTCAGATTTGGGTTCAAGTCTCAGCTCTTCCTGTGACCTTGGGTAAGTTACTTTAACCTATCTGAAACTGATTTTCAGCTGTAAAAGTCACTTCCTCATAGAGTTGTATATTAGCAATAGTCAAGTGAAGTTGCATATGAGAGTAAGAGATTTTATGTGAAAGTGCTCTGCATAGCATTTGGCACTTGTGGGCACTTAATAAGTATTTGTTTACTATGCTTTCGCCTTAGTTAGCTACAGAGCTCAAGTTCTTTCCACCACCAAGCATGGCCACTGGTGGCTGTTCTGAAAGCCTGGGCTGCAGATCTGTTTCCTGCTTGTTTTCTTTGTTCCTTCCCTGAGTTTGTGCATGGAGGACTGGAGAATGAGGAAAATTGGGTATTTGAATAGTGCAGCGAGTTTATGGAGCATTTTCTTATCTGTGGTGTTGTTTATGTGCCGCCACAGCTCATGTATCGATGGAGGGCAAGAATGGTTAGCCCTCTCTCATAGATGAGAAACCAGGGCCGCCAGGGTAAGGTCACACAGCAAGTTCGTGGCAGTGCCGGGACCAGAGTGTAGGATCTCTGATTTCCACTACAGTATTCAGTTTATTTTTCCACTCTTGAGAAAATGACAAAAAGATAGACTATTCTGGAGGACCAACGTGTTTTTTAATGTGGACAGAGTGATCTGATCCACTCTGCCCTCTGGCCAGATGTGCTGTTGGACCAGCCCAGGCTTCTGGCCGAGGACAAACTGGACGTAGACCCTCCATCTAGATCATCTGCCACCTTCATCTTGCCATGGCACCTCCAGCAGACGCTTTCCCACACTTTTGGCTGGGGGTGAATATAGCAGGTGATGTGAGGTGGGGGACAAAAAAGCCCTGCTCTGACTTGCTGTTACTGGTTCACGATGATGACTGCACCTCAGCCTCTGCAGGGAAATGAGGACCTGGGGCTCTGTGCTTGAGGTACTCTGAGAAGGGCCTCTCCTTGATGACAAGCTCAAATGCAAAGATTCACCCAGGTGTTCCTTCATTTGCCTGCCTAGCTGGTGTGTGTTAGGCCTGCTAACCTAGACGTGAGAACTGCAAACTCTGCCTTGTTCCCAGTGGTAGTAGGTCTCTAGGCCAGTGTGTTTTATCACTATAGCTACTCTGTAGCTACTCTATTAAAACAACAATAAAAAACCCCCAAACCCCAGCTTTCCTGGGCTCTTGTGACACACTGAACAAGCAAGGCAGCACCGTGCTTCCCTGGCTTTGGACTCTGGCATTTGCTGACATGCCAAGCACCATGGGGTCCAGTAATAAATGTAAAGTTCGAGGTAGGTACAGCCAGAAAGACAGAAAAAAATAATTGCAGGACCTGGGGAGTGCTGTGGAGGAAAGAAACCAGAGGCTGTTCTGTCAGTCAGGAGAGGTGAGAGTGTGTTCTGATAATGAGTAACCCCAGATCTCAGTTGCAGACAACAAGTGAGGCTCATTTTTCACTTCTACTACATGTGTGTGACCATGACAAGCCACTCCACTGGTTCTCAGAGAATGGCCTCAGTGGCTCTGGGTCAGCCTCTTGGTGCAGGGCCCGAACGCTGGGCAAACCAGGCTGGAGAGGGCTTCGGAGACCAGAGGCTGGGGAGGAATTCATTTCTGTGTCTTGGCATGGGCAGTGGTGCAGGTGGCTCTGCTGTTGGGGCAGATAGACTGCCGCCCGTGTGGCCGTGCTCTCTGTAGTAAGGTGCCTTTGTGTTCAGAGTTGAGGTACCATAGCTGTGCCACTGCCTCATTGTTATCTCCCTGCTGTGCCCTCCTTGAGCTACCCCTGAACCTATGATGTTGTGGCCATAGCTTCCTGCTGTTTTCCCGGAGGTAGGGCCTCTCATTGCCTCCTCACCGATCCTCCTAGAGTCCTTTTGCTGGATATGCTGGCACCTCCACAGGGAGCCTTCAGGAGAGGGAGAGGAGGAGGAGCGGTAAAGAAGTGTGGGAAATGGGTCTTCCTTGAATACTCTGGGGTTGGGGGAAGAGGCAGTGAGAACATGGAGTTGGTTGCTTTGGAGGGGGCTGGGGTCCCAGGAGATGGGACTCTAAGAGTCTCTGCTTACCATTTTCACTTAGCTCTTAACATTCCCCCCCCCACCCCCCTTGTAACACTAGTTCCTTTCGAGGTGGTGCTTGGCTAGCCTTTAAGAGGCTGCAGTGGCTGTGTGCCCAGGCACAAGTACTAGCTCTCTCCCCCACTCATCACCTCCTAGGAACCGGGCCCATCCTGGGGGAAGCAGGGAGGGCTCCTTTTTATAGCCACATGTAGGCTTTGTGTATAGGCTCTGCTGCTTCCTTCCGGGCCCTTCCCGGTGTTGGCGGGTGGCCCTGGCTTCAGTAAGACTCAGGATGCAGAATAAATGGGTGGGGCTTTCTTCTGCAGAAGACTGGCATCTCCTTTGCTGAGCCCATGCCTGGCACAGAGGACTCTGGGGGTAGCAAGCAAGTAAAGGAGGTGACTTGGTCCTTGATCCTGGGACGCTTGCAATCTAGAACGTGGAGAAAACCGTGAAAGCCCAGAGCCAGCAAGAGGCAATTTGTACCTAAGGCATTATAGGCTGAACCCAAGGGTCCAGACACAATCAGCTTCCTCTGTAGCAGCCCATCTTGCCCTGGTGGAGTCCCTCCTCCTGCTGGCTGGCATGCCAGCATTGGTTAGAGAATCTGTACAAAGGCTATGCGGTGCCTGGGAGCAAAGCGTGGGCACGGTGAAGAGTGGGCGGTCTGACGGAAGCTCCAAGCCCTGGCAATGAACACTGACCAGACTGGTGAGGGGCCGGGCCACAGCAAGTTTGACCACTTGTTTGTGTGAGATCTAATTCTAACTCAGTAGGGGTGGGCCGTTCACTTTGGGGTTGGCTTCCTATTTTCTTGGACACCTGGGGATATGGCTGAGCTGAGGGAAGTGGTTGTTTAAGGGATGGCCCCAGGTCACAGTGTCCTTGGCTTGGCCTTGTCTGTGGGGGGAGTAGGGCATTGACCACACTGGGCCTTTGGCTGTGAAGCTGTGGGTGTGTGGTGGGTAAATTCTAACCCCACAGGATTGAGTGACTTTAGCCTCAGGCCCAAGAGTGTGTGTCTGAGTTCATGGAGTGGCTAACCCTGGGAAGGAGAAGAGGAGCTGGCCACAGGTTCCAAAGGCTTGTCAGCCTGCTTGGGGGCAGAAGGTCAGCAGTGGGGGTTGGCAGTGGTAGGGCGCGGGGGGTGATAGATTCTCTGAGGCTCTGCAGACCACTTCCCCCAATTCCAGCTAATTTTCCTCCACCTGTTGGGAGGCAACTTTCCTCTTCCTACCCTAGTCACTTCCTCTACCCAAAGAAGTAGTAATTGAGTATAATGTGCCTGTTGGCCTTTCTTGGAAGCTCTCAGCATATCCACTGAGGAGGTTAGAAAGGGTAACATGTCACTTTGTCCAGGATTTTACTCAGGGCCCCTTGAGACCAGCAGTGAAATACAGAGAGTATCCCCTCCAGTGACCAGAGAATGCCTGGTGCCTGAACCATTTCCACAAGGATGTCCTAGTCCCTGGCCTGAGAACTGGCCCACAGTGGGAGGATGAGACTCTGCAGGCTGGGGTGGGAGGCAGCGAGGAGCCTTTAGGGGAGGTGAGGCCAGAAGCTGTCTTAAGCGGGTAGAACTAGGAAATTAAAATCAGGAGGGGGAGGTCCCAAGGTAGCCATTCCTGTTGACCAGCCCCTAGCTGGGCTTCCTGGGGAGGCAGTGAGTTCCCGTCACCTTGGAGTGAGGTCAGAGGCTAGAAAATGCCTCAAGGCCTTGCCTGCCCAGGAAGTAAAAGGAGGACAAGAAGAGTGCCTTGGCTTGGTCTGGCATGGCCCAGAGGGAGTGTGGCCAGATGCTGAGGAGAGGCTGGCTCAAACAGGAGAGCCTAGTGGGGTGCTCAGAAGAGGGTGTCTGGGTGAGCAGGCCTTGCCTTCATGACTTCTTTCATTACTTAGTACATTTCCAACCTCCTGGTCAAGGTTGACTCTGCTGGGGGTTTAAGGGCTGGCCCCCTACCTCCCTCCCACCCCGCTTCCCCCAAGAAGGAATAGGGCTTGTGTGGTAACACGGAAAGCAAAGAGGCAAGGAGCCAGGGCTGGCAAGGAGCTCCGCAGAGGAGGCCACTGCTGTCCCCCTCCCATCTGCCCTCCCACCTCAGCCCCTGTGGTTTGGATCCCCAGTCAGAGGCCCCTGTTGTTTCTTTGGGGGAGGGAGGCCTAGATTTTTTTGTCTTCCAAGGCATTCCATTTCCTGCTAGGCCCTGGGGACTAAAAGTTGACAGGCACGATCCATGCCCTCACGGAGCTCACACTCCATTGGAGAAGACAAAACACGCATAGGATTCCTACTCATCTAGGTGCTTGGTAAACATTGTTGTGATAATAAATAAAGCTAGTAGGGCTTGTCCAAGGATTAGGTTGCAGGTGTTGGGAGAAAAGGAAGTGCTAAGAATGGTTCCAATGTTTCTAGTTCTTGTATCTGTTGGGAGGTGATGCTGTTGGCTGACCCATGAGGTGTGACAGGAGGCCTAGGTTTTGGTGAGAGAAATGTTGAAGAGTGTTTTGGGGCTTGAGGGGTTTACTTTGAGTTGTTTTTGAGGTGAGCACGTGGAAATGGCAAGTAGTAGTTGGACCGAAGGGTCTGAAGCTTAGAGGTGAGGATCGTGGTGTCTGTAAGAGGAGGAACTGAAATCTGCGCATCAATAACTGGGGAGAGGTAGAACGTTGGGAGAGGAGAGGACCTTGGCCTCAGCCTTGAGAAAGGCCAGTGTTTAATGCGGATAGGCCTGAAGCCCAAGAAGAAGGGGGAAACTCAGGAGAAGTTATGAGGGAGAAGCCAGGGGCAGAGCTCCAAGCAGGAGGCAGGCTGTGGTCAACCTTGTTGACTGCTCTGAGGGTCAGGAAAGAGGACGATGGAAAAGTGACTTAAACTCAGTGCTCTGGTTCTCCTGGTGGCCTGAACATACGAGGGGGAACAGTTCATTGGACTTTTGAGGTGCTGGACAGTTATGGGACCTGGCCCTGCTGGGCCCTCAGCTTCTTCTGTAGCTGGGGCCTGGCAGACACAAGACATCTAGAAAAAAACTTGGACAGCATCAGCCTGTGGTGGTGGCACAGGTCAGAGTTTACAGGACCTCTGCCTGGGGGGCTGACCCATGGGCTGCCTGGGGAGTTATTTAGGTCTGGATAGGAAAGTTGGAGCAAGCCCTTGTCCATAGTGCAGCTTTCCCCTGTTGTGGCATTGAAGGCCAGTGTAGGCCTGCTGTCCCTTACCCTCTTCCACGAAACTGAATGCCCACCCCCACCTCCAACATCCGAACTGCTTCATTGATGCCTTGGCTTCCATGATCCCCTCTGCCTGACACAGACAGATCAGCCCTTCAGACCTGCCTTCTACAGAGCAGTCTGAGAAGTCCCCGAGAGCCCTGCTCACTTTCTCTGTGCTGTCAACACCACAGACGTCTCCCTGTTGTTCCATCTTTGCACGACCTTACAGTTATCTGCTTCCACATCTGTTTCCGCCATCAGCCAGGGGCTTTTCTGAAGGGCAGGAACTCAAGTGCCTTATTGATCTTTGTTTACCCAGGACTCAACCCAGGCCCTGATACTGAGTAGATAGGTGTCTAATACTTGTTTGATTAGATGATGGAATGAATGAATAAGCATAATAGGCAACTGCTCAGCTCTCTCCCAGCTTTGAGTTCTCTGGGTGGGGCCTCCTTTCCTTTCCTTCCTTTGTGGCCTAGGCATGGTGTTCCCATCTCTGACATCGATGGGATTAGTCTAGCATTATAGGCAAGAGGCTGCCTGTCTGGGTGGTGTGAAAGCTATGGGCCATGCAGAGGGTCCTAGTTCTGCCATGAACCACCATGTGACCAGCATAAGACCCTTTGGAACCTCCATTTTCTCATTGCTCCAAAGAGGAGATTCATCTAGAATCTAGACTTTGGATGATTCATGTGCTGGCAAGGATCCTTTACAGCTGTAACCTGAAGCAGTTAGTACATATGGGTTCAAGGTCCCATGTAGGAGGACCCTGCAGACCTCCATCCAGCTGTCTGAATGGCCTTTTCCTGTTTATCAAGGTGGGAGAGGGCCCAGACACCGAGTCAGGCCTGGCTGCCCTTCTCGGTCAGGTGTTTGGGGAGGAGTGACTGATGAAACCCCAGCCAGAAGCAGATGCTAAACTCTGCCCTGGTACATCCTGGACTCCCAGATTCAGCCAGGGTTTCCTTGTGTACACCCTGGGAAGGGGCTGTGGCCTCTTTCCCCTGCTACTCTGGTTTGAAAGCAGCTGCTGCACAGAAATGGGAAGAGATAAGCCCCATCCTCACCTTTTCTTTGTTGAGTGACCCTGTGGCCCCAAGTTTCCCAGCCTCAAACCTTGTCTGTAAAATGGAGGTAGATAGCTACCACCCCCCCACCCTGTCCCCACTTTTGACTTCCTCTCCGGTGGGAGCTGGGAGCTGCTTCTGACTGTTTCTGTTGGAAAGTAAGAGGGGGAAGGTCACAGTCTCAGAACAGAGGGGATTGGGGGATCTGAGGGGAACTCTCCTTCCAGAGGCCTTGAGCAGCGTGGTGACTGCCCATTCCATGCCCCCTGCTTCCAGCTTTGTCAGGTGTTTTTCCCACCTGTGCCTGGGTTCTGTCCTTGCCTCCCTTCCAGGCACCTCCATCCTTCCCCTTCGGAGGTCTGCAGGCTGTGAAAGCTGTGTCTTCTAGTTACAGCTGCCTGGGGGCAGAGTGTCTTTGTCTCTGGTTCCCTCTGAAGGGGGCTCTGGACTGCAGTGCCTGCCCTATCCTTGAGCTGCACGGGAACTTGTGTAGGGGTGACAGAAGTAGGGGGCCAGGAATTGGGCACAGAGTAGTTGCTTCCCCTCGTGGCTTTCTTCCTCCATCTCGGCATCCTCTGAAAGAGAAGGGTCCGTTCCATTTGTGTTTCCATCTGTGTTCCCTCTCCCTGCATGTGTAGTTTCTTTAGAGGGTAATGAAAGAGGTGGTGGGGTGGGGTGGGGGCAACTGGGAATGGCCCATTTGTGTACCCCAGGCTGTACTTGGAAGGGCTAATGATGGAAGAGCATTTGGGGGGAAGATTTTTTTTTAAAGATTTTATTTTTAAGTAATCTCTACAGTCAGTGCAGTGCTAACTTATAACCCTGAGGTCAAGGGTCACATGTTGTACTGAATGAACCAGGTGCCCCACTGGGGGAGATTGTCCATCTCTCTGGACTTGGTCTTCTGAATCTCCTGGTGGCCTTTGCTTAGAGCCAAGGAGGGCAGAGTGCTGAGGGAGCCCTGCTTTTTCTGTTCCTCAGAGCTCCACTAGCTTCCTGTGGTTCCCATCAGCTGCAGCAACCTTTGTGTAGGGACTTCCCAGTATTTCCAGATAGCACTGGCCCCCAGGGGCCATGTCTCCCCCCTCCTTCCCAACTGTGACCACTTCTTCTTTCTTCTATCCCCATAGTAAACCTCACCAACTTCTGTATTTGCATATTGGTTGTAGCTCCTCTGCCTTTGTTGCCCCACTGCACCACCTCTTCCAGGAAGCCATCCCTGATACCATCTTTGAGCATCTTTGGTCTTTGCTGCCTTTGTTAGATAACAAGCTTTGGAGTCTAACTCATGTGTTAATTCTTGCTCCTTAGCACTCTGTAAACATTTTGAGTCCTCCCAGGACCTAGGTTTTGGGAATGGAAAGAGCCAAATGTAGTATCTTCTTTGGGAGCTAGCTCGCAGCCAGTGACCTAGGTACCTGGAAGCACTAGACAGTGTGACAAGAGTGGCAGAGCACTGGGTATGCCACTGGACTGGGCCTGATGGAGAGAAGGTGGGCCTGGCATGTGCAGAGGCTTGGAGGGAGGAGTGTGGGCTGAGAGCTGATGGGCCGGGGTCCTTGCAGTTTGCTGCTTTGATTGGACCTGGCCCCTTTGGAGGAGGGTTGGACTTTCCCCAGCTTCCCCCAGCGCCCTCTGCAGGCTAGGCACACAGGCCTGGAGGAGATCTGGAAGTCCACATACCACAGGTGGGAGTAATGAAAACCCCCAGACCTGCCCAGATAACATTCACTTACCTCTTTCAAGCTCTCTGGATTTGGAAAAACAAACAAACAAAACGTTCATACTTACCATGAGTTGTAATTCTTATAAATTGCAAAGTGTGTGTGTGTGTATAATATATTTCTGTATGAATAATTTTTGCAGTTTCATCAATTAGCTTGCCTTGTAAAAGGAAAAATATTTCACTGAAAGCATGTTTCATATCCAGAAATTTGTGATATGGGCCACTTCCTTCTGTTTTTTTGTTGTGCTGGTGGTGGTGTTCTTGGCCATATGTTCATCATTTGGGGGGTTTAATTTTCAGTATGTCATTCTCTTTCTGGTGAGATCACTTTGGTGTCTCTTATTGACATCTCATAGTAGCCCAATGAAGAAGGGGCCAGTAGTGGTGATCCCAATTTGCAGGTGAGGAAAATGAGGCCCAGAGGTGGGGCTGTGCCTCCTGCCTGCCTTTCCAGTGTTTGGTGTTCATGATCCTTCTCTGTACATCCTCCTTGCCCGATGGGTGGTTAATTGACCAGTAGGTTTGGAGGACCTCTATCTTTGTAGGGCTGTTTGGAAAGTGGCTTCACTGGGGGCAGGAGATGCTAGGATACTGGTTCTTGACCAAGAATCTTAGGTCTAATTTAGAATCTTGGATTTGATGCTGGGCTCCCTTCTCCCTGTCCCAGGGCCTACCATGGGTAGAATGAAATCTGCTATGGATCAGGATTGGCTGGTTCTCCTGAGCCATATTCATTAAGATACTCTGATAAAGGTTTGGTGCCTCCCCGCCCTTCTCCCCCCCCCCCCCCCCCCCCATACCCTTTCTCTTCTCTATTGTTCCTGTACTGGGCAAGAGGAGGGCTGGTGGGGCACTTGTGGCTCCACCTGATGTCTGGGAGGGGTTGGGGAGCAGGATTCTAAGACCGGAAGCAGCTCTTCCCTCAGAAGAGCCTAGCATAGACAGGTCCTCTATGGTCATTGTCTTCAACCCCTTCTCAGGCTGCAAACTGGCTGCCTGTCATTTAGCTTGTCCCCTTCATGGCACCCTCTGCTCTCCTCATGCAATAGATTGGGTGCTGTCCCAGAGTTAGGGACCTACTTTCCCACAAAGGCAAGTTCTAAGCTGGCCCTGAGAGCAGCAACAGTACTCCTTGTTGTTTGTCTAGCTACCCACCTCTCAAAGTGCATGGGATCAGTTCTGGGGCTCAGATGAGGAAACTGAGGCTCTTAAAGGGAAAGTGACTGCCATTACTGGTATGTCCAGAAGGCAGTTGCTCTTCAAGCCTGCCTGACCCAGCCATTCAGCATTGAGTAACTGCTGGTCTTTAGTCTCTGTGGCAAGGAGTCTGTCCCCGGGCCAAAAGAGGAGAGAAGGGCGGGGGTTTCCTTGTCTGGTCATGCAAGCTTTGGTTTTGCAGATTCAGTCTTGTGGCATTCTGCCTCAATGCTTAGAGCTGGCCCCTGCCACCAGGCAACGAGCCTGTTTACTTCTGCATAAAAATCAATCCAAGGTTGGGGTGGTCAAGGCAGGTCAAGGTTGAGTCTCCTCTGTGAATATCTTTATGTCATAGTCTGTTTGCATGTGATGGTCAATTGGCTGTCCTAACAAAAACCTTCATTTTATCCATGGTCTGCCAGAGAGGAGAGCAGACTGAAGCCCAGCTATACGCTTGGAAACAGGATTTGAAAATTGATCTTTGTGATTTCAGATCTGTTTGTCTCCCGTTCTGATGCCGCACCATAGGGTGCATATGCCTCAGACTCTTGATGAGTGTGCAGGTGGGGTGCTGTGGCTGCTGTGGCTGCAGGGACTGCAGGCTCAAGAAGCAGCTCCTGGCTTAGAGCATGTCTGTGTGCACTGATCTGAACTTTGGTCCCAGGAGCCCTACTCCTCCATGGTGTCCCATCCCTGTGAACTCCTTTTTTGAGCTAGGGAAATGGCTGCTTGTATTCTTTTCCTTTGGCCGAGGCAGCTGCAGCCTAGCTTTACCTCTCCTAGGTCTGGGTTCACTCCCAGCAAAGCCCTGGCAGATGGCTGCATTGGTTTTCCCTGCTGCTGGCCCCTTGGACTCCATGTTAACACATTAGGCACATAGGCAGGCAGGGGTCAAAGCTCCTTCAGACATCACTGGGATCATTTGTTCCTGGCAAGGCCCTTACTGCAATACTGAGAGGTAAGAAAAATTGCCAGTTTACTAATGGGGAAACCAAGGCCGAAAGAGTGAGGGCCTGCCCAGGGCTGCAATTTAAGACCTGTGTGGTTCTCCTCTGCTAGGTGTGGGCAAGCCTTCAGGAAGGGGATGGTCAGGGCAGGCTTCCTGAGGGAGTGGGAGGAGGCAGATTGCCACAGGACCCCCAGGCTTCTGCCCGGAGTTCCAGGCAGCCTGGCCATCAGAAGGTCCTCAGTCCGCAGAGCTGGCATGTGATGCCAGTCCCTGGCCCAGGTGCAGGTTACCCCAAAACCTCTCTCGAGAAGGGCTAGTCTCTATATCTTCGTGAGGATGTGTGGGTGATTAAATGCCCGGGATAGTTTTATCTTGTTACTGTCCACCACAGCCATGCTTGGAGTGGTGATACTCATGCCATTCCTAAAGCATGGGCCTCAGGAACCTGGTCCTCCAGCACACCATGCCTCCGGACAGGCTGAGCTTGGCCACATTGTGCTGATGGAACCCCAGGCCCTCTCAGGTTGGAGTGAGCTGGAAGATGGGCCTTTGTCATTGGTGAAAGCCCTACACTCTCTTGTGCCACACAGCAGCAGGGTGGCCTGGCCACAGTCCCCCTGGTTGTGAGATCCTGCCCCCGTCCTCACTGTCTCACTTCCCCGTTTCCAGCCTACCGAGGGCCTCTCAGTGCCCTGGCTTTTCTTTTCCCCAGTGTTCCTTGAACATTGTTTTCCCATGGTTGTGAGTGGGTGATGAGTGCTGGGTCGTGGGTCTCTGGAAACAGGGTGCTACTCTCCTGCTCTTCCAAGTAGTTCTCCTCTCCTCTCCTCTCCAAGCTCCCAGGTCCTGGGAGGGTCTCTGTCCCTGCCCTTCCTGTTCTACTGCAGTTCTGACCCAGACAGCTGGGGTGGCTCGGCCTCCCCCTCCCCCCAACTAAGGCAGAGGCCATGCCTGTCCCAGGGAGTCTCCTCGCCTGGTGGCAGTCCCTGGGGGACCAGTCCTGGCTCTCTTAGGAAAGGAGACCCTTTCTGTGTTTGTCTGGGAGGCAGGAGAATGGGAAGTGGGGCTGGGAGGTGACATAGGATATGACTTTTAAGAACGTAGTAGAGCATCTCACCAGGCGTTACATCCTTTTTAGCCTGCTGTTGCCTTGATGCACTTGGAAGGCATCAGGACCAGGCTGGCACTTCCTTATGTGGGGGAAGTATAAGGGATCAAGTGTGGCTAAGCGGGAGCTGGGGAGACTTGGACACCTGGCCTGGAGCTACTCTGTAGCTGCTCGGCCTCCCTGAGTCTTGTCTTAGACAGGAGCCCATTCTGCCTCCAGCCTAGTCTCAGGGGAATGTGCCCAGGAGCACAGGACAGGACAGAAGTTCTCCTGGGCCTGCTGGCAGTGTGTGTGGGGTGTGTGTGTGTGTGTGTGTGTGTGTGTGTGCTTGCGTGTGCATGCACATGTGCTCGTGCACCCACACAGGGCTCCATGAGGCCTGGCCCCAAGCTTTCAACTGACCCTCTAGCTGCCTGCCGAGCAGTAGGCACGTCCTGGACTACTTCTAGTGATAGGCGGGCCGCTGAGAGGAAGGGCCCAGGCTGTGGAGCATGCAGGCCCTGGCATAGATGCATTTGTGTGTGTGAGGTTTTGTGCCTTTGTGAGAGGTGTGGGAGGGAATGACAGCAGCTCTGCACCGGAAAAGTGTGCTGGTTTCTGTTTCAAAGGGCAGGGTTTGTGGTTATTCTGCAGTTTCTGATCTGGGCATTTCCCCTGTTCAGCTCCTCCTTCCATCCTTGGAAACTATCTTCTCAGGCTGGGTTTTTGTGACTCAGTTCCCCCCACCCTCCCTGTTTCTACCTGAGTGTAACTCCTTGTTTCTAAACCCTCCCCCGCTTTTTGTGGCCCCTTCCCCCACCCGTGTGCCTGCTTTTTTCATTTGTTCATTCAGTCCTTCAGCAAGCCTGGCCTAGGGGGGGATGAGGAATGTTCTCTCTCTCCCTCTCCTCTCTCTCTCTCTCTCTCTCTCTCTCTCTCTCTCTCTCTCTCTCTGTGTCACACACACACACACACACACACACACACACACACACGTATTGCCATGAGCAGTCATGGGTGTGATTGCTGTAGGATTCCAAGTTGGGTCTTTGGAGGGAGAGGATAGAGCCTGGGCGGTAGACAGTCCATCCTAGGGACTGGGATGCAATGGGTGATAAGAAGCACTGGCCATTCTTGCGCTTGGTCCAGCTGAGTTTAGATGGAGCAGAAAAGATGGGAGGGAAGAAGCTGGGGGTGTAAATCACTGGGCCCCACCAAGAAGGGCCTTGAAGTCCAGAGAAGGAGCATGTTCTCCTCCATGAGCAACTTTGGGAAGGATCAGAACAATGTTATTTTAAGGATTCAGAAAACTTAGGAAGGGTGGCTCATGGGTAAAGAGGACTTGGGGGTGAGGGCAGGGGTTTCAGCAGGAGGACCAGGCCTAAGGGGTTGATGAAGGCAAGGGAGCAGGGAGTGAGGTCCAGGTAGAACCAGTAATGCTCTGATGGGAGCAGCTGGGGTTGGGGCTAGAAGCAGTGCCTCTATTTCAGGTGGGATAGATGAGGCACACCTGTGGCTGGAAGGAGAGGAAGAGGGCCCGGTTCTGGACCCCTTAGGGCATTCAGCCAGAATGGTGTACGGTTGGAGCTGGGAGGGCACTGGGGTCCACGGGGGT
This sequence comes from Panthera leo, assembly GCF_018350215.1. Taxonomy (NCBI): domain Eukaryota; kingdom Metazoa; phylum Chordata; class Mammalia; order Carnivora; family Felidae; genus Panthera; species Panthera leo. Next base: position 18,975,495 of record NC_056681.1, on the reverse strand, counting down.
GGACCCTAGTGTGCTAGAGCTACTCCTGGCTCCAGATCTTCTGGGCCAGTCTGGGTTGAGAGCATTTGAAGGGGCTGTAGTGCCAGGGCAGTGCTCAGGGAGAGTCCTCTCTGGTGGTAAGCCAGGCTTCTTCTGTTTGAAGAGATCTTCCTTAAAGCCGTCTCTATCTGGCTTGGAAAGTCTGCCCTCTCCAGGGTCGCAGCCGGCACCGGGCTATCTGATGGGTGTGTGGCAGGAGGCAGCCCTTCTCTGTGCTGCGCAGTGCTAGGGCCCTCTCCAGGCCTGGGACTAGAACCTGTGCCCCAAGCATACTTTGGTGAGGGAGCAGAGGAAGGGAGCTTGCATTGAATGAGCTCCGGTGTGCCACATACAGGGCTGGGCAGTTTTGGCTCTTAGGACTTCTGATCTTACCAGCACCCTCACTGTTACTTGTTACCTGTGTTAACAGATGAAACAGTGGGGTCAGAGCGTTTGTCATTGTGCTGAGGTCACACAGCTGGTGGGAGGTAGAGCTGGGATTCTAGTCCAGGCAGTCTGATCCCAGAGTCCATGTATGTTTTTCTACCACCCTGTTTACTAGAGAAATTCAGTCAAGCCTTTGGCCTTATATATGGTAAAACTGAGACTGGAAGAAGTTAAATGAGTCACTTGGCATCATCTCCCTTATTAGTGGCTGAGGCAGGTTGTCTGCCATTCGGGCCCCTGTGCTTCCCCGATATGTACTGTGTCAGGGCAGGGGAGCACCAGGCCCTTTGACAGTCAGGATGGGGAAACATTCCTTTGGATACCCACTGCCAGTCCTCTTGCTGAGACTTGCTTGGGCATGTCTTTTCAGGGGTACATCAGTCCCCTGGGCCTGATCCCTCATTTCTCCCATGGATCCTGAGACAATTTGGGTCTTCCTAGCCCTGCCCTGGGACTTTACAGTTTGGTTTGTGTGTTTTGTGTCAGGAAATGGTCCTCACAGAAGAACAGCCTTAGTCCCCATTTCTCTCTCTCTTAGAGTCCAGCTTTTTTCCAGGTCAGAGTGACCTGCCTACATTCTCAGCAAGGGAAGGTACACAGGATGGGGCTGTCTGCTCCCTCAGACAGCTCAGCTTTTAGTAGAGGCCTGTCCTTAGGCTTAGCCCAACTCTCTTTTACCACCTAGTGGGACTGTGAGCATTCCTGGCTCTGCCCCTGGACAGGGTGTCTCTCTTTGTCATCCTTCCCTGAGGGAGAGTATGGGAATGAGTGAGGAAACCAGGCTGCCCTCATTTTGCTGTGGACTTGGAGACCCCAGCCTGATCTTGGTCTCTTCTCTGTCTTCCTAGTTGACATTCGAGAAATCAAGGAGATCCGCCCAGGGAAGACCTCACGGGATTTTGATCGCTACCAAGAGGATCCTGCTTTCCGAACAGACCAGTCACACTGCTTTGTCATACTGTATGGGATGGAGTTCCGCCTGAAGACCCTGAGCCTGCAAGGTAGGAGTCCAGGGTCTGGAGGAGGTGTAGGGGGTAGTTAGAGGGAATATCTACTGGCTCCTGGCTCGGCAGGAAGTATGTGTCCTCAGTTCAGCTCTTTACCCCTTGATCACAGCTACATCTGAGGATGAAGTGAACATGTGGATCAAGGGGTTAACTTGGCTGATGGAAGATACATTGCAGGCGGCCACACCTCTGCAGATTGAAAGGTAAGAACCACCCTTGATGTAGTTAGGGTTGGAGGCATTAGGTTCTAGGGAGCAGAGGCAGGGACACAGGCCTTTGTGTGCCCGGACACTGCCTACTGACTTCCCCAGAACTAGTCTGGCTGGAGAAGTGTTCTCACTTCAGGCTTCTCTTCCTCCAGGTGGCTGAGGAAGCAGTTCTATTCGGTGGATCGGAATCGTGAGGATCGGTAGGTTTTGAGCTGTGCCTGTAGCCCAGCAGGTGGGTTGGGGCAGCCAGAACAGTAGCCATATCTCTGAGCAGCTGCTGGAGAACCAGAGGACCCAGGGAGGCCTGCCTTTAGCAGAGCTGGGGGGCAGGCGAGTGGTTCTGGCACAAGTAACTTCCTGCAGAAAGCCCTCTAATGGCCTTGGTGCAGGCTGGTGAGAGAGGCCAGGGACTATAAGCTGTGTGCCCTGCCGCTGGGGACAGAGACAGGACATGGAGAACTGGCTCTGGGTGTCCTACAGAGAGGGTCAGGGGCCTGTAGTGTGTAAGGGGGTGCCTTCTGAAGCTCGTGCCTTTGAAGCTGTCCTGTGACAGAGGGGCCAAGGAGAGGTGGAGGACAGAGATCAGGTCATGGTAAGGGCATTTGACTGCTGCTGTGAAAGAGCTGGAAAACCACAGAGGGTTTTGAAGGGAGGCATCTGGTGACCTGACTTGAGTTGCACAGGAATGCTGGTGCCTCTGGAGAGTCCAGGGCAGGGCAGAGCCAGAGAGCTTGGCCAGGGAGCCCCTTCAGCATTCCAGGTGGAAGATGAGAGTTTGAGTGGGCGGGGGGAAGGAAGTGGTTGGATTTGGGCTCTAATGTTTTGTTTTATTTTTTTTAAAGTTTGTTTATTTTGAGAGAGAAAGAGGGAGAGAGAATCCTAAGCAGGCTCCGCGCTGTTAGCGCAGACCCCGACATGGGGCTCGGTCTCAAAAACCCTGAGATCATGACCCGAGCTGAGATTAAGAGTTGGATGTTTAACTGACTGAGCCAGCCAGGCGTCCCTGAGCTCTGCTGTATTTTGAAGATAGAATCCAATAGAATTTCCTACCATTGATTTTGGCATGCAAAAGAAAGAGGAGTCCAGGATAACAGTAAGCTTTTTGGCTGGAGCATCTGAAAAGGTGGGGTTGCCATTGACTGAAATGGGGAAGGCCATGGGAGGAGCACATTTGGGGAGCTTACGGGTTCATTTGGGGTGTATTAAGTTTTATGACGCCCTTAGATGTCCAGGTAGAGCCATGGAGTTGGCAGGTGGGTAGAGTGAGTTTAAGGGAGAAGTTGGGGCAGGAGATGTTACCTCAGGAGTATAGAGATGTTTCTTCTACAAGCCATGAGGCTGGAGATCACCTGAGGTGGGGGGTGGGGGTAAGCATAGCCTGAAAAGGGAAGAGGGCTAGCATCTGATCCCAGGCTGCTCGGACACTGGGGATTCGAGAGGTGAAGAGGTGCTGGCCAAGGGAAGTAGCAACTCGTGAGGTAAGAGGAAAACCTGGCGGGGGGTGGGGGGGTGGTGAGTTTTGGAAGCCTGGGGAGGAGGGAGTGGTTGGCTGTGCCAGGCCTTGTCAAGTGTGTTGAAGACAGAGAGGTGCCCTTTGGACTTGACAGCACAGAGGTTGTTGGTGACCTTGAGGAGTGGAGAAGCGAGTTCAGGGAAGGAAAGGGAGTGTGGATGGCTCCTTCAAGGTGTTGCTGTGAAGGGGAGCAGAGAAGGGGGTGGTAGCTGGAGAGGTTAGCTGGGTCAAGACAGGTGTTTTGGTCAGAGAGATAGCTTGCTTAGCTTGTAATGCTAATGGCAAAGAGTCCACAGAGGGAAAGCTTGGTGATGCAGCAAGTTTCCTAACCTGCAGAGCAAGGACCCTGACAGTCTCCCTCCTGGTGACTCGGGGTCAGAGATGAGCCGGTGCCTGCAGAGAGCGGGCACTTGCTCAACAGCACTTGCCAGCACCAGCTAAGACCACTCAGTACAGAGGTGGATCCTGGAAGGAAGTTTTGCTGCTGCCTGTCAGGCTCCTGAGCAGGAGGAGGGGAAAGCCCCCCTTTCCCCCATCTTTTCCATTCTGCTGCCAGGGCCCAGCAGTGTCCCCTGTCCCCAAATCCTGGGCCCCGGAGGGCAGGGACGGTTTCCCGAAGGACCCCAGGAGAGTGCCCAGTCACCAGCAGTGGTAGTTCACTGAGCAGGCCCTCCCCCGCCCCTGCTACCACCACCAGTTCTGGGTATTGAGGCACAAACTCCCAGCATTCCAGGGTGACTGGGGAGGAATCACTGTTGAGCTGCCCCTCACAGGGAATATGTGAGTAAGCTGTGCGGGGCCTGGAAGTTCAGCAGGGGGAGGCTGCCTCCCTGTGTTCTGGGTGGACCAACAGCCTCTGGGAGAGCCTGGGGGACTAGAGGTACAGGCTTGAGTGCCTGACACCTAAAGATTGGCTCCCCTCCCCCATCCTGACCCACTTCCCTGGGCCTGTTTGCTCCTTTCTTGCCAGAATCATGGCCTTTTTCTTTGCTCAGATGAGGAAACTGAGGCCCAGAGAAAGGAGGGGACTTCTCTTGGTCACCCCAAGGGTTGTGATTTAGTCTCCCCATCAGAAACATAGGTCCAAGGGTAGTGCTTACCTGTCCAACCCCAGGTGGACTCAGCCCATAGGTCAGAGGTCATGAGAGGTTGGGTGATGCCACTGGGGATGTCTCTCTTTCCTCAGTATATCAGCCAAGGACCTGAAGAACATGCTGTCCCAGGTCAACTACCGGGTCCCCAACATGCGCTTCCTCCGAGAGCGTCTGACGGTAGGGAATTCTCAGGCCATCCACAGGCAGGCAGTGGGGGCAGCCCGGGCGCCCCTTGCTGTGGGCCTGACCGGAGCCCTGTCCTGTGCCATGCAGGACCTGGAGCAGCGCAGCAGTGACATCACCTATGGGCAGTTTGCTCAGCTGTACCGCAGCCTCATGTACAGCGCCCAGAAGACGGTGCATGAGCCACCTGCCCTCCCATGGCCCCTGCCCCTGCTTTCCCACCCCAGCCCCTGCCCTGCTTGCCTCAGCCCTGCTGCCCCGCTTGAGGGCTTTTGGGTGCCATTTCTCCAGCTCTTCTCCTCTTGAGGCCCACCCCTGTCTGTTGCCCCAGCCTTTCTTCCTGAAAGCCCTTTTCCCACATGGCCTCCCCAGGGGCTCTCACTCTGACCAGGTTCTGTCTCCTGCAGATGGACCTCCCCTTCTTGGAAGCCAGTGCCCTGAGGTTTGGTTTGAAGTGGGGCGGTAGGGTTCTACCCTGGTCCCTCCCCATATAGGTGGGAGGCATTGGGAGGGGGTGAGCCATGCGGAACCCTTTGGGGCAGCTGTGCTGGCCGGGAGCTGGGCTCTGCCTTCCGAGGGGCTCCTCACTGTCTGTGGGCTGTGCCAGCCAGCTGGCTGCCAGGTACTTCCCTTCTTCCCCACAGGGCGGTGGAGCGGCCGGAGCTCTGTCGCGTGTCCGTTCCTGAGTTCCAGCAGTTCCTCCTTGAGTACCAGGGGGTATGGCTGGGCTCGGCGGTGCCAGGGCGCCTGGCTGGGGGGTAGGGACTGGGCTCGTCACGGGCCGCGTCTCGTGCGCTCCTCACCACCCCACCCCCACCAGGAGCTGTGGGCCGTCGACCAGCTTCAGGTGCAAGAATTTATGCTCAGCTTTCTCCGAGACCCCTTGCGAGAGATTGAAGAGCCGTACTTCTTCCTGGATGAGGTGAGCCCTGCCTTTCACTCGCCAGAATGGGGGTTGCCGACCAGAAGCCCACCTGGGTCCCAGGAGCCAGATTCTCCTTAGGGGTGCTAGCTACCTCGTTCCCCTCACCCCCCCCCCCCCCCAACACACACTGGTTTCCTGGCCCACCACAGTAGACCATGAGCATCCTCTCCTTCCCACCACTGCCATGCCAGCAGATTGGGGTAGGGGCTCACTCTGGCTTTCTTTTCCTGCCCATTCCTGGACAGTTTGTCACCTTCCTGTTCTCCAAAGAGAACAGTGTGTGGAACTCACAGCTGGATGCAGTGTGCCCAGAAACCATGAACAACCCCCTCTCCCACTACTGGATCTCCTCCTCCCACAACACGTGAGTGCCTCCCTTGGGCCCCACCTGGCCCACCCTTGGGAGGGAGGCACTCACCCAGCCACGCTTGCCTCTCCTTCCCTGTCCAGATACCTGACCGGGGACCAGTTCTCCAGCGAGTCCTCCCTGGAAGCCTACGCTCGCTGCCTGCGGATGGGCTGTCGCTGCATTGAGTGTGCGTGAGGGCCAGGGCTGGGGGAGGAGGTTGGGGGGGCCTGCCCTCTTGACTGTGGTCATGTTGCTCCCCAGTGGACTGCTGGGATGGCCCAGATGGGATGCCAGTCATTTACCATGGACACACCCTTACCACCAAGATCAAGTTCTCAGACGTCCTGCACACTATCAAGGAGCACGCCTTTGTGGCCTCAGAGTGAGTGGGAGAGAAGGGAGGAGGGCTGGGGTCAGCTTGGCTCCAGCTCTGTCCTGTGACAGAGGGTCCCCTCCAGTGCCCTGTCCCCATGCCCCATTTTTCTTTCGTCCTCTTGCCGTTTGCTTGACCCATTCTTCCTAAGCCTCTCCCTGTTTCTTACATCCATGGTCCGCCCTCTTCAATGGTTTTTCTCTAGCCTGTGGAACAAACTAAAGCTCTACCCGTCCGCAAAAAATACTTCCTTAACCCCAGTGGTCTCTTTAGGCCACTGTCCTACCAACCCCTTTCCCTTCACAGCCCAGAGAGTTGTCCACATCCCTACCTGCTGTCCTGCAATTCCTGTTCACCCCTACCTGTGCTCACTAGTCTCTCATGCCTCACTGAAGGGATCATCGGGGGCTCCGGCAGCTAACTGGAGGGTGATTCCTGTCTCTCCTTACCTTCTTGGCGTGGGATGTCTCTTGCACTGCTGGGAGAGCCCCCATAGCTGGACCAACTCTGGGGACCTCTGTCTGCAGGGGTTCCACCCCTTTGTTCCTGTTGCACCCTTTGGTGCCCCTGTGGAACCTTCTTAACCCTTCCAGCAACCAAGGCCAGCATCTTCTCTGGGTAGCTTTCTTATAGACAGGGCCTCCAGGGCCTTGGTCCCTAACACCTCCTTCTCTGAGGGGGTGTTTGTACTAAGCATTGATCCCTCAGAATTGTAAGGCCTCTGTCACTGCACTGGCTCCTTACCCTTTAGGTACCCGGTCATCCTGTCCATTGAGGACCATTGCAGCATTGCCCAGCAGAGGAACATGGCACAGTACTTCAAGAAGGTGCTTGGGGACACACTCCTTACCAAGCCTGTGGACATCGCTGCCGATGGACTCCCCTCACCCAACCAGCTCAAGAGGAAGATCCTTATCAAGGTAGGGGTGAGCCCCCCACACTTCCCAGCACCTCTCCCAGGCCATTGCAGCCTGGGTGAGGAGGAGGGACGCTGGGACTAGGGGGCATTGCCATGTCCTGGCCTGTCCCCATAGCACAAGAAGCTGGCAGAGGGCAGTGCCTATGAAGAGGTGCCTACATCAGTGATGTACTCCGAGAACGATATCAGCAACTCCATCAAGAATGGCATCCTCTACCTGGAGGACCCTGTGAACCACGTGAGGGCCAGGCCAGGCCAAGCATGGGGAGGGGCACCACGGGAGGAGGGCTCCGTTCATGGGCCCCACTTCTGTCTTCTAGGAGTGGTATCCCCACTACTTCGTCCTGACCAGCAGCAAAATCTACTACTCTGAGGAGACGAGCAGTGACCAGGGCAACGAGGATGAGGAGGAGCCCAAGGAGGTGAGGGGCCAGCCCAGGGCTGGGGGCTGGGCTGGGGTCAGAGTCACTGAGTGTCTTTGCTGTTGCCCTCCCCCCACAGGCCAGTGGCAGCACAGAGCTGCACTCCAGTGAGAAATGGTTCCACGGGAAGCTCGGGGCAGGACGGGATGGGCGGCACATCGCTGAGCGCCTGCTTACCGAGTACTGCATTGAGACCGGGGCCCCTGATGGCTCCTTCCTCGTGCGAGAGAGCGAGACCTTCGTGGGCGACTATACCCTCTCTTTCTGGTAACCCACTCCTGGCGCGTGTATACTCTGACGCGGCACCTCCCAGAGACCACCACGGTCCGTAGTTGGTCTCTGTCACGGGCTCTCCCATGGAACGTGATCTCATCACATGCATGCACACACATATACTTTTCAGGGTGCTTTGAAGCCCTCCTGCAGGGCCACCCACACCCGAACAACTTAGGTACCTCGCTTGGGCCCGGCCTGCTCCTCACTGCTTCCCTGTCTTCCCTCAGGCGGAATGGGAAAGTCCAGCACTGCCGGATCCACTCTCGGCAGGACGCTGGGGCCCCCAAGTTCTTCTTGACAGACAACCTGGTCTTTGACTCGCTCTATGACCTCATCACACACTACCAGCAGGTGCCCCTACGCTGCAACGAATTTGAGATGCGCCTCTCAGAGCCAGTCCCGCAGACCAATGCCCACGAGAGCAAAGAGTGAGGGAGGGGCTGAGGGCTGGGTGGGGGACCTGAGAGGTGATGGCCAGGGCTTGACTTGGGCCTGTCCTCAGGTGGTACCATGCCAGCCTGACCAGAGCTCAGGCTGAGCACATGCTGATGCGCGTCCCCCGGGATGGGGCCTTCCTGGTGAGGAAACGGAATGAGCCCAACTCCTACGCCATCTCCTTCCGGTGAGGGGTGTGGCCTCGGGGTACTGTAGGTGGTGTGGGGTTATGCCTGAGTCTGGGCTGCCCTGACCCTGTGTGGCTGTTGTGTTAAGGGCTGAGGGCAAGATCAAGCATTGCCGCGTCCAGCAGGAGGGCCAGACGGTGGTCCTGGGCAACTCCGAGTTCGACAGCCTCGTGGACCTCATCAGCTACTATGAGAAGCACCCACTGTACCGCAAGATGAAGCTGCGCTATCCCATCAACGAGGAGGCGCTGGAGAAGATCGGCACAGCTGTGAGGGCCCAGTGCTTGAGGGGGCGTGGTGGACAGGGTGACCCTGGGCTAGCTGCTGGGCAGTGGCAGGACAGTCGGTATGTGGGACACAGAAGCCAGGAATGTTGTAGGAGCTCCTGGGAGGGTCACTCTGCCCAGCTAGGGGCCATGGTGTGGGTGCCGGGACGGTGTCCCAGAGGGAATGTCTGCCACAAGAATGTGTCTGCGAGGATGGGCATGCATTAGGTGAAGGCATTCGAGCAGAGAGCCCCCGCGAGCCGGGGTGTGGGGAAGGCGGTCCAGGAGCTCATGCAGGGAAAGGTAGGCCCAAGGCCAGAAGCTTACTCAGGAGGTGTGAACTGGACTGTCGCCAGGGCAGGGGAGTTGGCTGCAGGAGGCAGAGGCATGAGGGTGAGGCATGTGAGGTAGAAGGCTACACAGACGGCACGGGGACAGAGAGGGCTCAGGACTTGGACTGATGGGGACTAGGGCGAGAGGTCTGCTTGAGACTTGGCATTGGTGAGCACAGGTGACCAGAGAGAGGACTATGCACACTGGGGCCCGGGGCTGGGCTGATGGATAGGCAGCGTGGGGTGGGGGTGCCGAGTGGGGAGTGAGCGAGACACTAAGCAAGAATGTCGGGCAGCACCTTGGGCCTTGGGGAACAGAGAGGTTTCGGAATCATGGGGTGGGCCTCAAGGGTTAAGAACTTGGGAGAGAGGGAAGGGCAAAGCCATGCTGCTAAGGTCCAAGATGCCGGTGAACCAGGTGCCAGGGGAGGGGGCAGACTTGGCCTGGAGAGGAAGGCCATGTGGAGGAGGCCTGCCTCACCGACTGAGGGGCACAGGGAAGCCAGCAGCCCCTGTTCTCTCTGGGTGTTAACGTCTATCATTCGGTCCTGTTTCCAGGAGCCAGACTACGGGGCCCTGTATGAGGGCCGCAACCCAGGCTTCTATGTGGAGGCGAATCCTATGCCAACTTTCAAGGTACGACCTCGGGTGTCTGGGCACAGGAAGCTAGAGAGGCTCCTGGCTGCTCTGGGCTTGTATTTCTCTGCTGGGGGCGGAGGGGTGCATCTGTGGTCGTTGTGGAGAAGTGGTGTTTGTGGTTTTCCGAGTCCTTAGAGCTTGTGAGAGATGTGTGGTTGGTGTCTGACCACAGCTCTCCTGGGGCTGACCCCCTCCCAGTCCCTGTCCCTAGGGGTCAACACTGACCCCTCCAAACTGCTCCTCAGGGTAAGTCTCATTTACTTCCTGGGTGGCAGCAGGGCGGGGGTCGGCCACAAGGGCCAGAAACTTTGTTCTTTGCTGCTCACTCCCTTATCTCGTGCAGATCCCTCGGAAAGGACCTTTCTCTCTCTGCTTTTTTCTCTAAGGAGTAAGGAGTTGTGCTTTGTCCCTCAGCAGCCAGGGAGCCTGGGACAAGGTTTTTTCTCCTACTTTCCAGATGAGGAATGATGGGGTCCCAGTCATGCCCATAGGCTTTCAGGTCCTGGGGGAGGCACCCGGGGCACCTACAGACACTCCTAGCCTGTGAGCCCTGGCTTCTGGGGGAGATTCAAGAATCTCCCTGTGGCCCGGGCTGAGGGGCTTGCAATGTTCCACCTGGACCCTGAGGAGCCTCCGTGGCAGAGGCCCTGGGTCACACGTGTCCTGGAGCCTCCTGTAGGGCTGATGGCGAGGACTATCTGGGGGGGCTGCCCCACGTCAGCAGATTGGCGAGGATAGACTGCCTGCTCTAACCAGTGTCTCCCCCTCTTCAGTGTGCAGTGAAAGCACTCTTTGACTACAAGGCCCAGAGAGAGGATGAGCTGACTTTCACTAAGAGCGCCATCATCCAGAACGTGGAGAAGCAAGAAGGTGGCTGGTGAGCCTGGTCCCCAGAGCCAAAGCCTCTGGCATGTGTGGCGGGCTGGGAGGCGGGGGCCCCCCTGTGCACCTGCCACTGTGCTGTCGTGGTGTGTCTGTCCCACATACCTGCTCACCAGCGCTGCTCCTGCAGCCTGGCGTAGGTGCAGGGACTCTGACAAGGGATATCCTCCTTGTGGGAGTTTGGAGTGGTTGCTGGGGTCAGCACCCTGTGGCTTCCACAGGTGGCGGGGGGACTATGGTGGGAAGAAGCAGCTGTGGTTCCCGTCAAACTACGTGGAAGAGATGGTCAGCCCCGCAGCCCTGGAGCCTGAGAGGGAGGTGAGAGCAGAGCCATGTTGGTGCGACAGAATCCCCGTCCCCAGACTCTTCTTGTGCATATGCCCATCACACACAGTGTCGGGTGTACCTGTGCATGCACAGCCACCAGTCACCTGCGGTCCTGTCACACCCCTGTGGGGTCCGCAGTTTCCAATACACCTGCTGTGTTTGTGTTGTCATGGGTGTGTGCATAAGGTGTGTTTGTTGCACGCACACAGACATCTCCTCCCATGCATCTATATAAAGCAGATGTGCTGATGACCCATGGGCTTTGCTTTCCACAGCACTTGGACGAGAACAGCCCTTTGGGGGATTTGCTCCGGGGGGTCTTGGATGTGCCAGCTTGTCAGATTGGTGAGCCCCCACCCCTTTCCCCAGCCCACGGTTCTTCAGGGTCAGGCTCTCCTTTGTGGCTCCCTTTGTGTTCTGTGGGAAGAAGCCAGTGGCTGGCCTCCCAAAGGCTGTCCTCACTCTGAGCTCTCCCCGTGCTTGGATACTCTCTTGACACCCCAGTCTCGATTCTTCACCTCCAGCTCTGACCCCCTGCATGCTTACCCTGAGCCAGGCACTGGGTGATGCGGAAGGCTAGCTGACCTCCACAGTCCTTGTTGGTTGGGCCACGGTGTGACGGGACCTTGGAGACAGGGTGGGGCACGTGACCCGCACGAGACCGGGGTTTGAGCCCTGGTCGCCTCTCCTGGCAGCGCAGCATCACCTCCCTCACACCCTGTGGGGTGGAGGGCAGGTAGTGAGGGGCTCCGAGCCAGTGCCTGGGCTGTAGTGTGGGGGACGGGGACGTCTTTCCAAGCCCTGTTTCTCTTGCTCTCCCAGCCATCCGTCCCGAGGGCAAGAACAACCGGCTGTTCGTCTTCTCCATCAGTATGGCTTCCGTGGCGCACTGGTCCCTGGATGTCGCTGCTGACTCACAAGAGGAGCTGCAGGACTGGGTGAAGAAGATCCGAGAAGTGGCCCAGACGGCAGACGCCAGGGTAAGGGGCATCTGTGGGGTGCGGGGGTGCAGGTGGGCAGCATGTGAACCTGTTGGGGGTGAGGCCTGCAGCACTAGGCCTGCCTCTAGGCTGGGACCTGGAGGAAACCACACACACACACACACACACACACACACACACACACACACACACACACACAGCAGGCCGTGTGGCTCGTTCAGGACAGAGATGGATAGCGGCCATGGGCCACCCTGTGGATCTGCGTGGTCGGCAGTTGGACACACGGGCCGAGCAAGAGCAGTCTTGTGCTGGAAGCAGGAGCGGGTGCCCAGAGGCTTGGGAGGAATGGGTGGTGTGGAGTGGGGAGAGGGTTTAACTTTGGAGGGTGTTGGTGGCAGGGGGAGCCCGGAAGGGCAGGGCCGAGAGGCTGGCGGTGGCCAGGGGTGGATGGTATCTGATGTGTGAGGGCTGCAGAGGTACCAATGGGCACGATAACCTGAAAGTGCCCGGCGTTTCGGCAGCAGCAACTGGCCCTAGTGTCACTACTAGGAACCGTGGTGGTAGGTCTCCACGGGGCTAGAGCTGGGGCCAGCTTTCACGCTTGGCTGTAGGAGGAGCCAGCAGAGAGGAGGGAGGCCACTTCCGCTGAGCCTGGGGGAGCGGAGGGAAGGATGTATTCACAGGGGTTAAGGGAATTCTGTGTGATGGCCATTCCCTGGGTGGTTGGTGTGGGTGGAAGGTGACAAGGCAGGTCTGTGGCTGCTTTGGAGGATGGGTGCCTGTGAGCCGCACAGAGAACAGAAGGTGCTGAGGATTTTATTGGCAGACTGGCTAGTTGGGATGGATTCTGGGGTCTGGGCTGAAAGAGGAAGTAAGAATGTGCGTGTAGGAGCCCTTGATGGAAGAAAGTGGGGCTCTGGAGCTATGAGGACAGGACGGGACGCGCTTGTGAGCGGCCGCGGTGGGTAGGTGGCTGTGTCGGGCAGGGGGGCATCTGAGGGTGTGAAGCCATTAGGCCTGCAAGGTGGGAGGAGTCTCCTCAGCACCGAGACCTGAGACCGAGCCAGAGACCTGAGTCCCCACTGAAGTCACAGGAGGCTGCCTTGCTTAAGGGAGGCTGGGTACCCGATGGTTACAAAGCATCACCAAAGAGTGCAGCCAACCCCAGGACCCTGAGCTGTCACTGGGGTGTGGGTGATGAGGATATCAGCCTCTAAGAGTCTTAGGAGGGCAAGTGTGGCCTTGGGGGCAGAGAAAAGGAAGGAGGATTCTGGGGTGTACTGTCCAGAGGGGTGTGGGAGATTCGGGGGACAGGGCAGGGCCCAGAGAGCACCTGCACTGTGGGTATGCCTAAGCTGGCAGGGGCATCCTTCCGGGTGGGGCATCAGGCCATGTGTGTGTGTCACCAGCTCACGGAGGGCAAGATGATGGAGCGGAGGAAGAAGATCGCCCTGGAGCTCTCCGAGCTGGTTGTCTACTGTCGGCCTGTTCCCTTCGATGAAGAGAGTAAGGGCCGAGGGCTGGTGGGGGTGTGTTTGGGCGCCCTCCCTGGCAGGTGGAAGATGTAAATTGTGTCCCTTTGTATGGGGGGTGGGGGAGCTGCCCGGGTGGGTGGGCTCTGTAAGCATTCTCCCTGTTTGATCCAGAGATTGGCACAGAACGTGCCTGCTACCGGGACATGTCGTCCTTCCCGGAAACCAAGGCTGAGAAATACGTGAACAAGGCCAAAGGCAAGAAGTTTCTCCAGTACAACCGGCTGCAGCTCTCCCGCATCTACCCCAAGGGCCAGCGGCTGGACTCTTCCAATTACGACCCCTTGCCCATGTGGATCTGTGGCAGTCAGCTCGTGGCTCTCAACTTCCAGACCCCAGGTGAGAAGGTGCCCCGTGGGGCGGGGAGGGGCGCCATCGGGCCAGAGTCCACTGTAACTCGGCTCTTTCAGACAAGCCTATGCAGATGAACCAGGCCCTCTTCATGGCCGGTGGCCACTGTGGCTACGTGCTGCAGCCGAGCACCATGCGGGATGAGGCCTTTGATCCCTTTGACAAGAGCAGTCTCCGAGGCCTGGAGCCATATGCCATCTGCATTGAGGTGGGTGGTGCTCGCCTGTGGGCTTTAGGGTGGGCAGGGGTTGCTTTTCTGGGGCTCGTTTCTGGAGTCAGGGATGCGGTGCCGGTTTGTGTGACTGGCGGGGGGCACTGAACTGGCTCCTGAGCGTGAGGAAGGTGTGACCGTCCTCTGAGATAGGAAGGCAGCTGCAAGTCTCCACCGTGGGGCTGGGCCCAGAGTGGCGAAAGCCCGAGGCAGGTGGGCTAAATGTAGCCACTTCTTGGCACTGAAGAGTCAGGCTGTCCAGTGAGGCCATGGGTAGCCGCTGCCTGGCAGGACAGGAAACCAGGGCCCGTGGTGAGCTATCCGCAGGAGCCAGCGGGACGGCACTTACTGGAACGGGGCTTGAGGGAGAGTGACCCCCATCCCCAGCTGTCTTTTAGAACAGTCCCTGAGCACTTAATGCCCCCTGGTGAGAAGCTGTGGGGTGCGGGGCGGGTGGGGCTGAGCAGTGTTGAAGGAGGTGAGGATAGCACAAGGTGAGTGGGTGCTGCTTTCCCGAGAAGAGACTTCGATTTTTTTTTTTTTTTTTTTTTTACCTTGTGGGGAAGTAACTTAAAAGATTTTCATATTGAAACAGACATGCGTTTGATGAAGTAGATTACAGAAACTCCCATGAGAAGTTTGGCTGAAGCTTCTTCCAGTACCACTGCTCAGGGCCCTGATGCCATGAGCCACTTAGTGGGCCGTGTCTTTGGGGCCCAGCAGAGGGCGCACTGCCTCCACTGCATAGCGAGGACTTGGAGGGAGTGGAAAGGACAGTCCCCCAGCCCATCTCTACCCTGCCTTACAGGTGCTGGGGGCCCGGCACCTGCCGAAGAATGGCCGAGGCATCGTGTGTCCTTTTGTGGAGATTGAGGTGGCCGGAGCAGAGTATGACAGCATCAAACAGAAGACAGAATTTGTGGGTAGGTCTGCCTTCCCCACTCAACCACGCCAGTGACCCTGTCCTCTCTTGGTGGTGGCCTGAGGCCTTCTGCCCTGACTTTTGCAGTGGACAACGGACTGAACCCTGTTTGGCCCGCCAAGCCCTTCCACTTCCAGATCAGTAACCCGGAATTCGCCTTCCTGCGCTTTGTGGTGTATGAGGAGGACATGTTCAGTGACCAGAACTTCCTGGCTCAGGCCACCTTCCCAGTGAAGGGCTTGAAGGCAGGTGAGGATCCTTCCTAGAGACAATGCCCGGGATCTAGCTTGGGGACGGGGTGGGGGGCGGGGGGCGCAGGCCCCTGCTTGGCTCCCTCCTGGGCTGAGGGCCAGGCCTTCTCCTCCTAGGATACAGAGCCGTGCCTTTGAAGAACAACTACAGTGAGGACCTGGAGCTGGCCTCCCTGCTCATCAAGATCGAAGTTTTCCCTGCCAAGGTGAGCACGAGGAAGGGGGGCTGGGGAGGAGCCAGGCAGCAGCCTCACAAGGCCCTGGGGAGGCACTGATCTCTCGTGCACCGCCCTTGTTGAAGCAGGAGAACGGTGACGTCAGTCCCTTCAGTAGTATGTCTCTGCGGGAGCGGGGCTCCGATGCCTCGGGCCAGCTGTTCCATGGCCGGGGCCGGGAAGGTTCCTTTGAAGCCCGCTACCAGCAGCCGTTTGAGGACTTTCGTATCTCCCAAGAGCATCTGGCAGACCATTTTGACAGTCGGGAACGGAGGTGAGGGGCTGGAGGATGGGTGGCCAGTGTGCAGCTTGGAGGCGGGGGATGGTGGGAGCGATGGGAAGAAGTGCTTGCTGCCCCTCCGGGTCCTTCTCTTGCCTCCTGGGTGGGTGGAAGTTACAGTTGTCTGGCTTTGGGCTGTCCCACTGCACTCTGAGGCCCCACCGCCGGTAAGGACACTCTCTCCTTGTGTCCAGGGCCCCACGAAGGACTCGGGTCAACGGGGACAACCGCCTCTAGTTGTGTGCCAGCCTCGTTGAGAGCAGCGGGTGCCATGCACCTCGTGGAGTGCCGTGAGCCGGGTTCTTGAGAAGTGGCCTGTCGTGGCCTGTCGTGGCAGCCTTCCTGGCCCCGTAGCCTGGAGCCTGGATTCCAGCAGTGACTGCTAGACAAAACCAAGCCATTAATGAGTTGTTTTACTGTTCGGGGCCTCCGTGCCCCAGCTCTGGGGGAAGGCAAACACTGTACTGTGTCTCAAATTAATTAAGCACACACCTCTGGTCCTGACTTCTGGAGATGGAGCTTTCCATCTGTGGGGCCAGGACCATGGCTGCAGCCCCTTGGAGAGAGGCTGCCTCAGCCTGTGGCACAGGAGGCTCTAAGGAACCGCAGCAGCCTCATGGGGCCAGGGAAACAAACCCAAGTTTACATTGTCCTGTAGCTTTAAAACCCCAGCCGGGCAGGGGTGGGGGTAGATGCCCCCACGGTTTGGCCCTGGAGCCAGGGCAGAGGAGCACAGGACCTGCCTGGAGAGGGTCCCCCCCTGCTCAAGGAAGAGGACACAGCACAAGGGCATGTTGCCCGTGGCTGGGAACACAGCCCAGCCTCCAAGATACAGGGGATCATGTTAGAAATAGCAGCATTGGGCAAGCCAGGCTGCTGTGGGCCATGGAGGGTCGCCCTGCAGGCCACTGTGTGAGGGGCCTGAGGAGGCCAAGGCCCAGGGCGCTGCCTGGAATGGGGACAGCAGCCCCTCAGGACCATGGGAGGATGAGGGGGACCCGGATGTCCTGCCGTGCCTTGGGCTGCACCACCTGCCTGCTGCCCAAAGCCGGGAGGCAGCCCAAGGTTGACACTCGGGATGTGAGCCTGGAATCCGGACCTGCTCACTAGGGTAGACGAGTGTGTGGCTGTGCTGGCCGAGCACAGCAGCTCCTGCCACGTTGGGAGGGCGTGCCTCGCTTTGACGCAGAGGCCACCGAGCAACGGAAGGTCTAACAGCAAGGTCACCGGACTTGAGGCCTTTGTCGGAGATGGGTGCCGGCATGGCCAGAACGGAGGAGCAGGTCGCAGGCCACGCCGGGGATTTTCCCCAGTACCTTCGGGAAGCTCCTGCACACAACTGACAGGCCCTTCTTCAAGGCACCCTTCAGCAGGTCGGCTAGGGGACCCCTCCCCCCCACCCCCGTCCTGTTCCAGACCGAAGACCACTCTCCCCGTTGCAGCATAAGACCTGGGCTCTGAGTCTGCGGACAGCACTGTGGGAGGATGTGGAGATCAGCCCGAATATTCATTAAACCAGTTGAAAGTCCTCTTGCTGGGCATCTGTGATGTTGGAGTATGGAATTTTAAAGGTTATTTTTTGCACACCGTTTCCTACCATGTTCATTATTTCACATAGGATGTATGATTTTCTGTCTTCCACTTCTAACCGGAAAGCTGCTTGGTTGGGGGGTGGGGGAAGCAAAACGAATGAACTGGTCTGTGCACTGTGGCAGAACTGTTATTTTTATGGATTTTACAGCTCAACTAACAGTGTTACCTTTTCAAGATTTATATATTTATATACTCTTAAGAAAAACCACTGAGCCGTTAAAGCCTTGTTATTCAATCCTAATAGTGATTCAGTTTTCTATAGTTTACTTTTAGGGTAGAAAGTAAATTATTTAACATTACATTAAACTTCCCAGATCATGGATTGTAAACCGAAGGAAATTATACAATTTCTGAGAAAATGTATTGGTTTATTTAAACTAATTCTAAAGTTGTCTTTGCAAGTATGACCTCGGAATCCTGTCCATAGCAAACATACCTACATATGGCTGCCAACGTTTGGTTTATAATCAGAATATTAACAAAAATCGTAAATTTTATTAGAAAAGCTTTCCTTTTGAAAAGAATAGCAGTATTATTTTTCTTCTCAGTAGTATTGTAACAAAGTTAGTGACTCTCCTTGCTCCTCACCTTTGGAGGGCAACCTTGGAGCAGAGCCACAGGGAGGGGCCGGCGACCACCCGACACGTGGGGACAGCTGTGCTACAGATGGTAAGGCTGTCGGGAATGGGCCGGGGTGGGAGGAAAACAGCAAAGCCTATTCTGGTCAGGTGGTTTTTGTTCAAAGGCAAAGACAACGCAGTGTGCGTTCCCTTAGGGAGAGAAAAGGGTTAAGGATCGGCCGGCTGTGTGGGCAGGTGAGGGAGCGGTCACGATGCAGCTGGCTGCTTCCATTGAGCTGGTGAGAAGACCCCGGAAAGGAGACGGGAAGGTTGGGAAGGCAGCCCCACGAAGGGGTGCAGGCCCATGGGCACAAGGGTGCCCTTCGGTACAGCTGGCACTCGGCACGCGCAAGCCCACTGCCCTCATTCAGCCTCAGTTGCCAGTTGTGCTGGCCTTTTAAGATCTGACTGCCACATAAATCGGCCCCGTGTCCTTTTAACTTGGGTGCTCTTTCACGGGCCCTGGGAAGCCGGTTGTCTGGAGACAACTTGTCAGGTGGTTATTGTGCAGTACAGGCAGGTGGGAAGTTTTTGGCAACTTCCCAGGTCAAGCATCTCTTCCCTCCTCTGGGCTACAGAGTGGGGTGAGAACACCTGCTCTTCCAGCTCCCCTGCAGACAGGATGTCCGGGGTCAGCAGCCCGAATCCCTGCAGCTTGCCAACCCTGGTGAGTGGGATGCAGCCGGAGCCCTTTCCCAGTTCACAGAAGCCTCTCCTTTCAAAAGGAGGTTGCCAGGTGCCACTCTGGTTGCCTCGATAGCTTGCAACCAAATCTCTGCCCAGATGTGGTTGAAAAGGCACTGCCCTTACCTTCCTGTGGCTGTTTTCATGGTGGTCTGCGCCGGTGTAGGTCAAACATGATGCCACACACAGAGCTGCCTGCCTGCTGGATGGATGGGACGAGCATAAAAAGCCAGCCCAGGGATCCTGAAAAGATGCAGGTAAGTGTAATCAGTTGGTTCTTAAGATGGTAATTAGTGTATCGCTGGTGTGATAATTCACGCACCAAACAAAGCATGGAGAGCAAGATTGTCAAGTCCAAGGCTGATTAGGAGTTACAGGTTCTGAGGGGCATGTGGGTGGCTCGGCCAGTAAGCCCCTGACTTCAGCTCAGGTCATGATCTCACAGTTCATGAATTTGAGGCTCACTTAAAGGGGTGAGCTCGAGCCCTGCTTCAGGTAAAACATGAGCCCTGGGTGAGCCCCGCGTCTCTCTCTCTGCCCCCTTGCTCACTGTGCCCTCTTCAAAAAAAAGAGTTACAGGTTCGGAGCATCCCTTTCCTATATGGTAAGTCAGACCAAGACCTAACAATTCCCAATTTGACAGATTGAGGGCAAGTCCTGGTTCATTCTAGTTCCCTCGGAGCACCACCCACTTGGAGAACTGGGATCAGTTTAAAATACTTCCTTTCATCCGCTGAACTAGATATAAGAGCCAGTATCAGAGCGCCCACTGCTCAGGTTCTTGCTGGCCCCTTGGCTTTCTCCCTAGAGCTTCTCTGTCCTATTCAAAAGGATGGTTCTTTTCCCAGCGACAAGGGAGTTGATGGAATTTGGCCTGAACTTCGAAACTGGGTTTTCTTGCTCCAGGTTCTTGTGGCCAGGAGAGCTTGTCCAGTGTGAAGGAAGAGTTCTGTGCTGACCCCTCGGTTAGGGGCTGCCTGTCATCACAGGACATCCTCGGCTTTTTGGTGTTGACCATTTTTATTTTAATCAGGATGAATCCCCATTTACTGAACAAGTGTCTTTCTGGAGTATGACTTGGAGAGGAACCGCTCTGACGTCCCTAAGGCAGCTTCATGGACCTGAGGCACACCTATCTTCCAGGCTCCCAGGCTGCATACACTACTTTGCTTTTCACTGCAAATGCCTTGATCTTTCTTCCTGGTAGAAAACAGGACAAGTCTCAGTCTTGCAAGCACACAGATCAGTTTCACCTCCTGTTTCCTCCAGACAGACCTGACTGAGCTCATTAATCGACCCATGAGGCCCTACAAAGGGGAAGGGATGGGGGTGAGGGGAAACCCTCACTTGAGACTGAAGGTCTTGCCCTATGGTGCGTAAGTTGCTTGCCTCGTCATCCATGTGGGCCACGTCCCTGTGGTGGGACAGCTTGGATTGGCACGAGTTTCTACCCACTGGGTGACGCATCATCTGGGAAGCTTCTAAAAAATACCAGTGCCTACAGCCCTAGCATAGGTATTTTTCAGAAGCTTTCCCGGGTGAACTGAATGGAAGGTCAGGGTTGAGACGCTTCAAGTGTGGGCAGAGGAAACCAGAAAAGCAGGGTCAGGAAGAGGAAGTCCATGGTACCAGGGGCAAAGATGAGAAGCGGACTGGCTCCCTGCAGGGGGAGTCTCCTCTCCTGCTGTCTCCAATAGGAACCACTCCTGGCTGGCTGGCTGGCACACCAGGGACAAGTAACTGCTCAGAGTTGCAGGCCTGCACTTCTCTCACCCCGTGCACACGTGCACACAGCACTACTTGCAAGGTCAGCAGCTTTCCGAAGCCCCTGCAAAAAGAGCAGTCAGGGCAAGAACCCCTCTATAAAGGGGGAAGGCAGGAGCAGTTTCTGACTCCAGTTGAGGACAGTGCCATTAACAAGGATCTGTGGCCACAAGACGCCCCCCCACCCCCCAGACTAGACACATCCTGAACATCATCTGGAGGCTGGGGCTCCTTAAAAACTCACTTGTCTTTAAGTTTGAGCCTGTCCTCTCTCACCATTTCTGTTCTTTAGAAGGGAAAAACCATCATAAGCACTCTCTGGTTATCCCACCAAAGTAGCTCACAGAACAGAGTAAGTTCCTGCCTCCTCACATCTCAAAGAGATCAAGCCCTGTCTCCGCTGGAGACTCCTCATTGGGTCTTCCTCTGATGATCCCCAGGGGACTCCTGCCCAGGAGTCAGGCAGGGGTTCTGTTTCCTGCCCGGAGGCCACTGCAAGTGCCCCCGGGAAGCTAAGCCACCCACAGCGGGCTGCCACTGCCCACTCTGCCCGCAGTTGTGTCCCAGAAAGCCCCTGCCCGAGTCTGCACTCACCCCGGGCTTCAGCTGCGTGGCATTCAGGCTGTCACGCCGGGCTGCTCTTGCTTTACTCAACACAAAGCTGTTTTCCCAAGACTTCAGCTGGCCTCCAGAAGGACCAAGTCGGGAACAGGCCCTGGTGTCCACCTGGGACCAGCATCACTGGCCGGCCTTGGTGTGTGTCTGCCCCAGGTGATTTTCTGTCTGGGCTCCCTTTTTCCTGTCACAGGCCCTCGGGGTCACCCCAACAAGATTCACTTGCTCTGAATCTTAGAAACTGGGCTTTTAGAAAAGATTTTACCACCCAACGTGGGTCTTGACCTCAAAACCCCGAGATTTAAGAGTCGCATGCTCCACCAACCTAGCCAGCCAGGCACCCCAGAAATTAAGCTTTTTAAATCCTATTCTTTTAAGGCCTCCGCATCCTTAACCGATTCACCGGCACCCCCTTAGCAAAGAGGAAAGTGCTCTGCTTCTGAGCACATTCTCCTCACTGGGCGGGAGGGGATGGGGGAAGGGACAAGAAAAGGACTTCCCAGCACCTTCTCACAAGACACCCGATGACTGTGAGTCTGACTCCTTCCTGCCTTTTGTCTGTTTAGCGTAATTCTAGAAACCTCACAGTTCTGTCACACACAAGCCAGGCCTGTGGACACAGCAGCGTGGGAGACGGAGAGAGGAACTTTCCTGAAGCGGGCTGAGGGGAACGGCCTTGCTCATCCATCCAAGCTTAAGATCTGGCTTGCCCACTGAATAAATCAGATGTGAAACGTTTCTAGTTTTTCTGGCTCCCCCACAAAATAAAGTCAGCAGATGTGAAACATATTTACGTTTTTATTTAGGAACAATCAAAAGATCTGAAGTACCATTTCGGCCCATATCAAATTGTATACGCAGTTTGTCCCTGCTCCCTCCCTTCTCCAAATCCACAGATACAAAATCTAGGAAATGTGCAATTTGCATCTTAGAAATAGCAGCATCCCCACAGGGGACCTCGTGAGGCCTGGAGGCAGCCCAGAGAGGACAGCCCACCCCCACCTCAGCATAGCCACTGTCCGAAGGCGAGTTACGGCTTTCTGTTAAGAACACGTACTCTGGATAAAGAACTCCCATTCCACCCTGGCCTGACCGACAAGAGTGTGCCCCCTTGGTTTGGTCTCATTCCTGGCCACCGCAGCCAGGGGACCCTCTTGTATAGTTTGGTGAAGTTGCAGATTGCCTCTGGGCAAACAGGGCAGTTGTCTCTTAGCACCAAGGTGACCACGTCTTTCAGCCATCTCTCTGGGAGGTGCACTAAAGCTGACTGCACCCCAGCCATTCCCAGGGCCTCCAGTCACTCCGAAGACCAGAAGGTAAATAAATGGATGGTAGAAAACCAGGAGTCAGCACTCTCAGGCAGGACCCCGCAGCTCTGGCAACCTCCCTGACTTCCACAAAGACTGTGCTCAGTTAACTTTCAATGGACAATGGCCGGCAGGGGAGAGGGGAAGGTTGGCTGGCGTTTGCTTCGTAATAACGATTATGGCACAATCGGGTTTTCCCGACATGGCTAAATGGCGCGGCAGCGCGGGAACGCCTCTGCACGGGCCACCCCTTCTCCCCTGGCCCGAGGACCACGCTGGGTCCGTACTGAGGGCGGCCCGGCTCCCCCTCCAGCCAGCTCCACTCAGCCTGGGACTCCTGCCCCACCAGCATTTCAAGCAAACTGCAAGAATGAGGTCACTGTGTGGGGGCAGGAACCAAGGATGAGTGACAATCTCTCTCTTTAAACACAAATGACAGAACAGCTACCACGTGAGTAGATTGTTACCCTCCACCAGTGTATCTACTCTGGGGTTTGACTCCTGGGAAAGACCACGCACTTGTAGCTTTCTATATTCAGGGACTCCAAACAGTCTTTACCCTGGACAATTTACCTTCGGCTCCAGCCGAATGCTTCTTCCAAATACTCCTAAGTCACCCACTTATAGTGGAAAGGAACAACAGTTATAAAAGCATTAGCCAGGAAAAGCTATTCATCAACATTCAAGTGCTCAGGGATACGCACGTGCACACAGAGGAGGGCCAGGCTCCAGAAGAAGAGGCACTAACGGCAGGTGGACGCTCAGACCCCTCTCCGGTACCCTGGCTTGCCACCTGCCCCCAGCGGACAGCAGAAGAGAAGGCAGCTACCCCTGCCCCCGCCAGAAGCGCCCTGCTCGCTGTGCAGACCCCTCCTTCTGGCTCCAGCCTGAGCAGCCACAAGGGCCAGGCGCTGAGGGCTGCTAAAGCCTTGGGGCTGGTGACAGCAGAGCAGTAGCCATATGCTCTTTGCGGATCCTGGCGGTCCTGCAAACCAAGGAGAGCGTTTTTAAAAGTCAAGGCAGCAGGTGCTTGCTCCCACCCTTGTCCATGGGGTGACCAGCGCCTGCCTAGGCCGTGCCGGGCATCAGGTTTCTGCCCCTGCTCCGGACTTTGGCAGGTAGAATGGTTGCTTCCTGCTGGATCCGGGCTGTCCGATCTCCAGTCTGGTGAAGGACTAGGACCCTATTCAAAGGACAGGCCAGGTTAGTGGCCAGTCTTCACAAGTGCGCTCAGGACTGAAGAACAGAAAAGCAGACCCTGGATCACCCCCCGGGCCAAATGCCCTGAGCCCTTTCCTTTACACCCCCCACATACAGATGCTGGGTGGCTCAGTGAACTGCCTTCCTGGGATGACCGGTGCCAAGGTACACAACACAGGCCTCGCCATTCCGTGTGGGACTTAGAGCTTGCCTGGGTGGCACTCATGATCGTCACCTCTACCCAGGCACTTGGCCCAAATCAAAACCCATCACTTTGCTGAGACGTTGCCTAGTTTTCTCAGTCCTGGTGTCGCACAGCCTGGCTGTTCTAAGTGGCCAGAGAAACAGCACGATGGTTACCTCAGATCGAAGCCGGGCTTGGGGAGGGGTCCATTCAAAAGAAAGCTCGGCTCCCCACTCCCTGCTTTCTCAGGTGCCAGACGGTCCCCAAGCCATGCGGAGATGCGCCCCAAGGTCTGGGCAGGAAGAAGGCTGGGCGAGCCTGTGCTCCTCAGCAAAGCAGTGGAGTCAGGAGACCTGGAGACTGGGCCCCAGGCAGTAGTGAGGAGAGCCCAGCCCTGTTTGCCTCCTGCCCCAGGAAGCTGCTGGCTCTGGCCTGGAAGTAGCTGTGTGGACCCTAGCACATCTACAGGATTTTTCTTCTCTGGCTTACAACTGAGCCTTCCACATTGATAAGATAAAGGAAAATGTAAACTTAATACAAAAGGTGGGTCAAATCAATAACCTGCCCTGAGTAAACTCTGAGCAAGGAAAAGGGGGGAAAATTAGAAAAAACCCAAATTTCAGGTTTGGTTTGGCTGGTTCTCTTCTACAAAGTGCCTTTATCCACGTGGGCTGTGGCATTTAAACTGACAAAGCTGCTCCAACCCAAGGATCTCGGTACAAGAAGAGAACAGGCAGACACAAGGCAACAGGGCCGAGAGCGGGCAGCACAGGCAGGCTGCCGAGGAGGGTGTGCGGACAAGGCGAGCACCCAGCCAGAAAGGCTAACGCCCACCCTCCATGGAAGGCGGCCCGGCACAGATGTCCCAGAGCCAGAGGGGAGAGGGAGGTGACACAGGACCTGTGCAGGATAAGAGCCACAACTCAGCCTGGAAAACCTGCAGAAACTTCCCGGTGGGTCAGCCTCCCACGGCCAGCTCGGACGGCACCGTCAATACAGCACCCTGCCCAGCTCCTGCACCTGTCCTTCCGGAAAGCAGGCCTTCAGGTCCTGATGCTTTGGTCACCCACACAGCTTGGCCAAGCCAGGAGCTCTAAGTCACATGATGCTACCAAACCCCAAACACCCAACAGGCCATCCAACACTCTGGAACCCTCGACTCCCGAAAATGGGAACGCTCCGCTCAAATCAAAAAGCTCTTTAATAGTCAAGAATTAAAATAAGTAATCAAAATATGCAAAGTAGGGGCGCCTGGGTGGCTCGGTTGGTTAAGCATCCAACTTCGGCTCAGGTCATGATCTGGCAGTTCGTGGGTTTGAGCCCTGTGTCGGGCTCTGTGCTGACAGCTCAGAGCCTGGAGCCTGCTTCGGATTCTGTGTCTGTCTCTCTCTCTGCCTCTGTCCCAATTTGCGCTCTGTTTCTCTCTCTCAAAAAAAAAAAACACATGAAAAAAATTTTTTTAAATATGCAAAGTGTATGTATCATAAATTCAGATTTCTCTGATCAGAATGATGATCTAGTTTCACCTATTAAAACTGGATCTACAACTCCGTGTAAAAATATTAATAAACCAAACGTGCAAGACAGGCAACAAGAAACACCAAAGATTTTTACTACCGTGACAAGTCCAAGTGCGTCGGGAGAAGAGGGGAACGACCAGTCACTTTAGGAAACCCCGTCCCACCTCTCTCAGCTCTACAGCCCACAGACTGCCTTCTTAATGGAGGCGACGTCACAGACACCCTCCGGCGGTGTGCAAAACCGCAGTGATCTGTCTCACAACAGGACAGGGGCCCGACGCACAGGGTGCAGTTCCGGTTCTGGGCCAGCGTGCTTCCGCGTGCCGGGGCAGCTGTATTCCTCAAGCGCCCAAAGCCCTGTGCACCTGCTGCAACATCTCCTGGGCCACCTGCTCGCTGACCTGTCTCTCTTGCCTTCACCTTTCATTGTCTGAGGCTCCAACCCCACTACCCAATCCAGTCCAAGAGCACAGTGGGGGGAGGAACCATCCAGTCTGCGTGGCTCCTTACCTGGGCGGTCCTGCCATGTGCGGGGTGGCCCTGGGCGCCGGGAGAGCGAACATCTGTGAGGAAAACACGCCCAGGCGGCAGCACCGGACGGAGCTTTCCCACCTTTCAAAGACAGGCTGGTGCCGAGGCGGGGTCCCTATGTCCTGCACCAACTTGTCTACCACGTAATTCGTTTTTTGTTTTGCTGTTTGGGTTGTAAATGAAATACGAACACAAATTAAATAACCAAGAAAACCCTCTCTAAAGACACAACCCTCTGGCCAGTATGTGCAGGACTTGGAGCAAGGCCCGCAGGGTGGTGTCTCAGACACTGATGGTTTCCGGCTGGGCCACCCCAGCCGCACCTGGGATCCCAGCACTGCCTTCAACACAGGCTACTGTCCCCGGCACCCACACGCCACTAGATTCCTCAGGTGCACACCTCAGATGTACATCTTCTGAGTAAAGTATCAAAGTGAGTATTTGTCCTGTATCTGTGTGTATATATAAGTTAATCTGCATGTACATAAACACTAAAGGAAAAATCCCAGGTGTCTGTTCTCTGAAGGAAGAATCACTCACCACTCTTGGCAATTCTGGAAACAGGCCTTTGGGGCTAAAGAGCTTCACACTCAGATGGAAAGGACACAAACATGGGGTGCAAAACTTGCCAAGTACTCACTTGTTAACAACTAAGAGGTGGTCCCTACAGGGCCCGGGAGAAGAGAAGACACTTTAGAAGAACAGGGGCTCAAGGGCTTGGGGTTGGCAAAGACAGCTCCTCTCCTGGAAGGCAGAAGGCGCCACCACCACCTTCAGTCCTTGGAGCCAAGCCAGCACAGTGCCCCACGCAGTTCAGTTCCCGCGTGGGGTTGGGGAGAAGGACGACGCCTAGCCCACCACCAGGGTTTCTTGCCCAAAGGCCCTGCCACTCACCCAGCCTGGGCCCGGGAGGAGCGTGCTCATGAGGTCGCGGTGCTTTGGGAAGCGGGTGGTCCCCAGAAGGTGAGAAGTACACATGAGGGGCCTTCCGCCTGCCCCACCCTCCATCCGCTGCTCTCAGAGCAGCCCGTCTTGGGGAAAGAAGGATTTACCATGTAGTACAGCTCTGTAAGCAAGTTCCCCAGTGTTGCAAAAGCACCTTTTCCTGTGATTTTCTCAAAACAAAAAAAAACGGATGGGAGGATTAGGCTAAAGTAGACCAAGATTTTGTTTCCAAGTTTTGGGGACAAAAATGCAGAACTTGAAAAATCCTCACAAGCACCCGTCCGGTGATGTCCAGCACCCAGCCAGGCCCTTGGCTTGAGGGCCGTGAGTACTCTGGGCGTCCCGCCAGGAACCCCCGCGTGCAAGCCCACCCCAGCTCTGAGAACTCCGGAGTCCCAGATCCTGTCAGCTCTCACTCGGACTACTGGCTGAGTGCAGGTCTTCCTTCCCACCCAAAGGCAGCCTTGAAGCGAGTGTGGGTCAAGGGCTCTGAAAACCACAGCGGCCAAAGCCACCTGCCGGGGCTGCGCGCTTCCACCTTTTTCTCAATTTCCCTCTCACTCTCAACACATCTAGATTAAAAACAAAAACAAAAACAAAAATGTGGGCACATAGGTCAGTACATCAGGCTTGACAACAAACGTTTCTCTAAGGTGATTTGAGAACTGAAAAGTTCTGGTCCATGCTTCCGACGCCCATGAAAAAGGAGAAGGGCTGTAAGGACTTTCGGGCGGGACGAGCACGCGCCATCACGTACAAACCGCAGGGACCGGCGCTTCTGCACAGATTATCATCCCGCAGGGCGACGCGAGCCCGGCGTGACAGCAGAGACCTCTTCAAAAGCCCTGCCTTCGTGGAGGAGCGCACAGGTACGCCTCTGAGTGTGCGGTGCCCCCGGCCCGCTGCCGAGGGGACGCGTGGCCCCAGGGATCTCTAGAGAAGAGACACGGGGCATGTTCAGAGATGACGTAGACGGCAATGTACTGCTTGCTAACCAAAGTTTCTATGTAATGAAAGTGTTTACAATCTGACGTTTTATTAAATGTGTATAGGCAGATTTATATGTTAAAAACTTGATTTGTGTCTATGAATATGAAATCTGAACTATTTTATCCACTGGAAGGCAAAGGAAAGGTCCTACATTGTGGGAGGAAGAACTGACGAGGACTCTGCGATCCCCGCTGGCTGGCTCTCTTGGTGGTGGCGGGCCCAAGGTGGCAGTGGGCTCCGGGCTGGCAGCGACGCCTCCAGAAGCTCTCGTGTGTGCCCAGCGGCGGGCGTGGGAACAGCATGTGGCAGCGGAGAGTCGGGTGGAGCCCCTTCACGTGGCAGGCGGCATCCCAGACTGGCCAGTCCTTCAGTGTAATCAGTTCAAATTCAGTCCGTTTCTGAGGAGAGAACACATGCCTGTCACCTCCCCATTAGCTGCTGCTCGTATAGCCCCCAAAGCAGCCTGATCCTCACCGTGCCAGGGTGCTACCGCTGGCTCCACGGACCTCTTAATGCCACGAGCAATGCCTTCCTGCCAGCCACTCCTCCATTCTCCAGCCCAAGGGACCGTGACTCAAACCCATTCATCCCAACTCCAGGCTGGCCATTTTTTTTTTTTTTTTTAGTTGTGATAAAATATACATAACATAAAACTTACCATTTTAACTATTTTTGAACGTACAATTAAATGGCTTTAAATATATTCACAGGGCTGTGTAACCACCACCCTATTTCCAGCTAACCAAGAATACACTTAAGGGAAATTTTAATTTAAAACAAAAAATGAAATTAGTTTATTCTAGTTGCCAGCAAGCGAGGGTGGGCATTCCCGAGGGGCAGGCCCAGGGCTGGAGAAGGTGCCTGAGGCAACCAGCCCTGTGAAGCCACTCCTGTTCCCTGGGGCCCATCACTCCCTACAAGGACCTCAGTGACTCATGGGGGCCCAGAAGAAAACAAGGTCAAGTCTGGAAATATCAGGTCCTGGAACCAACTTCTAAATGTCCCCAGATTGGAGAATCTGAGAATCCAGATACTTCCTCAGTTTCCACAGCCTCCTGTGAAGAGCTAAGTTTCATCGCTCCTGGCCATCCTGTGATGAGGGAGGCCTCTACGGAGACACATACTCAAAGGTGGGGAGGGAAAGGACGGGCTGGGAACTCGGGTCAGGATCCAATACTGACAATGTGACTTATCTGTGGCTACAAAACTACCTTCAATAAAATCATCTCAAGTTTTCTTTCAAGTTCTAATAATCCCAGAAATATGATCCAGAGAAGCGGAGGAACAAAATGCAGGCTTTTGATTCCACAAGAAGGAAGATGACTTTCTATTACTTCAAATCAGAAAGAACAACAAATCAGAAAGAAATACAAATTTATAGGACTTTCATCATTTAAAAAAAAGCGCTTCACGTATCTGAGGACAATTAAAGCCCCTCCTTCCTTCTGCTTGCCAAGATGAGTTGAATTTCCTCAACAGCCCCACTGCTCTCTCCTACGCAGGGGTGGTGGGTCTGCCGGACTCAGATGGCGCTTTGACCTGTTCTCCGATTGCTAAGAAATGGCTAGAAAAGCTGGCACCCTCGTAGGTTCACTGTGTTCCCGCCCCCTGCACAGGTTTGGAGAAACGCGAAACAAAATAAAAACACAACTCTCCACCCTGTGTCAGAGTCACATCCTGTGCCGATCGCTCCTGCTGTGGGGCAGCCTCAGAGATGGCAGGCACCCCCGGGCCATCGGGGACCTCCTACCCTCCCCACGGAGGACGGCCCCGCACTCCCAGGGGCCTCCTTACCCAGCTCCAGTGCAGCCTGGGGACTCGGCGCGTCAGAGGGCTCCGAGCTGGCCTCGGGGGCTCCGGGCTCCCACGACTCACTGTTCTCCGACACCTCCGAGTACCCGTCACCAGTCCCTCTGTGAGCCGCCGCGGGCTCACCGGCGCCCTGGTCCTCGCCGCCCGTGTCCGCCACGGCCCGGGTCTCCTCGCCCATCTTCTCAGCGAACCACTGCTTGACCTGCTGGGAGCTCATCTGGGTCTTGTCGCACAGGCTCTGCAGGTCCCGCTCGAACAGTGTCTGGTGCCTCAGGTAGTAGTCCTGCAGCAGCTCCCGGCTGCCAGGGGCGACCGCCAGCAGCCCCGGGGGGAAGTTGCCCCGCTTGTAGTCCTCGTACCACTTGAGCTGGCCGTTCTTCAGGGCGTACCTGCTGTCTCCGAACCAGCGCACCACCTCGGGCCGCGGCAGGCCGGTCTGTGCCATGATGGAGTCGTAGTCCTGGTTGCTGGGCCACCGCGTCTGCACGAAGAGCTGCCGCAGCAGGTGCCGCTGCTGGGCCGTCTTCTTGCAGCTCGCCTTGCCCGGGGGCTGCTCGGCCGGCTCGCCGGGCCCGCCGTCCCCGGGCTCGCAGGCGCCCAGCCCCGGGAGCTCGCCCTTGCCGTTGGCTTCGGTGACTCGCAGGTTCTTGAGGTTGATCTTGATGGGGCTGACCTTGCGCTCGGCCAGCGTGTGGCCACCGGCTCCTTCTGGGGAGCCGTCTCCGCCAGGGACCCTCAGGTCGCCAGCCAGCTCCTCTTCTCCCACCTCGTCCTCCGCAGCCGCCGCCGCCTCCTCCGGAGCGGCGCCCTCATCGGCCCTCTTGGTGTCCTCGGCGCTCACTTTCTTGCGTCTCTCCGAGAACCAGCTGTCGATCTCCCTCCGAGTCATCTTGGTTTCAGTCCGCAGGCGGTCCAGCTCCTCATCGGGAGGAAGGGGGTTTTGTGCAAAACTGCTCTCCAGGGCTCGGAGCTGCTCGGGGGCTCGCTCCTTGTACCTGGTCGGCGTGAAGTCGGGGGTCTGGTGCCAGGCCTGCCGTCTGGCTGAAGGAGGGGCGGCCAGGGTGGCCGCCGGTGGGACGCAGGGCCCCTCCGGGGCCTTGGCCGCTGGGGCGAAGGGCGTGTCTGGCCCGGGCTCGAGGACGACGGGGCCATGGTCGCCGGGCAGCACGGGCCTGGAGCCCTTCAGGTTCCGGCAGTGGTACCTGCGGTCGCTGAACCACTTGCGCACCTCTCTGGTGCTGAGGCCCGTCACTTTGGTCAGATGCTCCACCTCGCTCTGGCCCGGGAACTGGTTCCGACAGAAGCTTCCTTTCAGAGCCGACAGCTGCTCATGAGACTTCTTGTTTTTGTAGATGCTGGCGTCGAGGAAGGCCTGGGAGGTGATGCTGGGGCACGCCGTGAGCAGCGACTGAGCCGCGTTCACCACCTTCACAGCTGACGTCGTGTTGGAGCACACCGTGTTGATGGGCGCCACGGCGGGCGGCTTGGGGACGGACGTGACTGCCGGCGGCAGGGACGAGCCAGGCGCCTGCAGCCCGTTGGCCATCAGCGGCTGAGTGACCAGCAGGCCACCTGCCGTGCCCTCTGGCTGCCCCACCACGTGGCCTGGGAGGGCGGCCTGGATGAGGTGTTGGACGCCGCCGGCATTGGCGACCAGGGGCGTGTTGAGGACGGTGATCGTGGGCTGGGGCACAGACTGAATGACCGTATTGAACATCTTCTTCCGGGCGTCCTCGATCTCCTCAGGGGACCAGCTGATGCCCTGCTTCAGCCTTTGGGCCGTGAACCAGATCTTGAGCTGTTCCTCCGGATACTTGGTGACCACAGTCAGATAGCAGAGCTCAGCTTTGGTGGGGTAGGGGAACTTGTGGAACGAGTTCTTCAGAAAGCTGTTGGAGTCCATGGCCGCGTTGTAGGTGGGGATGCTGCTCAGGGGGATCATCACCTTGGGGAGGGACTTGGATGTGGGCGGCGGCTGGTGGTGGTGCTGGGCGCGCCCGGGGGGTGGCTGCTGCAGGGGGAGGAACTGGGCGAGGCCGGCCGGCAGGACTGGCACCGCTCCCATCGGGGGCCCGTTGGCCACGTGTGGCGCTTTCGCCGAGCCGGCGGCTGGCTGACCGACCGGGACCGCCCCGTCGACAAAGGAGTGGTCCCCCTCCTTCGCCTCGGTCTCCCCTGCCGACGGGTTTGGTAAGGCCGCGTCACCGACAGGCTGACTGGGGATGTTCTCCTTGAGCGTATGAATTTTTTTGGCTTCAGCTTTGCCTTTCATTATCTTCATGATTGGGGTTTTGGTAATAATGATTTCGGCCTGTCCGTCGGTCCCTTCGGTGTTGGGCTCACTCGAGACGTCGGGAGTGCAGGTGCTCTCGGGGACACTCTGCTCCACGACTACATGATTGTCTGGCTTGGCCACATTCCACACAAAGCTGGCTTCCCCCGAGTGACACTTGGCGTTGTGCAGAGAAAGCCCCTCGGGAGTTTTTGCCAGAAAACTGCATTCAGTGCATACAAAAGTTGGGTCCTTGTTAAAGTCTGTGTGCTCTGAGTTCATGTGCCCCACAAATTGGGTTATGTCCTGGGATCTGAAGTCACAGTATCTGCAGGAATAGGAATAGCCGTCTAAAGTGCTCCGGTGCCCATTGGCCAGTGTGGTGCCATCGGTACTGCTGGGCGTCTGGGTCACCTCCCCACTGCCCCCGGCGGGCACTTCAGGGGGTGGCTCTTGCTGGGGCCCCTCAGGCAAGGCCTCAGCCGGCTGGGCCTCCACACCGGTCTCCTGCAGCACCACCGCCTTCACCGGGATCATACACGGAGTGGTGGATTTCCTCTTGCTGGCCATGGCGACCACCGCTCTGGCTGATCGGGGTCGGGGGCGGGGGGGCGGGTGGCAGGAGAGAGAGCTTGTCCTGTCCAGGGCCTCACTGTGGAAGTTCCGGCTGCTCCATGAGGGCCAAAGAAACGGTTTCTGAGGGCAGTTTTTTCAGTTGTTTGCAGAAGGCAAGTTTTTCCTATTAAACCTAAGGAGGAAGAGAAAACGGTGATTACGACCTCTCGGGCTCTGGCCACGCACTTCTCAGATGCCCACACACACTCAACTGCTTGCCTCCGATCACTGGGGCCTTTTCCCAAAGAAGGTCACCAGCAGCTTGAATGTGAAGCCCCCCAAACACTAACAAAATCGTGCCCCAAAGAGTGCCCTGGGGGTGTTCCAGGGGATGTTCCATGCCCTGACAGACTTAAGCCATGCATTTTGTTTTGTATTTCCCTCTGTGTTCTTGTATTAAGTTACTCAGATTCAAAAGCCAAACAACAACAACAAAATAATCCTGTTTTGGACGCCCAAATTAATTCTGACCATGTCAGAGTGAGAACAAAACATCCTAGTGTAATTCTTGTTTAAATGTTTGGGCCAACAAGGGTTTTTCTTTTCATAGCCTTCCCACATATGACAACAAGACACCGCCTCTGCCTCCCCCAAGCCGGGCCCAGAGGCCAAGTCAGCCTCAGTGTGCGAAGTGGGTGCGGGGCTGCTGGCTGCCACAGGAGCCGGGCCTCCCTTTGCGGCCTTTCCCTGTCGGCTGCCCTATCACACCCGGTCCAGGCCACGGAAGGGGGAGCACCTCCTAGTTACTGGCTGTACCCCAGACCGAAGCCGAAGCTCGGAGGGCCAGGGGAGCCACGGACCCACTTTGCGGTGCAGGAGTTCAGACTGTGGCGTCACCTTGGGTGTGCATAATACACGTGACCTAGCATCGTGCTTACTTCCCTTTATATTTCCTTTGGTGCCTTTATTGTTCCTTAAAAGAAACAAACAAAACACTTTAACATCTTTGATCATTTGAAATTTGTTTCAAGGGCGCCTGAGTGGCTCAGTCGGTTAAGCGTCCGACTCTTGGTTTCGGCTCAGGTCATGATCTCGCGGCTCGGTTCGTGAGTTTAAGCCCCACATCGAGCTTCAGGCTGACAGTGCAGAGCCTGCTTGGGATTCTCTCCCCCCCCCCCCCGCCCCTCCCCTGCGCGCGCGCTCTCTCTCTCTCCCTAAATAAACTTATTTTTTTTATTTTTTTTTAATGTTTATTTTTATTTCTGACAGAGAGAGAGAGAGAGAGAGAGAGAGAGAGAGGGAGAGAGAGACAGACAGAGCATAAGCCGGGGAGGGGCAGAGAGAGAGAGGGAGACACAGAATCAGAAGCAGGCTCCAGGCTCTGAGCTGTCAGCACAGAGCCTGACGTGGGGCTCAAACTCACAGACTATGAGATCACGTCCTGAGCAGAAGTCGGACGCTCAACCGACTGAGCCACCC
The DNA here is from genome assembly GCF_018350215.1 of Panthera leo. Taxonomy (NCBI): domain Eukaryota; kingdom Metazoa; phylum Chordata; class Mammalia; order Carnivora; family Felidae; genus Panthera; species Panthera leo. The sequence continues at coordinate 18,941,917 of NC_056681.1, read as the reverse complement.
AGGTGCCCCAAAATTCTTTTTTTTAATTTTTTTTTTTTACATTTATTCACTTTTGAGAAACAGAACATGAGCAGGGAAGGGGCAGAGAGAGGGAGACACAAAATCCGAATAAAAAGAATTTTTTTTCAATGAAATTTGTTTCAAATGTTGGAGTGATTGGTTTATTTACATATAAAATCATTATAATTCTTTCATGAGATGCCATGAGAAAAGTGTTTCTGGGACCCCTATTATTAACATAGCAAACTGCAATACTGGTAATGACTAAAATAAATAGTAATTCTAATTCCAAAATCACCTTATCATCAGTATTTGGATTTAATATGAAAATGTAAAGAGACAAAATATCTCTACTCAAGTTCTTAAATACTCACAGCAAACTATTTTTCTGTAAGTCTAACCCTGATGATCATGACGATAAAAAATAATTCCTGTTAAAAAAAAAGTTGGGTGGGATAAGAATAAGCACACCAGACCTGACTACTTGTCGCCATTTCTCCCACTGATTTGAAATATCATGCACACTTTTTTTAAACTGAATTTTTAATTGTTAGGTAAAATACCTTAAAATTGATATTTAAGATAAAATATCAGTATTAAATAAAATAGATGAAACTAAAACTACCTGTAATTTTGTATACCCTTCAACCTAGTCCAAATGTCTTAACACATATTTTAGTCATACAAGGCACATACTTGTGTTTCGTTTTTGTTTTTTTTAAGTTTACTTATTTATTTTGAGAGACAGAGACAGCACCAGTGGGGGAAGGGAAGAGAGAGATGGTGAGAGAGAATCCCAAGCAGGCTCCACGCTGTCAGCACAGAGCCCGACGCAGGGCTCAAACCCACAAACCACAAGACCATGACCTGAGCCAAAATCAAGAGTCAGACGCTCAACTGACTAAGCCACCCAGGTGCCCTGTGTTTCATTTTTTTTAAATTGAAGATTTCATCATAAACATTTTCATTAAGCTTCCTAATATTATTCAATAGTTGACTAATAAGGTCCCACTATGAACTTAATCACCCTCCCTGCTACTGAACTGGCTTCCAGTGTCCCACTGTCACTGACAGTGAAATGACCTCTGGGCATAGATAGGATGTATTTTTTCTATCATCCTGAGGCTAAAGGCACAGAAATGGGTTTATCACCTCCACAAGTATCAACATTTCTAACATCCTCTATTACTGGCAAACATTTTAAAGCAAGTGCTTTACAATTCCAAATCAGGAAAACTAAGCATAATGCAATTCTGTACACAGTGAGCAAATCAGATTTCCAGAGAAGTCACTGGGGACATCAAATAGAATATCTGAAAGTGCAAGTTACATAAGAAAAACCAGGTGAACTGGACTCCGTCAAAATTCAAACCGGTTGTGCTTCAAAGGCTGCCAGCAAGATAGTGACAAAGACAACTCACAGAAGGGGAGAATTTATTTGCAAGTCCTCCATCTGATAAGGGGCTTGTATCCAGCATATACGAAGAACTCTTACAACTCAACAATAAAAAGACAACCCAATTAAAAATTGGCAAAGGATTTGAACAGACCTTCTTCCAAAGAAGATCTACAAATGGCCAATAAGCATTAAAAAGTGCTCAACATCATTAGTCTTCAGGGAAGTGAAAAACCAAAACCACAAGGAGATACCACATCCCCACTGGGATAGCTACAATCACAGTGACAAATAACACGTACAGGTGGAGATGGGGGGAAGTCAGAGCCTTCGTACATTGCTGGCAGGACATAAGATGCCACAGCCACTTTGTAGATTAGTTGGCAGTTCTTCGACTTCACGTTAAATACCGAGTTACCAGAAAACCCAGTAATTCCAGTGCTAGGTATATACACAGAAGTAAGAATATGTTCACACAAACACTCGCACACAAACACTCATGGCATCACCATCGCAATAGCCAAAAGGTGGAAACAATCTCAATGTGCACCAACAGATGGATGAATAAACAACATTTGGTACGTCTATGTAACTGGCTTATTATTATGCTGTAAAAAGGAACGAAGCACTGTTAAAATGCCCCAACACAGACAGAAACATGGTAACTGCAAGTAGGCAGCTCCAAAATGCCACATTATATGACCGCATTTGTAGGAAGTGCCCTGAAGAGGTAAATCCAAAGTGACAGAATGTAGAGTGGTGGTTGCCAAGGGCTGAGGGGAGAACGAGGAGTGACTGCTAACGCGTACGAGGTTTCTTTTGGGGTGATGAAATGTTCTAAGAACATGAAACGTTCTGAGATAGTTGTGATGATTGCAAAAAAACGTGAATATGCTGAAAACCACGAGAAGGACATCAAACCCAAGAGAGGTGGAGGATAGAAAGCTCTAGCACTCAGTTCTGTAGAAGAAGGGCATCATTCCCACTTATGAGGTCCCTATACAGGTGACATCATTTATCTGTGACACTTCCTGATTTACCTTGGTCCTCTTTTCTGTCCTGGGTAAAGATGAACAGCAGAGGTCGTGAACCTAAGGCTGGAGAGGAGGGAGAGAAGGAAGAGAATGCACAGCCACCAGCGAACAGCAGCCCCGGGGGCAAACGAAGAGACCATGTGCTCACCTGAAGGTGGCAGCCAGCAGAATTCAGGGGCAGGAAAGCACACAGCTCTGTCTACAGGGCGCAGGCACCCGAGACACTGCCATCACTGAGGTTTGGGATGGGGCTGGGCTTCACTGAGGAAGAGTTAAATTACGTTCCTGGCAATTTAGGCTGGGAGGTGGCCAACATAAAGATGGATTTGACTGGGGGACAAATACCCATGGCATTGAAAATTAAGTCTCAAAGTAGCCCCAAATTGTCATTCAAGTCAATGACCAAGGAGAGCAGTAACGATTCTGAGTGGGCCAGGGGTCAACGCTGAAGGTACCTGCAACGTAACGGTAGTGGGGGTAGAGTGGCCATACTTGCCAAAGTGTAGAGTGTTCGGTACTGCGGGAGGCATGTATATACACATCTTCTCAGTCCATTCCCACAACAAACCCTGGAGCAGGAACTACTATCATTCCCATTTTACAGACAAGAAAGGCAAGGCTCAGAGAAGACAGTAACCGCCTGAAGGGCACACAGCTGGGAAGCAGCAGAGACGGCCCAGGAACCTGGCAGTCTGGCTCCAGAGCCGGCAGCCTTAACCATTCCACACACACACATTGAGTAACCACAACATTGTTGGAATAAGGGGTGCGCAGGACTTTCAAAAATGCTGTTTCCCCCTTGATATTTATTAGGAAAAATTTTAAACATGCAACCAAGCTGAAGGAATTTTACAGTGAACACCCATATGCTCACCAAGTGGATGCTTACCGTGGGGCTGTTTTTAGCAACATTACCTTACCTTTAGGTAAGTTGAGTTTGCTTACTTGTCATGCATTTTTAACAGGGCATCCAATAAAAGAGGTACTTAAAGGGTAAAGCCCCAATTATCTAAAAAAACATTCATCCACAAGACTTTCATGGACCAGCTCTGACAAACGAGGCTCTAATTACCACGTGGAACTCCTAACTCAAGCCCTGAGTGACACTGGTGGATATAAATGCAAGGTTTTAAGCTGCCAAAGAGCCACAGACAAGGTCCAGGTGACAACTGCATGCTCATCATTCTTTGTAGAATCTTTTCTATACTCTGTCTTGAAAATTCATCTTGTAATTTTTTTTTAATAAGAAAAGCATCTAACTTAAAAAAAATTTGTTTAATGTTTATTTATTTTGAGAGAGAGAGAGAGAGAGAGAAGAACAAGTGAGCAGGGGAGGGGCAGGGAGAGGAAGAGGTAGAGAGACGGGTGAGGAGGAAACATGAGCGGAGGAGGGGCAGAGAGAGAGGGAAAGAGAGGATCCCAAGCAGGCTCTGTGCTGTCAGCATGTAGCCCGATGCAGGGCTTGAACTCACGTACTGTGAGATCATGACCCGAACTGAAATCGAGAGTCGGATGCTTAACCCACTGAGCCACCCAGGCACCCCTAGCATATAACTTTTTGAAAAGTCTGTCTTTGGGAATTCAGAGCCGCTCAATTCACTAAATTAGCAAAGTTGCAGCTATTAATCGCTACCTTTCAATACTACAAAATATCCATGTGGGGCTTGAAAAAAATGTTTATAGATCAAATTCTTAAAGTGTTTAACTTTACATTATAGATAAGAACTTTTTTTGTTGTTTTAATTCTGAGGAAGGAACTAGAAGCACAATGAGCTCAACAGGAGGACTCAACGTTTCGAAAGGCGACTCTCAGCAGACTCCTTCCAAGTCTGGCTGCCCTCCTAAACACACAGCCCACGACTTATCAGTAAGAACGGGAACCATGGGAGCAGCTGGCAGAGTTACAGAAACAGAACTTCACGGAGAGATCGTGGCATACTGCTCGTGGTTTTGAAAGATCAAACAGAGGACCACACAGGGGAAGAACCGGACTTCTATAATGAGGCTGGTTCGACAGATATGGGTATAGTCGAATATTTTACAGTGATCATCTTCCTATTTCGGGGGGCACAGTATGCTTTATTGAGACTGCCTGACGGGGCAGGGCTCCCCAAGCCCCTCCCCTTTTTTGGGTGTCTGTAGGGAAACTGTGTAGACGTTGGGGTCCTCGGTGCACGGGCCCCGGAGGTCATCTGACACACCAAGGACTGGGCTGCCTCCTACGACTGTAACAGTGATACCCACTCTTCCAACTTCGCATTCTCTTAAAAACCGCCATGGAACAGACCGCAAAGGCGGTCCTGTGGTATAACAGACGTTGTGTACATCTCAACTTTATCCAAGACAAAAACTTGCAGGTAGCCTTCTCTTTTTTTAAAAAAATTGTTAGCAATAGAGATTTACATTGAGATTTACCCTTTTTACTTCCTCTTTCAAATTATGCTCTTTATGTAGAAACTTCTCTCTCTCAGAAACAATGAACTGAAGTAAAATTCGTCCCTATTCACCCCAAAGACAGCTGGTGTTAACAACCTGGTGTCCATTTTTCAAATATGTTTTCTAGGCATAGATTATTATAACCACTTTTTAAACAACAAAATATGGAGTTGTATTTTACACCCCATTCTGCTCCTCGGTGTCTTCCGTGACAATGGGAAGAGTGGCAGAGTCCACAGTTTATATCATGCTTTTATTTTTTTTACGTGTATTTATTTTGAGAGGGACCGAGACAGCAAGAGTGGGGGAAGGGCAGAGAGAGAGGGAGAGAGACAGAATCCCAAGCAGGCGCCGCACTGTCAGCACAGAGCCCGACGTGGGGCTCGAACCCACGAACAGTGAGATCATGACCCGAGCCAAAACCAAGAGTCAGATGCTTAACTGAGCCACCCACGCACCCCTCAGCTCGCTCTTTGAAATGATGTTCTAATTATGGGTGCATCATAATTTACTTAACCAATCCAGCTGTTAGCAGACATCTGCACATTTCTCTAGTTTTTAAGCTATTAGAGGCAATGGCTCAAAAACTGTCCCTGCATGTATTTTTGTGCTTTTGAGAATTTCTAAAATTCTGACTTTCTTATAAGAATTTCTTACTAGTAAAATATTGTTAGTAAAATACAAAGTTGTCCTCCAAATAGATATGATTTTCACTCTCGCCACCAGAGAACTAGAGTGCCCTCACTATCACTGCATATAGTTACTATTTCTAGTCTTTGCTAATTTGACACACAAAAAACTGGTCACGATTGTTTTAACTTGCATTTCTTTACAGGCATGGCTGAAAACCTTCTCACATATCATTGACATTTTGTAACAAATTCTTTTTGTCCATTGTTCTAGGGGATTTTGAGAGTCCTCCATATATATTTTTTTATTCCAGGATAGTTAACATATAGTGTGCTGTATTAGTTTCAGGGGTACAACATAGTGATTCAACAATCCCATATAGTACTCAGTGCTCATCATGACCGACAAGTGTACTCTTAATCCCCTTCAATAGTTTCCCCCATCCCGCCATCCACCTGCCCTCTGGTAACCATCAGTTTGTTCTCTCTAGGGAAGAGTCCATTTTTTGGTTTGTCTGTTATTTATTTTTTTTCCATTTCTTAAATTCCACATATGAGTGAAATCACAGGATATTTGTCTTTCTCAGACAGACTTATTTTGCTTAGCATTATAGAGAGTCCTCCATATATTAAGGAAATTGGCTCATAATCTGTCATAAATGAAGCTGTGGTTTATGCCAAGATTTCAAAGTGTCTTAAATATTAGAAAATTTCTTCAAAAAATTAATTTCATTAATTAATTAAAGGAGAAGAACCAAAAGAGCATTTAATAAGATTATACTCTCAATTTTTTTTTAAGAGAGAGAGAGAGAATGAATGAATAAATGAATGAATCCTAAGCAGGCTCCACACTCAGCACGGAGCCCGATATGGGTTCAATCCCACAACCCTGGGATCCTGACCTGAGCCAAAATCAAGAGTCAGACGCTCAACTGACTGAGCCACCCAGGCTCTCTCAATTTTTTATTGTGGTAAAAACCACACACTATAAAATTTACCATCTCAACTACTTTGAAGTGTCCAGCACAGTAAACTATATGCACATTCTCGTGTATCCTATCTCCAGAACTCTCTTCATCTTGCAAAACTGAAACTGTATACCCACTGAACAACAATGGATCCCTTTTCCCCCCTCCCTAACCCCTGGAAACCATCATTCTACTTTCTGCTTCTGTGAGTCCAGCAAATTTAGATACCTCATAAAAGTAGAAGCATGCAGTATTTGTCTTTGTGTGACTGGCTTCTTTCACTTGGGATAATGTCCTCAAAGTTAATTCGTGTTATACCATGTGACAGGATTTCCTTCCTTTTTAAGGATGAATAGCATTCCATTGTACATATATGCCACATTTTATCCATTCATCTTTTGAAGAATATTTAGGATGCTTCCATGTTTGGCCTATTGTGAATAATGCTGTTGTGAACAAGGGTGTACAAATATCTCTCTGAACCCCGGCTTTTGATACTTTTGGATATATACCCCGAAGTAGGCTTGCTGGACATATGGTAATTCTATTTCTGATTTTCTAAGAAGCTTCATAATATTTTCCATAGCAGCTACACCATTTTACATTCCCACCAACAATGAATTTCTCCACATCCTCACCAACACTTGTTATTTTCTGTTTGTTTCTTTGTTTGTTTGTTTGTTTTAATGGTGACCACCCTAACGTGTATGAGGTAATACCTCATTTGGTTTGATTTGAATTTCCCTAATGATTAGTGATGCTGAACATCTTTGCATATACTTGTTGGTCATTTGTACAGTTTCTTTGGAGAAAAGTCTATTCAAGTGCTTGGTTCATTTTTCAATCAGGTTATTTGTTGTGTTATAGGATTTCTTTATATATTCTAGACACTAATCCTTATCAGATAAACACAGTTTGCAAGTATTTCCTCCTATTCCATAGGTCACCTTTTCAGTCTGTTAGATTGTTTCCTTTGAGGTGCAGAAATTTTTAAGTTTGATATAGTCAAATCTGATAGTCAAATTTGTCTATTTGTCTATAGTCATTGTCTATTTTCGCTTTTATTCTTGTGCTTTCCATGTCATATCCAAGAAATCATTATCAAACCAATGTCATGAAGCCCTCACCCCTATATTTTCTTCTTGAAGTTTTATAGTTTCAGCTTTTATGTTTAGATCTTTCATCTATTTTGAGTTAATTTTTGTATATGGTGTGAGGTAACGGTCCAACTTCATTCTTTTGCACGTGGAGATCCAGTTTTTCCTGTACCATTTGTTGAAGGGACTATCCTTTCTCCATTGTGCAGTAGCCTTGGCACACCTGTTGGAAATCATTTAACTACATATGCAAGAGTTTATTTCTGGGCTATTATTCTGTTCCATTGGTCTATGTCCATCTTTATGCCAGTACCATACCATTTTTCTTACTGTAGCTTTGTAATATATTTTGAAATTAGGATTTGTTAGGCCTCCAGCTTTGCTTTCTTTTCTCAAGACTGTTTTGGCTATTCAGGGTCCTTTGAAATTCCATATGAATTTCAGGATTTTTCCCATTTCTGCAAAAAAAAAATGCCATTAGGATTTTAATAAAAATTGCATTGAATCTGTAGATTGGTTTGAGTAGTAAGGACATTTTAGCAACATTAAGTCTTTTAATCCATGAACATAAGATGTCCTTCTTTTTACTTGGGTCTTCTTTAGTCTCTTTTGATACTGTTTTGTAGTGTTTGGTGTATGAGTCTTTGGGCTCTCTAGTTATTTTGTTCTTTTGAGGTGACTGTAAATGAGTCTGTTTTCCTATTTAGATTTTTCACTTCTAGTATATAGAAACACAACCGATTTTTGTGTGTTGATTTTGTGTCCTGCAACTTTGCTGAATTCTTTTGTTATGACAGTTATTTTTGTGGAAGCTTAAGGTTTTCTACATATATGATCATATCATCTGTGAAGAGAGATAATTTGACTTCTTCCTTTCCAAGTTGGATGCCTTTATTTTTCTTGACTAATTGCTCTGCTAAGATTTCCGGTAGTATGTTGAAATAGAAGTGGTGTGAGTGGGCATCCTTGACTTGCTCCTGATCTTAAAGGAAAAGCTTTCAGTTTTTTACCATTAAGCATAATGTTAGCTGTGGACTTTTCATATATGGCCTTTATTATGTCGAGGTAATTACCTTCCATTCCTAGTTTTTGGAGTGTTATCATGAAAGATGTCTAATCTTATCAAGTGCTCTTTCTGCATCAATTGAGATAATCCTATGGTTTTGGTCCCTCAGTCTGTTAATGTGGTATATTACATTAATTTTCATATGTAGTACATTCCTTGGGTTCCAGGAATAAGCCCACTTGGTTATGGTATATAATCCTTTTAATGCGCTATTGAATTTGATTTACTAGTATTTTGTTAAGCACTTTTGTATCAACAGTAATCAGAAATATGGTCAGTAGCTTTTTTGTTATATCTTTGTTTCAGTATCAGGGTAATGCTTACCTCATAAAATGAGTTTGGAAGTGTTCCCTTCTTTTCAATTTTTGGAAGAGTTTGAGAAGGTTTGGTGTCATTTTTTTAAATGCTTGGTAGAAATCTCCAGTGAAGCTGTCTGGTCCTGGGCTTTTCTTTGTGGAGAGCTTTTTGATTACTGATTCAAGTCTCCTTACTAGTTAGAAGTCTGACCAGATCTTTAATAGTTCCTCATCATCTAGTCTTGGTAGGTTGTGTGTTTCCAGGAATGTATCCATTCTTTCTAGGTTACCCAATGTGTTGGCATATAATTGTTCCTAATAGTCTCCTGTGATCCTTTTAATTTTTGTGGCATCAGTACTGTCTTCTCTTTCATCTCTGATTTTTGTCATTGGGTCTCCTCTCTTTTTTCTTAGTCTGGCTAAGGGCGTGCCAATTTGTTTTAAGGGTGTGCCAAAGTTTGTTGATCTTTTCAAAAAACCAACTCTGTTTCATTGGCTTCTATTGTTTTTCTATTCTGTTTTATTTTTGCTTTAATCTTTATTGTTCTCTTCCTTCTGCTAACTTTGGGATTAGTTTGTTCTTTTCCTAGTTCCTGGAGGTGCAGAGTGAGTTGTTGATTTGAGATCTTCCTTTTTTTAAATGTAGGCATTTACCACTATAAATGACCCTCTTAGTACTGCTTTTGCTGCATCCATAAGTTTTGGTATGTTATGTTTGTGTTTTCATTTGTTTCAAGATATTTTCCAGTTCCCCTTGTGATTTCTTTGACCCGTTGGTTGTTCAAGAGTGTGTTGTTTAGTTTCCACATATTTGTGGATTTTCCAGTTTTCTTTTTGCTAGTGATTTGTTTCATTTCATTTCATCTCATTTCCAACCACAAAGAAATGTGGTTGGAAAAGGCACTTGGTATAATTTCAATCTTTTAAAATTTGTTAGGGCTTTGTTTTACGTCCTAATATATGATCCATCCCAGAGAATGTTCCAGGTGCACTTGAGAAGAAGGCACATGCACATTCTGCTGTTGTTGAGTGGAGGGCTCTGTATGTGTCTCACAGGTCCAAATGGTCTCTACTATTGTTTAGGTCTAAACTCTCATTTTTTAAAAGATTTAGGAAATGAAGGAAAAAAAGAGGGAAACGTCCTGAGATAAAGGATTTCTACTAGAAACCACAACAAACATTACACCTAGTAGTGAAACACTCAACTCAGGAACAAGAATTCCCACTATCATTATTTAACATTGTAATGGGATCCTAGACAATAAGATGAGACAAACTGGTGTTATTTGCACATGAGTAAGAAAATCTCCTGAAAAACTGTTATAACTAATAAGAGGACTGGGTAAGAGGATGAGATAGGGGCTCCTAGGTGGCTCAGTCCGTTAAGCGCCCAACTCTTGATTTCGGCTCAGGTCATGATCTCATGGTCATGAGATCGAGCCCCACATTGGGCTCTGTGCTGATAGTGCAGAGCCTGCTTGGGATTCTCTCTCTCTGCCCCTCCTCTGCTTATGCTATCCCTCTCAAAACATAAATAAGCTTAAAAAAATGATGAGATACATTTGCAATACACACAAATCATTACATTTCCCCTACGCCAAAAATAATCCATTAGAGAAGGAAATGGGAGGGGGTGGTGGAGAGCCCATTCACATTAACAACCAAAACTGGAAAAGATCTCAGAATAAACCTTTGTAAAAACACGGGCAATATCTATATGGCAATAACTCCAAAACTCTAACAAGAACAAAAAAGAAGACCTAAATAAGTGGAGAGTCATAGTATATTCCTGGAGGCAAAGATTCAGAACTATGTAGATGTCAGTCCTCTGTAGATTAATCTCTAAATCCAGTACAATCACAATCACAATCAAAATGCCAGCAGGTAATGCAAGTACTGTAAAATGGGGATGGTAAAGTCTAGGTGATGAGGATGTGGGTGTTCACTATAAAATTAGTTCAATTTTTCTGTATGTCTGAAAGTTTTTATTAAAAAAATGTTTGAGGAATTGCCATCAAGATTCTTCATAGGATTTGACAAGCTAAATCTGAAATTCCTCTGGAAGGCAAAAAGCACAAAACAGCTTTAAGTTTTAAAACTATTTAGATGAACTTGCTTTACAAGACATCAAAACATATTTTTTTATGTTTATTTATTTATTTTTCAGAGCACGCACAAGCAGGGGAGGGGGAGAGAGAAAGAGAGAGAGAGAGAGAGAGAGAGAGAGAGAGAGAGAGAGAGAGAGAGAGAGGGAGAGATGGAGACACAGAATCCAAAGGAGGCTCTGACAGCACAGAGGCCGGTGTGCGGCTCACACCGCAAGATCATGACCTGAGCCAAAGCTGGCTGCTCAACCGACTAAGCCACCCAGGTGCCCAACATCAAAACATATTTAAAACTTGAGGGGTGCCTGGGTGGTTAAGCATCCAACTCTTAATTTTGGCTCTGGTCATGATCTCATGGTTCGTGAGATCGAGACCTACCTTGGACTCTGCACTGACTTCGGGGCCTGCCTGGGATTCTCTCTCTTCTCTCTCTCTCCCCCTCTCTCTCTCCGCCCCTCCCTCGCTCGCTCTCTCAAAAATAAACATTAAAAAAACATTTAAAGCTTGAGTAATTAGAATAGTGTATTATCAGCATAAGAAATGATAAATGGATGAACAGATCATCTAGATACACTTTGCATATATGGAATTTTCAGAGTATGAAAACAGTGCTATTTTTAAATCAGTTGGGAAAGTGAGGCAAATTAATAAGTATTAGAGCAACTAAGTTCAATCCTCACCAATATTTTAAAGAAAAATAATTTCCAGGTGAATTTAACAGAGAAATACAACAAACAAAATCACAAACATATTAGAAAAAATACAGTAAAAATCTTTTTAAGTTGTGCTGAAAATTTTTTCTGTGCAAGACTTAAAACCTAGCAACTGCAAAAGAAAAGGTTGATTGATTTGACTTCATAAATATGATAAATTTTGACTACTAAAGGAAACCATCAATAAGGCTTAGACATAAGTGACACACTGGGAGGAAATTTATAAGATGACGATAATGTTTACAATGTATATGACAAAAATACTAGAAAGGGGGCAAGGAAATGAACAAGCAAATTACCACAAGCTATTAACTAGAAAAGATGCTCAACCTCACTGGTAATTAGGGAAATGAAAATTAAATTAAAAATGAGGCTCGGGGCACCTAAGTGGCTCCTTCCATTGAGCATCTGACTTTGGCTCAGGTCATGTTCTCATGGTTCCTAAGTTTGGGCCTGCACTGGGCTCTGTGCTGACAGCTCAGAGCCTGGAGGCTGCTTTGGATTCTGCGTCTCCCTCTCCCTCTACCCCTCAGCCTCTCGTGCTCGCTCACTCTCTCTCTCTCAAAAATAACATTAAAAAAAAATTTTTTTTAAATGAGGCTCTTCCTCCTTCTTCACAGATTGACAAAAATCAGAAAAACAGACTGTGTCATTTTCATGCAATAGGAGAGTATAAATTGGTGAAATTTGTATGGAGGTCAATTTAGCAATAGCCATCAAAACTTGAAAAGGCCTTTCCTTTTATCTAGCCATTTCACTCTGAAAAGCCCACATAATCTGATGAGGTACAAAAATACACGCACATGATCGCAAAGATCTCAATCAGGTTATCCACTGCATCGTTTCGTAGTAGCAACAACGTCCATTAGTCGGGTGGTGATGAAACACACAATAGAGCTGGCACTAGGAAATGAAACGCAGCCACTTAAAAAGGTTAAGACCCATGGGTACTGATGGGAATACATCTCTAAGACGTATTTAAATAATAATATATAATGTGCTGCAAAATATGTTTCATTTTTTAAAGAACAATCTTTGTAGACTTATATTTGCTTGAATAGAAACAGAATTTAAAAGAACAAATACTGATCCATTGAATAGTGAGGGATTTTATTAGGACAGACAGGAACATTTACCTTTTTTTTGTAACTTTGTGCTTTCTATATCGTTTGAATTTGTTACAGTCATGTGTTGCTTTTTAAATATTTATTTTTGAGAGAGCGCAAGTGGCGGCGGGGGTGGGGGGGGGGGGGGAGAGGGGAACAGAGGATCCCAAGCAGGCTTCATGCTGACAGGCTGACAGCAGTGAGCCTGATGTGGGGCTCGAACTCACGAACCGTGAGATTATGACCTGAGCTAAAGTCACTCAACCGACTGAGCCACCAGGTGCCCAATGTATTGCTTTTAATTAAAAAATATCAGTAAATATTAAAACAGGTAAAATTAATAGTGCCAGTGAGCAGTACACCCTGCTAATGGAGAGGCCAGCATATGGGGCGGTTGTTAGTCGCTCACATAGAGCAGGGAGGTTCGATGTGACATGAACCATCTGCGCAGGACGGGTGCCCAGGCTTTGTCAACATGGAGCCCCTAAGTGGTATCACTATCTTGTCATTTACTTGGTAAGCCTGACTTGTGGAGGTCATTTGCCTGGAACAATACATGATAACTGCTGTGGCCTGGACTAGGGAGGTGGAGGGATGGTGACCACTCACGGTTCTTAATCCATCAATGAATCTGACCACTTCAAAGAATGCTTGACACCCTGAAATCCATAAGGGCACAAATGGAGGCAGAATCCTTGCAGAATTTTGATACTTAAAAAGAGCCCTACTTACAAACATCCTAAATATCACATATTTGCGTGGAGTTGCACACAGTAGCTCAAAAAAATCAGTGAACCCCTTAAGCACCCGAAGCGTGTCAACAAGTTGTATTGGAGCCAGATGTGCGAACAAAACAAAACAAGAAACCCAGCAGGTTCTCATATGAATTCAGTCAGGGCTATAAGTGATCGAACGTGTGGATACCTTTCAGGATCACTGTTCAGCATGAGTCAAGTGATCCCAGCAGTGGGGATCAGTGGCTGGTGCTGTGAACCACTGCCAGAAGCTCCGAACTGAATCAATAGGTTCCATCTGAAGAGACTTCTGCAGTCTAAGATAACACCACACACAAGAGGATCAATTTGCACCGATGGCGCCACCGCTATGCTAGAAAGAAAGGCCAAGAAATTTCCATGACCAACTAGGAAACTGGATTTACTTCCATGTTATCACTCAAAGTGCTTCACAGCCTGCAAAGTACTTTCATTTCTTTTGATCCATCCCCCTAGCCTTCCAAGTCGCCGGTGGTTATTGTCCCTTCCCCCATCTTCGCATTGAGGTGACGTGACAAAGTCACACAGCAGATCTGCGGATGAGCCTGATATTCTGACTAAATCCCATGTTGTTTTTTAGACCACATTCACTCTGAATACCAACTGAATAATAAACCCATTACCTTTAATTATTTTTACATTATTTACATTATGAATTCTATTATTTTGAGCCTACTTACCAAGGGCTCAAAGGTTTTAGAAGCTGAATTATTCCAGTGTTGTCTTTTTTTTAATTATGACTTGACAGGGCTACCATGATCCTTAATATGTATAACATTTTACACTGTCAGAAGAGGGGGCACGTTATTTACTCCTATGTATGACTACAGAGTTCTGTTACAGCGGGGCCAAGTGACTAGACCAAGTCAGTCATCAGGAATCTATAACAAAGAGAACACAAGGGAACCGTCCATCCTCAGGAATGTGTGTGGGCAGAACCTTGGCAGGCCAGCAGATCTGCTGGCTACAATTATCAGGTTTTGCTGAAACAAAGAAAGGAATCACAAAGAGTTCAAGCCTGTTTCTAAGCCGAATCCTCAAGTGTCAAAGCAACGCCAAGTCCAGTGCTGGCCTCCTTTTACGCTCTGGGTTGTAAGGGACACGATACTTCTTGCATTTAGTAATCACCCTTCAGTGGAGGGCTTGGGGCCAGAGCCCTCTACTTGTTTACTCCCCTCAACTCATTCTTGTTTCTCTCAAGTCACCAACAGAAATAGCCTGCTCCAGTCAGATGTTATCACCTTTTCCGTGAACACAAATTTATTCCTTCTCAAGCTCAGAAAGGTGATTATGATATAAATACAGAGTACCCAGAATTAAAGGGATTTTAGAGACCACATAAGTCTCTAACCACTCATCTTTGCATGAATTATGTTGAAAATAGCACTAACCAGTTAGGAAAGCCTATGCTTGAATACTTCCAGAGACAGGAAGGTCAGCACCTATTGAGGTTGAAAAGATGTTGGAAATGGTTCCTTGCAGTAAATGGAAAGCAATTACCTTCTTTTAGGTTCCGCTCTCTACATTTTTCAGTCAAAATAGTTGAAGACTTACTATGTGCTAAGTACCATGTGCTAGATACTGGGTATATAAAGATTTTTAGAATTGTGCCACCCCTGTTCTCAAGAAGCTAATTGTTGAGGCTGTGAGGCTACTGGCCAATATTCTGGAGCTTCCTTGCCTACGGGTCACGTTGGATTTCCCTGACCACCTGCAATTAGTTATAACCAATGGAATGTAGACAAGTATGCCATCTCTAGGAGAAAGCTTTAAGAGAAAGTACATGTTCTGCTTCACTATTTACTCTCTGGCCCACAACTGGCAGTGCTCTAGATTGTGCCTACTCTGTTAGCATAAAGTGAGAACAAAAGCTGACCCACAATGTATACACACAGTGTGAGCAAGAAATAACCTGTGCTGTTTTAAGCCACTGAGGTTTTTGGACTTGCTTGTTACTATGGCATAATCCAGCCCATCCTGACCGATACACAGTATAAGGGAAGCCTGACAAATCAACCAAAGTCAAACAAGAAGCCAGGTACCATAGTGGAGGCATGCATGGGATTCAGTGAGGGTGTGGGAAAAGCCATACCACCTAAGTTATCCGGAGGACTCGGCTAAGGCCTCACAGAACAGGTAACCTTTGAATTAGAAGTTAAAGGATGAGTAGATACTGTTGGGAAAAGAGTGTTCTAGACAGGGAACACTCTATGCGAAGCCACCGAGGGAAGAGAAAACATGGCGTGTTCGGAGAATTACAAGGAGCTCAGTTTTGCTGGCATATGCAATCTGACTGGGGTGGATTTATCATGAAATAAATGAAGCTGATGCTTTGGAGACCCTCACTGCACAGGCATCTTCAGTGGCCTGTATCTATTGTTTTTTATAAATTTATACTTATATTCTTTATACTTTTTTTCTTTAGGAAGGCCTCTCTCCTAACGTTCAGGTTGCACAAGAGCTAGATGTGCTTGGGATGGGGTGGAGGGGAGTAAGGAAATGATTCCAGGTCTACAGATCTTCTCTGTGGACCTAGTAATCTTCCACAGAACACCTTCTCAACATTTCAAAAAAGGAATCCTATTCCCTAGGAGTCTTTTCCCCATTCTTGTTCCTGCACTTCGTGTCACGGGTTGGACCGTCTGCGCCTCCCCACTGCTTTTCTCTGAACGTGTTCTTATTTGTCTACAGCCCTCTTAGGAGCGGCGCCTGAATCGAAACTGAATCCTCCAGATACAGACTGAATGGATTTAGCATTCTCCTTAATGGCACTTCTTGTGTCATACTTGATTTCTCCCCATGTTGTTACCCAAATGATGCCTGAGTATTTATACTGTGAGATTCCTCAAAAAATAGGGATGAGTGCTCCTGGATTTAATTCACATCACCAGTACCAGTACCAAAGTACACTTGTTCATTTTAGTTTAGGTTTGACAGACTCTGAGGAACAAGTTTGGTAAAGAAAAGAGAGAGAGTTCATTTAACAACTGTTTGCTAAGCACCTACCCTGTGCCAGGCACTGTTCTAGATGCTTTAGTATGAGCAAGATCTAAAAAAATAAAAATAAAAATAAAGCTCTCTGCCTTCCTGGAGTTTACATTCTAGTTTGGAAGACAGACCATAAAGCAAATAAATCAATCAAACTGTAAGTGCAATGGAGAGAAATAAAGCAGGGAAGGGAGAAGGAGTCCACACTGGGTGGGGAGGGATGAGGCTGCAGTGTGAAACGTGGTGTCCGGAATGGCCTGAGAACATGACACGGGAGCAGAGACCTGGAGGTGAGGCAGGGAGCCATCTGGATGTGTGGGAAGAGCACACAAGCTGGCACGGACCCTGAAGTGACAATGTGCCCGGCTGGTTCAAAGGCCAGCATGGAGGCCAGGACAGATGGGTGGGAGGAGTCGAGAGGGTGGGAGAAGACAGGGTCGGAGAGGTGAGGAGGCCTACTGTGCAGAGCCACGTGACATGACGGCCTGGTTTCCCTGAGGTGGGCAGAGCCACGGGGAGCGCTTGGAACAGAAAGGGCTGACCCGATCCAACTTGTGTCTCCAGGTCGCCTCTGCTGGCTGCGTGGAGAACAGACAGCAGGAGAAACAAGTGGAGAAGCGGGAAACCTGTCAGGAGGTTATCGGGGCAGCAGATGACAGCAGCGTGGACCAGGATGGTGCAGATGGAGGCAGAGACGTGGCTGGATTCTAAATACGTTTTCAAAGTAGAGCCGACAAGATTTCCCGAAGGACTGGATGGAGTGTGTGGACACTGTATCCATAGCAGTCAGGGAGACCTCCTGGCTTTCTGATCCGAGGGACTTGAAGGATGGCCCTGCCATCAACCAAGACAGGTTTGAACCTGGGAAGCTTACTGCAAAACTCAAAAGCAAACCTGTGCTGTGAAGACTGGAAGGTTCCTTTCCAGGTGAAAAACTGGATGGGGCCGGTCTGGTCAGAAGCATTTTAGAGAACTAACGGTCAGGCCGCTACTGAGCAGTGAGGCTGTGCAATGCCAATGCTCCGAGTGAAAAGACTGTGGTCTTTGCCAAAACCTGCTCACTGCAAAAGCCGAGGGAAGGCGGACAGAGGGTGGGCAGGGTGGGGGATGAGGAGTTGGGGACAGGAGGAGGCTGGGAGCAAACCTTGAGGGATCAAAGGATACCCTGAGAGTCAACCAGTCAGAGCCTGCACGCTGGGAAGCACGGGGCAGCTCCTTGCAAACTTAAACATATTATGTTTACTTGCATCCTAAATTTTGTTTCAAATACAAAAGTAAATCACTTTATTAAATTTAAGACTAAAAATTTTAAAAAGCAATATAAATGGTTTGTTCTGGATGTGGTTTTACTTCTGAATTACATTTGTTTTGTTTTAATTGAATTTTTCCAATGTGGGTGAGAGAGTTTACGGGCTAACTAGCTTGAAGGAGACTGAGCCTGCTTGAACCTCTCACGAACATTCATTTAAAAAAGAACTCTCAGGCTCTCTCCTGTGGATATGATGCTCCTCCCCCTCCTTCCAGGCTCAGTCTGCACCGATGACTTTCTTCAATGGCCTCACTACAAAGCCCAGCAAGACTGTACGCAGGAGAAAGGATACTGATTTCACTCCCAGTAAGAGAAATGCTAATTAAAAGCACTCAGATTCTTTCTTTCGCTTACTTTGGAAAAGCTCAGAACGTCTGACAATATACTGATTTGGCAAGGGTTTGAGGAAGTAAGGCACTCACACTGCTTGCAAGAGAGAAAACTGGTAAAACCTCTATTGAGAACTATATAACAATAGCTAACAAAATTACAAATGCTTATTCCCTTTGAGTCAGCAAGTCGGCCTCAAGGAACATGGCCTGCAGATATACTTGTACACGTGTGCGGTAGTGGACATGCAAGGCAATCCACTGTCCATGCTGTAATAGCACGGGACTGGAGACAGCCTCCTTGTCCACAACACGGCCAGGAGGATAATATGCACCTGTGAAAAGGAATGAGGGAGCACTTTTTATACTACTATGGATTAATCTTCAAGACATCTTGATACAGGTTTTTAATTTTAATTAAAAAAGTTTTTTAGAGCAAGAGAGAGGGAGGGAGAGAGGCAGTGTGTATATGTGCACAAGCAGAGGAGGGAGGGAGAGAGAGAAAATCTTAAGCAGGCTCCATGCCCAGCGCAGAGCCCAACATGTGGCTCGATCCTACGAACTGTGAGATGATGATCTGAGCCAAAATCAAGAGTTGGATGCTTTTTAAAAAAGCGAGGTGCAGAAAGAAAAAAACACATGTGCTTAGGTATGTATACACTTAAAATATCTCTAGACAAATACATGAGAAGCTAGTAACCATGGTTGCCTCTGGACAGGGGAATAGGGAGTCAGGGAAGCTTTTCCCAGTGAACCCTTTAAAATTCTCAACAATGTCAATGTACCATGTATTCAAAACAATTAGAATTTGAATTAATATATAAATGGAAAAAATGTTAGCACATTTTCCAAAGTGTGTGGGCTGATACAGATAGCAACAAGTGAAAAGGTGACTGGCTAATGGGGTTGGGGCAGAGGACAAGAACCTGTGATGAAGGTCAATGCCATGCGGCGCTCATTTCAAATTTCTTCAAATTTCTAATAAATACAGATGGGCTTTTGGTTGAACTTCTGTAATGGTGTACATTGGCCACTTCATCTACAACTAAATATAATTCAACATCTAAATATACTCCATCTGCCGCCAGCTTAAAGCCACTGTTCTAAAATAACTTAGAAACATCTAAGACAAAGGAATCAGACAATATATGCAGACCAACATCCTTCCCAATTAAAGACTCCTACAGCAACCTGTTAGCCAGTCTCTAGTTAGAGTAGCCCCGTGGTCCAGGAACTCATTATCGCTTATAACCATTTATTGCGAAGTTCCTTTCTTAGTCAGGCCTGATTCCCAGGTTTCAGATCTGCCTTTTGAATGGACACAGAACAAGTGAACACCCTTCATTGTTCACTCTTCAGTCAACCACTCTGTCCACATAGCAGCCTGTGCACACTGGAGATGACCATTTCCCCTGTCAGCACTCACCTCTGCAGGGTAAGCATCCCAAACTCATTCCACACTTTCTGTAGTGACCTGCTCTTTGGATACACCTAATCTGTCCAGGTCACTCTCAAAATGTGGCAATTAGAACTGACTAAGCATTCGAGATGCAGCCCCATCAGAAGACAATTACACAGGAGCAGTGCTGTAATGATTATACTATCACTACTAATACTACCAGAAACCTATCTAGGTGGATGTTTTACTTTCTTTTTCTCCCCATGCACATGAGGAATTTGAGGCCCAGAGGGGTGACGTGGCCCAGTGGAACAAGAGAACACTACTGGAATTTGGCAGGACTGGGATTCTTTCATCACAGGCCACCGGGCTGCACATTTTCAGACACTCGTCTATAATCCTGACAGGGGAGCTCTGGGCTTTCTTTCCCTTTGCCTCTTCGAATTCTCCCTTCTTGTCTTGAGGGAATGTTTTCATTTCTTGTCCTTTATTTCAGTCATGTTATCTGGGTCAGCGAGGCCCCTGCAGACTCCCCTGGCAGTGGTGGTGGCGGCACGCCTCTCTTCCTGAGAATCACAGCCTTCGTGAGCTCTTCTGGGAACATGTCTGCGTCAGGCCCCAACTTCCATGCTGACCAGTCCTCCACGCAGCACCCTGTCTCTTTCATAACATTTACCAAAACTGGTCACTGCATCTGCATCTGCATTTACACCTTTTCCTGCTTACTGTCTCTCACCCCAGCTAGGCTCTAAGCTCTGTAACATCAGGGCCTATAGCCACGGTATCCTCAGTGGCGGGCACAGGGCCTGGCACATAGTAAGGATTTTCAGTGAATGAACGGATGAATAAGCAGAAGCTGAGAATGGGGCTACAAATCTAGTATCAGACAGAGCTGGGTCTGTCCCCAAACCCTTTCATTACGACCCGTGTGTTCCTGGGCAAACAACTTCCTCTCTCATGATCGGACTCCCCAGCGATAAGTGCAGATAACGATGCCTACCTCGCTGCTCAGTGAACTGACAGGGTTACGAAAGGATACAGCGTGCCTCCTGGTACACAGTAAGCACGCGGTAAGTCACAGTCACTGCAGCAATCCGTGCTGCTCTAACTACCACTAGCCACGGGAGGATGATAATCAAGTGTAACAGCAAAAGGTACATCCATTGATTTATCCTGCTTGTGTTTTTCTTTAATTATGGTAAAAAAAAAAAACACATAAAATTTACCATCTCAACCATTTTTAAGTGTACTGCACAATAGTCCAACTATATGCACACTTCCCTGCAACAGTCTTCAGAGTCCTTTTCCTCTTGCAAAATTGAAACTCTGTTTCCACTGAACAACTTCCTTTCCCCCCTCCCCCCAGGCCCTGGCAACCAACATTCCACTTTCTGTTTCTAACAGTCTGACTACTTTAATATCTCATATATAGGTGGAACTACGCAGTATTTGTGTTTCTGTGACTGGCTTATTTCACTTGTAACAACGTCACCAAGGTTTATCATCAATGTTGTCCCAGGCAACATGATTTCCTTCCTTTTTAAGGCTGAATAATATTCTACCGTATACAGAGACCACATTTTCTGTATCCATTCATCTGTCAATGGACATTTAGGTGGCTTCTACCTTTTGGCTGTTGTGAATAATGCTATGAACATGGGTGTACAAATATCTTTGAGACCCTGGTTTCAATTCTCTTGGATATATATGTATCACTGTTTTTTTAAAGTTTATTTACTATGAGATGGAGCATGCGCGAGTGGTAGATAGGCAGGCAGGGAGGGAGGGAGAAAGAGAGAATCTCAAGCAGGCTCCACTCAGCAGACAGCCCCACTTGAGCCCTGATCCCACAACCCGGGGTCATGACCTGAGCCAAAATCAAGTCAGACGCTCAACCAACTGAGCCACCAGGGGCCCCCATATATCACTATTTCTAAAGCTCTCCATAATCCAATGATGCCAGCAGCACGGCCCCAGTCATAGCAGTCCCACTTGCCTCCACCTGGCAGCTTTTGTCACCAAATCATCTCCCTCTTTAGCTCATTCCCCTGTCCTTTCTGATGTCCTCCAGGTTTCTCTATTTTTAATTTGACAAGTCAAATTTCAAATCTATTTCCTTATCAAGAAGGGAGGAAAGCTAATTAAAATTTTCCTTCACTCTCTCTGTTGGAAAATCTCCAGATCCCTTATCCAGAGTAGGGCAGCCCTCCAGGCCTGAGCAGAACGGAGTTGCAGGAGCCTGAGGCCCGGTCCCCAGAATACTGTGGGACTGTGGTGCTACCCCAGGTGGTCCAGGACAGTTTTAATATGTTCACTCTATAAGTAATGTTTTGAATGCTGTTAGTATTTCAGAAGGAAGTTGTCAGTTTCCCTTGATAGGTAGGATTAAATAATATTCACTGGGTTTATCAGTCTTGTGACTTAGAACCAGAGTAGTTCTAGGCAAATCCACCCCTTATCTTAGGGTGTCTAACCATAAGGGACAACTGGATTTGATCAACAAGTTCCACATTTTCCTGTAACTCTTCAGGGTCACACTCACTTTCATGTTGTTGTCCTGAGGGGTATCAGGACACAGGTGTTGAGAGCTAGATGGAAGATGCATTTGGGGCCTCATGGGGGCTCTTGGATCCGTCTCGAGCAACCTTAAGGTGCCAAGGTCCCCCAGGGGTAGGGACGAGCAATAGGTCTCAGCACCTGAGCCTCCTCTAGTCTATAAAACAGTAAAGTCAATGACAAATCATGAAAACAAGAGTGACCATGACTGTACAAATATAAAATACCAACAACCATCATCAAATATCCACAACCATCATCAAACTGGGAATAATGTACACACGTCCCCCATTCCCATTTCAACCCTCTTCCCGTGATACACGAGCGCGCACACACACACACACACACACACACACACACACTCACCACTGCCACGCTCAGGAGAGTGTTTGGGGACATGCAAACTAGTAAGCATATTTATGTTTTTTCCATGAGATTTCCAGTGCCTAAATCAAAAGTTTCTAAGAACTTCTCCTGATGGCATATATGAGAACGGATGTGATGTGTCAGCCATCATAAACTTGGTAAAAGTTGTATTTGTTTATCTGTTTGTTAGGGCAGCTTTAACATTACATATTGGTTTGGTGGTGGTGTTTCTATGACAATCTTGGACGATAAAATTCATCTGACTTTAGTTAAAATGCCACTTAAGTCTCATAAGAATAGAAGTCGGCCCTTTAACTGGCTTTCTCCCATCCTCCCTCCTCCCCCTCCCCCGCAGAGCCAGCCTCCACCATCCAGCTTATTCAACTTCCTTGCTCAGTCGGTCTTTGGCACCCTGCAGGCTCCACTGCCTCCTCCCAGTCTGTCCAAACTACTTGCACCGAGGTCATTGGTCAAGTGGCTCTTTCCAACTTCTCAGCCAGTCTCAAAGTCATTCAGGACCCAAAGGAGGTTAAGACCCACGCCTCTACAAGCTCTTCACAAGGAAACAAACTCCCCCTGCCCAGGACCTTGCAATCTCCTGTCCCCAAGTGACATAGTGACATCCAAATTGTCCTTGCCAGTTCTAAACTATCTGTCAAGCTCCAAATCCATCACTTCCAACTGCCACTGCTCCCTGTAGTTCTTTAAAAGCTACACACTTAGTTTCTGCCTCTCCTTACCTGGCATTCACACCTCAAAAGAAACAGAACAAAATAAGCAA
This sequence comes from Panthera leo, assembly GCF_018350215.1. Classification (NCBI taxonomy): domain Eukaryota; kingdom Metazoa; phylum Chordata; class Mammalia; order Carnivora; family Felidae; genus Panthera; species Panthera leo. The sequence continues at coordinate 18,918,570 of NC_056681.1, read as the reverse complement.
AAGACTCAGCCATCATGTTCTACTGCCTAGATCTTCATCTCACTTCCCACCATTCATCCAGATTTCCAAGCAACAGGTCTGATCTCCAAATCACTCCTGCATCCTTTATGCAGCCCTCGCCCACCTTCCCCTTATCTGGCTGTTGTCAAATCCTAGAAGTCTATAAATGTTTCACATTGGACCTTCTGTCTACATCCTTGAGAGACATAGTCCAATGGTTAAGGGCATAACATCTGGCGCCAGACAGGCCTGGTTTATGTCCCGATTCTGCTACCTATGAGCTTTTACTGGTAACCTGAGCAAGGTGCTTGTGTCTTCGGTGTTTGCATTTCCTCTTCTGTAAGTGGAGGTGTTAGACTCAATCTCTCAGAGCTGCTGAAAGAATAAAGTGGAGGCGTAAGGGGTGCAATACTATGCCTGACACCAAGCAAGTGCACCACACACAAGGGCTACTGGCACATCCTTGTGTGCTTTACTGTAATTCAGTCCCCCGTCTGCTCTGGCTTGGAGTCCAAAGCAACCCTTCAAGCTTCTAGCCCTTAGTTCTTTCTCCCCTTCTGTCCACTTCTAACACTGCCAGCAGAGTCAACATCCTTAAAAACAAATCTGTTTGTTTGGTTTAAAGAGTTTCTGCCAGGGTCAGAAGATTCTACACATACGCTGTTTGATACTGTAGCCATGAGCCACATGTGGCTACTCAGCGCTTCAGTTGTGGCTTGTCCAAATTGAGATGTATCATAAGGGTAATAATACACATGGGATTTGAAGACTTAATATGAAAATGAATGCAAAATAGAACAGAGTTCTTTATTTAAAGTAGTGACAGAACAAATGCTATCTAGTAGCTTTTAAATCACCCTTTAATTACCTTTTTGAATCAGTATGCTTATAGTTTTTGGTAGCTTATTTTTCTTAGTGCCTTCACTCATGTCTCCTTCATGTCTTTTCCCATTTGAAATGTTCATAGATGGTCTCAGAAGTTATTACATCTTTTTTTTGGAAGGAGGGGGATTTAAAAAATATATTATGGTACAATATACATAATGTGAAATTTACCATCTTAATGATCGTTCACTGCATGGTGGCATTAAGTACATTCCCACTGTTGTGTAACCATCACTACCATCCATCTCCAGAACTCTTTTCATCTTGCAAAACAGAAATTCTGTACCCATTAAACACTAACTCCTCATCCCCTCCTCCCAGCCCCTAGAAGCCCACTCTCTGTCTCTATGAATTTGACTACTCTAGGTACTTCATGTAAGTGATGTATGTATACAAGGACAGTATGTGTCCTTTTGTTACTGGCTTATTTTACTTAGCATAATGTCTTCAAGGTTCATCCATGTGTCAGAATTCCTTTAAAAGGCTGAATAACATTCCCTTGTATATATCTATACACCATATTTTATTTATCCATTCATCCATGAATAGACATCTGAGTTGCTTCTATCTTTTGGCTATCGTAACACTGCCATGAACATGAGATACACAAATAGCTCTTTAAGTCCTTGCTTTCAATCCTTTGGGGCATATGCCCAAAAGTGGAACTGCTGGATCATATGGTAGCTCTATGTTCAACTGTTTTTTTTCTTGTTTTTTTTTTAAGAGTGAGCAAGCAGGGGAGAGGGGTGGAGGGAGAGAGAGAATCTCAAGCAGGCCCCAAGCCCAGCGTGGAGCCCAATACAGGGCTTGAACCCATACCCCGGGGACTGTGACCTGAGCTGAAATCAAGAGTTGGACGCTCAACTGACTGAGCCACCCAGGCGCCCCCCCTAAAACACTTTAAATCACAAATGTGGCTTCCATTATATTTCTATTGACCAGAGCTGCTCTCGATGCTCTGAACTGGGGCCACCGGCAGTGTGGAGGGCACCAGGTGAAACTGTGGGATTAAATGATAGTCTGCAAGCTCCCTTCCTCTTGTATTTATCATTACAGCGCTTATGGAGCAGGAGAGCAGTGTGGTTGAGAATCGAGGCTTTTTAATCAGGCAAGCTCAGGTTTCAGTCTTCACAACCCGCTCTGTCCAATACAGCAGCCACTAGCTATATATGCCTATTAAGTACTCGAAATGTGGCTAGTGCAAATTAAGATGCTGTGTATCAGATAATGACTAAATTTCAAAGACTGAGTACAGAAGAAAGTGATGTAAAGTATCTCATTAGTAACCTTTATATTAATTACATGTTAAAATATTAACATTATGATAGACTGAGTTAAATAAAAATATATTAAAGTTAATTTGACTTTTTATCTTTAAAAGATTTTTTTTAGAGAGAAGTTTTAGTTGCAGAGCAAGATTGAGCAGAAGATATAGAGACTTCCCAAATCACCCCTACTCTCACATATACTTAGCCTCTCCCATTAACAACATCCCCCACCAGAGTGGTACATTGGTTACAACTGATGAACCTGCATGGACACATCATTATCATCCAGAGTCCACAGTATGCATTACAATCCATCCCTGATGCTATACATTCTATGTGCTTGGATAAATTTCTAATGACATGTATCTACCATTATAGTATCTTACAGCATAGTCTTATTGTCCTAAAAACCCTCTGTGCTCTATTTACCCCTCCCTCTCTCTAATCCCGGGCAACCACTAACCTTTTACTGTCTCTATAGTTTTTCCTTTTTCAGAATGTCATATAGTTGGAATCACACAGTATTCGCCTTTTTGAAAAACTGTCTTTTTACTTGGTAACATGCATTTAAGGTTCCTCCATATCTTTCCAAGGCTTGATAGCTCGTTTCTTATTTTTACTTCTAAAATGTTGCTCCGAGAATTTTAAAATGACATGTGAAGTGTACCTTATATTTCTGTTGGATACCTGTTGGCTTGGTATGGGCAGTTTTCAGTCTGGCATCTGCCTGCCTCTTCAGCCACTCAAGTTCATGTCTGGCCAACCCGAGGTTCACTGCACCGTGACACACCTCCTTGCCTTCACATGTACTCGAGTCCCCTCACTAGAGCCTTCTCTACCTCCATTATCCCTGAAGACTAATTCACGCTCAGACCCAGTTCAAATATGACATCTTCAATGAAGTTTTTCTTTTTAAAATTTTTTTAGGTTTGTTTATTTACTTTTGAGAAAGAGAGAGCAAGAGCACAAGGAGGGGAGGGGCAGAGAGAGGGAGAGAAAATCCCAAGCAGGCTCCATGCTGTCAGTGCAGAGCTCCATGTGGAGCTTGAACTCATGAACCGTGAGATCGTGACCTGAGCTGAAACCAAGAGTCAGATGGTCAACCAACTAAGCCATCCAGACGCCCTTTCAGTGAAGCTTTTCTAAATTTCTACTGATTTTCCACCTTTTATAGCACTTTATACTTTATATTGTCTCTTTAAAAAAAAATATGTGTCTGATTTTCCTTCTAGATTGTGAGCTCTCCTTGAACTTAAGGAAGACGTCTTCTTCATCTTTGGGTCCTCAATCCCTAGCACAGATCCTGACACTCAGTAGGCACTCACAGATATTGAACGAATAAATAAATGAAGGAAACACAACAAAATTCAGACTATCCTCCAAAAAGCTAACATATCCACTTAATAATCAGCTCAGAAAAGTATCTTAAATGCAACAAACCAGGCTGGGAGGGGGGAGAAAAAGCTATAATTATTCACAAGCCAAAATTTGTGTTTTAAGTCAAATCAGCACGTTAATCATATTTATAAAGTGTGTCACAATTAAGAGGTAGTAAACCATCCCCCTAATGGTTAGCAGATCCTGAATGGCTTGGAAATGTAGGGACTGGCTACAGAAACTGGATGGTTAAAACAACCACATTCTGAATTCATTAGCTGACAGCCCAGATCCCACCAGAATAGAGTCACTGAAACTGAGCCTTTGATGTAGTTTCCACAGAAAGCCACCAAAATGATTAAAGGGTTGGAAATGAGATTTATGGGGAATGGCCACAGGAACAGAGACAATTTTGCCTAGACAAGAGAAAAGGCCGAAGGGTGACTTAATAACCATCTTCAATCATTGTTATTACATAGACGATGGTGACCAGATGGTCTCCATTTCCACCAAAAAAAGAATACTGGAAATGGACTTAAGCTGCAGCATAAGAAAAGTTGTCTAGTTTTAAAGAAAGAACTTAACAACTAAGAACTAGCAGTATATAGCAAGAGGACGGGAATGTCTGTGGTGTAAGCTACTTCCAAATGCCTTTAATTACGCTGAGAAAGCAGTAAATGGGTAGGGTGTGTTTAGGCCTTCGACAGTCTTTTGTTGAGGGCAAATCCTCAGCTGGTTAATCTTCAAACGAATCCCATAATATACAATCTTAGGAATGGAAAAGAAAGAAAAGATATGAAAATTGAAACACAGCACCCTCTGGTGTACACAGCTTTCAGTTGAGGAAGATTCTTGACATTTATCAGTATTTCTCAAAATATAAGGTCCAAACCAAGAAAGAATCAAGAGAAGCTCGTACCAGGCGAGTCCTAGTGTTCATTTAATCACTACCTCCATCTTTATCCAGCACTTACTATGGCACTTCTGCCTTGGGAACCAAGAAGGCTCTTACACAGTCAACCTGAACTTCTGTAGATGTTAAACATGGCTATCTCTAAATCAGCTGGCACACAAACATTTCATGTTGAAGCATGGCAATGCTTTCTACCAGATCATTTGAATTTTGCCCTGCGCCAAAGAGGACCTTAAATACAGAACTTGGGGAACACTCTTCCAACAGGTGCCCCTGAGGTGTCACGGTGTACATGACCCTTCCTTATCAACGTCTCTTTGTCTCATGAATGACAACAGGCCACTTTTTACATCCTCCTAGGCTATATTGTCCAAAATGTTCTCCATATCCCTTCCTTTATTTTTAAGTACAAAAGATATTCTACGAACCCAAAAAGTCTGGAAATCACTCAAGGATGTTTTGGGGTCCTCTCCATATCTTCAGTCATCTTGGTGCTGGGCAGGAACTTCATTTATATGGCACAGACACTTCACACATGTGACTCATCACTACTAGGCAGCTGGTATATCCTACGTGAACAAGACACAGGCCTGTGTCCAAGATTCACAGCCCAGTCGGGGAGACAGACAGATACAGGTGTAAAGCTGATGCTCAAAGCTATAAGTGCTAACAGAGAACAGGAAAAAGGCAGTGGAAACACAAGAGAAGATCTGTCCGGATGTTCCCCAGGACAGAGTAGAACTTAACACCCTGCGGGAGCAGATCTTAAAGGGTGAGAAGGCATCGTCCGGGCAGGAGAGGAGCATGTAGCATTCTAGGTAGAAAGGCCTTAGGGCCTTAAAAACAACAAGAACAACAACAACTAAAAAACCTATGGCCCCCAGCCATGTCACCACTGGAAGAATGGGGCCATGCATCACGCATTCCCTTCTGCCCCACAGGTCTCCTTGAGGAGACATGAGCAATGCACCTGAACAAGCAGGTGCCTTGCTGGCACGCCTCTCCCTTGCAGCCCTGGTGATGATGTGCCATCACTGTGTAATGAGCTTCCTCCCCCACAAGACTGCGGGCAGAGGCGAGGGCTGTATCTCTGTATCACTATGCCTCTATTGCTCAGGTGTATGGAGCTGAAGCACAGTTTGAGGAGTAGACTAATTAGTCCATATGCATGATTAGGATGTAAAGAGCAGAGTCCAGGACCTAGAATCCCAAATACCTTCCTCTACCTGGTTCACCTTGTTCTGTTCTTCCTCATCAGCTACCCATCCTCACTTGGTTCATGTTTTCCTGTCCCTTTTGTTTTATCCTCATCAATCAACCCCCATCCTCCAACTGGGGAAAGGGGGCAGATATTCCTGTCCCCAGTTAAGAATGACCTATGTCAAACTGAAAAACAACCAAGCCAAAGAAGTACCAGGGAGCTGGCTTCTTGAGTACTCAAAAGAATGAGTGAGTACTGTGAGGGAAAAGAGAAACCCGAACCGGTTACAGGGTAAAAATAGGTCAGTGCTTGAAGACAGCCCTTCAGGTTACTGGCAGCAAGCCCCTTTTGCTTCTGACTCCAGTGTCACAAGAAAGTGGCAGCACAGTCTTAGAATAAGGGCTCCACAGCCAGCTGGCGGCCTCAGCCTGGTCTTCTAGAAGCAGCACACAGGGGCCAGGCAAATACTGGGGAGCTCAGCAAGCTTATGTCACTGCTGACATGTAATACCGGACTTGGTAAGTTTTGTTTTGTTCTGAACAAATTAGGAAACAATTCAGGGTTGTCCTTATGATAAGTCTCAGGGATCTCCCTTGCATTCAGCTTTACTTTATTCGCCAGTAAAGACACGAATGGGATTCAGCTAGCTCACTTACACCTATGCAGGGCCAACAACAGCCTCTTTTCCATGAGAGAGTTATAGTTATGAATTGCTGCAATGCTCTACTTGCAACAAATTTTATGTGTGTGTGTGTGTGTGTGTGTGTGTGTGTGTGTGTGTGCGCGCGCAAGGCTGGAAGGGGTGCCAAAATTTTGGTTCTATGACAAGAAACCACTGTAAATGGCTCAAAAAAAAAAAAAAAGCTAAGAATTACTGGTCAAGAATCTGGCAAAATAGAAAAGGTAAAGAAAAGAGCATCTGAGAAATAGCAAAGAGCATATTTCGTAATAGCAGTGATTGACATTTATAAAATGCAAGGTTCCAGTCTGGTCTTCTGACACAGTAGTTCTAAGAGGTTCCAGAACAATCCACTGATATATTCCTCTATAAAAATAGCTCTGGTTCATATAGTATCTGGTTACAGTCTTTCCAAAGAACAAGATCTGAGGTAAGGGGTCTGCATGGGACCACTCATCTTCAGCAGTGATGATGTGTACATAGTGGGCATCTATTAAACACACGAGTGACAGGAGTTCACCTGCAGTGTCCTGCTTTACTAGCAATAAAAAGGGGGTATAATTACAAGTATTCCCATCCAATACCCAATGTGTTGCATGAGATTGAACTTCACTTCACTTCTCTTGCTATAAAAGCACTCAAATACCCAGTATTTGTTCACATGTCTGTATAGCTCACAGGTGCAGGATCTGGAAAGCTGAACTGAATCTTAATGTAGACATCTAAATTAATTAATTAGAATTTATATCTCAGCTATTTCTAACAAATGTTGGGATAACAAGGCTAAACAGAAGGAGATAAAGGATGATAAAGGATTCAGAGAAAGAATTAGAGAAAGGAAGGGAAGAAGGGAGGGTGGAAGGAAAAAGGAAACACTTAAGCAATGCCTTCTCTACCACAAAAAATTTTTATGGAAGTTTACATGACACTTTAACACCTATTCAATGTGAAAACACATGACAGAAACTTATACATTCAGTACTTTTACCTAAATTTTTATTTCACTAATCAAAATCTTCAGATAAATTTGAAAATACTAATATATGGGCAAGAAACTTCCTTAATTTGCAGAAATACATAAGCAACTCATGCTTTGCCAAAATGGAGCACTCTAACCTGTTCCCCCCTCCTCCAAGGTAAGAGTCTTGGTCCATAGATTAGAATCACTAGTATATATATAAAATAGAAAGAAATTTATCTACCAAGCACCATTTGGATTCTAAGGTACAAGTAATCCAATGCAAATGACCTATATTATAAAGGGGGTTTACTAACACAGGTCATGAAGAACCCACAGGTTGGGTTTGATTCCTTTGCTCTACAATAAAAGCAAGGCCTGTTTTCTTTCTCTCTACTCTGTTAGCTGTATCCTGGGAGTACCTTCCCTAATCAAGGCAAGATGGCTATAGCAGTCCCAGGCTTCATGAAGGACACAGAAGGACACAGAGAGGACTCTCAAAACACCGAGGAGCCTTCTTCCCAAATCCTCAGCAAACATTCTGATGGCCTGAACTGGGTCACATGCCTAGCACTGAACCTTGGCACTGACTGCCACTGGGTTAATCACTGTGGCAACATGCGAGGGGTTACCTGACTGGGTTTACACAATCAAGATCCACCCCTGGAGCTGAGAGTGAGATGGATCCCTCTCTACTGGAAGACAAAAATAAATATTGTCTGTTTGCTAGGGAAGGGAGTGGGGAAGTGGAAGAGATGGGGCACGGGGGCGGCGGGGACAGTTACAATGTTCTCCACTTCTCACCTGGTACTATATTCAACTTGGAGATCTCTAGTTATCAAGGGCAAACAGGGAAATGCATTTTGAGTGACACTTCATTATTGAATGAAGATGGACATTCACTCTTACACAAAGTGTCTTGGAGGTAAACTCAAGGAGAAACATATCTCAGAACTCTATGTAAGGAGAAATGGCTAATGGCGAGGACGCAGGCTAAATTTGGTAAAACACAAACAGCCACTCTTTACACTGACCCTCCAGAAGACAGAGGACATGGCAGTAAATCATAACCAAGTGAAGTTATTTCAGCAAAGGATTGAGATGAAATGGTCTAGATGTCTTCCCTTCAAATGATCTAAATTACTGCAAAGAGTAGGGACTGACTTATCTTAGATTCCTTCTTATGTATCAAATTTCTAGAAATGAGCTAAAACACTTTTAAAACATGACCTCTAGAGGTTTTTTTTAAAGTTATTGCCATTGTCAAATTATCCTCTTGAGCATGTGTTTGTATGCAGATGTGTGTCCCTGTCACCATTTCAAATAAAAATATTTGAGTGCTATGAGATGGTCAGCTCTGTGCTAAGAAATGCAGTAGAAACGGGAGAATTCACAGCCACAATGTCTCTGTGCTTAAGGACAACCCCTACCACCACCAACACTGACCGAAAAAAAATTACTCTATGTCAGGCACTGTGCCAAGTGCTTCACATTTACTTCCCCATTTAATTTAGTCCTCACAACAATCCTATGAGCTAAGTATCATCAATCGATTTTCCAAGTTGAGAAACCAAAGTTAAATAGCTAAGTAACTTCACTCAGGTCACACAAGCAACAGGCAAGGCTGGGATTCAAATCCGGGTCTTCCTGATCTCAAAGCTACGCTCTTAACCCACCTCACATCTGGTTGGCAAGAAAACAGACACGAACATCCCGCAAGAGCGAATAGTACTAGAGAGTATGTTAAAGTGAAAAGCTCAGTCCCGGGACGTAGAGTTAAGTTCCCCAGGATTTGGAGGAAACCAAAGGTGGCATGTGGTGTGATGATGAACCATCATAAGCTGCTGTTAGTTGTGTGAGCCCTACCGATGCTGATGTCCAGCTGATCACACACCATCTATCCCCTGGCCTCTGACTCATGACCTACTCATGTAATATCTCTTGATTATTTAGCCACTGATAAAAATGGACGGCCGATGACACTTCTGAGGACGTTTTATAGCTATTGCCAAGGGTGGGATCAGTTCTTCCTTTGATATGCACAGCCTTATTCTCTGTTCTAGAGATAAGGCCATATATAAAAGGAGTAAGTTTGAAATTCTCTGGTAATGTTAGACGGTATTTCCACTGTTTGGATATTGAGATGGTTTTTATAACCCTAGCGCTAGGAATACATGAAAACTGCCTTTGCACATGGGATCTGCTGATCACTAAACACTTAGCAGTGTGGAAAAAAAGGCAAATGTAATATAATGTCTGAACAAAATGTAAGACTACTTCCTCTGTGCTGGTCTTCATGTACCAGAAAGTCGTGGGAGTGAATGGATGCGGTGTCCTTCTCATGCCTCAGCAGCCTCCTTACAAAGCAGCTGACTTCTCCTCACCTCAGGTCAGGGTGACCTCCCAACCTTCAGGGTATGGTTCCGGGGCCCCAGAAATCTCAAAAGAGAAATGTCTCCTTATAAAACAGTGGGGAGCCAGAAGCCAGTGAGTCAGTGGGAATAGGTGAAAATTTCAACACTCTGGTACTTCTACAATGAACAGGATGTGCTACCAGCCCGGTGTCAGTAGGGTTTCTCCTCATTCTGATGGGTGTAATGGTGAGGTGCCGCCTGGAATTAAGATTGCTGCTATCAAGGCAATGGGAAATAAATCCGTTTTCGGGGTCATATCGGATTCATTTTTCAGGTTCAACCCACATTTGACTGACTACTGTGTACCAGGCTCTGTGCTAACATCTCCTCACAGCCTCAAACAAACCCAGGAAATGGACGTTATCTCCACCTTACCTATGTGGAAGCTGAAGCTCAGGGAAGTTACTTCTAGGGCCACAGTGCTGGAATGTTATAGTTAGTTATCAGACTGGATCTCCTAATGCCAATTCCAGTGTTCATTCCATGTTGTATCACGGACTCTCCTAGCGAAAAAGATTTGGGGCCTTGGAATATTATTACTCTAGAAACCGGAGTTTGGATGGTCATCCCCATTTTTAAAATTTTTTTTTAACATTTATTCATTTTTGGGGAGAGAGAGACAGAGACAGAGAGAAAGAGAGAGAGAGAGCGCGCGCACATGGGGGGAGGGGCAGAGAGAGAGGGAGACAAAAGTCCGAAATAGGCTCCAGGCACTGAGCTGTCAGCCCAGACCCTAACGCAGGACTCGAATTCACGAACTGTGAGAACATGACCTGACCTGAAGTTGGACGCTTAACTGACTAAGCACCAGGCACCCCTGGATGGTCATCCTCATTATAGCCAAGCTCTTACTCTACTCTCAAAAGAGAAAAAAGGGCCACATTGAAGGGGATTATCAGAAGACAAAGGATGGTAAGTGTTGCCACGAATGGACACACAGAGTCTGGAAACCTGAGGGTGAGCACCAACTCTGACTGGGGTGGGGATTAAGAAAAACTTCAGAGAGGTAAGGCCGGCCATCTACTGGGGAGCAAGAGCTTCTGAGGTTAACACAAGCCCCCAAGCACAGACACAGAGGCAGACAAGCACAAGGAAAGAAACATATGTGGAAAATCTCTTAGATCAGGGTTTCTCATACCTGGTATTGACATTTTAGACCAGGTAATTCTTTGTTGGGGTGGGGGTGGGGGCTGTCCTGGGTATCGTAGGATATTTAGCAATGTTCTGACCTTCACCCACTAGGTGTCTACAGCACCTCCCACCCACCTCCTTGTTGTGTCCATCAAAAAGGTCTCCAGACATTGCCAATTGTGCCCTGCTGAGAACCACTGCCTTAGATGAAGGGCCTGACTGGGCGTGGGGGCTGGAGAGTAGGAAGGGGAGCCATGAACCACACAAGAAAGGGAGCAGATCTCCCCAGTGTCCACTCATCAACTCCTCCAGGTATGGACTCCGACAACATTAGGACAAATGGGAGCCAGATGTGGTCCCACCGTGGGGTGCCTTCGAAGAATGCCCAGCAGGACTCTGGCTGGGAGGAGAATGTCTGCAGGAGGAAAGGATTCTAGATGTAGGCAACTTGGCATGAGCAAATCCTCACTCTCTTCTCTCCTTTCAGTAACCTGAAGCAAGAGAGGAAGACCCACCAGGAGAAGATTTGAGGGGACCCAGATGAGAAGAAACGCTGGAGTGTGACGCAGCCACGACTGCAATGTCTCCCCTCCCTCCTGCACTCTCCCCCTGGGGCTGCCGCTGCCCAGACAAGGCCAAAGCAACTGGGAGACTCGCTCATGGGAGACTGGGAGGAAAGGTTGGGGGCGGGGGGGCGGTGAAGAGGAGAGAATTCTGGGGTTCCAGGTTGAGATACTGACAGAGTTCACTGAGGGGGACCATGTTTCTCAGTATAGAGAAAACAGAGTGGAACTGGTCTGGGGATCTTAGGGAAGGAAAGGGGCAGAGAATGGAACATTCACAAAAGCCCACGTTGTGCCAATTCTAGGGAAGGCACATTGCATGGGTAAGGCTACCACATTCAATTTTCACAGCATCGTGTAATACCTGCGGACCGGGTGGGTGTTATAATCTTTTCTTGGTGGAGGAAAGTGAGGTGCAGGAAGGCAAGTGACCTGTCTTTGCTCACAGACTGAGGGCAGCCCGCTTGAGCAGAGGCTGCAGGCATGGCTGGTGGGGGCGGGGGGGCCTCGATGCTCCTCCTCTCGGCTCCGGGGCCCACAGCCTCTTGCTTTGCGTGAGCAGTGGCCGCCCGCTCCTCTGTCTGCTCCACTACACTAGACTGTCAGGGGCTGTGTTTTGGGTTCTGTGTCTCCAGCATTTCCTTCTGTGCCAGGCACAGGCCCCAGACCCCGCGGAGGAAGCAGGCAAGAGCTAAGGCCAGGCAGACAAAGAACCCGCGCGGCCCAGTGCTGTGAATTTACAGCCCAGCTAATGAGCACACCCACTTACATAAGTGCTTCTCCAGCCATGGCTACACTCTGCTGCGTAGCCACTTGAGGAAAGAAGGGCTGGCTTTTCCTGTGCTATATATAATCTCTGTTTTGGCGAGGGAGCATACTACAGTTCTGCAGCTCAGTCACATTAGATATTAATCCGGCAAATTTTCTTTTGCTAGTGATCCCACAAAATCATAATACAGACTTAGCTTAAGACTTAGATACTTTTCCCACATTTTGAGCATTTTTCTATCGCAAAAACACTCTTTATTTTTGGTTCCACTTTGAGAAGCAAAAGAAAAAAAAAAGGGTGAAATGAGATGCTAAAGAGACAGCTTGCAACATTCCATAATTATAGCCTTTGAAGCTAGAACCTCAAGGCTCCAGTCCCAAATGGGAAAGTATTTCCCTTTGGTAACTAAATAGGGGCTGATCCATTAACCAAGACTATATTTTTGATACAGAGTAGGCTGTTTGCTTTTGGTTCTTTCCCATCTGCCTCCTAGGTCCTAACCCTGGGATCCAGGACCTCGTGACTACAGAACCAATATTTCATAGAATCATTCATTCATCCTGGGACTTTACTGAAGATGGTTTTTACTTAGTAAACCTCTCCATCAGCTATAGTACACTTACCTGAAAAATGTTTTCTGCAACCTTTAAAAGCATTCATTTACTAAAAATTACCAAATTAACTTCATGTTAGTCCTAAAAGTTTCTCTAATCACTGAAAGCCATAGTTTATTATTCTAATATGAGTTGTTATATACACATACTTACTTGAACATTATAAAATTACATTTTTTTCATCACATATTTTTTTAACTTGTTTTATTTTTTATTTTTTTAAATTTACATCCAAATTAGTTAGCATATAGTGCAACAATGATTTCAGGAGTAGATTCCTTAGTGCCCCTTACCCATTTAGCCCATCCCCCTTCCCACAACCCCTCCCATAACCCTCAGTTTGTTCTCCATATTTATGAGTCTCTTCTGCTTTGTCCCCCTCCCTGTTTTTATATTCTTTTTGTTTCCCTTCCCTTATGTTCATCTGTTTTGTCTCTTAAAGTCCTCATATGAGTGAAGTCATATGATTTTTGTCTGTCTCTGACTAATTTCATTCAGCATAATATACTCTAGTTCCATCCATGTAGTTGTAAATGGCAAGATTTCATTCTTTTTGATTGCTGAGTAATACTCCATTGTGTGTGTGTGTGTGTGTGTGTGTGTGTGTGTGTGTGTGTGTGTACACCACATCTTCTTTATCCATTCATCCATCTTCATCGATGGACATTTGCGCTCTTTCCATACTTTGGCTGTTGTTGATAGTGCTGCTATAACATGGGGGTGCATGTGTCCCTTTGAAACAGCACACCTGTATCCCTTGGATAAATGCCTAGTAGTGCAATTGCTGGGTCGTAGGGTAGTTCTATTTTTAGTTTTTTGAGGAACCTCCATACTGTTTTCCAGAGTGGCTGCACCAGCTTGCATTATTCCTTGTAGAATATTGAGTCATTTATACCTTTTGCCTATTTGGTTGGGACCTCTTCCATACCGATTCTTCCCAAATGGTGAGATTTTAAGAAATAAAATCATGTATCTGATATTTTCATGGGTTGACAGGTTAAGGAAAAAAAGAAAAACAGGCTTTCAAAATATGAATTGTATTACTGTCAATACTAAAGTCTAAGTCTATTTGTAGGCACAGCTCTTACAGAGAGGATGCAGGCATTGTGAGACTTGGCTGGCACGAGGGCCGGGCGGGGGCAGGGTAGGGCAGGGGGGTGGGTGCTCAGTTAGAGCAGAGGTGACATGTCTTTACTGTTCGAGTCAGATAAACTGGAGTTTCAACCCTGACTCGGCAACATTCTAGTGCAGGTCGCTTGCGTCTGAGGTGAAGTATCTAACCTCTTAAACCTCAGTTTTCTCTTTTATAAAATGGGATGTATCGGTGCCTACAGCACAAGGCTCACTAGGAAAACGAGACGAGGCAGCATATGTGACGGTGTCCTTGCCAGGCGTTTCAAGAGTTAAGCAGACGTCTCGGGGTTCCTGCCTCCTTCCTCACTCCCTGCCCTCCCAGGTCACCGAGGTGGCCGTGGCCCCTCTGCGAGATTTCTAAGCACAGTCCCTCTCCTCTTGTGTGCAGACTGCTGCGGGGACTTCAGTGACGTATGCCGCCTGCCCACACACGTCTCCCCGTGTGGGCTCCTGCATCACAACATTTGCCTTTCCAAAACACGGGGTGTGGCATCAGCACTGATGCCCCACAGGACAGGGTCCCTCCACTCAGCCTGGGGTCCAGGTCCGTTCTCAGTCTGGTCCAACCCGCCCTTCCTGCACTCATGCTGCCTTGCGGACCGACATCTTCCCACTCCAGCTCCTGGGGCCAGCCCTGCTCCAAGCCCTGACACAGCCCCCACGGCCTAGTATAAACTCCAGAGTGCTTCACGTGGCATCAGAGACCCACGCTGTCTGGTCCCTGTCCCTCTCCAGCTGCACTGACCACCACTCCTTCCCCACCTCAGACTCCGCACCCAAGCAATCCTACTCACAGTGCGCGGACACCCACACCGCCTCGTCAACTTCCCGCACCCCTCACTGCCCACTACATCCTTCTCCTCTCCTTCTGTGGGGCAAATTCCCACACAGCCTGCAAATACCACTCCAATGAAGTGAAGCAGGCCAGGTACTGACTTTGTGTCTTGTACAGTTTTTCTGTCCCTGCAGCTGCCAGGCTGTAGTTACTTCTCACATTTTTGTGGAATTCGCTAGCCCGCCGTAAATGTCTTGTTTGGGGGATGGGCCCGGGACTCTGTGTGTTGCACAGAGCTGTCACTCAAGAAATGTTTGTGCTGTTGAACAGAAGAAGCTTTCGACCCACACCTAGTGGGACAGATCAACTCAAATGCAGGGCATACGTGCTCCAAGGGCAGTCTGCGACTCAGGGAGCAGGCAAAGGGAGAATCCAACATTACTATCTAAAATGTTCGAGTGCTGGTGACTGCCAGAGCCCAGAAAAAGAAGGCCCTTTCAATGTGGTTACAATTCTAAAAAGTCTGTTACGTTTACCTAGAGCCCATGGAACGCAAAACCGTATTTTTCTCCCCAAAGTGTCGCACTTTTATAAAAGTTCCCTGCTCTGTGGAACGATCGTGGGCAATTGCTTTTGCAGTTTCTGGCGATGCCAGTTTATGGCTATGTTTTTCTGTTCACTGAACTGGCTCATTTCTTCAGGAGAACAAACTGTTCTGCACTGAAGCAGGAATTGGCTGGGTTCTAACAAAAAGATTTTTCCCCCCTGACAGTGTTTTTGCAAAAGACCCAAGTCAATTTATAGCCAAGTAACAAAAGGTCAGAAAGGTTAGTCAAGCAATGGGCGTAATTCCTGTGTGTCACAGCCAATAAAGGAAATGGGTGGGAATAAATAGTATGCAATTTTAACCTGAAATTATTTGGGCAAAACTATTATGGTAAACTATACAAAGGGACCCGTGGCTTCTAACATAAAGGATTTCCCACTCTGATTTTTTTTAAGGCACATTTACTGTGGAAGAACTGAGATGACCTCAAATTCCTCATGCACAAGTGGAAAATGTCAAAAATTTTTTTTCACACTAATCTATAAAAAAAATTGGCTATTGTTTTACAGCTCTGAAACAAAAAATGTTCACATAAAAATTAAATATCTCATAGTTAAATCATAATTAGATATAATTCGCATGGCTGAATTTAATACAAAACCTTTGCCAAAAGAGAGAGAAAATTGACCAAAATGATAGGCTAAGAAAAGGCTCTACAAAGGCAGCAGTTTATCTGTTTTAATCACGCTACAAATGTGACATACTACTGCATTATTCAGTGAGCATAAGAACACCATCAATAAGAAATGCCTGCTTTTGGAGCAGACGTGAAGAACTGACAGCAGCAGCCAAGCAAGCGGAAGACAGCTGAGGAACCATCAGTGCTGGGCAGGCCCGCAGGTCTGTGCAGTAAGGAAGCCTTTGAGATCTCCAGACGGTTGGAAGCCACCAGCTCCATCATGATGTCTACAGAACTCACTTAAAACAACTGAATAGGGGCGCCTGGGTGGCTCAGTTGGTTAAGTGTCCGACTTCGGCCCAGGTCATGATCTCATGGTTTGTGAGTTCGAGCCCCGCATCGGGCTCTGTGATGACAGCTCAGAGCCTGGAGCTTGCTTCAGATTCTGTGTGCCCCTCTCTCTCTGCCCCTCCCCTGCTCATGCCCTGTCTCTCTCTGTCTCAAAAATAATAAAAATATTAAAAAACAAAAACTGAATAATCCAAAAAGACAAATAGTTGAATAGAACACCGTCACAGTTAAAGCAACATGGTATAAATGGCTTCTCTCTCAACCTCCTTGCTGAGTACAACTACAGACACTGGAAATAACACAAGAGGCAACCCAAGGGGAAGTCTGAAAGGTGGAAAAAGGAAGACAAACAGGTTAGTGGCCCCAGGACTGGAGGAACAACACAGCAGGAGAGCATCTTATGACAGCTGCCCACCCCTCCACTCTCTCAACGCCCCCCAACATCCAATGTTTCCCATGCCCCAACCTAGCAACAGAAGGCAATCCAGGTGGGCTCATCCTTCCCTGTAATAGAATGGGAGTTCTGCTGGTGATACCAGGCCAGCTGGCAGCACCAACAAAGATGGATCAGGAGCCCACTGACAAAGCAGTGTGGGGAACCACTCTCCCTCCCTACAGGGCCCCAGGAAGTACTCTTCACCCAGCAGGATGGAGACTCCCAACCCCCACCTAAAGGCATCACCAGACAGCAAGGCCTGAGGAAACTCCTTCCCTCCATGAGATAGCACCAGCAAGGACCAGTGTGAGCCCCAGCTGTGTCAGATAAACCAAGGAAACCCAAATAGTAAAAACAAAGGCTCAGAAAAGAAACTGTCAAGAGAACCATAGCCCACAAAAGTAGATCCCAACCTGTGTGCTAAACCTAACTAGTTGACTGCCTGGTAAAAGAAATGATTAAATAGGACCCAGAGTCTCCGAACGTAACAGACAAAATGTCAGAAGAGAACTGAAAAATCACCCATTATACCAAGAACCAGGAAAATCACAACTTGAACGAGAAAACATAACCAAATGACACCAATACCAAGATGAATCTGATGTTGGAATTAGCTTGCAAAGGATTTTTAAGCAGCCATCATAAAAATGTTTCAATAAGCAATTACAAATTCTTCTGAAACAAATTAACAAACAGAAAATTCATCAAAGAAAACAGAAGTTATAAAAAAAGGAATCAAATGAAAATTATAGAACAGCCCAGAAGAGGAAATTCTTCTATTTTACATTGCCAAGTTGATACCAAGTTAACATCCTCATTTTCCTTTCTTTTTCAAAGCCATTCCCTAACTTTATTCAGGAGCCCTGCAATAACCTTCCTACCACAAAAGGCCTGATCCTTTTTCTGACATTTCAAGTAAGAAACCTTCAAAGTAATCTTCAATTCTTCCTGACCCTTTACTTCTATATCCAATCTGTTATTATAAAGGAGATTCAACATAGAATGCAGAAAGTAGCAGAGATAAATATTTCTAAGGCCCCCTGTTAGATATTTATAATTCTTTTACCAAATATTACCTTTACTCTTTTGTAACACAACAAATGAGCCCTATTAAAGTCAAAGTTGAAAGCTCTGACCAAGACTCATGTGTAAGATGCTTGCTTCTTTGTTGGTATGGCTCTATTTAATAATCAATGGGACCATTTTAAGACTTCCTTTTTTTTTTTTTTTTTTTTTAAGTAGGCTCTACACCCAATGTGGGGCTTGAACTCACAACCCCAAGATCAAGAGTCATATATTCTTTTTTTTTTTTCCTTTGAGAGACCTTGACAGCGCACGTGGGGTAGAGGAAGAAAGAGGGAGAGAGAATCCCAAGCAGGCTCCTCGCCACCAGCACAGAGCCCAATGCAGGACTTGAACTCACGAAACTGTCAGATCATGACCTGAGCCAAAACCAAGAGTCAGAAGTTTAACTGACTGAGCCACTCAGGCACCCAGAGTCATATGTTCTACTGACTGGGCCAGCCAGGTGCCCCAAGACTTCCTATTTTTATCACCGATTCTGGAAAAGCTGCCTTTTTTCTCCTACTGAGGACATGGAATCCCATCTTTAGGGCCATACAGGACTCAAAGCCAACCTAGACCTTAAGGCTCTTTGCAAATACTGCAGGACTATTTTAATGACCCCACCTCACCATCCACCAACATGAAGAGGTAACACAGTTTTACAAATACTTGAGCACATATTATTGGAGATCGTATTTGCTTTTAAGAGAAGCTTTTATTTTACCTGTTGTCTTGCTTTATTTGAGCTACAGTGGAAAAATCATGGACTTCAGAGTCAAAGAGTCCCTATTACTTATTAGCTACACAAGTTTGTAGCATCTCCATCTATAAAATGAAATAATTATGCATACCCCTGCGAGGATTAAGTAATATATTACTTATAAAAATGCCTGGCATATCACACTGGAGCCAGGAGAGCACCTTAATATTCCTTAGTTTCTTTTTTTCCACCTATTTCTTGCTGAATTTTATGGATCTGAATGAGTCACCTTAAACTCTTTTGGAACAAAAAAAAGCATGTAAATATACAATATAAAAATAGTATACACTCCTCTGGGAATTAGGGGTGGGCAGTGACTAGGAAGGGACAGGACATGACTTTCTGGGTAATGATAATATCTTGGTAGGAGTTTGAGCTGCATAGGTGTATGCCTCTGTCAAAACTCAGCACAAGTACAGTTAAAATTTAACTGCAATGAAATGTACAAATCTTACCTCAAAAGAAAAAAAAAAGTAAGCTTATAAATAATGACCTCTACTTACTGATACGTATGCTGAAGCACTGAGGGAAAATACATTAAAAAATATGGATAGATGGCTAAATAAATGGACAGGATAGAGTAAAATGTTAATGGTCAAAACCTGGTGGTGGGTGTATGGTTGCTCACTGTGGAATTCTTCCACTTTGCAGAACATTTGAAATTTTTCATAATAAAATACTGGGAAAAACCTTCCTACAGGAAAAAATGTAAGGCACTCAATACACATTAGTTATCTGCCCAAATTCTGTCCCTACTGTTATTCATCCGATTGTTCATCTAGTTGAAAACACTTACGAGGCGCCCAGTGTAGTACTGCCTACAAGTGTCTCAGCCCTAAGCCCTCTGAATCATGGGAGTTCTGTGAGGATTAAGTAAGATAATAAACATTCAACATTAGCCCAGTTCCTGCCGCAGCTGGTGTTTGATAAATGCTAGCTGTTATTATGCCAGTATAGCATACAGCAAAGAGTATGGGCTTGGAGCATACCAAGCAGTGGTTAGAAGCCATGACTCCTAACTGACCACCTGGAGTCAAATTCCAACTCCACCACTTTGTAGCTTTGGGCAGAATTTTTAACCTTTCTGTGCCTCAGTTTCCTCATCTGTTAAATAAATAGAAAAGGATGACAATATCTCTCTCTCATTATAGTGCCAGAAGAAGACCAAAGACAGCTACGTGGGGGTGAGGAGAGGGTGGCAGGAACTGTATGATCTGGGACTTGAAGGCAGAGAAGGGCAGGGAAAGCTTAATAATGAGCAAGTATGTGGCACACATACAGTTAGTGTGACAATTAAACATGGTAATATATATAAAGTGCTTAGACAGTAGCTAGAACAGTATGAGTACTCAATCACTATGCTGGATACACACAGAGAACATGTGGATGAATGCACAAGTCCCTGACACCTCACGGAGTTGATTGACAATCCAGGACAGGAGGAAGACATGTCAACAGAAGCATCACAGAATGGGGGCCCATGTGTGCCATAGGAGATGTGCTACAACGGGCCTGGGACACCAGAAAATCAAACGGATAACAATGCCAGAGGAAGACCAAAGGTGGATTTATGGGGGATGGGGGAGAAGGGGACTGGATGACCTGGGACTTGAGGGCAGAGAAAACCTCATAATGCAGAAGTACACAGTACACAGCCGACCAGGGCATAAGACAAGCTATGTAAGGGTGGGTTGGAAGATTTGTGGCTGGAGAGGAATCAGAATCAGATGGCGAAAAGCTCTGCTGATGAATGTGGACTTTGTTCTGCAAAAGTGCTTCAAAAAAATGACCAACCATTTATATACTCCACTGGGTTACTAGAGGTGAGTCTTCCAAATTGTCAACCAATAGCTTATCCTTGACTCCTCTGACAAATAAGGTATGCTGCTCATCATTTATGCACTGTACTTTTCAAATACAGTAACTAAAAATTCATAACCGTTCGTATTTTACCAACTCAAGGCGTGAGGACAAATCTCTACTTAAGAAAGCCCAGAGCCTCTGGAAGGAGGGCCAAGGAAGAGATTACTAACAGTTTGTGGAATCAAGTGAGTTAGCACCACTCTAGTTGGTCCATCGCTTTGAGGCTTAACTCAGAATCTGACCCAAGAGATTAAATTCAGGAAGGGAGAAATGTCTATGCAGCAGAGAAGAGGTGGCTCCCTCTGGACACTGCCAGCTGGCCGCACTGCCTCTCTCCAAGCTCACTCTGCCTTGGTAAACATATGTCTGATTGCCAGAAGCACTGAGCAAGCCCACTAAGCCTTCCCAAAGTGTCTTCAACATCAGTGCCTGAGGGGAATGGTCAGGAGGGGGGCAGGTTTTATGATTAAAGGCACCAAATACTACTTCAAAATTATGTATATGAAACATATGAAATACACATGAAAACACACCTTTTAAGTATTGTTGGAAGGCAACTAAAATAACAAAATATGTATAAAGAGGTTTTTAAATTCTAGGATTACATGTGGGCAAACTTTTATCTTGGTATAAATCAAGCCATTTTAGAAGAGGCAACTTTGAGTGAGTGGGCTGGCTGGTTCAGCCTCAGAGCTCAGAGGAACAGAGCTCCATGAGGGCAGGGACCATGACTGTCTTGATCACTGCTCTATTCTCAGGGCCTAACACAGTGCCTGGCACATAATGGATGCTCACAAAATATCTGCTGACTGAAAACAGTCGAGTCTCCAGCTCGGAAGTACAGAAACACAAAGTTTGTTTGTCTTTTTAGTTCAGTGAGATTATTAAATTCTTAATTGGGTGGGCCAGAATTGGTTTAATACCAACCAAACTCAATGGAGACACACGAGATTTCCCCTCTCATTTTTAGAAGTGGTATAGCTTTCCAGGAGCCTTACTGTTCCTGCCATTTGTGCAGAGCTGTCCTCTCCTTACATCAGGGCATCTGGGAAACAATCCCTCATCAGGCTATACCTCATCAGGTACAAACCTGATATTCAACCTTTATATATATATATATATATAATGCCTATATAGTGAGCTCAACTTTGCAGCAACCAAAATGTCAGTCCCAGCCTGGTGGGGCATCTTCCGTCCTGTGGACAGAGCAGTCTGTACTCTGACAGAGTCCAAATCCTCCTAGACTTCACGCAGACTCTCAGTCTGCTATCTCTTTGCAATGTTCTTCATTTGAACATGTTATAAACCTCTAATTTTTACGATTTTTCTGTTTACAAGACTTTAAAACTTGGCTGCTTCCTAATGACCAAGGAGAGACTTTCATCTACATATGCTTCCAGAGGACTGCTTGGGTTTGGTCATCTCTGCGTGGATGTGTACCGATTTCAAGGCCCGTTTTGGCCTCAGCAGCAGTGAGGCAATATCTTAAGAGAATGCCAGGGTACTAATTGATATCTTTGGACCCATGACTCTGTGTAAGTTCTGGTTTGGATTTCTGTTTTTCCTTAAGTGCAATATCTTGCACTAATTTTCTGCCCGCTTGGCCTCACAAAATTTTCAGAAAAATCTCCCATCAGCACAGCTTTAGAAAGGTCTAGGAAATTTAACATATTCAAAACTGAGCCCACAGGCAACACTGTGGCAAATCACCATTATCATTTACCCACTCAGAGAGGGGGACTGACCTCCAAGCTTTGTTCCTATTCTTAAGCCAGTGTCTACCCAGGACCAAATTGTTTCTCTAGCCTATGATGGCTTTTTACTGAAAAGAAAATGAGACAGGGAGAAAACAGAAAACTCTGGTAATGACTCCTATCAAAATTTTCTTTTTTAAACAAATTTTTTAGTTTCAGCTAATTTTAGACTTACAGAAAAGTTGCAAAAATAACAGAGTTTCCATATATCCCTGGCCCAGCTTCCTGTAATGTTAACACCTTACATAAGCCTAGCACATCGAACAGAACCTGGACGTTAACATTGGAACAATACTATTAACTAAACCAAAAATTTTTTTCAAGTTGCACAACTTTTTCTCTGGCAATGTCCTTTTTCTGTCTTATCTAGAATCCTATTGTATGTAGTTATTTCTTAGTCTACTGTAGCCTGTGACAGAACCTCGATCTTTCCTTGCCATTTGTGTCCTTGACACTTTTTAAGAGTATTAATCAGTTATTTTTCTGACTGCCCCTTGATTTGGGTTTGCCTGATGTTTTCTCATGACTACACTGAGGTTATGCATTTTTTTTATTTTAAGTTTTAATTCCAGTTAGTTAACATACAGTGTTATATTAGTTTCAGGTGTACAATATAGTAATTCAACACGCTCTATCCTCATCATGACAAGTGTACTCCTTAATCCCTATCACCTAGTTAACCCATTCTCCTGAGGTTATGCATTTTTGACAAAAATAACACAGAGATGATGTATTCTCCTTAGTACATCATATCATAGGGGTCATTATATTAGTATGTCTTCTAACTGTTGATAGTTCACCTTGATCACTTGGTTAAGATGCTTTCTCTGCTACAAAGTTACTGTCTTTTCTTTCCTTTATAGTTAATAAACATGTTGAGAGCTGAGACTATGCAAATTCTGTCAATCATTTCTTAAAATACTGTCCCCCTCATTCATAAGTCTACTCAATTTCCTTAAAAACAAGAGTTTAGTTGATATGATTTCACCTTATTATTTCTATCACGCAAACACTTAGATATTACCCTTTTGTTTGTTCAAGGAATTATGTTTTTCTTCTGCTTATAAAAATAGCACACCTTTGCTGTTAAAAAAAAATCACTGTGGAGAGCTCATAACCATACCTTTAGGGATTGGTACTTGTTATGGACTAAATGTTTGTGTCCACCCCAAAATTCACATTAAAATTCTAACTGTCCATGTAATGGTATTAGGAGACAGGGCCTTGGGAGGTGATTAGTTCATGACAGTGGAGCTCTCAGGAATGAGATTATGCCCTCACAGAAGGGACCTCAGAGAGCTCTGTCTCCTCCCCACCATAGGAGGATACAATAAGAAAAAGGCCACCTGTAACTCAAAAGAGGGCTCTCATCAGAACCTGACCATGCTGGTACCTTATCTCAACTTCTGCCTACGAGAACTGGGAGAAATAAATTTCTGTTGTTTGTCAGCCACCCAGTCTGTGGTATTTTGTTACAGCAGCCTGAGCTAAGACAGCATTGTAGATAATTTGATGTATTTACATCCCAGTGAACTTCTTCTCCTCTTTTAATACCACTGGAGTCACACACAGACCATGGGCTGAAATCCAACTCCATCATGGACTTCAAGCAAATCACTTAACTTCTGTGCGCTGGTTGGCCAGCATCTATTATTTGCAGATGGGGTAAGCAAAATTAACTAACAGTTTTTTTAAATAACTATTCAGTAAGATAGAAATAAAAATTTTACAGCCTGTATTTTAGGGAGAGCAATCAAACACTGCCATGGGGAGGGTGAGGTCACACAACGGGCATCCAGATGTGGCATCTGGACCTAAGTCAAAGTTGTTCATCGCTGAATTACTTTAAAATCTGAAGGAATGCTACCTGGCTCCCAGAATTTACTTATTCCTAGTTTTTCAAGTAAGGCTCTAATAGTCTATAAAGGTATCACTTAGAATTTGTGTGGTCCGAAAGATAATCAAGAAAAGGTAATCTCTCCTATTTCCTCCAAGACAACACCAACAGCAATAACAACAGCAGAACACATGACACGCACCAGACACTGTGTATTCTGCACGCTCGCGATGCAGCAGTTCATTTAGTCCTCAGCACAACCCTTGGTATTATCGCCTCCAACCACAGGTGCAGAAACTAAGGCACAAAAAGGCTAAGTAACTCCCAGGGTACTCAGCTAGCAAGTAGACAGCAGGGTCAGGATTTGAACCCAGGCAGGCCCTAGTTCCAGAGTACGTGCTCTCAGCACTGGGCTCTCCTGTTGTCAGAGTGTAAGAACAAATTCTTATCCAGAAGACACACACAGGCTATGAATTAGCATTCTGGATGAAGCTGAATTGAACAAAAGATTGAAATGACAGAAGAAAACCACTTCCAGAATGGAAAGACCTCAAAGAAACAAGGAGGAATTCCCAGGGTCTCACCTAATTAGCAATCAAAGAGGGTCACTAAGACACAGCCTGGAAATATCTAAAAGCAATGTGTAAAAGGGAAGAGAAAAAAAAGAACTCCAAGAAAACAAGTTAAACAAGCAGATTATGTGAAAGAAATCCAGCAGAGTTTTGATTTTTTTTTTTTTTTTGTAGCAGAAGCCTAGAAACAAGGCAATATAAGACATAAGACCTCAAAGAAAAAAAAAGATGAGCAATTCAAAACACTTGATCTGTAAACACAGTGATGCCACCCGGCAGACAAGGTATCCTGTCAATCCTCTCCCACTGAGCCGTCTCCAAAAGCTGCAGTCAATAGCCACCTGCATTTCCTCAGCTTCTCCACACTCCAGTGAGAGCTGACTTAGGAACTCTGTGGGAACTGGGCAGGCTGGGATCGCTACCAGTTTTCTAACTGGGAAAACCAGTGGCTTGGCTTCTTATCCTACTGGACCTGTGGTGGCCACTGCTGGCCACTGTCCCTTATAGGAAATCATCTCTTCCACACGGCTCTTTCTTCTTCTAGCATCGATTTGGCATTTTGATCTGGTTTGCAGTCCCACTAACTAGATTAGTAACAATGCCTTGGAGTCTTAGTTTTCTGGCCCACAAAGTAGAGTAGTAATAATTTCCATACACAGGGCTATTGAGAAGATAAAATAAGCCATGTGAAAAAGCTCTCACCACCCTGTGTGGGACATGTTATCAGAGTGCCCAGGACGTCTCCATTTCCTGAACATAAAGAACTGGTCTTTGCCCAGAAGCCATCCCAACCCTTTTATTTTCTGTCTACATGCTCTACCTCTGGGTTTATGTCTATTCTCACGACTCTGACATCCTCAGAGCAAGTGTGTCCCACCCATTTATCTCCAGCCCTCACAACACACCTGACTTTCTGACCCATGCTTCTAACTGCTCCTAGATATGTTTCCCTACATCTCTTCAGGGTTTCCTGAATTCGACAAGTCCTAAAATGAACTCTTGTCTCTCCAAATAAGTCTCTGCAGCCCCCCTGCATCCATTACCCCACTCCATAAGTTGGCCAATGTTTCCACTGTTGGTCATCGCCTTCCCTAAAACAAACCAACCAACCCCTCTCAGTCAACCACTAATTCCCAATCTCACCTGAGTCAGACCCTAGCGCTTTTAGACACTGCTTCAAAACACCTCATTCTCTCTTTTCCATCACCACTGCTACCACCTTGTTCGAGTTCCCAACATCTCTTACCTGGATGACTGCCATAGCTGCTTAACTGACTTCCTGCAGCCCATGCTTCACCTGAGAGCCACAGTTATCTTTCTAAATATAAACTCGAGCATGGTGCCCCCTTGCTTTAAAACCGTTGTGATGCAGCCCACAGGATAAGACAAACTGGAACTTGTTGGACAGGCATTCGAGGTGCTTTACAATCTGGCCCACCATCCCTTTGTTCAGTCTCATCTCCAGCCACTTGGGTACCTTTAGGCTATGATGAACTTGGGTATCTTCAGGCTTTTGCCCTTTTGTTTTATCCTCTATCTTGCAAAGCTCTACTGGTACAATATAACTCAGCTCCCAGGATGCCTTTGCTGACTCACCAAACTTCACTCTCTCCCTCCCTCCGTGTCTCCGAGACACCTGACACATCACATCTTTTGCCACTGTTAGTCTGCATGCACGCCACCTCCTCAACCAGACAGGGGACCTTGAAGGCAGGGTCCGAACTGCTTTCATCTTTACATCTCCTGCACCAACCTCAGCGTCCGTCCAGCTTAGAGTGAGACCTCGGTGGTTGTTAACTAACCGAATCAAGAATAGCAAAATACTTGTGAGCACCAGGTTGAAGCCCCGAAGATTAGTACACCTCACAGAACAAATGTAAAATGTGAAAGGGGAAAATAATGGGAGTAGATAAGGAGAGAGGAAGCCAAAACAGGGAGAAGTGAAGTTTCCTTATATGGAAGGAAAGAAAAGTTCCTCTTTGCTTTGATGAGAGTAAATAAATATAGAAACAAATGTTATTTTTGGCACTAAGAAAACTCAAAAGATTGTTCACCTTTAAAATGTTTAAAAGTTAAAAGGAAAGAAAAAAAAACATTCTCCAAAACAGAAGGTATAACAGAAAAGAGACAACTAATATAAAAATCAAGAAACAAATCATTTATAGAAAATATGACAAATGCAATAACAACCATGAATTAAAGAGGATAAATTTACACATAAGTTATAGAATCTTCAAGACTGGTTCAACAGAAGACAAAACCCAACAATAATCTGCTTGAAAGAGATAAGCTCTGAAATGACAATAATCAAGTTAGAAAATGTAACAAAATCACTACACAAGGTATCTATGGACAATGAAAAAAACATAAGACAAACATTGCTTTGAGTACTGTTAAGAAAAAAAAAAAAAAAAACTAAGCACACCAGCTAATAATACTGAGACACAAACAACAAAAAAAACCTAGAGAAACTTTTTTTTTTTTTTTTTAAAGAAAGGAGTTAGAGGGGCACCTGGGTGGCTTAGTCACTTAAGCGTCCGACTTCGTCATGATCTGACGGCTCGTGAGTTCGGGCCCCACGTCCGGCACTGTGCTGACAGCTCAGAGCCTGGCACGTGCTTCAGATTCTGTCTCTCTCCCTCTCTCTGCCCCTCCCCCACTCGTGTGCTCTGTCTCTCTCTCTCTCAAAAATAAACATTAAAAAAAATTTTTTTTTTTAAAGAAAGGAGTTAGAGATTTTGAAAGCAAAACCCAAAATACTTTGGAAGGAACCTTAAGAAATAGGCAGGAGTTGCTGCGTAGGAGAGGGAACTGCCCACCTGAGGAGCAGGAGTGGAAACTGATTTTTCACAGCCTCTTTTTATATGTTAAAAGTTTTCTCATTTCTAATAATTAATAACTATTAATAATAACAACCTAATAAAGTTTTCTATTTCTAATAAATTTCCTGTGAACAGACTAAACGTAAATTTAATTTTTTCAAAAAAGGAAATGATGAAGTTGGAAAACAGGACATAAAGGCAATAAAATTGTAAGGGAGTGTCATGTGCTTAATAAGTTTGGATAAAATTAAATAAATGGATTTCCTATTAAAAATGTAAAATTCTAACACTGGCAGAAATAGAATACCTAACTAGACTAACATCTTTAAAAAAATGACACTCCCACACAGCCACTAGCCTCTGATGGTTTATTAGTGAGTACTTTCAAACTCTCCAGAAACAATTCATAATATAGAAATTACGCCTAAAATAGGCCAAGATACACATTATATAGTTTATTGTACTAACCTGGTCCTAAAGCTGGCTAAAGAGAGAAAACTATAGACAAAGCTTACTTAGAATTTATGCTCAAGTCTAAAAGAAAATAATAGTAAACATAATCTAAGAATAGCTTAAATTAAAACCGTGTCATGTTAACAGATACCAAAAATTCAGCCGTTAAAATTCAATACCTATTCCTAATTTAAAAATTCTAAAACGAATAATAAAGGTGTACTTTCTTCCCCTTATTAGAGTATCTATTTAAAACCAAATGCCAATATTATACTTCAAAGAAGAAATGAGCCATGTAATCATTAAAAATAGGCAAAAAATGAAGACGTATTTAATCATCACTGTTAATAGAGTGTCAGAACTTATTTCCAATATGAAGTAACATGAAAACAAATAAGAAATACAAATACTATAAATCCAGAGGCAAAAAGTTTTTATATATAACACCATTGTATATTCATAAACCCAAAGGAATCCTTTACATGGTTATGATGAGTTTAAAATGACCAGAGTCATCACCAATATAGAAAAATCAATAGTGTTTCTGGTCCTCACACTTGATCACACAGGGAAACCTCCCAGGCTGTTTTTTAAAGTGCTGATGCCTACCTAAAGACTCCACCAAACAAGTACTAGACCTGATAAGTGAATTCAGTAAGGTTACAGGATATAAAACCAATATACAAAAATCTGTTGCATTTCTATACACCAATAATGAAGCAGCAGAAAGAGAAATAAAGGAATCAATCTCATTTACGATTACACCAAAAACAATAAGATACCTAGGAATAAACCTAATCAAAGAGGTGAGAGACCTGTACTCTGAAAACTATAAAACACGGATGAAAGAAATTGAAGAGGACACAAACAAATGGAAAGATATTCCACACTAATGGATTGGGAGAACAAATATTGTTAAAATGTTCATACTATGCAAAACAAGGTACATTAAATAATGCAGTCCCTAGCAAAATACCAATAACATTTTTCACAGAACTAGAATAATCCCAAGATTTATATGGAACCACAAAAGACCCCGAATAGCCAAAGCAATCTTAAAAAGAGAACAAAAAAACTGGAGGTATCGTAACCTCAGATTTCAAGACATACTACAAAGCTGTTGTAATCAAAATAGTATGGTACACATAGATTGATGGAACAGAATAGAGAGCCCAGAAATACACCCATGATTATATGGTCAATTAATCTTTGACATAGGAGGCAAGAATATACAACAGGGAAAACGTCTCTTCAACAAATGGTGTTGGGAAAACTAGACAGCTACATGCGAAAGAGTGAAACTGGACCACTTTCTTACATCATACAAAAACTAACCTCAAAATGTATTAAATATCTAAATGACCCAAAGCCATAAAAATCCTAGAAGAGAGCACTGGCAATAATTTCTCTGACATTGTCTATAGCAACATTTTTCTAGAGATGTCTCTTGAGGCAAGGGAAACAAAAGAAAAAATAAACAATTGGGACTATATCAAAATAAAAAGCTTCTGCACAGCAAAGGAAACAATTAACTAAAAGACAACCTACTGAATGGGAGAAGATATTTGCAAATGACACATCTGATAAAGGGTTAGTATTTAAAACATATAAAGAGCTGATACAACTGAACACCAAAAAACACCAAATAATTCAATTAAAAATTGGCAGAATACGTGAACAGACATTTTCCCAAAGACATACAGATGGCCAATAGACACATGGAAAGATGCTCAACATCCCTCATCATCAGGGAAATGCAAATCAAAACCACAGTGAGATATCACTTCA
Source organism: Panthera leo (assembly GCF_018350215.1). Classification (NCBI taxonomy): domain Eukaryota; kingdom Metazoa; phylum Chordata; class Mammalia; order Carnivora; family Felidae; genus Panthera; species Panthera leo. The sequence goes on along the minus strand of NC_056681.1, from coordinate 18,888,962 downwards.
CACCTGTCAGAACGGCTACAATCAAAACCAAGAAACAAGTATTGGTGAGGATGTGGAGAAAAAGGAATCTTCGTGCTCTGTTGGTGGGAATGCAAACTGGTGCAACCACTGTGGAAAACAGTATGGGGGTTCCTCAAATAATTAAAAATAGAATTACCACATGATCTAGTAATTCCACTACTGGGTATTTACCCAAAGAATAGAAAACACTAATTTGAAAAGATATATGCATCCTTACATTTATTGAAGCAACAAATTATGGAAGCAATCCAAGTTTCCATCAATAGATGAATAAAGAAGATGTAGTATGTACACACACATGCGTGCATGCGCGCGCGCGCACACACACACACACACACACACACAGAAATATTACTCAGCTATGAAAAAGAATGAAATCTTGCCATTTGCAACAACATGGATGAATCTAGAGTATGATGCTAGGTGAAATAAGCTAGGGAAAGACCAATACCATATGATTTCACTCATCTATGCAATTTAAGAAACAAAACAAATGGACAAAGAAAAAGAGAGACAAGCAAAAAACCAGACTCTTAACTATAAAGAACAAACAGATGGTTACCAGAGGGGATGTGGGTGGGGGATGGGTGAAACAGGTGAAGGGAAACAAGTACCCTTATCATGATGAGCAGTGAGTAATGCATACATGTGTTGAATCACTGTATCGTACACTTGAAACTAGTATGACACTGTGTGCTAATTATCCTGGAATTTTAAAAAATTACCAAAAAATTAAATACAAAATGCCAATGCCTACACCGCATCCCAGATAAATTGTCTCAGAATCTCCGGAGGAATGACCAGGCATCGGTATTTTATAAAGCTTCTGAGGTGATTCTAGTGTGCTGTCAAGTAGAGTACCACCAGTACCTGCTTATATGCTTAATTACCTAAATATCTAAAAAACACAACACAAAAAGTGTAACAGTTTGTGATATTTGCAAGCAAACAGGAGTTCCAGCCATATTGCTTTAAGGGAACATTGCTGTAAGGGAACAGGAGTTCAAAAGAAGAAACCTGAAAGGGGATATAATCAGCTACTGTGCAAATGTCTCCAGTCCACTGCAATTTAGGCAAATAAGCAGGCAGTTGCCCAAGTTATTAGAGGGGGACATGACACATGGCCACAACAAAATAACGGTAGCAAGAGCTAACGAGTCTCGGTGCAAGTGCCGTTGGGATAGGAAGTACGCATGAGGATTCAACAGAGGCCGAAGGGGAACAGGGCTACCTGCATACCTGCATGAGGTTAAATGTGAGATAAATTCCTAGAAATGCAATTGCTGGGTCAAATGGTATGTGCCTTTAAGAGTCAAAGATCAATTTTGAAAGCTCTTAAAGGGAACACAGAAAAATCATGATGTATAGCGTAAACAAAACATCGTACTTGATAGGTACGAGTGGAGCAGGACAATGAGCTAGGCTGGAGCGAGGCAAGATGGCTCAGTGTCGCCAGGTAGTAGGTAAACAGACTGAAATAACAGAGAATTCCTCATGAGTCCAATTTTGGCTTTGCCTTTCCTATTAACTCTGTCCCCACAGCAGACACCTGAAGGTGAAAGAGGGCAGGAGTCATGTAGCTATCTGAAAGGACAAGATTTGAGGCAGGAACATTTCTGGGTTGACTCTGGATTGATTGCAGACAGCAAGGAGACCAGGATGACTGGAACAGTTGGCGTGAAGGTGAGCATTAGAAAATGTATATAAAAGTTCACATGTGAAAAAACTTATGCTCTTTTTAATTTAGAGGATTGACATGCAAGGCCACGAAGTAGTTTTTACTCAATCTACACCTCAAATTTAAAGAATGAGCAAGCTGGAATGTGTCCTATATCTAAACAGTAGTCCTGCTGCAGTCCGCCATAAGGCAGGAAGTTCCAGAAGCTCCAACAGTAGAAACATTCCCATGGACTGGGTAGCCCCAAACCTGCGGAGGAGTGATGTTGCTGTGCAGTTGTCTACGTCAGGACGCTGAACACAGAACTTCCAGCATTATATACCATCACTGACTCTGACTCCATTTCCTCCCCTTTCTTTCCAAAAACTTCTATTCAGCACACTGAAGTTCTTAACTTTATAATGAAGACTAATACAATAGATTTCCTTTATTTAATAAGTTTAACAACAACAGCCAACAACAACAAAATGCGAAAGTCTAAAGCTTGTGAGTGGCTTAGAAACAGAATAAATTGAGTTCACAACTTGATAAATAAATGACCAAAAAAAAAAAAACCACCCCAAAACCGTAAGTAAGTCACATCTACTTCAGCAAATGAAGGCTTACATTAATTGTTTGCTCATCTGCTTTGTCTTTAGTATTATATTTAGCATTGAAAAGTGTTTCCTATTCCTGAGGGCAGCCTGAGAGTATGGTTTGGGTAAGTGGCATTCAAACAAGTGTTCTAGTTTTTCAAGTCAGTTATTTAATGAAGCAGAAGTATAAGTCTTGCACTCAAACTAAAAGCTGACCTCAGACTAAACTTGCACATCAGAGAGACACAATACACAGCTCAACTTTTATTATATCCAATAACCAGCCTAAGGTAGAAGAAGTTCCTATCAAGGCATCTAGGATTTCACCTAAATTATATATTCAATAAATATTTTTAGATTAATTAAAAAAAATCATTTGATCAAAGAGCTCAGCAATAAAAACCAAGGGAGGAGAAAATAAAGAATGTTTAACAATAACACAAAGACTAAATATAGCTTTAAAGACTTAGGAGTTACAAAGTATGGCAAGAAACTTGTTAAAATTCAGAAGCATACTATTTACCCAGGAAACATGCTTTTTCCTCCCTTCATTGGTCTCTCCACTTTCTCCCTTCATCTCTTGCAGCCCTGTATGCATCTTTAAAGGTCCACTTGTTGCTTGGGCAGCTGCAATTCAGCCCTGTGAAAAAAGCAGCATCTCATCACTTTGTGAGGAGAGATAAAGTACCTTTTAGGAAGCTGAGTAACCCAATCTCATCAATCTCCTTTCCTAATTCATTTCCATCAAAACTATACACAAACAGAAAAACCAGGGCCGGAGGCAGGGAGGAAGGAGAGTAAAATGTGGTTGTAAAAATACAAACTAGGGGCGCCTGGGTGGCTCAGTTGGTTAAGCGTCCAACTTCAGCTCAGGTCACGATCTCATGGTTCGTGAGTTCGAGCCCCGCGTCGGGCTCTGGGCTGATGGCTCAGAGCCTGGAGCCTGCTTCCGATTCTGTGTCTCCCTCTCTCTCTGCCCCTCCCCTGTTCGTGCTCTGTCTCTCTCTGTCCCCAAAATAAATAAACGTTAAAAAAAAATTTTAAAAAGAAAAAAAATACAAACTAGCAATTTAAAACTATTAAAATTCTAGCAGAAATGAAAAAAATATAAACGGAAATAAAGCAAACTCAATTTTCTCTGATAATAGATCAGAACAAGATGATTTCTAAAATCTGTAATTTTAGGTGATTCATAAAATCAGTAATTTTAATACTCTTTCCACCAATGAGTTTCCCTGTCCCTCTTCTGGTTAAGTTTGAGATGGCTTAACAGAGAGGAAAAAATCAACGGATGTGGGCCTTACAACTTCAAGAATGCACACCATTAAGGATATGCTCTTTTCTGATGCTCTGCCATTCAAAGCCCTGGGGCTTTCCTGGCATGGATTGTAGTGGTACCAAAAAATGGTCTACCCTGTGAGTTCCAGACCAAGGAACCATATTATCATCATCTGTGTCTCTGACCCTTAACACCGATGTTGTCCCACTCTGCCCAGGGCCAATGATGGGCACACAGTATCTCTCAGCAAATGAATGAGACGGTAACTATGTGTTTTCAACAAACCACTAGAGACGCTTCATGCAATCTTCAAATTTCTCAGGAAGCAGCTGAAAAACCACTGCTTTTGAGTTCGTTTTTTTTTTTTTTTTTTTTTTTTCCCAAAGCATTCTCTTTGGTTGAGATGCCCATTACCAATAAAATGGCCCTAAAGTGAGTATACCAGAGGCCCTCAGAACCTCAGATAGAACGGTGCACAGGCACATGACAGAGGGTGGGAACTATAGGGATCTGTGAATGTAAACACATAAAAGCACCCTTCACCAAAGTAGCTCCTAGCTACCTTTCACCGTGATTCTTAGGTCTCTAATGTTCACATCAAGCTTTTACTCTGTGTCAGGCACTGTTCTAAGAGCTTTAACTACATTAACTAATTCGTTCTTGGTAACACCCATATGTGATGGATTCTATTATTCTAATTGCCAAGGTGAGGAAACTAAGGCACAGAAAGTTTGAGTAAACTGTACAAGGAAATGCACTAAGCTCCTGTTCAAAGGCAGGGTCCTGGAGCAAACAGACACCCCCAGTAAGTGGCAGCCTCATCTACATACCTTGTTTTCTCCTGTGGCTGTCATGGTTCAGCAGTACCATGTCTAGTTACACTAGCTCTTGTTGGAAATTCTTCCTAATTAATAATTTATTGAAAAACTTAACTTTGAATTCTCCACAACTTAAAAACTGACCCCTTATTTTAAAACATTATCCAATGAACATAACAAAAAGGAGATCTTCCTAATTTTGTGGAAGTCAGAAGCAATTATTTTAAGCTGACTATTCACACTTACGCACAACTTCAGCTTATAATATTTATTCCAGACACTTTGCTACGCTTTTGCCAGATCCCCTCTAAGTTTGAAATCGCAAAGCCTTTGCTCAAGTAAGGCATTTATTCTCTTACACTCTAGTTCAGTTATTGGAACATGATGATGATGATGATGCCAAAAGCTGTGGATTCAATCCACTGCAGACCAGTTAGCTTTGTTTGCTTCACATCTACAAACTCTAAGCCTGGATGGCATATTTTGAGTCCTATAAGGAATCAGGTAGGAGTGTGCAACACAACTAGAATATATCTGCTAGAGAAACAGGTCCACAAATAACACAGGGCCAGAAGCAGAACTATGAGACAAAAGCATCAATTTCATCATAAAGAAAAGCTTTATGATCACTGGTATAGCATTTCTACGTTTCTGAACGAGAAGCTTTTTCAATGCCAGATATTTTGCCAAATCTAACCTAAAGTCCTTCCTTCAAAAACAAAACAGGTGTAAGATTTGAAAAAAAAAAAAAAAAACTACTAAGATTTTTATCACACAAGCCCACCTTGACTGATCTGAAAACAGAACCTTCTTATATCTGACACCAATTCCGCTGACAATACAAAGCACATGTGATGATTTTAGAAACTGTCACAAAAATCACTAGCAGTGCAGGACAACAAACCATCAGAAAATTCCAATTGCATATATATATATATATGTATATATATATATATATATATATATATATATATATATGTATATATGTATATATATACATATATATATATATATATAGTAGATTCTTTAAAATTACTCTTAATTTTCAAAAAACCAAATAATATACAGTTATTTTAAACATAGTTTTTTTTAAGTTAAATAAAGAAACTAACAAACATTAGTTCATATCACATTTTAAAACAACCCAGGGCCTATTCAAGGTAGTTTTACCACCTTCTATGAATAAAAATTTGAAAACAAAATTATATTTCTCAATTGTTATTTTAGAAAGAAACCCACTTGGGATCATCCATCTTTGAGTTTTCTTGCCCACAGTTGGAAAGAACTTTCCCAACATACAAATGCTGCAAAGCACATGGGTTCCAACAGTCACAAGGTAACTATGACAGCAAAGCCACAGTTATTTATGAGATCATAAAAACTATATGACATAATTTTTAAAAATTCACATAACATGAAATCAACCATTTTAAAGTGTACAATTCAGTGACATTTAGTATATTCACAATATCGTGCAACTTTCACCTCTACCTAGTTCCAAACCTTGTTAGTCACCCCAATATGAAACCTCGTACTCATTAAATAGTCACTACCATCCCCCTGCTCCAGGCTGGCCAACCACTAACAGGCCTTATGTCTCTATGGATTTACCTATTCTGGGTATGTGACCTTTTGTGTCTGCCTTCTTTTACTTAGCATGATGTTTTGAGGTTCTTCCATGTTGTAGCAAATATCATTACTTCATTCCTTTTATGACTGAAAAATATCCCATTGTATGGATAGATCACATTTTGTTCATTCATCCATTGATGGACATTTGAATTGTTTTCACCTTCTACCTACTGTGAATATTGCTGTGATGAACACTTGTGTACAAGTATTCGTTTGACTATATATCTTCAATTATTTGTGGTATATACCTAGAAGCAGAATCACTGGGTCATATGGTAATTCTATATTCAACTTTTTAAGGAATCACCAAACTGTTTTTCACAGTAGCTACATCATTTTACATTCTCACCAGTGAAGCAGGAGAGTTCCAATTTTTCCACATCCTCACCAACACTTCTTTTCTGTTTGTTTGCTTTGATGATAGCCATTCTTGTAGGCATGAAGTAGTACCTCATTATGATTTTTTATTTGCATTTCCTTAATGACTAATGCATGTTGAACATCTTTTCAGAAGTGTGCTAGCCATTCTTATATCTTCTTTGGAGAAATGTCCAATCAAGCCTTTGCCCATATTTTAATTGGGTTGTCTTTTTGTTGTTGAGTTGTTAAGAGTTTTTAATACATTGTGGACACTAGGGCCCTTATCAAATTAGTAAATGTCCTATCCAATTCTCTAGATTTTCTTGCCACTTTCTTTTTAAAAAAAAATTTTTTTTTAATGTTTATTTATTTTTGAGACAGAGAGAGACAGAGCATGAACAGGGGAGGGTCAGAGAGAGGGAGACACAGAATCTGAAACAGGCTCCAGGCTCTGAGCTGTCAGCACAGAGCCCGACGCGGGGCTCGAACCCACGGACCGCGAGATCATGACCTGAGCCAAAGTCGGACACTCAACGGACTGAGCCACCCAGGCGCCCCTTGCCACTTTCTTAATAGTGTCCTTTGATGCAAAGAGCTTTAAATTTTGAGGGAGTCCAATTTAGCTCTTTTTTTTTTTCTTTTGCTGCTTATACATTTGGTGTCATTTCTAAGAATCCATTACCAAATCCAAGGTCATGAAGATTTACCCTTATGTTTTCTTCTAAGAGTTTTAGCTCTTACAATTAGGTCCTTGAGCCATTTTGAGTCACTTGTATTATATAGTGTGAGGTTGGGATTCAACTTCATTATTTTGCATGTCAATGTCCAGTTGTCCCAGCACCCTTTGCTGAAGAGATTGTCCTTTCCACCATTATATAGTCTTTGCACCCTTGTCAAAACTCAAATAACTATAGATATATGGGTTTATTTCTGGATTTTTAGGTCCATTCCATTGATCTATATGTCTAGCCTTATGCCAGTACCACACTTTTGATTATTGTAGCTTTTCTAAAATTGGAAAGGGTGAAGAGCCTGGGTGGCTCAGTCAGTTGAGTGTCCAACTCTTGATTTCAGCTCAAGTCATGATCCCAGTGTCGTGGGACTGAGCTCCACACTGGGCTCCATGCTAAGCATGGAGGCTGCTTGGGATTCTCTCTCTGTGTCCCTCTGCCTCTCTCCCCTGCTCATGCCCTAAAATAAAAACAAACAAACAAACAAACAAACAAATAAATAAATAAAATTGGAAAGTATGATTCTTCCAACTTTACTTTCTTTTGCAAGATTGTTTTGACTATTCAGAGTCCCTTGCAATTCCATATGAATTTTAGGATCGACTTTTTCATTTCTGGAAAAAAGGCCTCCAGGATTTTGGTAGAGATTGCACTGAACCTGAAGATTACTTTGGGTAGTATTGCCACCTTTATAATATCAAGTCTTCCAATTCATGAAGATGGGATATCTTTCCGTTCAAAGACATAATTTTACCTTATCTTAAAACGTCCTTGATAAGGTAATGCAATGATTTCCTTTAGTTGTCTCTATCTCTATGATAATCTAACACCCTAGAGTAATTTACAAATATGAAGTTTACACTTGCCATGGAGAACCCAATATTCATATTCCAGAGAAGGAATGTCAATTATTCAGGGTCTTATTGTTTGCTTTTGTCTACGGAAAAGGTCAGAACTCAAAGATGTTCATTTCCCTTATTTAAAATTAATTTTCATCATTCTCAGTTCCTACTAGAGGAATTGATACAGGAACCTTGTATGTTCACTGATGAGAATAAGTTGTTTAACAGACTTCATAGAATGGTATCACAAATTTTCTTTCATATAGTTCAATCCCAAAAAATTGATTATGAAATATTAACTACTTTGCTAAAGAATGTGCTCAAACATCCTTGGTTATTTAGACCTAAAAATGTCAACTGTACTTGGTAGGGAGAGGTGAAAGACTTTAAAAGTCTTTTCTCTAAAATTTCTTTGCTAAAGTCTAAGAGAGTATAATTGTTTGAAGTTACAAAAGGTAATGGGCTAGACAAAATCTGCTCTTTGCTCTTGTATCAAAATTATAACTGAAAATAACATAGTAACCCAGGAAAAATAACTGTGGCTTTTCCTAAAACTAGTAATTTCAAGGAAATTATATATCCCTCAAAAGTAAAAGTCACCTTAAAACCAGTAGATTATTTATCTGATGGGCAGAGATTGCTTCAGTTCCCATGTTTGGTGTCAACTTATCAATGCTTTAATTTATATGTCCTCTCAACACATGTGTCACATGGGACTAATAGTCCACACTGATCCAGTAATATCAAAAAGGGTTTTAAGAATCAAACTGCTGGGGCGCCTGGGTGGCTCAGTCGGTTAAGCGTCCAACTTCGGCTCAGGTCATGATCTCACGGTTCGTGGGTTCGAGCCCCACGTCAGGCTCTGTGCTGACAGCTCGGAGCCCGGAGCCTGTTTCAGATTCTGTGTCTCCCTCTCTCTCTCTGCTCCCCCCACCCCCACTCACACTCTGTGTCTCTCTCTCAAGAATAAACACTAAACAAAAATTAAAAAAAAAAAAAAGAATCAAACTGCTTATAAATAACTTCAATCAGAAAATACTATCTGGTTTTGAAATAAACAACTAGCAACTCAATCCTGGGGAAAAGACATTCAATTCCATGTGTTTTGTCATCTATAATGAAACCAAAGGCAATAAAAATATCTTTTGGCAGGTGCTCAGGGTCAGTGCCTGGGCAGGGAATGTTAGCTAACGCAAAGTTAGAAAGTCTGATATTTGTTTTGTTTTTTAACCAGAAAGTTTAAGTTGAAGAGGTCAAGGAAAAAAGAGGCAAAGAAAAAAATAGACCTGGACAAGAAATGAGGGCAAAAAGATAATCAGATAAGATTCTGACACAGTGAGGTAGCAGACAGACAACAGTCCAGGGAGGGGGAAAGCTGCCTAGGGGGTACAGAGAGTGAACTCCGTGCTGGCTGAGTCTGCTGCCAAGCATCCAAGGATCCCTTCAGCAGTTTCCAGCAAAGCTGGTCAGTGTAATATCCATGGTCAACTCCCTCTTCACGGGATGAGTGTTGCCATAAATTCTTCCATAACATGACAGGTGGGGGGCACCCTCTTCTTTGGTCCTGCCACTGCCTAATGAGGGCCCCCACAGTATCCCTTCCTCTAAGAGTGTTTTCAACAAACTAACTGAGTAAGTACTTCTTCCTCCCCATTTCCTCAGCTCTGTTTACACTCAGTTAACCTGAACTGTGTGTCAAGATTCAGGAGACAGATGGGATAAAGGGGCAGTGCCCAAGGAGATGGGATAAAGGCCACATTCCCCTTGGTTGGTGATGGCACAGAGGGAAACGAACTCTACAAGGAATGAGGCTAGGTGACGAGGTGCTGTGTCCTGTTCTGTCACAGAGATACACATCCTGGACCTCTCAAATCTAGAACTTACAATTCCTGTTCTTGAGTAATTTACACTGTATGGATAATAACACATGTATGGTAAGCACTTGAGTCTGGGGGGCGGGGAAGTGTTGCTTCCAGTTATCAGATGGTGTATCTCCAAGAGGTCATGGGTTTTTTTCACTTGACTCGTATCGGAAGAGCAGTCACAGGCTGCATAGCCAGTGCTTCAAGTCCTGCTGGAGCTCCTTACCCCAGAAGCCCCAGCAGAAGGGAGCCCAGATGGGCACTCAGGCAACACTTGCCGCAGGGCCGGCTGGGGTGAGGAAGGACCCCCCCACCCTCTCTCCGGGTGGTCAACGCTCAGCACTCTGAGGAACCTGACACAGCTGCTGTGATTTGGTCTCAATGTGGTAGTGGCTGTCTTGGTCCCTGACTGGATGCCCTGAGCTCTTTCGCTGCTGAGCTTTGTCTTTCTTCTTTCTTTCCGTGAAAGGAGCTTTCAGTTCATCTTCAGGCCTGCCATTCTGTGCCCAGGAACTGAACTCCTGAGGCATCTGCCCTGAACTTGGCCAGCCGCTTTAGTTTTATTCTCTGCTCTCTTTGTGGTGGTCTTGGTGACAGGCTCCTAGAAACAAGCCCTGAACTGCAGGACAAATGCCTACATAGGAAAAGAGAAGCAGCGTGCACACTGGGCTTTATAACACAGCTACAAGCTAACCATTCCTGATTTTAAAATAGCCCAAGCCTGGGGGGCATGTGGGTGGCTCAGCTGGTTGCATGTCTGACTCCTGATTTTGGCTGAGATCATGATCTCACAGTTCGTGGGTTCGAGCCCTGTATCAGGCTCTGCACTGACCATGAGGAGCCTGCTTGGGATTCTTTCTCTCCCTCTCTCTCTGCCCTGTCCCTCTCTCTCTCCCTCTCTCTGCCCCTGTCCCTCTCTCTCTTTCTCTCTCTGCCCCTGTCCCCCCACTCAAAATAAATAAATTTAAATAAATAAAATAAAATAAAATAAAAATAAAATAACCCAGACCTGGACATAGCTTACATGTCCATCAACATGAGGATGGGGAAACAAACCTTGCTATTCACACAACAGAATACTACTCAGCAATTAAAAAGAAAGAATTGGTTGCTGATATGCATACTATGGATGAATCTCAAAATCATGTTAAGCAAAAGAAGCTAGACATAAAAGAGATTATATGATTTTGTTCATATGGAGTTCTGGAAAAAGTGAAATTAATCTATGGTGGTAAAAATCAGAATAAAGATTACCTTTGAATGGTGAAGACTGACAAGAAGGAAGCATGAGGGAAGTTTTCTGTAGTTAAAAAAAAAAGATCTACATAGTGACTGGGGTGGTATTCACATGGGTATAAATATTTGTTAAAACTTATTGGACCATACATTTAAAATCTGCACATTGTGCTGTATGTCAATGATATCTCAATTTTTAGAAATAAAAAGGCTCAGGGGTGCCTGGGTGGCTCAGTTGGTTAAGCATCTGACTCTTGATTTCAACTCAGGTCATGATCTCACTGTTCATGGAATCGAGCCCTGTGTGGGGCTTGCACTGAGTGTGGAGCCTGAGATTCCCTCTCTCCCTCTCTCTCTCTGCCCTTCCTCCATTTGCTCATGCACTCACATGCTCTCTCTCTCTCAAAATAAATATACATTTTAAAAAAAACGTTTTAAAAAGGCTCAAAAGTCTTCATAAAAAATGGCAAAAAGACAGTTTTCCATCATATTGCCCTTATGTGGCTGACCGTATAAGGAGATAATTTGAGGTACACAAATATACCTTAGACAAAGATACATCTCTTTAAAGTAATGTAGAAATTTATATCATTGTATACATTTAGCTCTTAAGACTGAATTACAGGGGCGCCTGGTTGGCTCAGTCAGTTAAGCATCTGACTCTCGATTTCAGCTCAGGTCATGATCTCACTATTTGTTAGATCAAGCCCCGAGCTGGGCTCCACGCTGACACTGTGGAGCCTGCTTGGGATTTTCTCTCCTTCTCTCTCAAAATAAATGAACATTTTTAAAAAATACTGAATTACATAAAAGAGTTCCCTCAAATTTCTCTCATTCTAACATCCAAGTTAAATATTTTAAGCATATTTTAAGAGCAGAAAGTATGCTTTAGAGGATGGAAAGGCTAATTTGATATTTTTTAATGTGTGAAAAAATTTCCTGATTATAAGAGCAACATGCATTTAATATAGGAAAACTAGAAAATACAAAATAGATAAGACTACAGGGGCAGAAAACTCACATAATCCAAATCATAAGCATAAAGAAGAAAATTAAAAGTCATCTGAAAAAATATCAACTATCCAGAGATAAGCACTGTCAACATGTTGATACATATAATTTTAACCAAACTGGGATTACAGTATACATATTACTTTTTTCCCCCCACTTAAATATATGGAATAGGCATTCTCCATCTCACTGAGCATTATTCCCATTTTTTATTACTACTGAAGTTAAATATTTTCATGTGATCACTGGCCATTCTTATTTCTCTGTGAGACAACTTGGCAATTTAAAAAATATTTTTTTTCCTGATTATAGTATACTTACTGTAAAAATCTAGAAAATACAGAAGAGTATATGAATACAGGGGGAAACCCTCACACAATCCAAGTTATAAAAACAATTACTATTAATTTTTACTTTCCTTTGCATATACCTTCTTATAGAATTGATATTCTGGATAAATCTGTTTTGGAGTATATATTTTTTTCACTTAGCATCCCTAAAAACCACATAAACATTTTCCCTATGTCTTTAAAGTCTATTTTTGTTAGCTTCATTTTGTTCATAGAATTTTGTTAGCTTCATAGATGTACATAATTTAACAATTGCTCAGTGTCAGGCACTTGAACATGTTCATTTTGGTTTACTGTTTACTTACTTTATAATGTGGAGATAAATATCTCTATATAAATTAGTGTCTTAACCTATGATTATTTCTTTGAGATAGACTATTTTTAAATCCCTGGGTTAAAAAGTATGAATATTTATTTTATTTATTTTGAAAGAGAGAGTGTGTGTGTGAGCAGGAGAGAGAGGGGCAGAGAGAGAGAATCCCAAGCAGACTCTGCACTGTCAGTGCAGAGCCCAATGGGGGGCTTGAACCCATGAACCATGGGTTCATGACCTGACCAAAATCAAAAGCTGGACGCTTAACCAACTGAGCCAACCAGGCACCCCTGGAGATGGGTTTTCTATGTTGGAGGTAGGATCCGCAGGTCTTCTGGTAGACTGAACGTGCAGGACAGAGTTGTTAAGGATGACTTCCAGGTTTAGGACTTCAACAACTAAGTTCTTGAAAGTACCATTTTACCAAGATGGGGAAGACCAGAGATCAGCAAGTTGTCAAAAAATACCAAATACGAAAGCAGTGCTTTTGCTCTGGACTAATTTTTCATTTAAATTCTAGATCCTATAATATGCTGCAAACACCAAGGGCAATCACATAATTTCTCTCTCCTCTTCCCTACCAAGTAACAATCTTCCTCAGGCACAAATGGTTACGCATTTTTAATACTGTGCAATCAATGCCTCAGAAGTCATTAGACACAATTAGGCTCTCAGTGCTTTTAATGAGGTCCACCTATAAATGACAGCCAAACATCAACTCTAGAAACCTAGGTCCATTACATTCAGTAAAACTAAGGAAACAAGAATCCTAACAAAATGTACAATGTCTTGTGACTACTTTTCACATGAGAATTATTTTGATCAACTCTTGACTGGTAAAAGTAACACCCAAAATTCAGTGCACCATAAAAGAGATTTCAGAACTCTTTACATGTCCCATCTGTGTGTGTGTGTGTGTGTGTGTGTGTGTGTGTAATTTTCTAGTATCCTGGAAATGAGATCTCACCTCACCCTGCATCTGTCCAGCTGTGCTTCCCAAAGTCCATAATGGAGCTTCAGCTACCCACTAACTATGCAGTTGAAGGACTTCCTATAAAAGATTACCCACCACTAAGGGCAAGGGCAAGAACATCCCCTGGGGAGGCCACCATGAAAAATTAATATAACTTATCTATGGTCTTTGTGAATCAAACACAAACATGAGGAATTACATTCTTCAGTCTCCAAACAGACTCTGTTCAGAACATAGCTTCTCTAGGAACAGTATGTGGAAAGCCATAGAAAAAAGTCTTAGGTGGGAAAAGGGTAAGGAGAGGGGTAAAGGGGCAAACTTTACTCTTCACACTTGCATATTTTTGGCTATTAAAAGTTTGGCTATGTGCTACTCACATAATTCTTAAAAAGAAAAAAAGGGAAAGGTTATTACACAAAACCTCCACTTCCCAAATTTTTGTAGTAGAAAAGAGTTTCTCCAAAGTAATGAGAAACCTGTACTTGCTTCATGTTACAATTACTGAATAAGTAATGCTTATTACATAATTACTTAAAAAGGATTACAGTTGTTGATCAAATAAATGAATTCAAAAACTTCTATGTGGTACTTACAAGGCACCATGCCATCCTAGACTACCTCCCACTTTCAGACCACTTGCTTCCCTTGCTGACTTCCTCTGTTCCAATAGCCTCAAGTCCCACCTTACATGCCAAGAATTCTCAAAGCCAGTTTTCTCTCAACCACAGAGCTGGCTGCCTACCAGATATCTGCTCTTGGATGGCCCACTGCCTCACAAGCTCACCATGTCCCAAACCAGAATCATCATCTCCTTCAAGACCTGATCCATTTCCTTTATTTCATGTTTGATTGCAACTTTAGAGCCACTCATTCACGAACCTGAAATCTCCATGATGGTAGTGACGTTTTACCCAGTGCTATCATCCCTTCTGCCTAGAACAGTGACCGGCACACAATAGATGATAAATATTTGTTAAATGAATAAATGGTTAAAATTGTATGCTATAATATTAATTACAAACTTAGAAAACTAAAAAGATCTTGGGATGTTTCCCTACCCAATGCCAAAGTTTACTGGAAAGGTGACACAATGGAGGTCCACAGACAGAAACTAGACTGCAAAAGACAATGTACAGCTGGCCAGAATGTTACCTGGAAAAAAACAACCAGCCAACCAACCAACCTGTACTTCCAGAGAGGGCCCAAAAGTTCCCCGTAAGGTAACTACCCACTCCTATAACAGATAAGTTGCTACATTTATATTATATGCCCTTGACCCTCTAGTCTATAGTTAAACATCTCCATCACCAGAGGTGTTGGGCACAGGCTGAGGGCATTTTTGCACTGAAAGGGTGACTATCCTAAACTATCTTTAAAGCCCCTTTGAATTTTGGGACTCTATAATTTTGTTTATTTAACTATATGCACTTTGTAATTATTTAACATTAAGGTGTTAAATCGAATAGATATAAATATTTGGAAAATTTTAAGAAGAAATCAATTAGTTAGCATGTTCATTTTTTAGATATGCTAAATAATGGAACCTAACAAATGTTCTTGAATGTATAACCATTTTTGATCATCACCAGGCCACTGGTGAATAATTTAGTTTTAGTCGTGTTGTTTAATGTAACTGTGCTTCCGATTTCAAGTTCATGAGTGAGTGGCTCCCAAGTCACAGTCAAACAGAGAGGAAATAAAGGAGCTCCTTGTTTTATTTCAAATTTGAATTTAAAGGGCTGGTTATATCATTGCACTGTTACAGATCAGAGTGTCCCTCAGTACATATCATTTTATTAATGAAGTTATCTGTCTTCTTTCAGGTAATATATCAAGGATGAGATTTTGTTGTACCAATAAAAGTACTGGATATATCTACAAAACATCCAAAATTTTGCATTTTCCTTCCCGCAGTTTTGACAATGTTATTTAGTACTGTCACATTGTTGACATGATCCAGGGTACTGGTGAAAGCTTTTTGTCCCCTAAATTGCAAATGCCATAGGGCAATGACCCTGTCTTACCTGTTCACTGCTATATTTCTGGTGCCTAGTATGTCTGACAAATACTAGGTGGTCAATAAAAGTTTGCCGAATCAAATAAATAACAAAATTTCATTATGCACATATTCACCTCTATCCTAGTTGTAATTTCAGCAAAAAGGACATCTGTAGACTAACAACTAGTAATAAGAAGTCCAAATACATTTTGAGCAAAGGCAACATTTGAATAAGAGGGTTTCAAGATGACCGATTTGAAAGAAAAGTACTCATGTTTGACAAAGTTCTGCTATGGTTGTTGGAAAATTTGATAAATCTGTGGTCACAACTTTGAATGTTATTAAGCTACTAAAACTCCACAGCCTTCCTTTAAAAAAGACTGTGAAATCTAAAAAGAAGTAAAGGATAAAAACAGTTTGCTTTGTTGAATGGTTATGTACCAGGTACTGTGCTTGGCACCTTACATGCTTATTTCTTCTAATCCTCACAAATACCCTATGAAACAGATGTTTGTTTCATCTCCATGTTACTGATAAGCAATCAGACACAGAGAGGCAAAGGGACCTGCCTCAGGCTACACAGTGGCAAGGCAAGGATTTCAACCCAGAGTATTGTTCTCAACCACTTGGCTATGCTAACAGAGTCAAAGTTTCTTATCAATCAGATAAGAATCCTCTGAGTGGGATTCTCCTAATTTAACATCTAGTTACAGTACTCAACTTTCATGACATATTTGGAAGATGCTGTCTTTACTATTTAGGAGTCATAATTATCTAAACATACTAATCAACAGTGCCTAAGTGATCAACTCATTGAGACTAGCAATACTTGGGTTTTTGGTTTGTTTTGACAGAGCCAGACTCAAACTGTGTTTCATATACAGTATTTGGAATGAAAACTTAATTACATTTGCCTAGTTAAATTGTGGACATACCATAAAAGCTTCAATTATGCACCAGCATAGGTTCAGAATATTTAGTAAAGAACAAATTGGAGATTAACATTAAATTCACCCAGAAAAATCCACTGCTTAGTGCTGGAAATGTTGTGCTTCTTGATCTGGTGCTGGTTATACAGATCCATTCAGCTTGTGAAAAGTCACGAGCCTCTACACTTATGCTCATTTCCCCCTATGTATATTACTTCAACAAAAAGGTGGCAAAAAATATTCATCTGTTAGGTTACAAACTGAAATATCACAGATGAGATGATAAGATATCTGAAATTTGGTTTAAAAGACTAGAAGATGGGGGAGGGAGGTGGGCAGAAGACCATGTGTGGTGGTAGGAAGGATAAAGAAAAATAGAAAATAAATGAAACTAGATCATAAAGATGTCGATATTGTCAAGATTATGTGATGGGTTCATGGAGGTTTATTAATACATTTTTGAAAATTATTATAATGAAGAAAATTGTTAAAGGGAAGGCATGATTATTACTGCAACTGTGCTTGCACGTGAGCAGCTGAAAGAACAACGAAAGAT
This sequence comes from Panthera leo, assembly GCF_018350215.1. Classification (NCBI taxonomy): domain Eukaryota; kingdom Metazoa; phylum Chordata; class Mammalia; order Carnivora; family Felidae; genus Panthera; species Panthera leo. Next base: position 18,871,797 of record NC_056681.1, on the reverse strand, counting down.
CTAGTCGACCATGGAAAACCATCATCATGGAAAGGGAGGAAATTAATGCATAAACTACAAGAGCAACATGTCAACCTGTCCCTCAGATGCTCAAATGATGAATTTGGGGCTCACGGGCTTTGAGAGTGCAGGGGGAGGGGTTTTTTTGATATTCAGTGGGGAGAATACTTTCCAGGGTGTGGCCACACCTACTGTATTCAAAACAAAAGGAAAAGATGGTCTACAGGTCTACACAAGCAAAATTTAAGGGACTGTATAACTCTGTGAATGTGTGTGCACACACGCAGGTTGTGATAATTCCAACAATCAAGCTATAAATTGCCATGACTAGGGCACTGGGTGGAATGCACTTTGAAAGTGACTCTGATATCCTCTCCCCTCAAGAACACTACATCCGAAAGGCCTGCTCATAAAAAGAGAACACTAGTCAATTTCTAAGCACAACCTTTGAGCTCAGAAGGTGCTTAACCTACAGAATGATTCAAAGCAAAACTTCTCTTTTAAGACCTTTAGCAGAATACTTGTTCTATTAATCCTACAGCTTTGAGGAAATAAGAGCCTATCTCACCAAGAGATAGGGAATCCCTAATACAGAGACAACAGTCTACTAAGCAGATCACATTGAGCTCTACAAAATAAGTGTAAATGCCTTTGTCGTCAAATTTTGACATAATAATCATCCTTTAAAACACCCTAAAAAAGTCCTGGACATAGTGTTATCTGCTTTGTATAAAAGCACCTGTCTCCTAAGCTAAAAGATTGAAAGCTTGCAGAAAAGGGGGATCAGATGCTCATGACCTCCCCAACCTGAGTTCTACAAAACTCACTTGCTAATCTATTACTGAAAGGCGGGCAGCTGCAGGAGTATCTTTCAGTTGAGGAATGTAATTTCAACAATGCATCCATTTTCTCCAAATTCCAACTGAGTAAAAAAAAAAAAAAAAAAAATTGGATGCTCCATAGCATTTCTTATAAAAGAATTTTATCAGTAACACTATACTTTCTAACCCATGTTTTTAAAAACTGTCTCTTTAGTTTCTCTTTGGGTAACTTTCTGGTATACAAAAGTATGCTAGATTAATAATAAAAAAATAAGTGTTCAGTATAGCTGGTCACATTATCAAACGTCCACATAACGAGAAACCTGAAAAGATACTAAATATGTTTGATAACAGCTTGCCGGGCTGGGAAAAAGGGTCCAATTAAATATGCATGGAGAGATACACAATCATTTGGAAGATGGTAGAAATAGCACCACTCTTGTTTTCCTCATTTACTTAGTGTGGAAGGAGATGAACCTCTGGGAATGGGGTCAAGCACCTCACTGGGGGCTCTGACGGGTACGGCTATCCAGACACCAAAGGATTTGTTTTCATGAACAACTCTAAAAACTGTGCCTCCCTACTCAAGCATGACTGGATAGACCCACAACATCAGCATCACCTTGGAACTGATTAGAAAACTGGAATCTCACATTGCACACAGACCTACTGAACCAGAATCTTCATTTTAACCAAATTCCCAGATAATCTGTAGGCACACCACAGTTTGAAAAACATGGGATTAGGGGATTACTGTCAATTTGAAGGGAGGCTTCCACAGAGCTTTTTGTGGGCCACCCTTGTTCCTCATTTTTACTGAGGACTCACATGAGGATATTGAAGAGCCCTCATCAAATCCCAAGTGACACTAATCTAGAAGAAAACACTCAACAGTACAAGCACCTCTTAGAAGAAACCAGGCTTAACAGCAGATCACATGAAAAGATATAAGCAACTAGGGATTTGCTAAGGAAGGGGGAAAGTAATGCCCACTTGAATGTATGACTGCAAATCAGACCACTTATGGAGAATTGGGTGCCAATCTGGCCACATATTATAACAGAATGACTGACGGCCAACGGCAGCCACAGACAATGGTGAGAAACTGATTAAGAGGGAGAAGGCTCTGGAAATTCTTTCATGAGGAACAGCTGGACTGGAGGATATTAAACCTGAAGATGAGGTGACTAAGTTGGGACATCATGGTTGTATTCATATATTTGAAAGACTGTCTCAAGATAATTTCATTCTACAAATGTGTTTTTGAGCACCTCCTAAGTGCCAGGAGCTGTGCCAAGAGCTAAGGACGCAGAAAGCAAAAACCAGAACAGATCTCTGATTTTCTCAAGTTTCCTGACCAGAGGAATAAACATGACTGTTGCTCCAGAAAGCAGAATTACGGTCCATGGAAGGCGAGTGGAAGGACAACGGCACCATACAAAGAAGCCCTTCTGGCCAGAGCCCCAGGTTAAAAAGGAGTGGACACACAGAAGTGGCCAGGCTCCCCAGGGCTGAACAGAATGGGTTAGGAAGGGGATGATCACCTTCCAGGGAAGAGCCCAGGGGACTGCCGGGCCAATGCTAATATTTCAGGGATGCAGGATAACTTGGACCAATACTATTAATCAAATACAAGATTTGTTCCAAATTATACTGCATTCAATTTAGCCAAAAACAAATTATTTTTAAAGCTTAATCACAACTTAGAGTTTCAGTTAAACTTTGTATGTAAATGTCAATGTCTAATTTCTCTTTTAGTAATAATTTTTAAAACTAGGATTCAACAACATTGATGGCAGCACTATCAATAATAGCCAAAGTATGGAAAGAGCCCAAATCTCCATTGACAGATGAATGGATAAAGAAGATATGGTATACATATAAAGTGGAGTATTACTCGGCAATCAAAAAGAACGAAATCTTGCCACTTGCAACTACGTGGCTGGAACTAGAGGGTATTATGCTAAGCGAAATTAGTCAGAGAAAGACAAATATCATAGGACTTCATTCATATGAGGACTTTAAGACACAGAACAGATAAACACAAGGGAAGGGAAGCAAAAATAATATAAAAACGGTAGGGGGACAAAATATAAGAGACTCTTAAATATGGAGAACAAACAGAGGGTTACTCGAGGGGTTGTGGGAGGGTAGATGGGCTAAACGGGTAAGGGGCATTAAGGAACCTATTCCTGAAATCACTGTTGCACTATATGCTAACTAACTTGGATATAAATTAAAAAAATAAAATAAAATAAAAAAACTAGGATTTAATAAAAATCCACATTAACATTTTAAGTGACAACCCTGCTTAATGACTCACTTTAATTGTTATCTTGCTTCTCTCAATAACCCCTAAAACTACCATATTTATGTTCTTTGATATACCTTCAGGTTGCTCATCTCACTTCTAAGAAATTATCCTAAAAAAATAACAATTCCTTTCCCTCTGCCAGAAAGAACAAACGAGGGAAGGATGGGCAACTAGTGTACAAAGACTCAAATAAATAATTTGAGTTTATAAAGAAAAATAATAAATAAACCACTTCAATGTCCAACAAAACTGCCAATCTGTTTCATGACATGAAGCAAGGTAAATAAGTAATAATATTCAACAAGTAGGAGAATGCTTAAGGTAAAGTGATAAATTATTAATTATGAAGGTTAGATAGCAACATGGAAACACATTCATAAAGACAAGAACACAATATAAACTGGTACATTTCCAGCTATATAAAATTCATGCATGCATGCAACCAAAAGTAGGAAAAAAAACTTTAAAAGTTTACTTTCTAGGGTGTTAGGATTCTTTTTTATTTAAAATTTCTACTTCACTGTTGACTATTCAAAAAATACTTTCACAATGAATGCATGAGGAGCTAAAATAATTTTAACTCATAAGTGTAATAATTTGTACATTAGCAAGAAATAAAATAACAAAGGTGACACACAGTTTGTGTTGAATTGGTTCTTTGTCTTTTATAAAGCTATTTAAGTTCATAAACAAAGTAAAAGATAATGAGATTCATGTTATGAAAAGTGCTTAACATTTGTGAAAAGTAAAAAGGACTTTGTACAGCAGCCGCCCGTGAACTTTGGGTAAAAGCAAAACTAAATTTCTGGATTCTATTTTGCTTTTCACCTTATTTGATCTCACTTAACATCATCCATGCCAAGTTGGGTTTTTTTCCTCCTCTTTCCCCGTCTCTTCAAGTTCACAGATGTGAAGGAAAAAAAAATATACAGCCCTTCTTTTACAGTCCTTCCCTGTTCTCCCAGCAATGCCATCAACTGTGGATTTCTGTGACTGCAGACAAAATCAGATGTGAGGGATATCTGGCTACCATCTGTCACCACAGAGATCACCAGGACTGGGCTGACTTAGGGCCAAGAGATTTGGGTTCAAATTTTCCACATATATAACAGAAATACTACTATTCACCCCAAAAGGTGATTGTACCAGGAGAAAATCCCTAGCACATGGTGATGCTCAAGAAATGCCTACCTCGTACTTTTTTCCCCACCTTCCACTATATACATATAGACTACAGACTGTCAGTCCCTAAACCCTTGGGGCCCTGTGAATTGGGGGAGACGTCCTAGGCAGACCCGTATTTAAAAAAATTTTTTTAATGTTTACTTAAGTTTGAGAGGGAGGGAGAGAGAGAGAGAGAGAGAGACAGAGAGAGAAAGACAGAGAGAGCAGGGGAGGGGCAGAGAGAGGGAGACACAGAATCCGAAGCAGGCTCCAGGTTCTGAGCTGTCAGCACAGAGCCCGATGCAAGGCTCAAACTCATGAACTGAGAGATCATGACCCAAGCCAAAGTCGGACGCTTAACCAACTAAGCCACCCAGGCACCCCAAAGCAGACCCGTATTTTAATTCCTCAGTCCAAGCATAGTTAATGAGTCCAGTTTTATCCCAAGTTAATAATGGTATCCAAGTCACCAATCTCTTGGGGGCTAGGGGAAAGAGCAGCCTCCCAAAGACCCATCCTTCCAACTGTGCCACTGTTTCAAGTGCGGAGTTGGGCAACAGGGCACAAAAACTTAATCTCCAATACCAAAAGAGCTATTTTAACCTCTGAAAGAGTGGGAAAGAATGTGGAGTAACCAACACCCACCCCCATCCTCCTGCCTTTCTCTCTCCCCCCCAACTCCCAGGAAATGAGGACACTGAGGTCCCTAGAGAGTATGTACGGCAAAGCCAGGACTGAGTACAGCTATCTGCCTGCCAGTCTAACTTTAACTACCACCGCCACCCCTCTCTCCCATTTGATCCGTGCTACAAGCTGCCCAAAGGCGAATCAAAAGTTTAGCCCAGCCCACCATGATGGCATTAGAATTTTATTGGCTTAAGATGGTCATGTGGGGTCTGGAGGGGCACCAGAGAACAACTTAAGTCTAAAGAACTCTTAGAGGTTTAGTCTCTTTTTATTGGGTCTAGAGACCTAGAAGGACCTCAGTTCTACTGTAAGTACCTACCACGTGCAGGGCACTCTTCTAGTGCCCTGGTGAGTTGCAAAGAACAATCTAATTCTTTCTTTTCAAAATTTATATATATATATATATTTTAACGTTTATTTATTTTTGAGACAGAGAGAGACAGAGCATGAACGGGGGAGGGTCAGAGAGAGAGGGAGACACAGAATCTGAAACACGCTCCACGCTCTGAGCTGTCAGCACAGAGCCTGACACAGGGCTCAAACTCACAGACCACAAGATCATGACCTGAGCCGAAGTTGCATGCTTAACCGACTGAACCACCCAGGCACCCCTCAAAATTTATATATTTTTAAAGTTTATTTATTTAGAGAGAGAGCACATACTCACATGAGCGGGGGAGGGGCAGAGAAAGGAAGAGAGGGAATCCCAAGCAGGCTCTGTGCTGGCAGCACGGAGACTGACGCGGGGCTCGAACCCACGAACTGCGAGATCATGACCTGAGCTGAAATCAAGAGTCGGATGCCTAACCGGCTGAGCCACCCAGGAACCCCTCAAAATTTACACTTTAAGAAAATCAGAGAGCTAACTACGAAACACAAGAGAAGGGCAATTGTACATAGAGCTTTACCCAGCAAAAAGGTGCTAAAGAAGCAGTATAATCGTGTATTAAGAGTTCAAGGTCTGGATCACACTGAAACGTGAAAATTGGGTAAGTCTCAACCTGTCTAAGTCTCAGTTTCTTCACCATCAAAATGAGGTCAATAACAGCATCCAGTATTAGAGGTATCTTTATTAACCAGCACTGCTGTATTAAACTAAATGATATGCATAACAGTCCTTGGCACAGCGGCCATCATGCTATGAGGGCTCAGTCAATGCTAGCTTTTATTATCAAACCCAAATGAAGTTGCTTACCTCTTCTGTGGCTAGCAATCAACCTCTATGGCCTTACTGGCATTGCACCAGCACCCCAGGACTTAAAAGCCTGTGTTTTCTTTAAGGAGAAACATATTATAATATTACCAAATATAACAAAGTACTTTACTTTTAAGACCCTGAGATAAAAGGAGTCCATTAAATAGACATTTTAGAACCTCACTCAGAGGCGGGTTTCAGCTGAGAGTAAATTTAACAAGAGATTGAGCCACCTGAAAAAGTTAACAAAACCTTGGGATGATCTATGAGAATCGCAATATGTAGAATAAGGAACATCCGAAAACACCAGCTATCCATCCTCTAGAACAAAGGGCCTGAGGGATGAAAGCGATGATAGCTGCCTTCACGTACTTGAAGGGTGGTATATGTTGTATATGGTGGGGGAAACTAAGTAAAGTAAATGGGTCAAAGGTCACAAGACAGATTACAGGTTCCTGTGAGGAAGAATGTTCTTGGGCTAACAGAGAGGTTCCCCCACATGAGAAGGGGAGTTGGTGTCTCACCAGTGGGCATACTGGAAAACCCTATGTCACTTCCTATCTGAGAGTCTGCAATCCTAATGTCTTGTTTGGACACCAGAAGTAAACGTAAGCAGAATCAATAGAGAGTGGCTCATGCGTGAGCACTGCTCACCCTAATAACAAGAAACGCCTGAGAAAGTAAGATGGGGGCTCAAAGTCAGGCCACTGTTCTATATACTCAGGCAGTCTCATTTTATTTGAGAGATGTCTATAGTTAAAACAAATAACAACCTCAGTGTTTTTTTCCTAAAAAATAATCAGCTCCACACTATACCAAAAAGGCACAAGGACAAACTGTAGCATTATTTTGAGTAATCAAACTAAGTGTTGCACTTAGTAAAAGGTATCTCTGATTTTTACTCAGTCAGGCTCAGAACACTGAACACTGAAAAAAGCAAGAAAGTTTCTAAAACTCAAGCCACTGGGAAAAAGGGATTCAATATTTTATTTTCTTTGTTCCACCTGCAAAAAAAAAAAAAAAAAAAAGGATAAAGTGGGTTTGGAACCTGGAGAAGACAGAAAGAACTCAAAAGGGTAGAAGAAGTATGGAACCACAAAAGACCCCAAATAGTCAAACAATCCTGAAAAAGAGAAACAAAACTGGAGGCATCATGATTCTGGATTTCAAGCTGTATTACAAAGCTGTAATCATCAAGACAGTATGGTACTGGCACAAAAACAGACACACAAATCAATGGAACAGAAAACCCAGAAATGGGCTCATAACTACATGGTCAACTTATCTTTGACAAAGCAGGAAAGAATATCCATTTGTTATCCAACAAATGGTGTTGGGAAAACTGGACAGCAACATGCAGAAGAATGAAACTGGACCACTTTCTTACACCATACACACAAAAATAAATTCACAATGAATGAAAGACCTAAATGTGAGACAGGAAACCATCAAAGTCCTAGAGGAGAACACAGGCAGCAACCTCTCTGACCTCAGTGGGAGCAACTTCTTACTAGACAGGTCACCAGAGGCAAGGGAAACAAAAGCAATCGTCAACTATTGGGACTTCAAGATAAAAAGCTTCTGCACAGTGAAGGAAACAATCAACAAAACTAAAAGACAGCCTACAGAATGGGAGAATATATTTGAAAATGACATATCTGATAAAAGGTTAGTATCCAAAATCTATGAAGAACTTCTCAAACTCAACACCCAAAAAACAAACAATCCAGTTACGAAATGGGCAGAAGACGTGAATAGACACTTTTCCAAAGAAGACATCCAGATGGCTGACACATGAAAAGATGCTCAACATCACTCATAATCAAGGAAATACAAGTCAAAACCACAATGGGATACCACATCACACCTGTCAGAATGGCTAAAATTAACAACACAAGAAACAACAGGTGTTCGCAAGGATGTGGAGAAAGGGGAACCGTCTTGCACTGTTGGTGGGAACACAAACTCGTGCGGGCACTCTGGAGAACAGTATGGAGGTTCCTCAAAAAACTAAAAATAGAACTACCATATGATCCAGCAATTGTACTGTTAGGTATTTACCCAAAGGACACAAAAATACAGATTTGAAGGGGTACATGCATCCCAATGTTTATAGCAGCATTATCAACAAAAGCCAAACTATGGAGAGAGCCCAAATGTCCATCAACTGATGAATGGATAAAGATGACGTGTGGTGTGTGTGTGTGTGTGTGTGTGTGTGTACATACAAAGAATATTACTTAGTCACCAAAAAGGATGAAATCTTGCCTTTTGCAACTACATGGATGGAGCTAGAATGTATTATGCTAAGTGAAGTAAGTCAATCAAAGACAAATACCATGTGATTTCACTCATGTGGAATTTAAGAAATTAAACAGATGAACATATGGGAAGTGGGGGAGGAGAGAGAGAAATAAACCACAAGAGACTCTTAATAGAGAACAAACTGAGGGTTGATGGAGGGAGGTGGGTAGGAGATGGGCTAGATGGATGATGGGCATTAAAAAGGGCACTGGTGATGAGCACTGGGTGTTGAATGTAAGTGATGAATCACTGAATTCTACTCCTGAAACCAATATTGCACTGTATGTTAACTAAAATTTAAACTTTAAAAAAAGGGGTAGAAGAAGACATTTGAAGGAGAAGAGAGCTTAGTGGCCTTGGCCACCTTGCTGAAAGTGCAGGGTTGTGACTTGCATGCCTAAGAGGATACTGTGCTGTCTCTAGTTTTTCACTCACACAGTGAGCCGGTTAGCAGGAGGCAGGGTATAAAGGCAGAAGCTGGTCTTTCATTCACCCTGTTTGCTGCCTTCAAAGGCTATCACAATTCAGTCCAGGAGAACTTCAGTGCTCATCAACACAGAGGCAACTGTAACGGCGAACCCACAACTGTGGAATCACAAAATACGAGGCACATAGAACACATTTTTGAAGTGGGAACAAGGGTGTGGAGAATGAAATTACCAGGCATGGCAGGTCTTTGGAAGCTCTTCTGAAGCCAATTCATATTCTTAAATTCTCAGATTTCTTTTCCTTTCAGAAGATGGAGACAATTACTAATTCTTTTGAGGTAATTCCTTCTGTTCACAGAAGACATTATACCAGAATCCCAGTCCTCAGACCAAGTGAGAAATGACTGCTCTACTAAAGGACATACAATCAGGTGTAGATACCTTCATTACAAAGTGTGGCTTTCACCTAAACTACAGAAAGCAATCTTTGTCCTAGATCACAGGGCCTTTCGTTGTAATCCTATCCTTCAAGCACTATTAGACTGGAGAGACAAATAAGTAAGCAGGGTGCTAAGTGCTATCATATCCACTTCATGCTCCAGGAGAAATGAAAAAGGAGAAGGGGCACCTAACCCAGCCTGAGGGGTCGGGAAGGCTTCCTGGAGGAGAGGGCGCCTGAGATGAGGCTGGAAAGGCAAGTAGACATTGGCATGATGAAAGTGGGGAGGACTCTTTTGTTCAAAGAGGCACAGAGAGAACCCAGGAGGACCAAGGCCAGAAGGCTGGGGGAATACTATCATTTCAGGGCCTGGCTGAGAAGTTGGGAGACAGCAAAGGGGCCACAGGATGAGGAACCAGAGAGACAAGGGACTAAGTGAGAACATTCCAAAGCAGGAACAGCTCACAGTGTTACTGGATGCAAATCAAGCCTTCGAGAGCTAAAGACTCAGACTTGGCTAACCACAAAGGGCTGTGCCCTTTCCCCAAGACATCTCAGGAAAGCGGCAGTGACAGAGGCCAGAGCGCAAAGGGCTGAGCTGAGGAGGTGAGGAAGTAGATACTGTGGATAAGGCTACTCACAGGAAGTTTGGCTAAGAACAGGGAGTGAGCTAACAGGAAATACAGGATCCAATTTTCTTTACCAGCCTGAACCTCTGCCTGGAGCTCCAGACCCACTTCTACTCAATTCCTCCTTTTCCCACCCCCACTGTGTCCAATATATACCATGGCCTCCCCTCCACTCATTCTCCACAACAGCCAGAGTAGTCCATTTTTTTTTTTAACGTTTTTATTTTTGAGAGAGAGAGAGAGAGAGAGAGACTGAGAGAGAGAGAGACTGAGAGAGAAAGAGACTGAGAGAGCCCGCGCACACGCATGAGCAGGGGAGGGGCAGAGAGAGGGAGACAGAGACCTGAAGCAGGATCCATGCTATGACTGCAGAGCCTGATGCAGGGCTCGAACCCATGGCCGCGAGATCATGATCTGAACCAAAACCAAGAGTCAACTGCTTAACTGACTGAGTCACCCAGGCGCCCCTCAGAGTTGTCTTTTTTAAACTATAAACTGGACCACGCTTTACCCTCCACTCAAAACGTACAATGGTTTCCCACTGTCCTTCGAATAAAATCTTAGCTCCTTGCCATGGCCTTACACCCTTGTGTGATCTGGGCCCTGCCTCCCTCTCGAGCATCTTCTCATGCACCTCCCCCTGCCGCTCACCGTGACCAACCCAGTCCCCTTTCAGTACCCAAACCCTCTAAGCACAGTTCAACCTCAGGGTCTTTGCCTCTGCCTGGAATGCTCCTGTCCTGCCTGGCCTCCTCCAACTGAAGCAGCCAAAAGGTGAGTCACTCATAAAAGGTGCAGCCACCATGGAGGTCCTCCTCTACCCTGTGCCCAGGGGTTCACCTCCAACCAACCTCAGAGCCCAGTTCTTCCAGCTCTCTGGGTGGGGTACTTCCTGGCTCCCTCTCCAGGGGCTTTGATGTCAGAAGACTCAAGTCCTAGCTCATTTCTCTGATTTGTTGTGTGGCTTTTGTCAAGGCCACACCTCATCAGTGTTCTCATCTTGGGAAAGGTAAACAGTGTCTGCCTCCCCAGCTTTTAGAAGGTGTGTAAATACCCCAGTTCTCATCCACCTCTCTCCCCTGAGCTGGAGGGCTTCTCTCCCACCACTGCAATGCTTGCCTTCACCAGGAACCAGCCCCAGGCCCCTTGGCCTTCCCGTGCCCTGTCTGCCAAGGCAGGAGTGGCCTGTCTGTCCTGTCGTAGGGATGCACAGGGCCAGCCCGATGCTTCTCAGAGCCCCTGCCACCATTCTGCGCACATGAAAACATACATGCCCCAAATTTGCCTCCCACCCAGTAAATGCCTCCCTCAGCCATCTCTCTTTTGGCCTTGGTCACCAGCTCCCATCCTAAGCCTGGTGCATAAAAGCCTCCCAGACAGTCATCCATACTTTCTCTTCCCCCACTCCGCTGGCAGGACATGGACACCCAGAGCAATCTTGGCAACAACGGTTTGAAGATGGCAGCACATCCATCTGTCTGGGCCCCTTTCACCCCCACAGGTGACTGGATTTGAAATGGGCATGAACATGTCTACTGTTTTAAGCCACTGAGATTTCGGCGGGGTTCATCTGTTACAGGAGCTAGCATGTCTCTACGTAATACAGGCTGAATTTAGACAGAGAGAAGGTGGAGAGCCCTAGTGGTAAAGAGCATTTATACAAAAGCCTGGAGCTAGGGTTACTCATGGCCTCATGACACCAGCTCCATTTATATACTACTTATCCTCTTCAAAGTACTTTAAAATATGTTTTCTCCTCTGACACAACCATCACCACCATCCTTCATTATTGTTGTTATAATTAACAGTTTACAAATGAAGAAACAGACCCAGAGAAGCTAAGCTATGTCCAAGGCCCATAGCTAGTAAATGGAGGGGCCGAGATCGGACCACAGGACTGCTGGCTCTGAGTCTGATGGCATCCTCCCTACAACGCCCAGTCTCTCCAGGCCACACTCCAGCGCTACAGCAGACACTCCTGGCTGAAGTTCAAGTCCAAGGGTGCTGGAAGGAAACAGAAAAGATAGGTGGCCTGGCAGAACTAGTTAAAGGGAGACTGTGGAAGACTGTACAAACATCAGACTGCGGAGCAAAACTTTCATTCAACAGACAATGGGGAGTGATAACCAGGCTCCACTTCAAGCCCCGCAGCAATAAGGTTATACCTTCTTCACTCCTGTCTCAGAGACCTTACTGCACCAGCTCACCCTGGCTATCAGTTGCTGCCGAAGGTCCATTTCACAAAGAAAATAGAAGCTTTGACGAGGGCAAAACGTCTAGTCTCCTCCCATCTATAACTTACCTGTATCCCCAATACCTTTTCTCTTTCCATACAAAGTGAAACAGGCATTCTGCCTCTGGCAACACCTCTGGCCATCCCTTGTGCAGGTCCTTACACCCCGGGGAGCACGTGAGCCACCCTTTGTCCTTTCTCTCCCTTGCACCTCTGCCTTCTTCCTGTCTTCTAGCTCCGTCTCTTCACTTCTGAACATGCTGCAGCCCCTCCCATCCTAAGATCATCCCTTCCCACAGCCCCTTCTTGTCCTCACACTGCATAAGTGAGCTCCTTGAGGAAACAGGAGAAGCAAACACGCATCTTCATGTCATCGCCATGGACTCTGTTCCACCCACTGTAATGCATGACGACACTGAAACAGTCACCTCGATGACACCTCCCAGGAGTTAAGTTCAATGGACATATACCAACATTTCTCTTGACCTTGAGATGCTGGACAGTGCTGCACTCCCTCCGTGAAATTCTCCCCTGCCCGGATTTCCACAACCCCACTCTCTCCTGCGCTTCCTCCTCTCTATCTACTCCTTCTTGGTTTCCTTTACCGGCTCCTCTTCCTCTGCCTCTCCCCTAAATGTTCGTGTTTCCTGGGGTTCCAAACTTCTCTATCCGCAGTCCAGACCACTTGTGTGAGTTCTCCTTGACCTGACTACATTTGCCTGCTGATATCTCCATGTGGATTACACGGACACCTCAAACTCAACATGGCTAAAAACCACACTAAGCATTTTGTTTACATTTGTTCTTACTCATTCTGCACTGAGGATGACAACATTTGTTAAGTAATGTATCAGTCTGGGTTCTCCAGAGAAACAGAACCAATAGGATATATGTAAGTACGTACACACACACACACACACACAACACACACACAGAGACAGACAGACAGACAGACATTAAGAGATTTTAAGCAACTGGCTCACACAATTGTGGCAACTGGCAAGTCTGAAATACATAGGGAAGCCCAGCAGGCTGGAAATTCAGGCAAGAATTGATGCTGTAGCCTTGGGCTCCTTCCCCACCAAACAGCCAAGAGTGTCTGGCCCTCTCCCCTTTATATCCCCAGCACCCCACACAATGCCTAACACATAGCAAAAGCTCAATAAATGTTGGTGAATGGCTAACCAAGCATAAAGTGAAAAGCTATTTAATGAGAATGAGACCAAAAGATGTGGAAGGCACTGAATTTTAATGAGAAAGAATCAGGGGCACCTGGGTGGCTCAGTTGGTTAAGCATCTGACTCTTGATTTCAGCTCAGGTCATGATCTCACAGATCGTGAGTTTGAGCTCCACGCCAAACTCTGCGTGAATGGTACTGAGCCTGCTTGGGATTCTGTCTCTCTCTCCCTCCCTCTCTCTGCCCCTGCCCCACTCTTTCTCTCTCTCAAAATAAAACAAACTTAAAAAAAAAATCCTAACGAGAAAGAATCAGGAAACCTGAACAAGGCTGTACTACAAATCAAGACACAGCCCTTCTGAGGCATTCATTTGCCAGAACTATCTGACCACTACACCTGTGGACTAATGAGAACCATCACAGATAGAAGCACATCCTTTCCAATCCTTTGTATGGTCTGAATGTCTCAATTCTGTGAAGCAGGCATGGCAAAGCAAAGGCCACATTTTATGACTACATTGAAGTTCCGAAAGACTAAGGGTCTTGTCTAGGTTACTACAGAAAATATCTACATGAAAGGTCCTTCAGGGATACGCAGGAAGACTGACCATAAAAACAAAAGAAGGTTAGAACCAAAAAGGAATCTCGCAGCTCAAAACTCCTTATCTACCTAAATCTGTAAAAAACTAAAGATACCTCCTACTTCTTACCAAGGATACCTTTTATTTTATTATAATTACTCTTCAGATAAACTTGTGTATGTCTACTCCGTAATAAAAGTATGTATTAGACTGCTACTATTATCATATACATCCATTCTTGTAGTAATAAATTTCCAGTTAGAGAGTAAATATCCAGAAGCATTGTTTGCTGAAATAATGCCAGTATGTATTAAATCTACAGCTTGCTAGGGATGACTAAGTAGCCTACATTAACCCCAGGCACCAAAAATAGCTGGTTTTCTTATTATTTAAAAGCATTAGAATTCATGAAATATTAATAGTATTTAGTCCTAGTATTATATTTGGGGATTCTCTGAAGTACATGGCATTCTCTGAACCCACACACTAGTGGAAACCCTCTGTTAGCCACTCCTATTAAACAGAGCAGGGGCTGATGACCCCCACCTGTATCTGCATATACAGTGACTTGACCTTCTCAAAGCTCTTTTCTATGTAGTGTCATGTAACTATTATGAAACTCTTATAAACCTTGTTAAAAGAGGTTTTTATTCACGTTGACACAGAGTCTGTGTTATTCTGAACACAGAGTCAAATGCCTAAGGTCATATAATTGGTAAATGGCAAAAGCAGGACTATGCACCAGGCCTTTCTGTCTCCAGGCCTATAGTTATCTACAAATCTATCACGGATAGATCCATAGATCCACCAGACTATAAGTGGCACGAGGCCAGAGAAAGACCATGTCTGACTGTTCCCCACTGGTGTCTAGCATAGCATCTGACACACCACTGATATAAAATAAGTACATTATTGGTGAGTGACTGAATTCATTTTCTTAAGAGTTGCTTCAGTCACCTGCATGGTAACATGGGATAGACAGCATTACCAAATATCTCAGCTTTTAAAATGCTATTGGCATTATCAGGAATAAACAAGGAAAATAGTATTTGTTTCAAAACCGTGTATGCTGATTCCCCAAAAAAATCAGAATTCTGAGCCAGGGCCCCATTTCAGCATAAAAGGTAGCAAATGGTATGTTTTCAACTGCCTGGAAAATTAAGTGTTGAAATGACAGGGCAAGGACAAGAGTGAAAATTCAGTCTTACATGGGAAAGGAAAAACTGGCTGCAAGGTCTCAGACCTAATAATAACCAACTGCAAGGATGACATGGTGTCCAGTTGTAGCTAACCTACCATGGCAAGAAATGGGCCTGCCAAAGGAGTGAGGACTCACCCAGAGGGACACGTGTCAGCCAAAAAGCATCCACTCTGTCAGAAATATATAGCTTTGAAGCAGGCCACGCCCAGAAATAAGGCACACACAGACCTAGAGCAGGTAGACCCATTCTGTAAAACCCTCTGTGCTTGGCCATACTAGAACAAGGGAGAAGTTTATTATGGCCCCAGCCCACAGGGCTCTCCTGCCCTCATTGCCAACAATTCCTGGAAAAGACACTCAGAAACAAGACAGTGAGTATTTAAGAGGTCCCCTAACTGGGAAGACATTTCTTTCCTACAAAGACCTCACCATCTCACTTACAGCTCCTTCTTCCCCCAATTCCTAAACCATATACCCAAACACATACCTTCCATTATCACTCTGGTTTTCTATTCACTACCATAGCACTATATTTCCAATTCTTTTAGAATTTGAGACATCTACTATGATCCCAAGATTATTTAAGGGCTCCCATAAAAGCTCTTCTCCACCACACATTCCTTAATACTTCATACTTAATTACAAAGAAAAATTATCCAAAATAATTAAGGAGTGAGGCATTCTGGATGAGTGAAAGCTAATTCATTAAGCACCAAAGTATCTCTGTAGTCTTGCTAAAATAAATGATGCCTCAGTAAACAGAATATCAAATATAACAGTTCCAAATTCTACCCAATTCAAGGTCCTGTCTGAATACAAACCCTCCGTGAAAGCACACCATCCCCTCTCGCCATGTCCGCCCACCACCAGAAATAACCTCCTTCATCCGTGAGCCTACATTTTGATTACACCTCCTTCACAGCACACAGGGTCGTCTGCTTGAGGTTAGAGATTTAAATGCACATTGTCGAACTTTTAAAAATATCTGAGAACAAAGACCTTCTTTTTTAACCCCCAAGGTGCCTAGTTCGCAGTAGGCATAGAAACACTTCACAAATTGAGTACACGTAGTGATTCAAACGTTATAAGAGCATCACAATATAGTAGAGCCTTCATTAATACAGAATACAACAGAGTTCAGGGGTTCCTGGGCCCCATAGGGCAGATAAGTGTGATAATAAAGAGCATGTTATTACTGTTAAAATACTCATGGGCCTCTGTTTAGTATTTGTTAGCTTTAGAAGATGTTTTTCTAAAAGGGAAAAATAATCTGAATTCCCATTTTTTCTCTAAACGGCATTACTTTAAAAAAAATCTTAACTTGCAAATGGAAAGTTCGGGTTGGGTTGGCATTACTAAACCTCCATCGCCACATTTTCTAGGTCTCAAGATGTGCATTCAAGTGGCTCCCTGTAGTTCACCAAGGAGATGAGGCAGTAAGTGGAAGGATGTGGTGAGTGACAGGAATATAACCAAGATGCTATGCCATGTTTGGCACCCAGTGTGGCAGTCTGAAAGCCAGGCTTCTCAGTACCAGCTGTGCTAAAAGGAAAGAAGAAATGGAACACATGATAGAGCAAATAAAGTTTTAGGCTCAAGGTCCATAGCAACCACTTCTAGCAGGGCTGACATGATTTTCCCACAGCTTTGGTGTTTGGGTAGGACAAACCGGGTTGGAAGTATAGTTGAAATATTCTGAACAAACCCAAACCTCCTTACTAGCAATAGGGGGCTCCAAATGGTCAGCCAAGAATGGCTAACTCCAGGGGCGCCTGGGTGGCGCAGTCGGTTAAGCGTCCGACTTCAGCCAGGTCACGATCTCACGGTCCGTGAGTTCGAGCCCCGCGTCAGGCTCTGGGCTGATGGCTCGGAGCCTGGAGCCTGTTTCCGATTCTGTGTCTCCCTCTCTCTCTGCCCCTCCCCCATTCATGCTCTGTCTCTCTCTGTCCCAAAAATAAATAAAAAAACGTTGAAAAAAAAAATTTAAAAAAAAAAGAATGGCTAACTCCAAATTTCCTCCCAGTAGCTATTCTTTTGCAGGATTCCTCTTCTTTTCCATGAAAAGGAACTGAATTTTCTTGGCCAAAATACAGAGAATGGGGTGGTAGAGCCGCTGCCATCATGATATTAAGCCTCTAATCATGTATAAAGCCCCTTGGGGATCATACTGCTCTTATCTTCAGCAGGTCATTGAGTAAATGTTTTAGTTCCATATCTTCAGAGATAGAAATGTATCACACAAGTTAATTTTATGGATAACTGAAGCACTAAAACATGCTAGTTTATGCTAGAAAGCTTTCTAAGTTGCATTACTTCCTTCTCGGCCTCCAGAACTAACCAAACCATAACTTGACCTATTCCTGTTGAGAACAACAATTACGATTAATGCATTCAGGGGCTACTGAGGCAAACAGAACTCTCTTCTACAATGAATGTCTTCCAAACTGCTAGACTTTGAATTATCTTATACAGTGTTTTCATCTCTGTCATCACTGGCTGTCTCTTCTTGCTGTGGTCAGTGTGTTTGCCTCTAATGGAGGGTCCCTTAATTCACTGCTTCTGCTACCAGACAGACCTGGAGAGCTAAGCTATTAAGAGTCATAGGCTAAGGCTCACTCCTACCCGCCACACCTCTTTCACACCCTGGCTGTCAGCTTCCAGACCCCATGATCTTAAACACTACAGCTACATTTCCAAAACTTGCCTAATTATAAAGAATTACCAGGTACGTGTGTGGTGGTGGGGTGGGGGCATTTTAAAATGTACATTCTCAGTCTCCTCTCCTATAAATCCTAATCCAGTTGGTCTGGAATGGGACCCTGGAATCTGTATTTTTAACACACACCCTCAGATGATTTTCATGACCAAGTTTAGAAACACAATACAACATGCCATCGATGCTGCCCACTTCAATTGGGATTCCTTCCGAAGCATACAGGATCTGGGCCAAGGCCAACTCCTTCCAGAGAGACCTTGCAACCACTAAAGCTTCCAGGTCATTGCTCTTCCACTGCCCTCAGGCAAAACCCCCTGATCTTCTGAGGTGCCTGCAGGCTGGTCATTAACACCTCTTCTCTTGCTAGTACTTCATTCACTGCAGACTTCACAGCCTTCCTTCTCTCCACCCTAATATCCTGACATCCTTGTGATTGGTTTTCTGACTACGGGAATGACCCAAACAACTCTCCAGCCTCTTGGTTAATTGACCTCCTTGACTTCATTCATCTTCACTGGGTTCACTTCAGGAGCTTGTCATGTCCAGTAATTAACTGCTCCAGCTCTGAAATCTTCCACTCACATGTCCCCTACCTAACCACGTCTTCCTACTACTCCATCACTCCAATATATGCAGTCCTTGCCTTCATCGACAACTCTGCTCCTTTTCTCCCCCTCATCCAGCCTAAAAACCCTTATCTGGCATGTTAATGACTCCCTGGACAATACCCGCAGATCCTCTGTTCCACTGTCTTCCTGCCACCAAACCTCAACCCTGGCTGAATCCAACCATACGCTCCTAAATCCAGGAAGCTGAACACGACTGATACCCCAATCCATCCATAGTCTCGTCTCCTACCTCAACAGAGTCCTGCATCCTGTCAGGAAATCATGGACGTTGTCCCAAGTTCACCCTTCCTGACCTCAATTATATGTCAAATCTCTTTGTTTTCACTCTGACCTCTTCCCACTTAGTCTTAGCAAACATCCTCACCCTCTACTTCATAAAGTTGATGGAAGTCACCAAACGAGCACTTGATCATAAGCCATCCCATCAGAAAATTCAACTATGCCGAGATATTTCATTGTGAGGGCTGCCCAGCCCACCATGCCTGTACCAGGCCTACTGTTTGCTTGGCTGTTTGATGTAAGATATTCACTACTGAAGTAAACAGTAATGGTGAGTACCTTTCTAATGAAAGAGAAAAAACTAACTAGACACTCAAAATGACCAGCCTCTCAAAAGATCTCTCCACCCTAAGAATCTTTCTTAAGATGGAGAGATTAAAAAGAAGAAAACTGTCTTACCTCAAGCATTTTACAACTTTGAATCCAAACAATGTTTCCATACATCAGCAGAATGACTATAAATCACAAGCCAAATAGTTAATTCCCTGATCATTTTTATAAGTTCAAAACCTGAGTCAATGAAACAATACTGTTAGGTATTGTCTTTCACTCGTACCCAAACTCTAATTTGTTGATGGGGCTAAAGGTCTTTTCCTGAGGTTTCTTTTCCCTCCTTATAATATTAATAGCCACAGTCATTGTTCTTGTGTACTTATGCCACTCACAATGACCCTATGAGATAGGAACTACTGTTTTTTGGGGTGCCTGGGTGGCTCAGTCAGTTGAGCATCCGACTCTCAGTTTTGGCTCAGGTCATGAACTCACGGTTTGTGAGTCAAGCACCACGTCGGGCTCTGCGCTGGCAGTGCGGAGCCTGTTTGAGATTCTCTCTCCCTCTCTCTCTGCCCCTACTATGCTTGTGCACATGTGCTCTCTCTCTCAAAATAAATAAATAAACTTGAAAAAAATTTTTGAAAAAAAGAAGGAAAGATATAAATGAGACACCTGGGATTCTGGCGAAGTACTAAGCAGGAAATGCACATATACTAAGGGGGTACAACGCAGGTATGGGGGAAGAAGCTACCGTGGAACGGGGTGACCAGGAAAGGCCCCTCTGAGGAGGAACATTTTAGCTGAGAGCAAATGTCTGAGAGGGATTTTTCCATGAGGAGAGCAGGGGGAGGGGTGCCAGGCAGAGAGAAGGGCCTGTACAGAAGAGGAGGAGAACTGGCACATTTGCGGAACTGACAGTTCCAACCTGACAGAAGAATGGATGAGCAAGGGTCAGAGGCTGGAGACAGAGACAGAGGCCGAGCACCTCTGATTAAGAAGTGTGGGTTTGGGTCTAAGTGCTGTGGGAAGCCACTGCAGTGGGGTGATGCAATCTGGATTGCTTTTTAGCAGCATCACTCTGGCTGCAATGGGTATGTGGGTTAGAAGAAGGCAAGGCTGGAAGCTGGGAGACCAGGTATAGGCTGGGACAGTCATCCAGCTGAAAGGACGGCAGCTGGATTATGAGGATGGAGAAGGGAGGATCTGAGGTATTCTGGCATCTAGGACAACAGTCTGTGCTGATGAGTTGGATGTGGGATGAGGAATCAGGAAGAATCAAAGACAACTTTCATGTGTTTGGCCTGACCAACGAGAGGACAATTAAGGACACTGCGATAGGGAAGGCAGGGGCCAGGGAAAGCTGGCAGAGAGTGAAGGCAGGAGTCAGGAATGAGGAACATAAATCTGGAAGTCTGAGAGGGAGATTATTTTGGACATATGAAGGTTGGGATTCCAGTGGGGCAGTAGCAAGTAGAGATAGCAGGAAGGTGGTGGGTAAAAATGCAAGACTAGAACCAGAGAAAGGTCCAGGAGGGAGATGTAACTGAGGAAGGCATCAGCATTTAAAGGGTATTAAAGTCCTGGGAATAGATGAGATCATTTAGGGAGAAAATATGATGACAGAAGGGAGGCAGCCAAGTGACAAAAGAGAAGAAATAATAAGAAATCAGGTTGGTAATCTAAAATGGAACATGGTCATGTAGCCCATGCAAAAACACACAGAACTCCCCCCCCCCCAACTATGTGCTCAATAAATGTCTATGGAATAAAAATAAATTCTTAAGACATTGCTTTTAGGCCTTTAAAAGAAAATTTTCATTTAGAATTTTCCCCCTAAGTTCTTGCATATTTGAGGCATAAGAAAAAAACGTTTTTGAAGGTCTCTGTTTGGATTGTGTTCAAAGGAATCCTTTTCCTTATGAGAAAAAATGATTTTTTTTCAAAAACTCATTAAAATTAAAAGTACCCTGGGGCACCTGGGTAGCTTGGTTGGTTAAGCGTCTGGCTCTCGGTCTCGGCTTGGGTCATGATCTTGAGGTTTGTTGAGTATGAGCCCCACATCGGGCTCTGCGCTGACAGTGCAGAGCCTGCTTGGGATTCTCTCTTGCCCCCTCTCTCTCTCAAAATAAATAAACTTTTAAAAAAGTACTCTAACTTGGGGCACCTGGGTGGCTCAGTCGGTCAAGCATCCGACTTTGGCCTAGGTCATGACCTTGCCGTTTCCAAGTTCATGCTCCATGTCGGGCTCTGTGCTGACAGCTCAGAGCCTGGAATCTGCCTCGGATTCTGTGTCTCCCTCTCTCTCTGCCCCTCCCCAGCTCATACTCTGTCTCTTTCTCTCAAAAAATAAATAAATATTTTTTTAAAGTACTCTAACTTGAAATCCAAACCTTTAAAAAGCTTGCACCCACATTATATTCTTTCTGTAAAAATTCTACCCCACGATACAATTTGTCCCATCCCTATAAGGAAAATGCAATTATATGTTTTACTACAGATATCAATTCATCCTGAAAGATGAAACTGGTACTTTCAAAACAGTTCAAGAGTCACACAAGAGATGTAAAATGCTCAAGAGATCAAGGATTTATTTTAAAATGTTAAAAAAAAAAATTAAGTGTACCTGTGAGGCCATCCAAAACCTGATAAGCAAGGAGCTGAAAAGGATAGAGTTGCCAGGAAAATAAGTAAATATACCAGCTACTCCTCAAATGAAAACACATTAAAGCTGTAATTATATCTCTGGGTATCTGTTGACACAAAAAACTCACTATGCTCTTGAGGCTTATACTATCACTAAGAACTACCAAATTGAAATCACAGCTGTAAACATAACAGGGATACTTTATACTTTTCAAAGATTTCCAAAGTGACACAAGGGATAATGCATAAAAAAGCCAGTAACATCTGCCAAAAATGTTTCTTCCCTCAATTGTTTAAGTTAAATCAAGACTGTAATTCTTTCTAAGATTATAAGCCTCACTTGGAAAATTCTTCTTCTCAGATATGTAAAGGAGAGGACTTATCCTGACTTCTAAGGGATTGGTCCCCCAATTCATAATAGACCTATCTAAAAACTAGGAGGCTACAGGAAGGTTACAGGAATGGATGTATAATGAACATTCATTTACTCATTCATTGAACAAATATAAAGCACCTATAATGTGTCAGGTGCTGTTCTGAGCCCTGAGGATTCATCAGTGAAAAAAATCTCACACTCTTGGGTTAATGGAGGGAAAGAGACATAAACCAACATTTTAATATGCACTTACTAAGTGGTAGTAAATGCTATGAAGAAAAGCAAGGTGGGTCAAGGAGGACAGGAAAGTGGGGTGTATTTTACACAGAGGGGTCAGGGAAAGCCTGATAAGGTTACATCTGAGCAGAGACCTGAGGCAAGAACCATGATATCCAGAGAACAGAGTTCTAGGCAGAGGGAACAGCAAATGCAAAGGCACTGAGGCTAGTATATGCTTGAAGTTTTTAAGTTGTTTGGCAAAACTGGAAGTGAAGACAGGGAGGTAGTCTACTCAGCCACAGCAAGGACTTCAGGTTTTACTTTAAGATGGAAAGTTTTTTGGCATGCTCTAAGCAGAGGCTCCAATTTACTTTTTAAAACTATCACAAAGGGAAGACAGGTTCTTACCCATACAAAAGTATTATGGGTAATGAATAGATTAAATATACCTATAGAGGAGACAATACCTCCAGCTGCAGAGTAAAGTTGCAAATCAGATTAAGCAAAGAATTATATATAATCACACCACTGAATCCCTATGTCAACCATCCTCTCATGCCTTCATGTAGGAGGCATACATACATAATCTACGTGTAAGACTGTACATAATCTGTAAGCAGGAAAAAAGCGTGAGTGTGGGGAAAGGGGCAGAAGGAGGGAGAAAGAGATTATCTCAAGCAGGCTCTGAGGAGCCCGACATGGGGCTCGATCCCACCACCCTGGGGATCATGACCCTAAGCCGAAATCAAGAGTCGGAAGCTCAACCGAGCCACCCAGGTGCCCCTACTTTTGTAATTTTTAATGTTATCTTAAAACACAGGCGCGCGCGCACGCGCGCACACACACACACACACACACACACACACACACACACACACACACACACTCCTATGGTGAGACTACCCTAGTCTCACCTACCCTGAAAGCTTACTTAAATATGGAAACAAAACAAAACATGGGGAACATTTTCTCCAAAAGTTACCCCACTCCCCGTGCAATGTTTACCTGTTGCCGAAGCACTGTGCCAATCAAACGCTGTTCAATGTATCAAGGTCACAAAACCAACTTGGTTAATATGTTTATCATTACATGTGAGCTCGGTCCTCTACAGCAACTTTGATACCATCTTTCCAAGGCAGCAAGAGAAGGGCCCTTTCATTAATTTCCTAGGAGTCTTTGATACTACTGTGCTGCTTCTGGATTTTTCCACTGTATGTCTCTTAGAAACAAATTAAGCCTGAATAAGTTGTTCCAGCTAATGAAGTGCGCTTTTGGCTCTTTCCCCGTGGTTGAGAACTATCCGGCAAAATACCAATTGTTTTAGGACGCATTTTCTCTTCGTTTTGAAATACTGCAATGCTAAGTTTACTACAAATAAAGCACATCAACATCACAACGTACAAGAGCATGTATAAATGGAAACTACTGTAATCCTTTTTAAAACTGAAGCTGTGTGGAGTCTCATGAATAATACTACGTGTTCACATGACACAGATGAAAACAGAAAGGAGTGTGCCCCCCCCTCCTCCATCTAACCTCCCCTCCCCATCACATAACAGTTTCTCACAGGGCGCGAGCCCAAGGCAATCACTGCTCAGAAATGCCAACCGCGCAACTCAAAGTGACTCAAGCTCTCAAACACTTCCCACCCAAGCTCCACATCCCACCCACTCCTCAGGCACTTCCGACAGGCTTCTCTGAATGGAAATCCCAAACTGGGATTACCAAGCCCCAAACTCCGCTCACACGCCGCTCTGGGCATCCGGGGAGCCGGGGCCCAAACGAGGGTCCCGGGGTTCAGGGCTCTACTGTACCCCAAGCGGCGGGAGTCCCGGCTCGGCTGCCTCCTTGGCGGAGCGGAGGCTCTTTACACCAGGGGCAGGGGCCGCGCGAGTCGGAGCGACCGGCTTGGGGCCGCCCGGCATCTCCGCCCCGCGCAGGTCAGGCCGCCCCCCGAGTGCCCATGCCGGCTCCCGGGCGCCCACGCGGTCCCGCACCCGCGCGCTCGGACACGCACCCTCGCCGGGACAGGCGGGCGTCTGCGGGCGCCCCCCTCCCCTCCGCACCCCCTGTTGCTCGCGTCGCGGCTGCGGCCCTCGGGGGCTACAACCGAGCCCCAGGACGCCCGGGCTGGGTGGGGGGTGCTGACAGATGGGGCGAAGGCGGGGCTTCGGGGGGAAGGGGCGGAGCCTGCGCGCATGGGGGTGCTGGCTGCTGACAGAAAGACCCGGGGCAGCGGGCGGGAGGGGCTGGCGGCCGCCGCGGGCAGGGCCGGGGGTCAGGCGTGGCGGGAGGGAGCTCGCGCAGACGCGGGGGAGCTGACAGGCAGAGAGACACACAGACACGGAGACTGACAGTCGCGGGGGCACACGGGGCCGGCGGGCCGCGGCGGGAGCTCACCTGGCAGCGGCGGCGGTGGCGGCGGCGCCCGCGGCCGGGCCGCTCTCCCCGCGCTCCGGACCTCCCTCCCGGCGGGCGGTCGGGCGGCCGGCGCAGGCCCCGCGGAGGCGGCGGCGACGCCGGAGCCTCGGACTGCTGGGCGGCGGGGACGCAGCTGCACCAACCGACTCCGGGCCGCTCGGCTCGGCTCGGCCGCGCTCGGAGGTGCTCGGCTCGGCTCGGCCCCGCTCGGCTCGGCTGGGGGCGGGGCCCGAGGCCCCCCGCCCAGGTCGCCTCTTGCGCCCGGGGGGCGGGGCTTTAGTGCGGGCGCGAGCCCCCTGACGTCGCGGGGAGCGGACCTTGCCCCGGACGCATGCGCAGGCGTCGTCCCGCTTTTCCCCGCGTGGAGACTGAAAGGGGCGGAGAAGGAGGGCACAGGGGAGCGGATGCTGCGACCCTAGAGGTTCCCGGCTTTTGTACTCTATATCCTGGTCTTTCTAGAGGACCACCTAAGGAAGGTCACACTAGGCTACCCTTTCGAAAGGATGTAGGGCAGGGATCCTGGTGTTTTCCAGCAAGCATCGCCTGGGAGTTGCTTTTTCTTTCATCCCATCAATGCTCCACTGCAATTTTTAACCTCTTCTATTTCTAAACGACAACTTCTGATGGCTTTTTAACATTAAATCTTCAGGTACTTGAGAACTTGCAAGCATCAGTCCCCTCAGGTACAATAATGTTGTCCTTTGTTTACAGCTTCTACTGTGGAACCTGTAACACCTAGGATGGGGTTGGACCCTTTTCTGATTTTTTATCACACAGCCCAGGTACCTGTTTTGTTATGGAGCCCAAGGCTGTGGCAGATATGCTCAGAAAGTGATCCCCACCTTTAGAATCTGGCAAGAGCTCTGCAGTCTGACCACACCTAGGTTGGAATCCCGGCCCTGCATTATATTGGCAGATTAATGATTGGCTGAGTGACTTTGGACATGGCATTTCATCTTTAATCCATGAAAGAGCATTGAAAATATTAGTAATTAAGCCAGTAGAAATAATGGGAAGATTTAAATGACAGCACACATGGGGCTTTCCGCACAGTGCCTGGTGTTCAATAAATAAAGCTGACTTTAACTTCAGGTTGTGTTTTAACCTTCAGATTCTGAAAAACAGCATATCTATACATAAATATTGAGCAGTATGTCAAGCTTGACGTATTCAAAGCCAGACTCTGGAACTTGCCCTTCAATTTGCTCCTTTCAGTCTCCCCCACCACAGTAAAGGTGAATTCCATCCTTCTGCTGGCTGTGGCCAAACCTTGAAGTCATCCTTGACTCCTCTTTTCCTGTCATCACATCCCACCTGTAATCCAGGAGCAAATGCCTTTGAAATACCCCTATTTGAGCCCTCCTTTTACCTAAAATATTGCAATAACCTCCTATCTGCTCTCCTCAATTCCACTCTGCTCTCAGCTTCTTCTCAAGCAGCCAGAGAGATTCTATTAAAAACTAAGTCAAAACATATTTCTCCATTTCTCTAAAGCCTCCAATGTCTTTCCATCCCACTCAGGGCAAAGATCAAAATCTTTTCACCAAGGACCTCCAAGAACCTAAGTGTGAGCCCCCCTCTGCCCCACCTAACACGCCTCCCCTTCTAACTGCATCTCCTTGCACTCTGCCCCCTCACTCCATTCCAGCCACACTCGCCTCCTTCCTGCTTCTGGAACATGAAGCCTCACTCCTACCTCAAGACCTTTGCACATAGTGTTTCTTACCTCCCAGATACCAGAAAGGCATGTACTCTTACTACAAATTTCAAAATTTTCAAAAGTCATCTCCTCAGAAAGTTATCTACACCACTCTACTAAAATATCAAGTCCCACCCCCCTCATCATTCTCTTCTCCCCTAACCCTGCTTTACTTTTCCTTATAGCCCTTATGACCTGAATATCATCTGTAATGTTCTGAGGGCAAGGACTCGTGTTGCTCATCTGCAGTATCTGGAACATGGCCTGGGATGGTTGGGTAGCCACTATATATTTCTTGAATAAGAGTAGATACGGGATATGTTGCTCTAATTTAACTTCATTTACTCAACAAACTTTTCTGAGCATCTATTCCAGTCCAGGCACTGTGGAATGTGGAGGCAAACAAGGCATTCTCCCAACCACTGAGGAACTCAGAATTTCAAATGAGACAGACGTATAAAGAAGTATTTCTGGAGGAAAATATATGTGCCACCTGCTTTGGGAAGCAGCGAGAAGGACGTAATTAATACAATATAGGAGAGTGTAGAAAGTCTCCCCACAGGAGGTGACATTGGAGCTGGGTCTAAAGACTTGATAAGGAGAGGACTCCAGGCAGAGGAAACAGCATGCACTCAATACCAGTGTTGGGAAGTGGGTCGAAAATAGTATTTACCCAAGGAGACAAGTTATTTTCCTTTAAAAAAAAAAATAACTTAAGCAGATTCCAGGTGATCCCTATAATAATGTCACCTGAACTCACTCACATTCTGATGAGCTTTCTCAAGCAGAAAAGAAACTGCCAGAAGTATAATGGATGAAGTAGAATTGCCACCTGACCTCTACTTTACTGGAATGGGCTACACCTACAACCTTTTTGTGTCGGGGTCCAGAGGCAAAGAATATGTATCAGTTAGGAGTTTGCTAGCTGCAAGTACCCGTAACCCCTCAGCCAGTTTAAAACATAAAATAAAGGGGAATTTACCTTATGGCTTTTTAGTGGTCAAAGGGATGGGTTCCTCAGGCCAACAAGAACCCAGATGGACTGCTGGATGGATTGGAAACAGAGCAGGTTTTGCCAGTAAGATTCCCCCCATACTCCCTCTCTCTCTGCCCCTCCCCCGTTCATGCTCTGTCTCTCTCTGTCCCAAAAATAAATAAAAAAAAAAAAAAACGTTGAAAAAAAAATTAAAAAAAAAAAAAAAAAAAAAAAAAAAAAAAAGATTCCCCCCACAAACTTGTTTTTCTGTGCTTCCAGGTAACACAATGGGAAATATGTCTACCAGGTACACATAGACTAGAAATTCCTAGTCATTCCAATGCCAAAATCTCAGAGAAGAGCTCTGACTCAACTTGAGTCAGGTGTCCCCCTCCCCCAGAACAATACAGGTCATGTAGTTCACCAGGAACCTGCCTCTGAATCAAGGAATGGAAAGAGGCTGTAAGTGACCCAACTTCAGTCAGGTGCCCCCATTCCCAAGGACAATTATGGCCAGTTTACAGTTCATGGAAGTTCATCAGGAATCCACCTCTGTGGATCAAGGCCATGAAAAAGGGAGTTGTTTTGAGTTGAGATATCTTAATAGAAGTGCCTCGCAGAACCATTGATTCCACTTAAAGGCAAAACACCTGGAAGATATTTGATAGTCACACAGAAAATGAGTATTGAGTTCCTGATTTCTGCAGAGTAGGGAGGCCTCTTTTTATGTAGCAATCAAAACAGGAAGTTATTCTTTTCCCAACAAAAAGTGGGCAAAAACTGGGGTGGTCTCTGTAAGCCCTCTCTTGTGGGTATTCTGATGGCCTCTTGTGGTAGTTGACATTAATGCTAGCCACTAAACATTTCTGGTTTGTTTCCCAGGCACATGATGTGGTTGTACTTCCTTACGGCTTGGAGTCAGGAGTGTCCATGCCACTTGCTTTGGTCAATAATGTGTAAGCGGATATACTCCTGGGTCCAAACTTTAAGAGCTGGTAGGCAATTTTGTATACTCTCTTTCCCTCAGAAACAACAATAGACAGTGCTTGAGATGGTGATAGCTCCATCAGTCTGGGTCCTGAAGGGAGAAAACATTAAATAATGCCCCCCAGTGCACTCACCGTGCACATGTAGTATGAGCAAGAAAGATACCTGCTGTTATAAAACGATTGGGGCTTGTTCATCACCACAGCAAAACCTAACCTTTCCTGACAGATGCACCTTCTAACATCCAGTGTATCCCACTCCCCATTGCACAACATTGAGGCTATTCGGCTGGGATAGGCCCCATTTTCCACATGTGAGTATGGACTCCGGCTGTACTAAGTCAATTGGAGTAATCCCTTCTACTTTGTATTGATTGCTTCAAGAATAGACCTATTACCCAGGACTACAACTATCAGTATCTAATATTTGCCCCTTCACAATAACTGAATAAAGTCATCATTGCTTCCCTGGATGTCAGTGAGGAACCATGTGTGGCTGGTAACTATTTTGTGACCATAAAGAGAGCCAGCCTAAAGATGAAGCCAACACATGGAACGGGGAAAAGCAGAAAGAACAAAAAAGAAACAGTTGGGAGTGCTGATCAAGGCTTGCCTGAACCAATAAAGTCATGTAAGTCAATAAATTCCCTGTATTGTTGACTGTAATTTGAGTTGGGTTTTCTATTATCTGAAACCAAAAGCATTCCAACTATGGCTATTCTACCATATCCACTGCATAGCTCTGAAGAGTAGCCAGTGCTATAGAATCTCAAGGGGCAAAATGTCTGAATTTTGAACAATCACAGGAAGAGAAGCTGAAAATTCCGTGATTTATATGCCAGCTCCTTTTCTAGAATAAGGTATCACAACACAGGCAGAGCACAGCTGAGAACCAAGGATTCGAAGAAGAACCCTACAGTATTAGGATAGTGACAGAGCCCCTAGCTTGATCAGAAGTACGTAGTTCATTTCATAGAGAAGGTTCTATCATTCTCCATGAAACTTTCTGTTGCATTTATGAAGTCTGGAGTGAAAGGATCCAGGAGGAAGTTTAATGCAGTATGGAAGTAAGATTAAATTTGAAACTCCTGGGTTTGAATCCTGTCTCCCCCACTTACTTGCTGTGTGAACTTGAGTAACTTAGCGCCCTAATGTAGTTAAGAGAATTGAATGAGATACTCCACGTGTTACTATTAACATGGTGTATGATGCATTATAAAGATTCAAAGGTTAAAAAGGATGTCCCATCCTGATCCTGATGTCCCATCAGCTTTTTTTTTTTGTTTATTTACTTTTTGAGAGAGAGAGAGAGACAGAGCTCGAGCAGGGGAGGGGCAGAGAGAGAGACACACACAGAATCTGAAGCAGACGCCAGGCTCTGAGCTGACAGCACAGAGCCTGACGTGGGGCTCAAATTCACAGACCACGAGATCATGACCTGAGCCAAAGTTGGACGCTCAACCAACTGAACCACCCAGGCTCCCCGTCCCACCAGTTTTCTTAAGAAAGGTTCTGAATCCAGTTGTGCCAACTTATTGCCTGTCAGCTCTAAAGCACACTTCTTTGCCTTGCCCCGTGATACTGAAGCTGAATTCTGTAAACATTCCCCTTTTGCCAGGCTTTGTCAGTAGAGAGGACTGGAAAAATGCAAAAAAAATGGAAGCATAAGGGGCTTCCTGATTCAGAGGCTTCCTATTTCCAGTCTGCTCTTACTGCTCCTACAGTGCATGGTTGCCAGGGGTCTATGGGAGACCCGGTGATGCTCACCCTCCAGTGAGCTTTTCTGCCACCTGGATGGCCAGCTTCTGACCTATTGCCTGTGGACTTCCAGCAAAGTTCTCCACTGTGCAATGGGCTGAATTCCTGCTCTCTCCAACAAGGCCCAAATCTCACCCTGGGGTTGGGGAAGAGGTGCTTGCAAGTTTGTTCTCTCCTTGGCCACTCTGTCTCAGCCCTAAAGATAATAGCTGCTGTCTATAGCTACTGTGCCTGTATTCTTTGGAGCTCTCTTTTGATCTTTTTAGTCACCAACAACCTTTCACTGGTTAATAATTCTTCATATTAAATGTTTCTTGTTCAAGTTACTGGTGTGGCTTCTGTCTCCTGAGTGGGCCCTATCTTATACACAGTGGCCCTGACCGCCATTAGATGAGTTTCTGGGATTAAAAAGGGACTGGTTTGTGGGGGCAGGTGAAGGGAGTACAATTGTGTGTGTAACAGTATTTATCAAGTCATGACTTCATCTTCAAGAGAACACTATAAGAAAAATACAATAGTGAGGCCTGATGTCAGAGACGGTCTTCAGCTGGCCCTTGCAACTGGGGTTTGGCTGATCCAACCCAGCTCAGGTCCTGAGCCAAACATGATGGGCGGGATCCTGAGCCCTATCACAGGGTGGAGCCTAGAGTTACATCTTGATTATGAATACACAGTTTCTGTTGGACCAGAGATGAGCTTGAATGTCCATAAAACCATCCCAGCTCAAGGCATTGTCTGTCCCCACCAACCACTCTCCTTCCCCCAAAATTAGGTATCGTGCGCCTACTGTGTACCTACTTAGGTTTTGATAATGCAGCCCCAAATAAAAGCAGAGACCTTCATGTAGCTTACAGTCTAGTAAATAAGGCGTACATTGGTCAAATAATTAAAAACATAAATCTTACAAGGTGCACGGTACCATGAGATCCACGAATAGGTGGCTTTGTCTCAAAGATGTTTGGGGAAATAGTTGCTGTGAGATCTAAAGGGAAAAATAGGGGTTAAATTAAATGTATTAGTCTGCTCAGGCTACCATAACAAAATATTATAGACCAGGTAGCTTAAATAACAGAAATTTATTTTCTCATAGTTCTTGACGTTAAAGGTCCAAGATCAAAGTCCCAGCCAATTTGGTTTTTGGTGAGAATTATCTTCCTGGCTTGGAGATGGCTGCTTTCTTGCTATGTCCTCATATGAACTTTTCTTATTATTCGTGCACAGGGAGAGAAGGGGAGTAAGCTCTCTGGTGTCTCTTCTTACAAGGACACTAATCCTACTGGATCAGGGCCCTACACTTATGACCTCATTTAACCTTAATTACTGCCTTACTCCAAATATAACCACACTGGGGAGTTAGGGCTTCAACATAAGAATTTGGGGGGGAATACATGCATTTAATCCATAATACTCGGCAAATAGCGGAAAGAAGAGTACTTCCTATAGAGGGAACAGCACATGCATAGGCCCTTTGGTGGTCAAGGATACATGGTGGTCAAGGATACAAGGATACAAGAGGAAGAAGAAAATTGTACAATGAGGCAGATAATTGGAGAAGATAAAGCTAGAGAGGTGGACAGTGGCCAGATCATGCATAGCCTTGAAAGTCATGGTAATAATTTGAGTCATATCCTAAGAGCAAGAAGGCTTTACTGAAGTGATCTGAATAGGGGCAACATGCTGGGTGGAGACTAGAAGGCAGGGTTTAGAATGGACACAGAGAGAACAATAATGAAGTTGTCCAGCGTATCGAGGCTCAGCCAAGACTATACAAGTGGTCATTGGCTAGCCTGGAGGAGACGCTGGCCAGAAAGATTGCCCAGGGCCAAGGAAGACAACCAGTTTCTAGCCCAGGTGAACTATGACTTGCAACTCCTCTGCAGTCTTGGCTTCTCTCCTGCTATATATACTCCACCTGGTAGACCCCATGCCTTATATCACCTCAGTCAGGACAGACCATCTCTCTGAATAGCTCTGTTTCCCTAGCCCAGTCTAGCCCAGCTTGCCTTCCTCCTTTTCTCATACTGGACCACAGAACGAAGATTCATCATGCCGCCCCCTGACCAAGTAGATTGACTAGCAACTGCCCATCCCTTCCCCAGACTCTTCAGTGTGACATTCAAGCTCCGAGCAAACAAAACTCTTCACACGTTAATGTAGGATCTTGAAGAGCTTTAATTTAAGAGAAGATGTGAACTGGAAGTGATCCATTCCTTGCACAGATGTATCCTGGTTTCAAGTCATCTGAGTGGACTAGATAATGTCAAGCTCAATACAGAGTGAAAGGATCCTAAACTGTTAGCACTCCTACGGGCTAGAAAAAAAAATCTCTTTGGGAGAAGTTTACATCATCCTAACCTTAAAATAGTTTCTACTAACAATTTTTTTCATGCACTACAATGCTAATGCACAAATACAGCCAGACATATAAGAAGACAAGACACCATAAGAGAAAACAAGTAAAGCAACAAAGAAACAGACTCATGATGACCCCATATACAGGAAATTGTCAGGCAGAGACTAAAAAACAGCCAAAGGCACTATATTCATGGAGATAAAAGCCAAGCTTAGACAAGGAAAAATCATGAGATATCACTTCACAACCATTAGGATGGTTATTATCCAAAAGAGAAAAGAAAAAGAAAAAACCAGATGTTGTAGTTGATGCAGAGAAATTGGAACACTTTTGTGCTATTCATGGGAACATACAAGAGTGCAGCTGCCCTGGAAAACAGTATGATGGTTCCTCAAAAAAGTTAAACATAGAATTACCATATTATCCAGAAATTCTACTTCTAGGTAACATATCAGAAAGAACTGAAGGCAGGAACTCAAACAGACATTTCTATACCCTTGTTCAGAGCAACAGCATTCACAATAGCCCAAAGGTGGAAGCAACCGAAATCTCCATCAATGAAGATGAATGGAAAAACAAAATGTGGTCTCTATACACAATAGAATATTATTCAGCCTTTAAAAAGGAGAAAATTCTGACATATGCCACAACCTAGATGAACCTTGAGGACATGATGCTGAGCAAAACAAGCCAGTCACAAAAGGACAAATACTGTATGATTCTATTTATATCAGGTGTCTATAATAGTCAAATTCATAGAGACATAAAGCAGAATGGTGATTGCCACAGATTGGGAGGAGGAAAGGATGGAAAGTTGTTGTTTAATAACATTTAAAAATGTTTCAGTGTTGCAAGGTGAAAGAATTCTGGAAATTGGTTGCACAGAAATGTGAATGTAATTAAGACTAGTAAACTGTACACTTAAAAATAGTTATCATGGTGTTATGTTGTGTTTTTTTTACCACAATGTTAAAAAATCTAACGAAGAGGGTAAAATCAGGTAATAAAAAATGCTTGGCTGAAACAAAAGAAGGAAGAAAAAGAGGAAAACGGGAACAAAAACCAGGTAGAACAAAAAGAAGACAAGATTATGGATGTAAATGGTTTGGAACCGTATCTGTAATTATGTCAAATATAAGTGGACTAAGTATTCTAACAAATAGAAAAATATTGTCAGGGCAAATTTTTAGAAATTTTTTTAATGTTTTTTTGTTTTTTTGTTTTTTTTTTCGAGAGAGAGACAGAATGCAAGTGGGTTCGGGCAGACAGAGAGGGAGGCACAGAATCTGAAGCAGGCTCCAGGTTCCGAGCTGTCAGCACAGAGCCCGACGCGGGGCTCGAACTCACGAGCTGTGAGATCATGACCTGAGCCGAAATTGGACGCTCAACAGACTGAGCCACCCAGGTGCCCCAATAGGGCAAATTTAAACAAAATATAAGATTCAACTATATGATGTTTATGACATACTTTAGTATGAGGACATATCGGTTAAAAGATAATGAAAATATTCTCACTAAAATTTTAAATAAGAATACCTATTTTAAACAAATTCCCTTAGAAAATAGAGGGAACACTTACCAACTTATTTTATAAGGTCAGCATAATCATACTACCAAAACCTGGCAAGAACATGACAAGAGAAAATATCACTATCTCTCATGACATCAATACAAAAATCCAAAACAAAATGTTAGCAAATCAAATACAGCAGCAAATTAAAAGGATAATAAGTCATAACAAAGTAGAGGTTATCTCAGGATTGCAAACTTGTTTAATATTTAAAAATCAACCAACCGGGGCGCCTGGGTGGCTCAGTCAGTTGAGCCTCCGACTTCAGCTCAGGTCACGATCTCGCGATCTCGCGGTCCGTGAGTTCGAGCCCCGCATCGGGCTCTGGGCTGATGGCTCAGAGCCTGGAGCCTGCTTCCGATTCTCTGTCTCCCTCTCTCTCTGCTCCTCCCCCGTTCATGCTCTGTCTCTCTCTCTGTCTCAAAAATAAATAAACGTTAAAAAAAAAAAAATCAACCAACCACATTAACAGAATAAAAAGGAAAAATAATTTGGCTATCTGAATAGATGCTTAAAAAAAAGCATTTGACAAATTCAACACTTATTCACAGTAAAAACTCTTAGCAACCTAAAGATGGAAGATAGTTTCCTCATTCTGATACAGGAGATACAGGGGGATCAACTAGAGCTAACACCATTCTTAATGGTAAAATAGTGAGCATTTTCCTCTCTAAGCTCAGGAACTGACAAGAATATCAGTTATCACCACTTCTAATCAACATTTTATGGGCTGTCCTAGCCAGGGCAATAAGGCAGGAAAAAGAAAAAAAAAAATCAAAAAGCTAAGAAAGAAAGAAATAAAGCTGTCTTCAAAAATGACATAATGGTAGGGGCCCCTGAGTGGCTCAGTTGGTTGAACATCTGACTTCAGCTTGGGTCATGATCTCCCCGTTCATGGGTTCGAGCCCCGTGTCCAGCTCAGCTCAACCTGGAATCTGGTTCGGATTCTGTGTCTCCCTTTCTCTCTATCCCTCCCCAGCTTGCTCTCTCTCAAAAATGAATAAACATTTAAAAAAAATTTTAATAATAAATTAAAAAATGACATGATTGTGCAGGTAGAAAATCCTAAGGAATCTCAAATAAATTATTGCCTTAGTCTGGCTGCTGTAACAAAGTATTATAAACTGGGTAGCTTATAAAAAATAGGACTTATTTCCCCTGTTTTGGAGTCTGGAAGTCTGAGGTCAGGGTGGCACCATGGTCAGGTTCATGGTCAGGTTCTGATGAAGGTCCTTCTCCAGGTGCATAATCAATATGCCAAAGTCAACTTCTGTCTTCCAGCAAATGTCAGAAAATAGTGTTAAATAGTCAAAACAGTTTTGAAATAGCAAAAAAATACCAAGTACCTACAAATGGATCTAACAAAAGACATGTACGACCTCTATGGAGGAAACCATGAACATTTTAATAGATATTAGAGAATAAATGAATAATGGAGAGAGATACCATGTTAATAGATTAGAAGGCTCAATATTGCAAAGCTGTCATTCTCTTCAATTGGTCTATAGATTCAAAGCAATCCCAGTTGATTTTCATATGGCACTTGACATGGTCATTCTAATTTATATTAACTTACATTAAACTTTATAGTTTATATGAAACTGCAGAAGGCCAACAATGGCTAAGGTACACTTGAAGAAGTACAAGGTAGAGGGGATTTAGTCTATCAGCTAACAAAACTTATCATAAAGCTCTAATAATTAAGACAGTATGGTATTATTATAAGAGTTTACAAAAACCAATGGACAGGAGACCCCCCCCCAACCATATTAATTTTAGAGATAGCATTGCAGAACAGTGTGGGGAAATGATCTTTTGAATAGTGTTAAGTCGATTGAATGTCCACATGGGAAAAATGACATTGGAACCCCATTGCACACCATCCTCAAAAGCCAATTTCTACACATTATGGACTAAAATATGAGAGGTAAGCCAGTAAAGCTTTAGAAGATAACATACAATATCTTTATGACATCAAAGGAGGAAAAGTTTTCTTAAGACAGTAAAAGCACTAACCACAAGTGAAAGACCGATAAATTGGACTTCTTTATAGTTAAGACCTTTCGTGCATCAAGAAACATCATTAGCCACAGAAGAGAAAGATTTGCAATGCACATAGGTGGCAAAGGATTTATAACCAGAATATATAAAAACTACTATAAATGATGAAAATATAGAGCAATGGAAAAATGGGGAAGAGCAGGGTCTGCACACAAAAAAATCCACATGGCCAATAAACACATGAAAGGTGCGCAGCCTCATTAGTAATCAGGGAAATGAACCAGAGAGAAGAGGTACTACAGACCCACCAGATGGCTAAAGTACAAAGTCTGATAGTACCAGTTGCTGGGAAGAACCGTTGGTAAATGTACAAGGGGAACTCTCATATATTGCT
The DNA here is from genome assembly GCF_018350215.1 of Panthera leo. Taxonomy (NCBI): domain Eukaryota; kingdom Metazoa; phylum Chordata; class Mammalia; order Carnivora; family Felidae; genus Panthera; species Panthera leo. The sequence goes on along the minus strand of NC_056681.1, from coordinate 18,835,330 downwards.
GGAGGGCGTGTACTTGTATAATCATTTTGGGAAACAGTTTGGCATTATTTTTTTAAGTTAAGCATAGGAATACCTATAACCCAGCAATTCTGCTCCAGAGTATATACCTAGGAGAAATACATGCCCAGGTGGAACAGGTGGACATGTAGAAGAATGTTCACAGCAGCATTCTTTGCAATAGCCCCAGGCTGGAAACAACCCGTATGTCAATCAGTAGAAGGGACAGATAAATTGTGGTATATTCACTTGATGGAATGCTTTATACTGCACAAAACATGAATGAACTACAGCTGCACACAGCAACATGGAACTGTTATAAAAAACGTGGAGTAAAAGAAGCCAGACATAAGAGAACAAGGACTGCTTTTGTATAAAGCCCATAACCAGACAAAACGCAACATGCCCCTGCCCCCACAATCTTCCATCCCTCCCTGTACCTACGAATACATGAAGAAGGGTAATAAAAGATGGATTTGCGGGGTGCCTGGCTGGCTCAGGAGCGTGCGACTCTTCACCTCGAGGTCATGAGTTCGAGCCCCACATTGGGTGTAGAGATTACTTAAAAAAAAAAAAAAAAGATGGATTTGCAAACAAGTTGGGGAATCACTCTTTTGTCCCAGCCACAACTGCCCCTCTGCTAGATTGTCTCCAGTCGGAAGGGATGAGAAGAGAAAATGGTCCTGGGGGTGAGCTGAAGGAAATTGTTGACACAGCTGTCTGACGTGGGGATGGAGAACAACAGTCAGGCACCCCTCATGTTGGAGTTCCTTATGACAACCTCAGTGACATTTTAATAAAGTCACTCAAAGTTAGGGGGCCATACTGACACATTGCTAGTGTGTTAACCTTCACTGGAGACCACGAGGTGGGACAAGCGGCACGGGCAGTTTCTGAAATGCAAGGTACACCAGCCAAATAAGGCCAAGGAGTTTTCACAAGATTCCCAACAGCGAACATAATTTTGTTTTGTGCATGTTCTTCCAGATGTCTTCAGGATATCTGAACATTTTTTTTTATTATTATAACTACGGGATTATATTACAGACTGTTGAACTTTTAAAAATACTTAACAACAGGTGCTAGACATCTGTCCGTTTGAATACATGTAAACCTACTTCTTACTTGGGGGTGATGGATATACCCATTATCTTGATTGTGGTGGTGGTTTCATGGGTAATGAAACATGTTGAAACTCAAATCCTTAAGTGTGTGTGACTGTACATCAGTCATACCTAAGTAAAACCGGAGAACTGTTGTGCCTTCACGCTCTTCGGCCGCTTTCCCCGCCTGACGTTGTAAGCCCCATCCATTTTGCTGTGTGTACATCTATCCCATCTCTTCGCAATGCCGTGCAGAATCTCCCGGCAGGTATCCGTGGTTTACTAGCTCCTTCCTTCGGCACTTCCCTTGCCTCCCGTTCACCTACGCCATGAACATTGCTCTTCTAAATATCCTCCTCCTTGTGTTCTCATGTATCTGAGCAAATTTTCAAAATACATTTCAAGGTGTTAAATTGCTAACCTCTGTGCCCTATGCGTACTTAATGTTACCGAGAACTATGTGCTTATTTTCCAGGAGGGCTAAGCAAGTTTCCTTTCCTGCCAGCTGGCCATGGAGAGTTCCCAGTCTTCGCTTGGGTTTCTGACTCTTCATGCTGCATGGATGTTGGTTCTTCATCCCTCCCCTCTCCCTCGTGTAGTATTGACTTCATGGTTACTGACAAATCTTTAGGCTCTTTTGGTTTATATACCACTTCAAGAGCCTCTTTTTTATTATTATTTTTGAGAGAGAGGGAGAGAGTGGGTAAGAGGGGCAGAGGGGGAGAGGGAGCAGAGGAGGGAGTGAGGGAGAAAAGAGGAGGGGGGGAGAGAGGGATAGAGGAGGGGGAGAGAGGAAGAGAGAGAGAGAGAGAGAGAGAGGGAGAGAATCTTAAGCAGGTTCTACGCAGCGCGAAGCCCCACATGGGGCTCGATCACATGACCCTGGAATCATGACCTGAGCTGAAATCAAGAGTCGGGCACTCAACTGACTGAGCCACCCAGGTGCCTTTTCATGGTTGCTGACAAGTAATTCGTCAGACCATGGCACACGGCTGTGGCCATTCCCTAATCCTTAGGAGATGGAATTTCTCTCCATCTTTACTTGGTTTATAATCATGTTTTGGGGAAGGGGTGCATGTTAGAAATGGGAGCTGTGTAGCCTGTCTTTCTGGGCATTCCCTGGCCGCCTTGAAAGGTCCCATCTACATGAAGGAACTGGGCCTTGGTGCTGGGGCCAGTGTTTTAAGCTGCAAGGAATGTGGTGACTCAGCTGGTCGCTCAGGGACACCTCTGTGAATAAGGCCGAGGGAAGGAAGTCATTACACAGGCAGCTGGGCTGTAAAAAACAAAAATACTCCACACACCAAACTCTACAAAGCAGCGTGGCTGTGTGTCCCATGACTCAACGGGACTGTTTCTGCCACGTGGCACCCAGCTCAGGATATGTGGCACACAGCCTTCACCCACTGCCGGCTGCTTCTCTGAGCTGCTTAGAAAGCTGAGTGGGTCGGGACCCTGAGAAAACCTGTGACCATCTTCTTTCTCCTCCCTCTCCACTCTGGCCATTGCTTCCCCGATCATCTCCTTCCTCCTTCCTCTCCAATCCTCTTGCTGTTACACAGAACAAAAACAGGAATTTAGTATTTCACGCCTGCTGGAGACGTGACGGGGGACACAGTGAGGTCAAAACACCCGCACCCTAGGAAGGCCCTCTGGAGTCAGGCAGATGACTGCCTGACAATTCATATCACTTAGACAGGGGCTGGAGTACCGGAGAGAGGGGCCAGAAGGAGGTGGGCCAGCAGCAGAGGATGGAGACTTTGAGTCATGGGCAAGATCATCAAAGATGTGGACGCTCACCTCTCCTGGAGACCTACTATGTGCCAGACGCCACCCTTGGGATATATCAGTGAAGACAGGTCTTGTCCTCACAGGGGCTTACATTCTCGTGGAGGGGGAGACAAATGCCAAATATTATAAATAAGCAAAACATATGGCATGTGAGAAGGTGGTTCATGTTCCTGGGAAAGATTAGAACCAGGAAAGGTTGGATGGGAGTGGTCAGGGTAGAAAGGTGACATCTGAATCTGACTAATCTTGGCGTGGGTGAGGGAGTGAGCCATGAAGGTGTCTGGGGAAATCACTGTAGGGACCTCCAGGGCAAAGGGGGAAGTGTCTCTGGTGTGCTCATGGATCGGGATCCACGAGGAGATGAATATGGCCGCTGCAGAATGGGTGAAGGGGGCAGAGTGGGACAGGAAGGAGGCAGTGGGCGGTGGGGAGGGCTCTCCAAGCAGGACAGAGTTTGGTTTTAACGGCATCCCGCAGTCAGATGGCTTTGACCTCTGGGAGTATGGCGCAAATGGAGTACAAAATGAAACTACAAATCTTGCCAGAGATGTAGAATTTATGAAGCCGATGAGAATGGTGTTGGCAAACTGTGGGAATCACACAAAGCATTAGCAGATGAGGGCCTGTTTGGGTCAGGTCAGAAAAGGACAGTGACAGGGGAGGAGTTTCCAAAGAATGATTTAAGTAAGAGGTAAGTCTTTGGGAAAACCAAAGGAGCCCCAAAGTATTTTTGGATGGTTGTACTTTTTAGAAAATACAATGCTCCACGAAGGAGGTCATACCATGCAATCTATACCCTGCTCCCAAATCATTCATTCTGTAGTCATACTAAAAATTAGGATATGGTGGCATATATAAACCAAAATGTTTACTTAGAAGATAATAAGATTTTGTTCAGTATACCTTTAAGTTTATGTTAATAACTGGTTTCTTGGGTGGCTCAGTCGGTTGAGCATTGGACTTCGGCTCAGGTCATGGTCTTGTGGTTCTTGGGTTTGAGCCCCTCACTGGGCTCTGCACTGGCAGTGTGGATCCTGCTTGGGATTCTCTCTGCCCCTACCCCACACACACGTGCTCGCTCTCTCTCTCTCTCTCTCTCTCAAAATAGTAGACTTTGAAAGAAAATACCTTGTTTCCTATTCTTCCTATGTAACAATGGTTCCCACTTAGCCACATTGTAGTCAAGATTAAAAAAGAGCACTCACTCACTAACACATGAACTAATCCTTATTGTAGGTCTTCTTCCACGTGTCAGGCACCGAGAGAGACTCTGGGGGTAAAGTGATGAGCAAATGTGTCCTCATGAAGACATAGCGTTCATCAAATGGTATATACAAAGTGTCACATAAAAGGATGAAAAAGCACTTTAAAAAGGAAAGAAAAGGCACATAATGCTATGAGAGCCTATGTAAAGGGGTTACCCTAGCCAGAAGGTGCATCAGTTAGTTACTGCTCTGTAATAAATCACTACCGACCTAGGGATTCTCAACAACAGAGATTTATTATCTCAGTTTCTGTGAGTCAGGAGTCTGGGCATGGCTTAGCTGGGTCTTCTACTCGGGGACTCCTAAGGCTGTGCTCAAGGTGATGGTGGGACTACATTCTCACTTGGGGGCTCAAGCTCCCTCAGATTGCTGGCAGGATTCATTTCCTGGTGGCTGCAGGACTGAGAACGCTGACTTCTTGCTGGCTGTCAGCAGGATGGCCTAGGGACCACCCATAGCTCCTTGCCACTCAGGCTTCCTCAACATGGCTGTTCCCTTCCTCAAGTCAGCAAGGAGAGTGTCAGAACTAGTCTGTTAGCAAGACTCTATGTTACATAATCATGGGAGTGACACCCCATCACCTTTGCCATATTCTAAAAGCAAGTCACAGGTCCTACCCCCACTCGAGGAAAGGATTACATGAAGGCATGAACACCAGGAGGTGGGGAGACAGGGGGTCACCTTAGAGTCTGTCTGCCATTGAGGGTTTCCCAGAGTAAGTGACAATGGATCTGGGATCTAAAAACTGACTTGGCATGAACTGTATAGATAGGGGGCAGGGGAAGAACAATGTGGGCAGACAGTGCAATAACATTCACAAAGGATCTAGTACAATGACCAACAATATTATCTCTCTCCTGCTCAACAACCATCCATGGCTCCTCAGTGCCCATGGTTTTGCCCAACACTGAAGGCCAGACAGGTCGTCTCCTGGGCACTTACTTTCTCTCTCCATCATCTGTGCCTTTACTCACTACTTCCACCCACTTAGACTGCCCTTGCCCTACTATATACACTCCATCTATATATAATTCAGGGCCCAGAAGAAATTGATCTTCCCTAAACAATATTTTTGAATACCTATTTAAGTGGAGGGCACCACGCAAGACCCTTCTTGAATTGCAAAGCCTAGTGAAACATGGTCCTGGATGTCAGCAGGTCGGGGCAGAAAGTATACCCAAATAAAAAGAGGAGGAACGGAAGTCCCTTGCCGAAGGTCAAGCCCATGGGGCAGCTGGTAAGCCCTGCAGAGATTTTGGACACACAGAAAGTGCCGCTTCCTACGGTGGTTAATGGTCTTCCAGTAATCCTCCCCGGGCTAGAAATCGCAAACGGATCCTAAGGTTCAGCCAAACTGACGTTTTTCCGGGAAGGACAGCTGGAATCGGGAACTGCCCAGCCTCAGCCCACACTGCCAGGCAACCTGGCCAGGCTGGGTCAGTCCTCTGCTGGCAACAGAGGCTTCGTTGGCAGAAAGAGGAGATAGCTACGGAAGTGTCCTGCGCTCCAGCCCAGGAATCCCTGACCACATCCAGGGCCTGTCCTTGAAAAGCTGAGAGAAGAGGCCCCAGTAGCCCCACGGCCGTTGCCACATCAGCAGGAAAAGGCAACATGGGAGGCAAAAGCGACTTAGGCCAGTAGCCCAGAGCCTGGCTGCCTCCAGCCGGAGGTGGAGGGCGGAGCCGGAGGCAGGGGGCGGAGCTGGAAGCAGAGGCGGGGTCGGCGGATGGGTGGGGCCGGCGGAGGGGAGCGGTGACCCGCCCTGCTTTCCCAGTCCCGCCTCTCAGTCCCGGAAGGAGCTGGTCTTAGGCTCTGCTAGTCCTGAAACTGAGCACCTGCCCGCTGCTGCCATTGGGGGTCGAGTCTCCGCAACCGCTTGGGGAGTGGCGGGGGCAGACCTAGGGGCGGAGGAAGGCCTGGAACCCCCTGCATCCCAGTCCCCACCCCCATCTTCCCTAGTGCCATCTCAACACCCATTAAAGCTTTTTCCTTTGCTCTGGGGGCAGAGGACCCTCCCCCCACCCCCCCAATCTGATACTTCCCCCGGCCCCCCGCTCTCCTCACCTTCATCTTCAAGACTGAACTACCCCCAGGTAGCTCTGCAGGGCCTTTGTACTAACTAGTCCCTACACCCAAAACATTCGCACCCTTCTTCATCTAACTAATTTCAACTTATTTTTCAAGCTTTTCAAAGCCCTCCTTGACCTGTCCCATATTGCTATGGGTTTCAGGGCTTGGTCTGCCTAAGCCTGGTCATCTTAAATCGCAACTGCCTCTGCCGGACTACCTGTCTATTCTTTCTCTTCTATTCTTTCTCTTCTATTCTTTCTCTTCTCTTCTTCTTCTCTTCTCTTCTCTTTCTCTTCTATTCTTTCTCTTCTATTCTTTCTCTTCTCTTCTTTCTCTTCTATTCTTTCTCTTCTATTCTTCTCTTCTATCCCTACTTGGGATTTCTCTCTCTCTCTCTGCCCATCCCCCGCACGTGTGCATGTGCTCTTTCTCTCTCTTTCAAAATAAATAAACATTAAAAAACAAAAAAGAATCACTGTTAGGGCATCAGTTTCTTCATCAGTAAAATAGGATAACTACTGGCCATATGCCGTATGAGGTTTTATGAGAACGAAATGAGATTATGCAGATGAAGAACTAAGCATGGGACCTGTACCCAGGAGGTAGTCACTAAGTGTTTGCAATTGCTACCGGGAGTGGGAAGGACACATGCCATCAGGGGAAACATGAGCAGAAGAGGTGGGTAAGGGTCCAAGCAGGGTAGCTGGGCTGGCAGAAGAGCAAGGCCCAGCACAGCAGCCAGGGAGTCAAGGTTGTGCTATGGAAGCAGGGAAGCAGCTGGGAACCATGCACAGTTCTGGAGCAGGGCAGTGACAGGTGGAAGCTGAATGTGGCAACATTGAGCAGGAGGGGCAGCAGCAAATTCCCTGTGCTGGCTTTTCCTTGGCTGTTTGGCCAGGCATAGAGCTGCTAGATTTAGCAAATAAAAATGAAGGCTATCCAGTTAAATTTGAAGTTCAGATAAATAATGATTTTTCTTTTTTTTTTACTATAAGTATGTCCCAAATTGCATGGGACATACTTACACTAAAAAAACTTTTGTTATTTATCTGAGCTTCAAATTTAACTGGGTGTTCTTTATTCTTATTTGCTAAATCAAATAATCCTAGCGAGACATCAACTCCCTAGCCCCCAAGCCCCAGGCCTCCATGCTGGAGGGAGCCAGCCACACGTTCCTCTGCCTCCCTCCCCATTTTCAATGAGGCCACCAGGCCACCAGGAGTGACTGAGGAGCTGTTCCAGGCTCAGTCTGGCTGCCATAACAAGTGGTCACAGCCACAGGCCTAGGTGAACAGGTCCTCCCACTTCACGCCGGGTTCACTCAGCAAAAAAGTCGTGAGGCACAGTAAATAATCATTGGGTCTATAATTTATTGAAGCACCTAAAGTTACCAAGTCCCATAAAGAGGGAGGTGCCACGTGCACTTGTGGGTTACTTAAAAGTCAAACAGTTGCCACTGGTATAGGCCTGCCTGGTGAGGGTACCCGGGGAGAGGAGAAAACAGCCCCTATCCTCAACCCCAGACATGAACAAACACAAGAGCCCAGGGTGCTTGCATGCTCAGAGCGTGCCTTGGAAATAGTTCTATAAACTGCAAGCTAGAACAGGGTGGTCCCTGCCTCATTCAGTTCCGTTGGACGTTGGGATAAGTCATATTACCAGCGGCTGCCTCTGTCTCCCCCACCCCCATAATCACCAAATCCCGATGATTCATAGTTCCGGAAACAAGCCTGTTGGAAATCCAATTACTGCAACAACCTTTATGTCAATTTATTTCTTCACTAAAGAGAAACAATGAAAACAATATGTGCTCCATTTTTTTTTTTAACGTGATACACATTTTTGAATACCTAGTGTGTGCCCTTTGTGCTAAAGCTCAGGAGTTCTCAGCCTTGGCTGCACAGTGCCATCACCTGAAGATTTCCCAGGTGATCCCAGTACCCCAGGCATCAGTATTTTACCCGGGGTATGGTGCTCTCAATGCACAGCCAAAGTTGAGAACCACTGGCTGAACTCGTCCTGCTTAATCCTCAACACAATCCTGCAAGGTAGGTTTTATCTCCATTTCGCAGATGAGGAATTGAGGCTCAAAGAGGTACAGTAACTATGGCATCAGTAGCCATCACCTTGGACCTCTCCTTTCCTCCCAGGCTCCCTTGTGGGATTCTTATGTTTCCACGGTTTCACTGTTAAATATAATAGTTATATATAATGCTTCCATAGATATGTTGGAGGCAGTGCTGCCCTCTGGCCAACTTGAGATAGCTCTGCTCCCAACAGGGCTCTTTTGAGATACAAACCAGACATGGTTTGGGTTTAGGACTGACACTAAATGGCTTTGCTATAGTGAGGACAACTGGAGACAGTCACCCCACCCAGGTCCCGTCATCTTGGGTCACAGAACAATGGCGGCCACCTCTCACTCCCCACCACCCGGGACCCTCTAAGCCTGGCTCTTTACAATGCACCCCACTCCTCCAAGCGTCTCGGTGCCCTCGCTCTTCACAGCAAACTCCCTCACCTCCTGATTCCTAGCGCATCTTTTTTGCAGGAGCCGTACATCCACACGGGTTGTCAGAAAGGCCTTTGATCGAGGACAGGCCACAGATCCGAGGGGAAAGAAAACCCGTGTCCTAGCCCGACTCCTCGCCCGTGGCTCGCGGGCCCGTCGATTCTTCAGACGTGTGCGCACCTGGGCTCACCTGTCCCGCTCCCGCCCGGCCTGCCGGCTGAGAGGAAGGGCAGCAGGGAGAAAAGGCTGGTCACCGCCTGCCCTCTGCTGGCCGATAGCAGTATTGACGCTCCACCGGTGCGTCAGATGGGTGGCATGAAGGAGAGCGGGCATCTATTGAGCTCCCGCTGTATGTCAGGCACTGAACTGGGCGCTGGGGTGTAAGGATGAACGCGACCTGCTCTCACAAAGTTCAGCTTCAAATGAGGAGACGGACAAAAATCAAACAGTCATTCAAACAAATATGAAGTTACAGCCGTGGGCTATGTGAGCTTATGATGCGAGGCTCCTGTCCAGTCTACGGGATGTGTCGGGACGGTCAGGGAAAGCTGCCCCTGAGGAGGGAACGTGTGAGGGCCAAGTGCCCCACAAAGTCGTTTCATGTAATCTCGGAAATCACACGAGGTGGCTATCCGCTTTGCCAAACAGAAAACAGGCTCAGATTGGGGAAAACTTACCCAAGGTCATACACCAAGCAAAGCCAGGAGGGCCTAAGTCCGCCGGATTCGAAAGTCCCCGCTTTTCCGCTGCTCCTGGCGGTGGGGCAGGTGGGGGCCACCGGGACTTCCCATCCAGCCGCTTTAGGGAGCGGGGCGGGGCCGGGGTGGAGCCTGCGCGGGGCGGGGCCTGAGGTCCGGCCCGCCCAGCCTCTATAGGTGAAAGGGCGCCCTTGGGCGTGGGGACTGGGCGGAGGCGGGGTCTTTTTGCGGGGTGGAGCCTGGACGGACTGGGGCCTGCAGACACTGGCCTTGGCTCGTGGAAGGGGCGGAGCCGGGATCTCACCCGGTCCTAGAGGAGACGGAAGCTCCAACTGAGTGCGGGGCCGAAGACACTTACCCTGTGCACTCGGGCAGAGACTGCGGTTCGGGGTCCCGGAGGTCCAGTGGGCAGCTCCCCAGGTAGGGCCTGACCCCGGCCTGAGAAGAAGTACCCCCCCCCACCCCTGCCCTGCCCCGCCCTTCTGTCCTGCCATCTGACCCTCGTTCCTTCCTGTCCGCGGGCCTGAGTCCATCTCCAGTCTTCAGAGGGTAGCTCAGGCGTGGAGGAGCCGCTCTCACTTCGTCTGTCTCCCTGGCCCAGCCGTTGCGGGACCCCGGACATCCAGAATGTGGGATCAGGAGATAAGATGCCAAAACCTCTCAGAGGAGGCTGGCGCAGCTCCACCCCAGCCTGACTGTGTGACCTTGGGGAGATCGCCCACCCTCTCTGGTACTGAGTGTCCCGTGCCTGCAGACTGGGCGAGTCAGCTGGCGTAGCTGTGAAGGCTGTTGGGGATCCAGGGGTGCAGCTTTCTCCCTTCTAGGACTATAGGAACACTTATCCTTCTGCTTCTTCTGGTCCTGGGTGAAGAACTGTCTCCCAACCCTTCCCAAATCTGGGAGTCTAGAAAGGCCGAGAGCTCAGCCCCAGGGCAGTTTGTTCTGGCTTCCCTGTGGTGGAGTTGTGTGCTGGCCTGGGAGGCCTGTGGGTGTTCCCAGAGTGGACTCTGAAGCTTGGGCATCCTGCGAAGACTGCCCAGAGCCCACCTGCTCACTTTGCAATTGGTGGGCCACCAACATTCAGGGCCTCGAATGCTATGCAAAGAAGTCTAACCTCTCAAGGATGGGCAGGGCAGGGCATTGGAGTCTGACCTGTAGTGTGCCCTAAGGACCAGCCTGGTGACTGGGGCTGTCATGATGCCAGAAAAGATACTACTGTTGATAGGTGACACATATGGGCATTTATTGCATGCTAGTGCTTTACCTGAATTATCTCATTAATTACTCACACATCCCTTATGCCCATTTCAGAGGCTGAAACCAAAGCTCGGAGAAGTGAAGTGATTTGCCTAAGGTCGCAGCTAGTAAATGTCAGGGAGGGAATTAGAACCCAAACAGTTTGGTACCTTACCCACAACGTCCTGTTGCCACCCAGGATCTGGGCATCTGGTAGTAAAGCCTTGACCAAGGACAGCAGGAGGAGCAGGAGATTGGGGAATAGAATTCAGAGGGCTCGGGAGGAACGGACTCGCATAAGTCCTGAGAGGAATTCAGCTGGCCTGGGTCCCTGGGGGGAAGTGAAGTGTTTGATTATAGACATACTAGTTTGGGGTGAAGGGAGGTATAAGGGAGCTGAGCAGAGCTCTTCATATGGAGAAGACCAAGGAGGCAGAGCTGGGTCCTGGGGGAACGGAGATGCCTTCAGAGATGGGTGTAGGGCTTGGCTCACAGGAGTCCCCCCAGATACTGAGCAGACAAATGCAGGGGGCATCTGTGTGTGTGTGGGGGGGGGGGTGTGGACAGTGGGAGGAATGAATTGTTGGCTGAGAAGGGTTTGAAAAATTGAGGCCTTGTTTCATAAAGGGGAAACAGGCTAGCAAGTCACTTGCGTGAGGATACCCTGTGGCAGGATCAGAGTAGGACCCAGTGCCCCTTGGGTGCCATTTCTGCTATTAAGCTCTTTCTCCTACATCAGTGTCTCTCTACCAGGGGCAATTCTGTTCCCCAGAGGACGTGTGACAATGTTTGGAGACAATTCGGTTGTCACAACTGGAGGTGGGGTGATACTAGTATCTGTGGGTAGAGACCAGGAGTGTTGCTAAACATCCTACAATCCCCCCAAAGCAAAGAATTATTCAGCCCCTAATGGCAGTCGTGCTGAAGTTGAGAAACTCTGTGATAGGTAAGCTGGACCTATCATTATTTCTCCAGCCCAGCTCCTTTGCCCCTAGCAGGACAGATAGCTCAGGCCTGAGCCTCCACCTGGGCAGACCTTTGCCCCCACTCCTAGTCTGCCCCTCCCATGCTTGCTGCCTTATTCCTGGAAACTTCTGAAGTCCTCTCTGCTTTTCTTGGGCACAGTGGCCTAGAGCCCTGCCCATCACATGTCTGTCCTTGTCTGTCTTCCTAGACCTTTTATTCACAGAATTTGATGTGGTAGGGAGGAACCAAAGTGGGAATTTTCACCTAGCACATAGTAGGTGCTTTGCAGATAAAATATTTATTAAATTTGAGTGCCGTTTTTGGGATCAAAAATCTTCATTTTGTCCCAGGTTTTCATTTTAGCAATTCTAATTGTATCTTATGTTTGTGAAGCTCTGTGTTTCTAACAAGCACCCCACCCCCCAGGTGATGGTGACGCTGTTGGGCCATGAGCCACATTTTGAGTGGCAAGGCATTGCAGGGTTGTGCAGAGGTGGGCTGGGGCGGGGCTGCACCCCCTGCAGACAGCTGTGGCTGTGGTTTGAGGACTGTGGAGTGGAAGGAACCATGGTATGGAGTCAGGAAACCAGGACACAAAGCATTACTCCCTTCCCCCCATCTATGGGCTGTTAGCTGAATAGAGTTTGGATAAGTCACTTAACTTCTTTGAGGAGTGGTCTTGCATGGCGGGTCATCCGCCAGGGGTTCTGACGCAGGGTCTGAGAGATGGGAGTGCCCTGTGGAGGTGGGATGGCCTGGATCCTGGCAGCCAGAGGGGCACTAGGCCACTGACCTGGCCAGCAGGGAAGGGGCAATGAGCTGATGCTGGCAGGGCGGGCACCATGCCAGCGTGGCAGCAGCTCTCATTATGGCCCTGGCTCTTCTCCACGGCTGCCACAGCCTTCTGCTTCTGGCTTACCCAGCTCTGCCTGGTGTGGGAAAGCTGGAGGGACCGGTCTGGCTGGGGGAAGGAGGGGCAGCTTTGATGGGTTCAGGGACGAGCCCAAGGCCTGAATGTGGGTCTCAGGGCCTGACCAGCTGAATGAGGGTCTCAGAAATGGGGGTCAGGCTTGATACCTATGGCTTAGAGACACTGGGATCAGACTGTGGACCCGTTCCAGGGAAACTGGGAAGGAGTTTGGTATTTGAGGCCATAAACCGAGAGCTTACTCTACCCCCAGCTATAGGGGATGCCCTCCTTCAAGCCTCTGACCCCAGGAATAGAGCTGGGCAGAGCCTTAGGTACCTGCTGTACCCTACCCCTGGGAGGGATACCCCTGGGAGAATCCCTGGTTCTCCACAAGTCAGCCCTGATGGCCCAGCAAGGCCTCTTCCAACTCCTAAGACCAGGAGGCAGCAAGACAGATGAACCCATTTCCCAGATGGAAGAACAAAGACTCTCTCCTCCTTACTTCCTGGGAAGATATCAGTCTTTAGGGCTGTCACCCATTACCCAGCAGGGCCCTGGGCCTGATATATCATGAGGCTGCCTCCCCCTATTCCCACAGTTGGGCCAACCCAGTGGTTCACACTGAGGGTTCTGCAGCCAAACAGGCCTGGGTTTGAGTCCTGGCTCCTCTCCTTACTAGTTGTGAGGTCCTGGGCAAATCACTCCACCTCTGAGCCTCAGGTGGCTTGTCTGTAAACAGCAGTAATGACACCCGCTTGGCCAGCCTCGCAGGTTGTTGTGAAGTTGAAATGAGCCCTACCACTGAAGACCATGGTCATTATCATTACTCATGGCATTTCGAGACGCAAGCCTCCCCAGATCGCCTTACCTGGTGCTCTCATTTGACAGATGTGGAGATTGGCACTTGGAGAAGGAAGGCAGCTGCCCAAGGGTCTCACAAGCAGGTGGTGGGCAAGCCAGGACTAGAGCCCACACTTACAGACATACCTCCCGTCCCACAACTGTTGCCCATCTGCAAAGGCACTCCGAGGGCAACGCACTGTAAGTCTGGGGACCTGGGGGGTCAGGCTGCAGAGACTCCCTGCGGAGGGAGGTGGACCTGACCTTTGCCCCAGCACCCCCTCCCTTTGCCAGCACCAGCCATGAACTACGTGGGGCAGCTGGCAGAGACGGTGTTTGGGACAGTGAAGGAGATATACCGGGGCCTGAACCCGGCCACACTGAGTGGTGGCATCGATGTGCTGGTGGTGAAGCAGGTGGACGGCTCCTTCCGATGTTCGCCCTTCCACGTGCGGTTCGGCAAGCTGGGTGTCCTGCGGTCGCGAGAGAAGGTGGTGAGTGCTGGCCGGCCAGGGGCCACTGTAGGGTGGGCTCTTAAAGCCAGGACAGCCACTGCGGCCCCAGGAGAGGACCGAGGCCTCCCTCAGGTGGGGATCTGTCCACGGGACAAGCTTCTGTTCTTTCGGATTTTCTTTGAAAGTTTTGGGTCAGTCTGGGGATTTGGGTCCAAGAGGGTTCCCGTTTTCCTGTGGAGGTAGCACACCGGGGCAGTCCCTGGTACTGGGGGCATCACACCTGGCTCTAGCTCACTGAGAACTTACGTGGGTTTTCTTGGTAAGTCTTTTCACCCGTGCAAATGAACACACTCTGCTCTACCTGGTGCTGGAGGGGTGATTTTGGAGCATGACATAGGAGCTGATGACACTGTCGAGGGTGGCACTCAAAGGTTAGCTTCTCTCTCTTAGGAAAGCTGTGCTGTCTTCTCTGGGCCCCGGCGAACGTGACAGATTTTTAGTTAGCACTGAGGTCGGGAATATGAAAAGAGGTTTGGGGGGTCCAAATCCCTTTTGCATTGGAGCCACTGGGGACTTGCCAGAATCCTAACAGAAAAGTGTAAGCTTGTAGGGGACAGTAGGTAGCGAGGTGGTTAAGAGCTTGGGTTGTGGACTCAGCCTTCCTGGCTCACATTCAGCCTCCCTCGGCCACTTCCCAGTATATTACTTAACACCCCCGAGCCTCAGTTTCCTCATCTATAATGTAGGGGTAGTGATAGGAGCTACTGCACAGGGTTGCTGGAAGGTTAAATGGGAGAGGCCCGATAAAACTCTCCATTCAGCGCTTAGAAAATGGTCATTCGGACTATGGTACGTGTATGTAGTCAGCAAGTGCTCTGGCACTATCCTGGGGGTTGGGGAAACAGCAGCAGCAGCGACAGGATGGGTCATGTCTTGTTCTAATGGGGTGTGGCAGAGAGAAGAGTTAGAAACCACGGCAGACACAAGAATACTGAGACGGTTATATGTGCAACAAAGCCCAGAGAACGGGGAAATGGTGGGGGAGGGGCATGGAAAGTTCAGCACAGCCTCTCTGAGAAGGGGAACTTGAGCAGAGACCCTCAGGGTGGAGAGCAGCCAGGGTCTGGGGTGGGGTGGGGCTGAAGTTCCAGCGAGTGCAGTGCTCCATGGAGGCAGGCAGGACAGTAGACTAGAAGGTGGGGGTAAGGGACAATGGTGGGGACTGTGTGCTATCATGCCTCGTTACAGGTAGACATTGAGATCAACGGGGAGCCCGTGGACTTGCACATGAAGCTGGGAGACAGCGGGGAGGCCTTCTTTGTTCAGGAGCTGGAGAGCGATGATGTAAGCGCCTCGTGGCACCTGCACCTTCACTAGTGCCCCCTCTGGCTGGGCCCTTGGGACCGGTCACCGACCCCACCCCTGGGAATACCCCAGCAGCAAGAGCCTGATGCAGGGGGACTGGTTAGGGCTGGCACTCGAGGCATGCTGTTGGAGCCTGGGTAGAATTGGGAGGGGGGCAGCAAGGGTTGATTTCCTTCCCGGGGAAAGTTGGGGGAGGTTTCTCAGAAGAGGACACCTGAGCTGGGCCCCTGGAGGGTGGAAAGGAGGGCTTCCCAGGGAAGCTTGGAAAGGAAGGGAGTGCTGAGGAACTGGCTGGGGGGCTGGTGAGCATGAGATGCGTGGTTCTGGATCTGGTGCTGGCTCGATGCAGTTAGAACATAGAAGTGTGTGGGTGAGAGCTGAGCAGAGGCGTGTTTGCAGAAGGGGGACAGAGCCCAACACAAGCCAGTGGAGGTGTTTAAACAGTGTGAGCTTCACAAACTTCAACTGAGCCCCTACTCTATGCCGGACACTGTGCAGTGGACTCGGATGAGGGGTGATCCCTGTCTCCAAAGAAGCTTCCCAGACTAGCCTAGGAGACAGATGTATAAACAACAGATGATGGAACTACATGGTCATTATAATGAAGGGAGTTGGAACAGGGGCTGGGGGTAGTCAGGGTAAACTTCCTGGAGGAGGTGATGCCTGGCTGAGTCTTAAAGGGAAAGCAGGTGTGGTCAGAGAATGAGTAGCCAGTGTCCAGGTTTCTAGCTGGACAGTGTGGTTCATGTAGCACCTGGCCCGCCATGAACTTCTGGGGTACATGCAGCCCCTGGGATTGGGGCTGCTCTCTGTCTCTGTCAGGGAGCTCGGATGCCAGTGGTGTTTGCAAGGCCTTGCTGCTGCTGCCTCTGGCCAGCCTCCATACCTGTTTTCCTGACCCCAAATGAGCTCACTCCAGGGCCTTGGGAGTCAGGCAGGGCTCAGAATGATTGAGTGGTGAGGGTGGCCCCCCAGGCTATAGCCCCTGGTCTGCTCCACAGGAACACGTGCCTCCCCGCCTATGCACATCACCCATCCCTTGTGGGGGCCTGTCTGGGTTCCCCTCAGACTCCCAGCTGAGCACAGACAGTGAGCCTGAAGCCATCATTGAGGGGGTGGCCTCCACGGGGCGGAAGAAGAGGCGTCGCAGGAGGAAACCCAGGCGGAAGGAGGACACGGTGGCAGCCAATTCCAGTTCTGAGGAGCTGGAGACAGGCGCTGAGAGTGAACTGTCTCTACTGGAAAAGCCAAGGCCGGAGCCCCCAGGGTGTGTGGGGACCAGGGTGGCCAAGGGTGTGGGGATACCAACCAGGGTTCAGGCACCTTTTCCTTTGCTGATGCTGTGTGACCCTGGGCAAGGGCCTTGATTTCTCTGGGCTTTACCTCCCCAAACCCCTGACACCCAGGCTCCCATGCCCTTCCGTGGGTACCCTGTCCTTGTCAGTGACCATTTATTTCCTTGTGACCCCTCAGCAGTGTCGAATCCGAAGGGGAGTCCTCACCGCAAGCCAAAGACTTCTACCCCTACTCTGATGGCGAGTGGTGCCCCCAGGCCAGGTGAGAGTCCAGGAGGCCTGCAGGCAGGGACTCAAGGCCAAGGTCTTAGAGTGGCTTTCCTTTACATTTTCCTAATGAATGATATAGAACACATTGAATGTGTTCATCAGCCATTTCTGAATCTCCTTTGTTAAGCCTTTATTCAAGTCTTTGCCCATTTTTTTTTTTTTTACTAGACTGCCTCATTATTGTTGGTTTGTAGGAGTTTTTCATATATTTGTACATTCTGGATCCAAACATAGGCATGAATACGTATCACAAATATTTTTTTTTTCCCCAGGCTGGGTGGGCAGCGGTGGGCGGTAGGCTGGCTCGAGGGTCTCTAAGTTCTTGTTTCTGGCAGCCTCTTGCCGGGTGTGCTAATGACATCCCCAAAGAGCGACTCAGAGCTGGAGCTGCGGACCCCCGAGCCCAGCCCCCTGCGAGCTGAGTCCCACATACAGTGGGCCTGGGGGAGGCTGCCCAAGGTGAGTTCCTCCGCGTCAGCCTCCCGAGCCTGCCTTTCTGCGGTCCCTGTGGGTCAGAAGTGGAGTGACTGATAGCCGGGACCCCCAAGGCCTTTTGGGGTGTGGGAGGCCGGGCCTGCACTGGTTTACACCCCCTGCCCCCGTTTGTTTGATTGAAGGTGGCCAAAGCAGAATGGCCCGAGTGCTCGAAGATCGCTGATGGTGGTGTCAGGGCAGCTCCACCTCTTCAGGGAGAGCCCGGCACCCCCTCTGCTCCTGTGGCTGGTGTGGACCCTTCGGGGCCCCTAATCCTGCAGACAGGGGCTGGTGCTGACCGTCCTCCTACTGACACGGAGCCTCCTGCTCTGGTGGGTCCCCCTCTCCCCACCCCTGAGAGAAAGAAAACCGAGACTCAGAGCCGAAGGGATCCAGGCCTCCCTCCTCCCTCGAAATCATGGAGCTGGGCCGCCCTGGAGGGCCCACTTCCCACCAGGCAGCCCGAGGGGGTCTCTAGCAGGAAAGGTGAGTAATGGCTGGACGTCTCCCAGGCTTTTCCTGGCCTCATGTTACCCACTGGCTGGACTCTGGTACTTCAAGCATGTTTTGAGCACCTACTGTGTGCCAGGCACTGTGCTTGGCACCAGCGCTCATGGGCTCACAGCCCAGCGAGGCAGATAGACAAAGCATGCGTGAACAGGAAGAGCACGTCGTGGGTGACGCAGGATAGAATCATTGGTTGGGACAGAGGCTGTTTAAATCATGTGGTTGGGGAAGGCCTCTCTGAGTGGGTGATGCGTGAGCGGAGACTCCAACAATAAAGACCCAGCCAAATAAGGATCAAGGGAAGAGAATTCTAGGCAGAGGAAAGAGCATGTGTCAAGGCCATGAAGTGGGAGGGAGGCTGTGTGGCCAGGAACGGAGGCAGCTGGTATGTCTTGAGCAAGGCGGGGGTGGGGAAGGAAGGAGCAGATGCTGGATCCTTGGCGCAGGAGCTGGGGTTTATCCTACAAGTGTGGGAAGGCACTAGGACTCACCGCCAGATCAGTAGTTGCTGGCTATCTGTGGCTCTGTAAAATTTAATTACAATTAAATCGCATTTAAAATTCCGTTTCTCCGTCACACCACATTTTCAGTGTGCTAATACAGGGATGTGGCTAGCAGTTACCGTATTGGACCCGTAGACGCGAGACATTTCTATCATCCCCAAAAGTCCTACCAGACGGCGCTGCTTCAGGGCGTTCAGAGACCAGGGGACACACATTGCTCATGCTACTAAGCACATGTCAAGTCTATAGGTGTCCCCTCTGCCCTCAGGCTCCGTGAAGAGAAGCCAGCACCTGGGCCCCAGTGACATCTATCTGGACGACTTGCCCTCTCTGGATTCTGAGAATGCAGCCCTTTACTTCCCCCAGAGGTGCCTGCGTTCTGGGTTCCAGGGTGTCTTGGGATTGGGGCCCATGAGCCCAGGGGTTGGCCAGCAAGGGCCTGGAGGGGTGGGCCCCTCCTCACAGCCTCCTTGTATTTACATCACTATTGGCTTCTTTGCCCCCAGTGACTGTGGACTGGGGCCCAGAAGGTGGAGTGAACCCAACAGCCAGAAGCCTCTGGGGGACCCCAACACTGAACAGGAGCCAGAACCCACTTTGGACATGATAGTGCTTTCCCTCTGTGGTGGACTAGCTGACAGCCGGGACATCTCCCGGGGTATGTCTGACCATGGCCTGAACCCTTCCAAGGATTGGCACTGAGCCCAGGGGACGGGGAAGGGCAGGGAGGCCCCCAGAGTAGCAGGCAGCCATGGTGTGAGGCTAGGCTGAGGCCTTGCTGTTCTCTGCCCTGTGGAGCCCCATGCGGCCAGCGAGGGCGGGGCGTTCCCAAGACCCTGTGAAGCAAACACTTAAGGCTAAGCTGTGACTTATCCTGTGAATCCAGGATGGCAAATACCTGGGGTGGGCACAGCAGATGCAAAAACCACAGGTAGGGAGAAGCCCTGCTAAGTATCCACCCAAAATGCAGGAGACCTGATGGTAGAGTGTAGATGGTAGAACGGGGCCTGATGGTCCCGTTCAAATGTGTCAGCCTCATTCCTTACTCTCTGCCTCTGTGCCCAGAGAAATTCAACCAGCACATAGTCTCCTACGAGGACCTCGTCCAAAACCCTGGCCTCCTTGAGCACCCGAACCTGGTGGTGAAAATCAATGAGAAGTGAGTACCAAGGCTGAGACCCTGGCAGCCCTGGAGCCCCCCTGCCCACCACCACCCTGTGGCTGCTGCAGCCCTGACTCCTCCTTCTGTCTCTCCAGACATTATAACTGGGCTGTAGCTGCCCCCATGATCCTCTCCCTGCAAGCCTTCCAGAAGAACTTGCCCAAGGTAATGGTTAGGGCACCAGCGGGCCTGCTGAGGGTAGAGGGTTATGGCCAAGAAGCGGACAGTGGGCAGAGATGGGTCTGGGGCTGACCGGCTACAAGACCACTCTGAGAGGGGATACCGAGTTCCCCGAAGCCTCACCCCATGACGTGTGGACAGAGCCCCACCCTTCCCTGGCTTCCTGGCATGGCTGAATCCTGGCAAGGGGACACTTTACTCCAAAGGAGCTCAGGGCAAACCAGAGGGGGATGATAACCTTCAACAGGAGGCTTTTAGATATAAGAGATGAGGCTTGGCAGACAGAGGGCCCACTCCTTACCTTGCCCTGGCAATGTCTCCAGGCTGGACTGTGGGCACTTGCTTGCTTTATTGGCATGCATTTGTTGAGCACCTACTCTGCGCGTTTTTTGAGCACGTACTGTGTGCCAGGCACAGGCCGGAGCCAGTCATGCCCTCCCAGAAAGACAGTAGTCAAAGACTCAGCCAGATGAATGTAAAATTCAACCGTGAGTATTGGGAGTGAGGCTGGGGTGCTTTGAGAGGCTAAAGTGGGAGTTTGCTGAGTGAGTGCCTCCTGGGTAGAGATCTGAAGGATGAGTAATCTGTAAGCAGACGAGGGGAGGGGAACAGCATGTGGTGATGCTCAGAGGTGGGAAGGAACCCAGTCTCTTCAGTCCCTCCCAGAACTTCCACTCTCTGACCTGCCCCTGCCTCTCCTATGCCACTGGGAGTGGTACAGGGCCCTGCCCTAATCTGGCCCATGGTTCCCAGATCAGCTAGACTTGCCCGAGAACATCACTAACCAGATGTTGACAGCAGGTGCCTCCCTTTCGTGACACTCGGCTCCACCCTTTGGCTGGCTCTGGGTCTGAGCTAGGACCAGAGCCTATGGGAAGGAGGAGGGCCACTCTCCTGCTTGGTTCTCCTCACTGTCCTCAGACAGACCCACCACCTGAGGCCTCTGGGAGACAACCCCAGTCTGTTTCCAGCTCAAGGGGGTACCCTGGCTGGCCCACCTCCAGGTCATGTCCTCCTGACTTGGGTTCACCATTCTGTTTGTAGGAAGCTGATAAGTCTCCTGGGAGGGTCTTGGCCCTGGCTCTCCTGGCCTCTCCCTGGGGCTACCTAGCACACATCTAATGAGCATCTTCCCAAGGTCATGTTCTCCCACCAGACAATCGTGGTAACACAGAGAGGGGGGCCATCCATGGGATAGAGTCACTGACCTTTGGGGTTGCCTATGTTGGTCTTGGAGGTTGAGGGGAGTACTGGCTATGGATTGTTCTTCCAGCTGTCACTTGGTGGCGTCATGCAGAGAGTACTAGATCCTGAGAAACGTCAAAGCACTGCCTTCAGCTACTCTAGTAGCAGTACTGGCCCATAGGATCTGGAGGCCAGGCCGAGCCTGGGCAAGAGCTACGGGGTCAGGGCTGGAGTAGAGTGGGGATTGGCAGGAGTGGCCCTTGGTCTCCTGTGCTCAGGTACATGAGTCACTGTTTGGAAGCCAAGGATGGAGGTGAGGATGCTTCCACAGCCTCCAGATGTTGACAGCACCTTGCTCTAGGGTCAGCCCTAGACTCTGGGTTCATGGGGGCCCCAAGGGCAATGAAAAGTAGGTTTGGTGGTGCAGGAAAAAAAAAATGCCATGGCCTTTATCTGCCCACAGAGCACTGTGGACAAACTGGAGAAGGAGAAGATGCCCCGGAAAGGTGGACGGTGGTGGTTTTCCTGGCGACGCAGGGACTTCCCGGCCGAGGAGGTGAGTGATCATGGCCAAGGGGGTGGTCGGCACAGGGTGGAGGCGGGGTTTACTCGATGTATGTTCTTCCCACAGCGCAGTGCCCAGGCGGAGAAAAGCACAGCCAGGGAGCAGCAGGGGTGAGTTGGATCTCTTAGCTGGCACTCTGCAGCTGGAGCTGAGCCTGGGGACGATCCCTGTGGGGGCAGCGGTGGCGCCAGCAGCCCTCCGCCAGTGATGGTTGTTTGTCATTACCCAGTCGCTTCTACACCCTTTCTTTTTCTTGAGAAATAGCCCCATTTCACACATGGGAAAACTGAGGCCTAGAGCTGCACCAAAAGTTCCACAGCTGGGTACCGGTGGAGCTGGAATGGGTGCCCAGACTCCTGGCCCAGACAAGGATTACCGTCTTAAGGAAGGGTGGGAGGGGTGGGGCCTTCCCCTCTTTGCCAGGGGCCGGCTGACCTTGTCTTCTTCACAAGTGACCACAACGCCTCAGCTTGGGTATGAGTGATGACCAGGGGCGGGTCTGCTGAAGCCAAAGCAGGTGGGATTGGGAATAAACTCTAAGACGCACACCTGGGTCTTTCAGGTAAACATCTCCAAGGCTAGCTTGGCCATGCACTAAGGGCCGGGAGCCCTGACCCCTTTCTGGGCATATACTGCCGACCTGCACCCTTAATTCTGCTACCCCTCTCCAAATGGGTGGCACCTAGAAGGAGAGGTTTCTGATCCCCTGAGTGGTCTCTGGAGGGGCAGCGACAAGCCCCAGGTTCCTTGTGGCCTGGGCCAAGGGGTAAGCATCTGCTGGGAGTGCAGGGCCTTGGCGGAGGACAGAGGCCTGAGAGCCGGGCTGCCTGCAGGGCGAAGACTGATGTGCCGAGTAGTGAGGATGATGCCCCAGAGAGCCCTGTGATCCTCGAGGTCCCTTCCCTGCCACCCTCGCCTCCAGCCTACCCTCCTACCTACAGGAAGTCCCTCCGCCTCTCCTCCAGCCAGATCGTGAGTGGGCGCGCGTTGGTGTGTCCAGGTGGGGGTGGGTGGGGCTGAGATAATTAGGCTCCAAGGAATTTAAAAGCCCAGAATCCATCCTCTTGGCAGCCTCCCTAAGAGCCTCTGCTTGAATACCTTCAGGGTCAGGGGGCTCACTTCTTCATGTGCCAACCCATGTCTTTGCTGGATGCCCTCATTGGAAAAGTGTTCTCTATGTCATCTTAAAATATCTACCTGCGGTGGGTTGTGGGTCTCTCTTAGAGGCCACTCTGAAGGAATCGAAGGCTGATGACAGCCCCTCAGATTTTGGCAGTCCCTGCCCCTGAGTCCTGCCTCTGAGCTCAGTAACTGGCCCCTGAGTGTGGCTCTGTCAGGGAGGGGCCCAGGAGGGCCAACCTGGTACAGAGCAGCTACCATCTGTGTGGTACCCCTGTGTGACACCCACCTTGGGGTCAGCCAGGGCCCAATAGCCTTGGTCACCGGCTATGGCTGAGAGCTGCCCTAGGGACCAAGCACAGGCTAGATCTCTCTTTGGGGGGATGTCACAAGTACCTGTGAGGATCCCCAGGAGGTCCCTTCTATGGAGTGGGGTATCTCCCCACCAGGAGCAATGCCAGCCTTAGGGCCGACCTGAGAAACCTGGGTGGGAGCCACGGGCCAGGCTTTATCTGTGAGCTTCATCCCAAAGGGGCAGGAAGGGAGGTTAGGGCTCCTGTGCCTGCCGGTGCAGACCCCAACCAGCACCCTCGTACCGCCTAACTGCCCAAGGTTACCCTCTGCCCGTGTGCACGTGTGTGCGTGTGGCTGTGTCTGATGAATTCAGGCAGGTTCTCTGAGCTGGGAGGAAGAGGAGCATGAGAGGCCTGTGGGGTTCACAGGGCACGGTTTGGGGTGGGGAAAGGGGACACACCAGGCTGGGGCACATCACAGCTTCCTCCCTTTGCCCGGCCCCAGCGGCGCCTGAACCTGCAAGAAGGTGCCAATGATGTGGTCTTCAGTGTGACCACCCAGTACCAGGGCACCTGCCGCTGCAGGGCCACCATCTACCTGTGGAAATGGGACGACAAGGTGGTCATCTCGGACATCGATGGGACCATTACCAAGTGAGGCCTGGTTGGCCAGGGGAGAGAGGGAGGGCCTGGGACTGGCCTCCTCTGTGCCGGGGGAAGGGGGACATCAAGAAAGGCCCTCTACCTGCAGTGCACCATCCTGGGCACTGGGGGCTGTGGCACACGAGGGCTACATGGGGCTGCCTTGGAGTGACCCTTCTTCTGTGGCTCTAGGTCGGACGCTCTGGGTCACATTCTGCCCCAGCTAGGGAAAGACTGGACACACCAGGGCATCACCAGTCTCTACCACAAAATCCACCTGTGAGTGCCTGGGCTGGGGAAGGGCCCTAGGGAGGGAATGACAGGATGTCTTAGGCCACTATGGCCTTTGCCCCAGGAAGCCAGGCTTGGGGACCAGGAGGGCCCATGAGGGAATAAGCCCCAGGCATGTCCCTGGAGCACAGCAACCTACTGGCTGGCCTCCCATTCTCCTGTGAAAGACCGGTCTCCTGGCGTCTGAGTCTAACTGCTGGTCTTTGTGCTGTAGAGAAGCCTACAGACTTGCTCAAACCTTTGTTCATCCCACTCCACCTGGGCCTCAGGATGCTGTCCGTGCCCCTCCTATGTGGGACAGCAGCTGAGGCCACCTCTGTCAGCCGTTCTTCCTAAGTCCCCTCCCTACAAAGGCCTTTGGGTCTGAAGGCCAGAGCCCCAGGGTTGAGCTGAGGTGGCCAAAGCCAAGAGGGTGGGGCAGGGAATGGCTGGTCTCTGACGACTCTGTGCCTCTCCTGTCCCCCACCCCAGAAATGGGTACAAGTTCCTGTACTGCTCGGCACGGGCTATCGGCATGGCGGGCCTCACCAAGGGCTACCTGCAGTGGGTGAGCGAGCGGGGCTGCGGCCTCCCTGAGGGCCCCCTTCTGCTGTCTCCC
The DNA here is from genome assembly GCF_018350215.1 of Panthera leo. Taxonomy (NCBI): domain Eukaryota; kingdom Metazoa; phylum Chordata; class Mammalia; order Carnivora; family Felidae; genus Panthera; species Panthera leo. The sequence goes on along the minus strand of NC_056681.1, from coordinate 18,811,038 downwards.
AGCAGCCTCTTCTCCGCCCTCCACAGGTAACCACCCTATAGGACACAAGCCCACAGGCTCTTGTCGGCGGGGGGGGGGCAGTCTCGGGTGTCGGTTGAGTCAGACCTCGCGGCACCTGACCCTGCCATCCTCCGATTGCTGCCCTGCCTTGGCTCCCCTTCCTGCTCATGGCCCTGGCTGCCCCAGGGAGGTGATTGAGAAGAAACCAGAGGTGTTCAAAATCGCCTGCCTGAGTGATATCCAGCAGCTGTTCCTGCCCCACGGACAGCCCTTCTATGCTGCCTTTGGGAACAGGCCCAACGTGAGTGTGTCATCTCCCCAGGGGCATGGCCACCTTCTCCCTATCTTATCTCCCAGCCCACAGGCCCCTCCTTTGTCCCCCACAGGATGTCATCGCCTACCGGCAGGTGGGCCTACCTACATCTCGAATCTTCACAGTCAACCCCCGGGGAGAGCTTATCCAGGAGCTCATGAAGAACCACAAATCCACGTGAGGCCAAACCCTGCCATGCACCCCCATGCCGCAAGTCCCCATTCCCTAGCTTCTCCCTGGGCCCCGGTTCCACCCAGGGCTCCCAGGCAGGATGCAGTGTTTGCCCGACATGATGGGGGCTGGGGCCTGGTGGCAGCTCAGGCTCTCGGCGCTGACCCTGTTCTGCCCACAGGTACGAACGGCTCGGCGAGGTGGTCGAGCTCCTCTTCCCGCCCGTGGCCCGTGGCCCCAGCACAGACCTGGCCCACCCTGAATACAGCAACTTCTGCTACTGGCGGAAGCCCCTGGTTGCTGTGGACTTTGATGCCCTGGCCTGACCCTGCCCCGGCTACCCCCTCCTCCCTGGCCAGGTGTTCCAGGGAATGGGTGTCCCAGGGATCGGGACACTGGAAGCTGGGTACCACGGGGCCAGTCCACTGAACGGGAGGAGGGGGCTGAAGGCTGGTTAGTAGCCACAGAGACCCCCCCCCCCCCATCCTGTCTCCTGCCTTTGCCAGCTGAGCTGCAGGAGGTGGGGGGCAGCTGCTCCAGGCCTCAGCACAGCCCTGGCCTGTAGCAATGAAATGACTGTCACCCGGGCCCTCACAGGATTCTCCATGCCCTTGACATCTCTGTCCCTGTCACCCTGGTATGTTGTCCCAACTCCTGATAGGACAGGGAGAAGAGGGAGGTCCCAGGAGGCTTGAGACCTGTAGGCACGGAAATGGCTGGCGGCAGCAGTGGGGAGGGGTTGAGTACCGTCTGCACAGCATGGATCATACCCTCTGAAGCCCGATTCCTCCATAACCCTGGCCCCTTCCCACAGCTCTTGAGCCAGACCTCCCCACTCTCCCTGGCACGCCGGTATCTCAGCACACCCCAAGCCAGGATGCTCAGACATCAAGGAACGAGGATTCCCAGGCAGTTCGAGGGCTGAGGGAGTGTGACTCCCACTTGGCCTGGCCTGTACCCAGCTGCTGCCCTTGTTCCCCTGAGTACCTCCCCTAAGGACACAGCCCCCAAACCTGCCAGGGCCAATGGCAGTGACCTGCCAACCCTCCCTAGACTTTGCTGGTCAACTCAGTGCCCACAGAGCTGCCGAGCAAGCTTGTACGGGGATGAGGAACTTTAGGAAGTGGGGCTGGCTCCCCAGCAGTGCAGCCTTCCAGCCTGCTGTCCTTGGGGAAGAAAATACCTTTAGATGGGTTAAAAGCTTTAATCCAGGCCTGTCCCCCCCCCCCCCCCCAACAGCACCACAGTGGAAGGAAGAAACCAGAAGGCAGGGCTATAGGGACCTGCAACACAGCACAGAAAGCCCTGGGCTGCTGTGGGGGAACTGAGGCCAGGAACCTCAGCAGAGATGGGCATCAGGGTCTCTGGGAACTCTGCAGGCTGGATGAACACTGTGTTTTCAGGTTGTCCCGTGATGGTGTCCTACCTGAATTTCTCACCACTTAGTGAACATCCAGGAGAGGCTGGGGTTTCGCCGGGATGCTGGAAACAGGGCTTGGAGGCCTTCCTCTCCTGTGGCCTCCTGTTCAGAGTCTGGCCTCATTCAGGCCATGACATATATGAGGGCTATTCTCTGAAGAGAGGCTCTAACCTGGGCGGGTGGGGGGTGGGCAGGATATTCTCCCATATGGAAAGGAGGGGAGGGTGTGGGGACCAGAGGCCCTGAAGCATTTTTGGGAAAGAAAAGGAAAAGGATAAATTGGGGTGGGGTCTCTAAACAGAGCCTGGACCCTGTCCTTTTTCTCAGGGAATCTACAGCTGCCTAAGCCCTCACCTGAGGGGAGGGTCAAAAGAAATAAAGAGAACTGAGTCTTTGTGTTTCTGTTCTGCTCCGAAGGACCAGGGCCGATGGAAACCTCTGGTCCTTGGTTTCAGAAACCGTATCCACGAAGCTGCCGGGTATGAGGACAGTGCCAGTGGGCACCATCTTCCTGCAGAAACTGAGCCCAGACAGCAAGGGAGAGAAGCCAAGGGGACAAGGGAACCAGAAGCCCCCACAGGCTGGGGGCTATGGCCTGGGGACAAAGGGAGATGTAGACAGGTCACTGTCTGTGACCAGACCTGCGGGTCTTTGTACAGGTGCTGACCCTGGTGTGTCTGAAGAGGGACAATTTGCAGACTGGATTGTGAGGTCAATTAGGTCCACCCTGGCCTTCAGGCATGATGTCCTTGCCTTGACCACGATGTTGAATTGTCCAGTTGGTACAGCACTGAGTGTGGATTTTGGTGGCTGGGACAGTCATATGGAGCTGGACCAAGGCTATTCCTTCTGTGGCCTCTGAAGTGGCATCCATGCTGGCCAGGGGGGGCTGGGAGGCACTGCTGGGCAAGGCTGGGCTCTGGAGGGACATCCCCAGGGTCAGCGGGGTCCAGGGGCGGGTCCTGTCTGGCCTGCCTAGTCAGCTTGCTGGGGCCGCGCCTGCTCGGCCAGCTGGGCCCGGCAGTACAGGAGGTCATCCCGGAGGCGGGCGATGTCCTGCGCATGCTGAGCCAGTGTGCGATTCAGCTGGTCCACGTAGCCCCACAGGCCCTCCCTGTGGGCAGCCAGTAGGCCCAGCCTCCCGCAGGCACCTTCCACCTGCGCCACCCTCTGGTCGAAGCGGCCCAGCACGTGCCGCAGGTCCTGGGCTGTGTGCTGGCAGCGGCTCAGCCCGCCCGCCACATCGGCCACGCCGGCCTTGAGTCGCTCCAGCTCCCCCCGCAGGCTCAGGACCTGCCTGTGGCCGGCCTGAAGCCGAGAGCCCTGGCTGCTGACCTGTTCCTGGATGGCGTGCACCTCAGCCTCCACCTTGCGCTCTCGCTCGTCCAGGGAGGAGTTGGCCTCCAGGAAGGCATCGGAGTACCGGCTGACGGAGTCGCTGAGGCCCGTGAGCGACTTGCTCACAGAGTTCAGATTGACCTTGAGCAGGGTGATCTCGCCTTGGAGTGAGCTGCCCGTTGCTTCTGCCAGCTGCTCCTGGACCTCGGCCACGGTGCCGTTGAGCTGCCGGAGCAGGGCTGCGTGGCTGGCCACCTGGTGTAGGAGGGCCTCGCTCCGGCTCTGCCAGGCCTTCACCTCTGCCGCGAGGGTGTCCAGGATGGCCGAGGTGGTGCTGGGAGTGCACGAGGACTCCAGTGAAACCAGCCGCTGTTCCAGCACTGCCAGCTCCGTCTGCACCCGGGGCCGGGCCGACCTGCCCGGTGGGTCGCTGTCATGGCTCAGCTCCCCAGCCAGCGTCACCAGGCGCTCCTCTAGGCTCTGCACTCGCTCTTCCAGCAGGGTCCTGAAGCTGCCCACGTCCCATCTCCCCTCCTCCCCCCCCAGGCAGCAGCCTCTCGCTCCGCCTTCCGTCCCATTGAGGGTCTCCAGGCCCTCCAGCAGCCGGTCCGCACCCCCCTCGAGCATGGCAGCAGAGAGCCGCTCCAGCTCATCCCTGGTGAGGGGGCCATGGCCCCTCTGGGCCTCAGTGACAGCCTGTAGGTTCCTCTCGAGGTTGTCCACACGGGCACTGATCAAAGCCAGCCGGCCGCAGCAGCCGCCCCCTCCGGCCATGCTCAGCCCCTGCAGCCTCGACCCGAGCTGTGACAGTTCCCGGCGCAGGGCCAGCTCCCGGCCATCCAGGCTCTGGTGCAGCCGCTGGCTGGCTGCCTGACCCTCCTCACACTGCTGCCGCACCTCCTGCACCCGCAGGTCGCAGGAACTCTGGACACCTTGCAGCTTCTGCTCGAAGCCATCCAGTAGGCTCCCCCAGAGTCGGTGCAGCCGTCGGTCCACGTACTCGTCCAGAAGCGTCAGGGAGGTGAGTGGAGACGGAGGGGCCTCCCGCAGCCGCTGTAGGTGAGCCTCGTGACCCAGGGCCAGCCCATGCACCTCGTCCAGCAGCTGCACCTTGGTCCGGAGCGTGTTGCTCACCTCCGTCACCTTGCTCAAGATCTCATCCAGGGGGGGTGTGAGTGGCCCTCCAGCTCTGTCTCTGGGCTTCACAAACCCCTCAGAGACGATCCCGAAGCCCACAGGGGTGGCAGGAGCCCTGGGACCACTGGTCATCCTGTTGGGGTCTTCATGGCTGGCCACCAGGCCACTGAGGGTACCATATGCTTGTGCCAGGCGCTGGACATCACCCTCCAGTCGTTCTAGCCGCTCACCAAACAGCCCTGGACCTTTTCTTCCTGGAAGAGAGAACCCCAGGGGCATCGCTGGCCTGCCTCCCTCAGCTTGTCCTGTGGCCAGGCCACCTGAGAGATTTTCTGTTCTAAGCGCACCTTCCCACTGGGCATAGCTCTCTCAGCTTTGGGAGGGGCTCTGGGAGCTCTCCCTCAAGCCCAGCATGAGATGCACCCTCCCCAGCCCTGCCAGAGCTCAGCCTACCTGGCTCAATCCCCTCCCCACCGCTCCGAAAAAACCTGATCACCTGGTAGGGTCTCCTCCAGGCAGACTCACCATAGGGGCTGGGGACCGCTCTGCTAGAAGAAGGGGGCTGGGGCCCTGGGCCCAGCTGCCCCGAGGGAATCTGGGGCTGAGGCTCTGGCTGGGCTGGGGAGGCCCCATGGTCGGTGAGGTGCTCGGGGCAGCCTTCTCCAGTGAGGCCAGGGCAGCACCGCCAGGTGAGGTCCGTCACTGTCTTGTAGCCGACCTTGTATCTGGGTCTGAGCACTGTGCGGTACCTGGGCCAGACAGGGGGAGAGGGCGCTGCCCTGTACCTGTGGGCTGAGGCTCCTGCCTCCTGGCATAAGATCTAATTATCTCCCCACCTCTACACCACCATCAAAGCCTCCCTTTTCTGTGTATTCGGTGACAGGGCAGTTGGGGTGGAGGCGGGCCTTTCAGGGCTTCAGAGAAGGGTTAAGGAGCAGGTGCAGGTGAAGTCCCATCCCATCCTGTTTGCTTGGGGAGAACACTAGCAGGGACTTAGCCCCAGTGTCCCCAAGACCATTTTGGATCCCCTTGAGCTCATGCTGCCATGAGAGATTCCACTCTGGCTTTGGCGATACCTGGAAGAATTCTGGCACAATCTCAGCCCCTCCCCCGTGGGGTGGGGTGGGATGGGTATTGCCCTGGAGCCGGGGTGCACAGCCCTTCCCAGTGTGCAGGGGCAGCTCTCGGCTCCCATCTGTCCCCTCAGTTCTGTCTGCTCCTCTGTAGCCTGTTCTGGGAACTCAGCTCTGGCCACCCAGGCTGGTGGATGGCACCTTGGATTCTGAGCACAGAAGGGAAGGCCCAGGGGTGCAGGGCAGGGCTCGCCAGGGCCCCTCCCTCGCCTGCTCAGCCACGTGCCTGTCTACCCACTGACACACTGGAGCAAGTGGGTTTGTTTTCAGACATGCACTTAAACCTCTCCAAGTATAGACCTGTGCATCACACCTGTGCACCGTCCTACATATGCTCACACAACCCGCCTGTCCGGCCCAGGCCCTGGCAACCTGGCCTCCATCCCCTCACCCTTGGCCTTCCTTTTCTACAGTCACCACGGCCCTTCCTGGGTCTTCCTGGGGCCGCTTTGGCATCAACCATTGTCAGTGTGAGCCTCTGCCTTTTCTGTTCACCTCCAACTCTCTTTGTCTCTGCGGCTTCTTCCTTGCCTAGTTCTGTGTCTCTTTTAGGAATCCTCCCTTGGTCCCTCTGTGGGCCCTAACCTGACCCTGCCTATGTCTCCTCCCCGCCCCCCGTCCCCTAGCCAGCCCGTGTGGGAGCTGGGGTAATGGGCTCTTTGCAGTCCAAGGAGGTACAGCCCCTTGTGGAGCTGGCTGCTGCTCTTGGGGGGAAGGCAGGCCTGGGGCTTGTGCCCAGCAGTCCTGAGTGGGTGGCACGGGGGTGCACTCACATGACTGTCCCGGGGCACTTGGGCCCCCATCCACACTGCCGGTACTCAGCCTTCACATAGCTGTCTGCTCCCTCCTGTAGGATACAGGTCACGTTCCTGTGCACCACGTAGGCGCAGAGGGCCCTGTAAGGGAACAGCATCCTTGCAATATCTGGCCTGAGCCAGGCGCACTGAGGCTCCTAGACCCCCCTCCCTATCTGTAGGTCTCCCCAGGGGACTAGATTCCCATCTCTCTTCTGTCTCTGTTCTTTGTTCCTGGAGGCCAGGGCCCTGGCCTGGGGTCTGGACCCACTGCTGGTCAGTCAGATCCCAGACTTCCCAGTGGGTTGGTCACTGGGGTAAGCACTGTAGTGAACCAGGGGCTGCCTTTCCTGTGGTCTGGCCTCTGCCCTCCTTACCTGGATTCCCCAACAAGAGCCTTGCTGTATTCTCACCCTCCTCCAACTCCTTCACTGGCTCTCAACTCCTTATCTTGGCATTCCATCCTTCTGAGATCTCAACTTAGTGCCTCTGTGCCTTTGAGACCACACTTCTCCTCCTTCCTTCCCTGACTCCTGGGGAAATACATGCCACCTCGTAATTTCTAGCCCCTGCCTTTGCTCCGGGTTTCTCAGTCTCTGATCACTTCTGGTACTGCCTCCTCCAGGAAGCCGGCTCTGATGTGCCAGGCCCACTGAGCTATGGGCTGAGCACTCTCCTACAATACAATTCAGCCAGCATCCCAGGTAGAGCCCCTAACTCACCTGACTGGGGCCAGTTCCCAAGCCACTGGCTACTGAAGACCAGAAGCTGAGGCAGGGGTGAGGCAGGAGCCAGCCTCACAGGTTACAAGGGGTGGGGAGTGGCTGCCTGGCTAAGCCAACCACCCGTGCACTGCTATTGGCCTCTGGAGCCACAACACAGGCCCGGGACCCACGCGCCCCCATCAGTTCTGTGGTCAAACACACTGGGGGTTCCCAAGGGGTGCCCGGGGTCAGGCTAACCGCCGGAGGGGGCGGGCTGCAGGGCGCTGGGCTCCATCTCCCACCTGGCGGGGCAGGGGAGAGAAGGGGGGCGCGGCGCGGGTGGGGGCGTGGGGGATTCCCGCGTATGCCTCGCGCCCACCGTCCTCCCTCCGCTCCCTCCACCTGGTCCGCTTGCGCCGGGAGTTTGCACACAGCGCAGCTGGAAAATGTTACTTCGCTGGAAAGGTTTCCGCGGGCACTGCCAGGTCCCAGCCGCCGCGCCAGGCCCCCTCGGCTTATTTTTCTTCGCCAGCCCCGCAGCCTCCCGGAGCGTGGGGGCGCCCGCCGGGGCAGGGGCTCGGCCTCGGCAGCCCGGAGCCCCCCTCTCCCGCGCGCGGTCCGGGCAGGTGGGAGCGCCGCCGGGGCCCCATCCCTCCCGCTTCCCGCCCGGCCGCGGCCCGCGCTTACTTGTGCGGCCCCGGGCGCAGCCGCGGGCGCCATCCCGTCGTGTAGAGGCTGTAGCGGGGGGCACCGGGCGGCGCGGGCCGCGCGAGGAGCGGGGTGCCCTTGGCCTGCGCCCCCGAGAGCAGCGCCGCGACGGCGCACAGCCACACCGGCAGGCGGCGGCCCATCGCGGCCCGCGGCTCTCCACCTGGCCCCGCGCGGGGCCCCCGCCCGGCGTCCGCCCGCCGCCCCGCCGCTCGCCCGCCCGCCCGGCTCCCGCCGCCGCCGCCCGCGGCCCCCGGAGCTCGCTGGCCCGGCCGCCTGGCGCTGCGCAGCGGCTGCGTCCCGCCGAGTGGCCGGCGCTGCTCGCGGCTGGGGCCGCGGAGGGGAGGCGGGAGGCGGGCTCTGCGCAGATTAGCATAAACTTGGGGCCGCGTCGCTCGCCTCCGCCGGCCCCCTCTCCGCCGCCAGCCCCCCGCCCTGGCTCCGAGCTGACGCCCGAGGGGCCGCCTGCAAGCGAGAGGTTAAGAAGGGAGCAGCCCCGGGGTGGCAGGGGCGCGGGCAGTCGCGCCCTGGGGAGGCCCCCGAACGCACCCGTCCACCACCGTCGCCCGCGTGCAAGACAGGGAAGCAGAGCCGGACCCCTGGGGCCCGCCCTGGCGCGGGCCGCCCCCTCCCTCCAGGAACGGCGCCCACCGGCGGGGCACACGGGTCTTAAAAACCCTTGCGTGCCTCAGCTCTGGAGCGGAGATGACCCTGTCTGGGGGCGCACCAGTAACATCTCCGCAGCCACCTCCTTGGAATAGGTTCCAGAAGGTCCCTGTTGGCTAGCTGCGCCTACTCTGCACCGTCTCCGTCTCCAGGTGGCCAGGACAACTGATAGCTGTGCTGCCCCTACCTGGGGCATCTTAACCTCTCCCTGCAGCCTAGTGGGTGACTAGGTCGTTCCTGTGGTTCCCTGGTGGGGTCCGTGCTTCCTCTGTCTTAGGTATGGGGTGCAAGGAGACCCAAACACCCCTCGCCTCTCCAGTCCAGCAGTGGATGCTCTGCTTCTCTTTGTGCAACTAAAGCTCTTAACCAGCTGGACCCCGGCACTGGTTTACTATTCGCAACTGGTCAAAGAAAACCTTTGGGTCCTTCTCGCTGCTGTTAAGGCCTGCTCCGCCTTATTCCCCTTGTGAAATGGTCCCTTGGAACTCAAGAACTGGCCTTTACTGTCATTCTCATTCACCATCATCTCGATGGCCTTCTAACCTGCAAAGAGCTTCTTGAATCCTGCTTCTGTCATCCAGCAGGGTGGCATTTCTTCCTGCCTGTCTCATCCACACAGGTGACTGCAGCCTTCTGTCTTTACCCAAGTAGCTGATAGGTGTGTGGCAGGCATAGAACTCTGAGGCATCCCGGGAGAGACCTTCCTGCAACCTGAGATGTGAATCCACACCCTTTGATTAAAGCGATGATACGAGGGTGCAAAATGGGGACAGCTCTGAGAGTCACATGTATGCCCTCTGCCCATTCCCAGCCATAGTATGTGGGTCCCTGGTGGGGGAAGCAGATACCTGACCGAAATGGGCCAACTGTCCCCTCTCCTAGGCTTTGGTACACAGGTGCAGGGGGATCCAGCCTTCAGGCGGGAGTTTCCTGGTCTCTGATTCCTAGGGCTGCCATAACAAATTGCCACAAACTTGGTGGCTTGAAACAACAGAAATTTACTCCCCCACAATCCTGAAGGCTAGAAGTGTGAAATCAGGTGTAGCAAGGCCACAGTCCCTCCAGACTCTAGGGAGGAATTCTCTGCCTCTTCCAGCCTCACTGGCTCCAGGCACTCCTGGGCTTGGAGCTGTATCACTCACTGCATCATCTGCTGTCTTCATGTGTTCTTCTCCCATGTGTCTCTACAGGGCCTTTTTCTCTGTGTCTCTGTGTCCTCTCCTCTTCTTATAAGGACACTGGTCATTGAATTTAGGGCCCAGTCTAATGCAGTATGACCTCATCTTAACTAATTACATCTGCAAAGACCCTGTCTCCAAGCAAGGCCGCATTCTAAGGTTCAAGGTAGACAAGAATTTGGGGCAATGCTATTCAGTGCACTCCAGGGCCCCTGAGGGGTGGTGAAAGGACAGCCCGTGGCATGCTGTGGCCATAGCTGTGTGGGACTTACAGGGAAGCTAAGGAAGAGAGTTTGCCAGAAGAGAGGTTGATGGGGCCCCTGGGTAGCTCTGTTGGTTGGGTGTCCAACTTTGGCTCAGGTCATGATCGCAGGGTTCGTGAGTTCAAGCCTTGCATTGGGCTCTGTGTGGACAGCTCAGAGCCTGGAGCCTGCTTCCGATTCTGTGTCTTCCTCGCTCTCTGCCCCTCCCCCGCTCACACTGTTTCTCTCCCTCTCTCAAAAATAAATAAATATTTTAAAAATTAAAAACAAATGAAGAAAGTTGGTCGAGTCTATGGTGCTCACCCAGGGAGAGGTGTGGGAGGAGCCATTTGGTAACTGGCTTTCCCTGTCTGCTTCCCATAACCCACCTCACTTGAGCTAGCTTGAATGGGTTTCTGATCCCTGCAAATGATGCCTAAGACAGCCTTTTATCCTCTGACCCAAATCCACCAAACGTGCTATTATATTCTCTTTAACAGAGATGTCCATCTGCTGGGGGCAAGTTACACGGTATCCATAACATGCTCTTGATCTTGCAAGCACTGAATTTCCACTTCTCAGAAAGTGAGAGACATCTGGGTGGGACATGAACAGAGCTGGGCTCCTGAGTGGGTTCTGATGCCTGGCAGCACAGCCCTGGTGGCTCTGGAAGAACTCCCCCACCCCCACCCCTGCATGCTACAGAAGTTGTGATCCTTTACTAAGGGGCCCCAGCCCTGCCTCTCACTCCCTTCCCAGCCCAGATGTGGGGCCCACAACTCAGAGGGAGGAGGCTGGACCCTGTCTGAACTTGGAAAAGGCCACATAACAAGGGGCTGAAAGAACAGTTGGACCCCACTTCCCCTTTTCCCAGGTGGCTGACATCAAACACCCTCTTTAACTGGAACAATTCGGGAGCCAGCCCTGGGGCCCCATCCTGGGGTGGAGAGGAGGACGTCGGCAGAGGAGATAGATGCTCAGGTTCTTGGTGGGATCCGGCCAGAGTCTGGGTCTCCCCCACAGATGATGAGGACACTTTACATCTGCCAGACAGGAAATTGAGGGAAGCCAGAGGCAGGGGAGGGAGGCAGTCGTGTCCTCCCCCCACTCAGCCTGGAGTCTCTACACCTGGATCGAGGTAGGCTAAGGGGCCACAGACAGGATCACGATTTCTGTTCACAGGGGCATGCACGCCCATACCCAGACACATTCTGTCTCTGTCTCTGTCTCTGTCTCTCTCTCACACACACACCCCACTTCCATATACACACACACCCAGAAAGAAGCATACGTTCCCAACCTTTACTAGCCCTTGGTGACAGATGTGCCACCTATCCCTTCAGGAAGAATGGAGGATGCCATCAGGAAGACAAGATAACCCTGGGCAGGGAGAAGTGTAGCCTTGCATTTCGGGTCCATCAGGGAGTGGCGCAGTGGGGGAACAGGAGTGGGGGCCCCTGCCAGACACTGCCACTTTCCCCACCTCCTCTGTGGGCTTCCTGGGGCAGAGGGAAAGAACTGGTCTCTGGGGGCAGAGAGGATGAGAGAATGGATCCCTGGAAGCTGCAGAGAGGCAGGCTTGCCTGGTGGTAAGTTAATGAGGGACTCTGGTGTTTGGCAACCCACCCACCTTCCCTACCTCCATGCATTTCTCAGAACCCAAGGAGTTGCATCCCCCCTCTCCAGGCTTCTTCCACCTTACCCAGGAGGTTCCCCCAGCTTTATAGAGGCCTTCCATGTGAGATCATTGAGAGCTTCACCAAGTTTGATGGAATGTAGTTCCCTGAAAAGAGAAGGAATGGAAAGCACTGGAATGACCAGCTCTCTGGCATAAGCCCTTCTCGATACAGATGAGCCCCCTGCAACCAAGGGAAGCATATCCCCCACCCCCCAGGCAACCAGTGATGACACCAGCCTTAGGATACGGGCTGAATGCACAGGCGCTCTGTCCCTGCCCACCACCCTGCCCCATCTCCTTTCTCCTGAGTGCACAGCTCGGCCTCCCTAAAAGGGGCCACCTTTGGAAGTTCTGTGTAGCAAGGCTCTTTCCCCGGGGCTCACTCTCTCCCCAACATAAACATCAGCATGCTCAAAGCCCAGTGAGCATTTTGATTACACCCACACCATCAAAACCAGTTACTGTCAAGTCCACATGCATTTCTGGGGCAGGGGTTTGGAGTGACCCCTTCCAGCTAGGGCAGAAGCAGGGCTTCTCCAGGCCCCCCCCCAGGGTGGGTAGATGTGCATACGCAAGGTGAGGGCCTGGGAGAGACTCCAGAAATCATGGAAACTGGACTCTATAAAGCCCGGGTGGACTTCTATTGAGTGAGAGTTCCTTAAAAAGCAACTTACAAATTGTACTGACGGGGCTTCATTGTGGACACATGCAAACCAGATGTAATAATTATGCAAATTATATGCAAAACACATGCATGGGCCTCCCAACTCTTGCGAATGCCAGATGCAGCCCCTGGGGATCCTGACTTCAGCTGAGTCTTGTTGTGGGGCAGAGAGATGACCCTGGGCTTGCCAGTCTCTTACAGTGGGCAGGAAGGTCTTAGCTCCAGGGCCATTCACACCCTGGGAGAAGGAACCAGGGGGGGGGTGGGTGGCTCTGATCCAGGTTTGAATGCCAGCTCCTCCCTTCACAAGTTGCTTGACCTTCATGGAGTCACTTCACCCCTTTGAGCCTCTGTCTTCCTGTCTATGAAATGAGGGAGCCAGAGAACACTGGCTCAAGCTCCCATCTGCAAGGTCAGGCAGCTACGAGACCTCAGTGAGGGTCTCCCCTTCCCTGGGAGGCGGGTGGATGTCTGGGCTTCTTTCCACTCCTTGAAATGGAGACTGCCACGGGCAGCACCTTCTCCACGGGCAGCAGCACAGCTGTGGGTTCAGGGAAGGCCAGTGCTGGACGGGCCCAGAACCCACATATCCTTCATTTCTTCAGAAATCTGTCCGAGGTCCCACTTGACTGTGGGGTGTGGCAGATGCTGTTGGTACCCTGCCAGACCCCTTTTCCCCGGCCTGTGCACCCATCATCCCCCCACGGTGGGAGTGCTGGCTGTTAATACTCATGGCCTCCTATTGCAAACAGTCCCTGGCTGATGAGAGCCTCTCCCCGGAAGTTACAAACCCTCCCACCTGTAGCCAATGACTGGCTGCTTCAGGGTTACAAAAGGTTGGTCTCCTCCCCTCAGGGGGACAGCTCAGCAGCGTAGTCAGGGTCTAGAGCCCTCTGGATCAGGCCACATCTAGAGGCTACCTGAAATCCCATTCTTGCTCTGCACGCCCCCTCCCTCGTGTGTCTCCTGAGAGCCCTCCCTAGTAAACTGCATGTTCCTGAATCCCTGCCTCCAGCTCTGCTTCTGGGGAACCTGATTCAAGACAGGAGACAGACCTGCAAACAGAGAAGGACAATACACATGATACCATTGTAGTCAAGGACCCTCAGGAGGCATGGGCTCTTGAGGCCCAGGGAGATGTGTCTGGGGTGGAGAGGAAGGGTCAGAGATATCTCCCCAGACAAGCAATACCACAACTCATCTGTGGAGAGAAAGCATCTCAAGTGATAGGCGCAGCCTGTGTGGGGCACAGAGGCAGGAGACAGCCTGGTATGTTTGGGGAATACCTAGAGCTCTGTGTGTGGGGGGGGGGGGTGGGCGTGGGGAGGCTAGGTTCCACAAGAGGTTGGCAGGGGCCATACAAGAGGAGCCTTGAATACTCCAGTGAAGAGTCTGGACTTAACACCCAGGTAACAACACATATAGAATAGTTGTGAAAAATGTCCCTTGGTCACCATTACAGAGAGCAGGTGCTGGAGACAGGGTGCCAGGGAGGCAGCGGCTGCAACAGTCGGCCGCAAGGCTGACAAGGCTCTGGTGGGGATGACAGGGGGTGGATTCCAGACGCTGTCAGGAGAGAAAGCTGACAGGCCCTGGTGGCTGGTCTGGGGGCTGTGAGTATGGGAAGGGTTTGGAAGGTGCCAGGCAGAGGGGAGACACAATGTCAGGCCTGGGGTGGGAGTGACCCTGTGTGGTCAAGTGTGGGGAGAGGGAAGCGTTTAATGAGCTGTCCAGGCCAGGGGTCTGCATTCCCCACGCCTGCTGCAAGGCAGCCACAGGCCAGGGAGCCTTGATGGGGAGGCCTTGACAGTGATGGTGGGTGTTCACATGCGTGGCTGGCACAGCCGGCATTCCGGGGTGGGGAGGGAGAGGGCCCAGGGCTGCTCCCTGCAAGCGGGTGGTGGGGGTGTGGGGGTGGGCACAGGGCCTGGGCTCATGCCTGCTCTCCTCTAGCTCTTCTATTCATAAGCACAGGAATAAAAACCACACAGGATTACCAGCTGGTAACAGAGGATGCAGGCATGTGATGGGAGGGGGGAAGGGGGCGACCCTCCCCTGAGGGCAGGGGCCTGGGTGGGGGAGGGGAAGGGGGGGTGACCCTCCACTGGAGCAGGGGCCAGGATGGGGGAGGCAGGTCGTTGCCATGGCAAACTCATGCTTGGATGGGCAGAACCTGACCTCCACCCATACAATGCCCTTATCTCAGACCTGCTCTGCCTTAATTCCTTAACTCTCCAGGACATTTGCTGGGCATCCCCTCCATGCTAGAAGCACAGGCAGGTGGGCGCCAGGCTGTGCTTAGGGCACCTGAGACTTGGGGGGGCAGAGGTGGCTGAGAGTTGGTAGGAGTCCCAGGAGGGGACCGGGGAGGGGTCTGGGGAGGGGAGGGGGCAATGAGAGTGAGGTGGCATAGGAGGGGTGTTTGTGGGGTTCTTCAGTATACAGGCTGAGGACTGGAGAGGTGTGCACAGAGATGCCTGGGCGTCAGCCCCTGTGAATCCACTCACCTGCCAATTCCTGCATGCTACTGTCACTGTTACTGCATAGAGGTCTCTTCCTGACTGGCAGTTCCCAGATGCAGGGGCCACCTGCTGTCTGTGTTTGTGGAATGGTGAACTGTAGGTTGTAGACAGTTCCTCTGTAGCCATGAGGAGGATGCACTGGGGAGGCTGGTGCAGGAAACAAGGCAAGAGATGCTGGTGATGGGAGGGCAGGAACCTGGGAGGAGGGTCGTGGGGCTTTCGTGGACTGGCTGGAAAGATGGGTCAGGGCCAAGGTCACAATTATGGACTCAACACCCCGGCGGCGTCCTGGGCCTGTCTCCCGCCCGTCTCCCACTTGGCCCTAGATCATACATTTGGCATCTATTCAGGGGGCTCCCTGCCATAGCCTGACGGCTGCGACTCCCCAGAGCAGCCCACCCACCTGCTCTTGCCTTCTACCATGTGACCAGCAGGGTCCTCCCCAGCCTGAGCCTCTTGTAGCCAGGGACTCCCGCATTCCTGGCTACGCTGGTATTGGCCTCAGTTCCTTTGGGAAAGGGCAGGCAGGAGGCTCCCACGGTGGGGGTGGGGCGTTATCCCTCCCTTCTCTCCCCCGCCCCAGGGCTGCACTGGGATGAGGACAGCCTCTCCCCCGCTGTGTCATCCCTGTGCCTATCACCCCGCCACTAGACTGCATCTGTCCTCCTCCCCTCCCACCTCCTCTTCCGTCTGTCTGGTGAAGGGCCCCATTGTGCCTTCAGCCACCTTGTAGAGCTGTGGTGGGGAGGGCGGGGTGAGGAAAAGAGCCTTGGTGCTGGTTCAGAGGCTGTGCTGGTGCCTGGGGTCAGAACTGCTACCGTGGAGTTGGGGACAGAAGGGAGTGGAAAGCGTCCAGAAACATCAGGAGAACGAGGAAGCCCTGGTGATTTCTGAGGGGCTACAGGGTGCCTCCAGGCTTCCAGTGTGGGGGCCCTTTTGCCGAGACAAGGCAAGAGGGGAGGCACAAGTTTGGAGGGAAGCCATGCTGAACTGGAGGTGCCTGCAGACACCCAGGAGGAGAGGGAGGTCCACGATAGGCAGGTACTTGGGGCGTCCCAGGTGTCCGCTGCCCCTTCCCAGTTTGGGGGGCTGGAGGGTGCTCAGCGAGCCCTCTGGTGCAAGGTCAGGATGTCTGCCCCACACATACCCTGCTGGTATCTCGGGTTCCTACTGGAGCCACAGGGAAGTGCCCGACCAGTGGTCCTGGTCACCTCATTCCTCCCAGAGGCCTGAGTTCTGTCTGGGCAGGTGGCGGAGGCCCTGAGCACCTCTGCTGCCCCTGGTCGCCTGGCCTGACACCTCCCAGGCAACTGCTCCACCACCAACGCCACTCTTAGCTTTGGGTCCCTGGTGTGTCCTCATCCTTCCTCCTCTCTCCCTGGATTCTCCAGGCTTCCTGCCCAGGTGCCCTCCCTCTCTACTCCCCCAAACCTCCTTCTTCTCCTTTCCCCATAATTCGGACGAACCTTGATGGCCCCAATGTATCTGGGGCTCAAACTGGCAGCAAGAGAAAAAGTCATTTTCCCCACCTTGAGAGCTCGACTTCAGACATTCCGGGGCCAGGCACATTTCGCTTGCTCCCAGGAAGAGGTGGGAGAGGTCTACATTCTGCCCTGGGGAGGGTCACCCTCCCCAGAATGGGCTGAATGACTCTTCATTCAGGGGGAGATAAAGACCAAAAAAATGTTTTCCTAACGAAAATAAATGGAAGGTTCAAAGCCCTATCTGATTTATCTGGTTTCAGAGAGATGTTAATTCATTGTCAAAAGCTAAAGCCGTGGGAACAAAGAGGCATCCCAAGGAATTTGTGTGATGTAAAAGGGAAGCTGGGACATTTAAGGGGAAAACGAAGGAAGAAGAGTTAGTGAAGGAGAACAGAAAGATGTGGTCAGAGGAGTAAGCCAGCTGGGCCAAAGGGCTGTGGGGAGGGAGAGAGAGAGAGAGATGCCAGTCCAGACAAGGGAGAGGAAGTTTCCACAAGATGCAGGGAAGCCATAGGTGAGACCTTGGCTTTCCTGACCCAGAGAGAAGGTGGGAGGCCCTTTATGTGGGCCAGGCTGGGCCAAAAAAGGGCAAGCAAGGTGGAGTGGGGGCGGGGAGAAAACACAGGAAGGGAAGGCATGAGTTCCAAAGAGGACTGGGGATCTGGGAGGGAAGAGCTGGGGGAAGAAGCCAGAGAGAGGGAGGCAAGGCCTTAAGGGGATGGGACTCAGGCCAGAGGGAGGAGGGATGGGAGGAGGGAGATGGCCAGGAAGGCAGGCGTGGGAAGCTGAGTACCTGCAGGAGGGACAGGGGGCTGAGTGGGGAGCAGGAAGCAGAAAGCGCTTCACTTGATGGTCTGGCTTCTTGTGCTACATAGCAGGTGAGGTTGAGATCTGGGGTGGGGACAGAAGGATATTTAGATGGGGCCAAGGATAGGGGCACCTGGGTGGCTCAGTTGATGAATTTCAGACTTCAGCTCAGGTCATGATTTGTAGTTCATGAGTTCGACCCGCATCGGGCTTGCTGCTGTCAGTGCAAACCCTCTGTCCACCTCTCTCTCTGCCTGCCACCTCCCCCCCCACCACCACCCTGCCGCCCCGCTCACGTTCTCTCTCTCAGACAAATAAATAAACATTAAAAAAAAAAATAGATGGGGCCAAGAAGAATGCAGAGGCTCCATCACAGTGTGCACGGCAGGGCCACCCTTGTTTGAAGGTGGGGGCAAAAATGTGGCTTGTAGCGCATCTCCAGGGCTGTAGGTGCACATCTGGGGAGGGAGGGGAGGCCCTGGCAGAGTAGGGATTGGGTGCTCCCCGATCTAGGCTCCCAGGGAAAAATTTAGGATCAGTAGAAGCATGACAATGCCTTCTAAAACTACCTCACCCCGTTGTGTACATTATAAAACATGGGTCTATTCTGTAAAAAAAAAAAACCAAAAAGCAAAAATGCAACCACCCATTTTCATGAGAAAGAAAAGCAACAACAGAAGAAAACATGAGTGGGAACAACTCGACTGGTGCTGGTGTTTCCCTGTGCCCTTTCTGCCCTGTGTCACCAGTGTGCCCATCCAGCTGGCCTGTTTATCGCTGTGCTGGCAAACATCTCCTATGCTGCAGTTTTCAACGTCTTGACCAAAGCTGGCTGTGGTTTCTTTCTTAGGAATTGTGAGTGTTTAAATGCAGCCTGTTGTCATTTTCCACCAAGAATCTAGAGGCTGTCCAGGGAATTAAGTGATGGCATGCACTTTTCCAGAATCACTAACACCTGGCACCAAAAGAGTGTGTGTGGTACCATTCCAAGACAGGTGTCACTTCTTGAGTGAAGGCAGCCCATCAAAAAACACAAGGTTTGGGGTGCCTGGGTGGCTCAGTTGGTTAAGCGTCCGACTCTTCCTTTCAGCTCAGGTCGTGATCTCACGGTTTGTGACTTTGAGCCCTGCATCAGTCTCTGCGCTGACAGTGGGAGCCTGCTTGGGATTCTCCATCTCCCTCTCTCTCTCTCTGCCCCTCCCCCGCTTGCTTGCTGACTCTTTCTCAAAATAAATAAATAAACTAAAAAAAAACCCCACAGGTTTTGTGCAAATTACAGGATTTTTAAGAGTCTTGATAACTAGAGAGGTTTCGCATCTTGTGACTTTTGCCATTTTGTCGACTACCAAAAAGTGAGCTGTGGGGAAAGCTAAAAAGTTTATCAGGAAAAGGGCGTGCCTCGTCAGTCCTTTCGTGAAGGCATATTTCCGGAGTTGTTGGATATCGGAAGAAGAAATAAGGGAAGAACTCTTCATCAATGAGGACAAGTGCTGAGTTCTATGTAAGTGTGCAAATTCTAAAGAAATTGCTAGGAAACGTAAAAACCGAAATGTTGCAGAGTTTTGAGACCATCAAGTTTTCCCTGGCTTTTTTGGGGGGGGAAAATGAGTAACGAACCTTAGCTTTGGGTCCACAGAGATTCCTTGTGGTGTTCCCTCTCTTGCAGTGTGTGTTTAGTAGTTTCCATAATAAAAGTGTTTTTTTTTTTTTAAATTAAAAAAAAGGAAAGGATGGAACAAGCGACCATAGATGCTGGTCACTCCTCTTTTCCCTTCCCATTTGGAAGCTCCACGGTATGTTGCCTTCACTAGCGCTGACCTTCCCTTTTCTGGTTTTTGGAACTTAAACAAGTTCTGTTACAAGTCAGCCAGGTACCAGTTCATTCCTCCCACTGAGGGTTTCTCTTCCCATCTCCCTTCCCCCACAGCCAATAAGAGGTATTACAATGCTTTCATCGGCCCCTTTCCCATGTTCATCTCCCACCCCTTACCAGCATCATTTAGTGCTTTTAGCTGCAGGCTACCAGTAGGTATTATTATATTTCTCTTCTGTTTTGTTTAAGCTTATTTGGTGCTTATATTACAAACTCAGTCTCACTGATCATTACCCACTTGGAACTAACTACACATGAATTGGTAGGATCTTGGCTCCCTATGGATGGCTTCCTCTTCTCTTCATCTGCCCTGTGTGCAATCAGATTGGTTCATTGCCTGATTCCACTCCTTTCTCTGGTGTTTTCCCCTGTCCAGGGAGCCTCCCCAGAGCCTGACATCTTATCTATCCCGGGTAGGCGAATGGCACCTTGGCGGGCATAGGATGCTTTTGTCTTTTCTCGCTTGGCAAAGGAGATGTGCGTTTTCAGTCTGGTGCTCTTTTCCTCCCATGTAACTTGTTCCCTCATTCGGGAAGCTTGTAAGAGTTTTCCCTTTAATCATGGAATTCAGGAATCTTCCCAGGCCGTGCCTAGATGTCTGCTTTTTTCCATCGCTCCTGCCTGGAACTCAACAAGCCCTTTCGAACCAAAGTCTTTCTTTGCACCACGGAAAATTTTCTTTCTTGTTTTAAAGTTATTGCTTCTCCTCCATTTCCTGGATTCGTCTCCCCTTCTAGGCTTTTTATTATTCACATGTTATGTCCTCTGGGTCTGTCTCTTCCTAGGCTCTTGTCTTCCTCTGTACATGTTCTGTCTTCTTCCATTTTTGCTTTCGGTTTTGCATGATATCTTCCACTTGGTCCCATTTCCTCTCCTCCGGTTCATGTTAAATTTAAAAACATGCTTCCTAGTTCAAAACAAAATATTTTCTTTTGCAATTGATTTAAAAAAATATTCTTATCGTTTTGTTTTCTTTGTGCCATGGTTGGGCAGGCTGTGGTCTGTCTCCTCCCGTGCCTCTGAGTGAATCGCGGGCTTTCTCCTGACTGTTGGTTCCCTTGGGTGTTCACTGTCTTTTCTTTGCCTTCCCCACCCCCCAGAACGTCAATATAAATCGTATTAAATTCACTTTTTCTCAGCTTTCCTGGTAAAAATTGCATATATTTAAGGTGCACAAGGTGGTAATCTGGTAGCAGCATGCATTGTGGAGTGAGAGCCACAATCAAGCTGATTAACACATCTGTCTCTTCACAGTTGTTTTTGTTTTTGTGTGTGTGAGAACACTCAGGATACACGGTACAGTTTTGTTAATGATTTCCACCATGCCACATGCCAGGTCATCCTGCATAACCAAAGCTTTGTGCCCTTTGACCAACCTCTCCCCCTGCAGGCCCCCCCACCACTCTACTCCCGGCCTTGATGAACTTGACGTTTTTAGATTCCACGCAGAAGTGACATCGTGTAGTATTGCCTTTCTCTGTCTTGCTTATTTCACTTAGCATATTGCTTTCTGGGCTCATCCATGTTGTTGCAAATGACAAGGTTTCCTTCTTTCTCGTGCCTGAATAATATTCCATTGTATATGTGTGTATCATGTTTTCTTTACCCATTCATGGAAATCATTCCAAGTAGCTTTTCTAACCACAATGGAATGCAACTAGAAATCAGGAAGAAAATGAGAAAATTCACATTGGCAACAATACGGATGGAACTAGGGGGTATTAGGCTAAGCGAAATAAGGCAGTCAGAGAAAGACAGATATCATATGATTGCACTCCTGTGTGGAATTCGAGAAACTCAACAGATGAACATAGGGGAAGGGAAGGAAAAATAAGATAAAAACAGAGAGGGAGGCAAACCATAAGAGACTCTTAAATACAGAGAACAAACTGAGGGTTGCTGGAGGGGAGGTGGGGGGGGGGATGGGCTAAATAGATGACGGGCATTAAGGAGGGCACTCTTTGGGTTGAGCACTGGGTGTCATATGTAAGAGATGAATCACTGGGTTCTACTCCTGAAGCCACGAGTACACTGTCTGTTACTAACTTGAATTTAAATAAAAAAAAAAAAGAAAGAAAATGAGAAAATTCACAAATACTTGGGGACTAAACAGTATGCTCTTGAACAATCATCGGGTGAAACAGGAAATCAGCAGGGAAATTTAAGAACATCCTGAGACAACTGAAAACAACATGCCAAACATACAAACAGACCAACATACATAACATACCAAAAACTTAACGGGATGCAGCAAATCTGTGCTAAGAGGGAAATCGGTCCCTGTGCATTCTTGTACCTCTAACTGCCCCAAGCCTCAGGTCCAGCTGACAGGCTGGCTGTGCATGGAGGTGCCCCAGGAGGGTGTGCCCTGTGTGCCCATCTCCCAGGGACAGGGAAGGATTCTGCAGGTCCTCCCAGACCACCCAAGTCTGCTGGCCCCAGCTCTCTGGCGGCTCCTTGCACCTCCCTGCACCACGCTCTCTCCTGGAACTGGGCGGCCCTGATTCTCACCCGAGAGGCTCTCCGCTGTTGGCCCCTACTGTGCGGCTGGAGGGACCCAGCACCCTTAGTCTAGGGCGCTGCGCATTGGCCACGCCTGGCTGCGGGCTACCTGGGAGCCCGCTATAGCAGCACATTTAGGGTTGGGAAGCAGGGCAGCTCTCCTCCAGGACGTTTAATAAAAGAGAGGTTCTTGGGTCTCATGAATGTTGACGCAGTGACCGAGGTGGATCATCTATCTCGTGCAGGGTTATAAAAATATACCCGCGAAGAAAAATGGCAGCCGAGTGAAATCGACTTGAACGTGCTACGAGATCCATGACAACGCATCTGGAAGGTATAGAACGCTGAGTGGCACGGAGGCAGTTTGAAGAGTTCTGCACATCGTTTGGTTCTGGTAATAATGAAGTTCTGAGAGGAAAGGAAAGACCTCAAATGCCCTCAGTGATGTTCTTGGCACAACACAACGTATCTCCTGCAAGAATTTCCCCAAACTTTTGGAAGTGGGGTGCAGATGAAGCGTGTGGGAGGCAAGGTGATTTCTCCGAAACACCTGGAGCTGTGAGGAGCAGGGTTCAGACGCCGTTGGGCCACGGCCCCTTGTAGTGAAGGCGGCATTCAGTGGGATGGACGGCCCTGTGTCCAAATTTGAACTTCTCTTGCATTTTAAGTTTCTTTACCACATGGTAAGTGTCATAGGAATATTTTTCTGAAGAGCTTCAAAGTGAAACTATAGATGCTTTCTTTCTTTGTCTTGAAAATCCAAAAAAAGATCATCATCTGAGAGAAATTAGGAACATTTCAAAGCCGCCTGGGACACAGTGGATAAATTATGCCAAAAACCAATTCCTAAGGACTTCAAAGTTGAAAAGTATTTCTTTCAGAAGAAAGGAAATTCTGAAATAAAGTAAATGGCGGCGATTCAGATTATGCATTTCTTCGGCTTTGTTAGAGGAAAAGTATTAAATTAGTATCTGTTCTAAGGGATAGGTTCCTAGTTTATCCGATTTAAATTTATACTTTCCTAGAAGCGATCATGACAAAGTGAAACAAATTTCTGAACTGCCCTGTTCAGATGGAACAAAATAACAAAAAGAAAAGGTCAAACGTGTGCAAGGCTTGTGGAGACTGGGAGCACCCTGGAGCCCTCATTCCTCCAAACCCCCCCGTTCTGTTGGGATTGCATCGGGCTGATTGATCTTGGCGGCTTGTTGATTTGACATGGTCTTGACCGCCCTGCTCCTTGGTCCCAGCTACCATGTAGGGCAGTGCAGAAAGCTGATCTTCTACTCTTAGTGGCCTAGAAATCCACTTTTTCTGCCCTCTCAGGAGACAGGTTCTGGCTTTGATGGCTGCTGACTGGGACAAATCACAGCAGCAAAGGTTTCCCGAGTCCTCACTACTTCCAGCCTCGGAAACAACCTGAGTACATTAGCTCATTCGGTCTTCAAGCAACCCTTAGGGAAGGGATTATTAGCCTCACTTCCTGGGTGAAGAAAACGAGGCTCAGAGAGGTATAGTGACTTGCCCAAGATCACACAGCAAGGAAGACTCAAATCCAGGGCCCTTGACACCAAAGCCAGTGTAATCACTATGTTATTTGTAACCAAAGGGATGAAGTCCCTGGGACACCATGGATTTGTCTGCATCCATTGGGATTAAAAAAAATGCAGTACTACTCTAATCTCATATTTAGGCCATTTCAGGAAGTATGCTGTGTTTTATATACATTTTAGGATGATTACACATTCAAGTACAGTTCTGAAGCTCCCTGCTGAGTAGGGCTGACTGTCCTCTCCGTTGGTGGGATGACACAAAAGACAAACATGAGAGGGAAATATTATGAAACAATTCCTCATTAAAAAGTAAATTTCCCAGGACGCCTGGGTGGCTCAGCCCGTTAAAGCATCCGACTCTCAGGGCGCCTGGGTGGCTCAGTCGGTTAAGCGTCCGACTTCGGCTCAGGTCATGATCTCACGGTCCGTGGGTTCGAGCCCCGCGTCGGGCTCTGTGCTGACAGCTCAGAGCCTGGAGCCTGTTTCGGATTCTGTGTCTCCCTCTCTCTCTGCCCCTCCCCCGTTCATGCTCTGTCTCTCTCTGTCTCAAAAATAAATAAACGTTAAAAAAAAAAATTAAAAAAAAAAAAAAAAAAAAAAAAAAAAAAAAAAAGCATCCGACTCTGATTTCGGCTCAGGTCATGATCTCACGGCTCGTGGGATAGAGCCCCGCATCGGGCTCTGTGCTGAGAGTGTGGAGCCGGCTTGAGATTCTCTCTCTCTCCTCTCTTTCTGCCCCTCCCCTGCTCTCTCTCTCTCAATAAATGTAAACAAACAAACAAATAAATACATTTCCTTTGCTAAACAAACTGTGGGATATTTATACAATGGAATACTACTCCACAATGAAAAGTATGGATTCGTGTAGCAGCATGGATGAGTCCCAAACGCCTTATGCTGGGCAAATTAAGCCAGACACAAAAGAGGACATAGTGTACGATTTTTATTTACATGCAATTCTAGAAAAGGTAAACCTGGTGTATTCTTTTGCTGCAGCTGCCACAAAGTGGCTGAAACAACAGAAGCTTACTTTCTTACAGTGCTGGAGGCCAGAAGTCAGAGATCAAGTTTTGGGGAGGGCTGGTTTCTTCTGAGGTCTCTCTCCCTCCCTTGGAGATGGCTGTCTTCTCCCTGTGTCTTCACATGGTCTTTCCTCCCATGTGTGTGCATATCTGTGCCCTAATCTCTTCTTTTTAACAAATATTTTAAAATGTTTATTTATTTATTTGCTTGTTTATTTGTTTATTTATTGACAGCACGCATGAGAGAGAGAGAAAGAGAGAGAGAGCACAAGCAGGGTAGGGGCAGAGAGAAAGGGAGAGAGAGAGAATCCCAAGCAGGCTCCACACTCTCAGTGCAGAGCTGGACTCAGGGCTCGAACTCACAAACTGTGAGATCATGACCTGAGCCGAAATCAAGAGTCGGATGTTCAATGGACTGAGCCACCCATGAGCCTCTCCTAATCTCTTCTTAGAAGGACACCAGTCATACTGGATTAGGGCCCACCCATGTGCCCGCGTTTTAACTTAATTACCTCTTCAGAAGACCTGTCTCCAAATACAGTCACATCCTGTGGTCTGGGGGTCTTACTGTCCACTTAAGACTTCCACATTTCATTGTATGTCAATTTCACCTGGAAGAAAGTCAGGAACAAGTACCAGACTCTAGTGAGCGATTTGCATGCACAGTGTTTAGGGGTGAAATATAGTGATGTCTGCAAATTGCTTTTGAACTGATTGATGGGTGAAGAGATGGATAGATACAGCGGCATGTTAACAACTGTAGTATCTAGGCAGTGGGTTTATATGGGTAGTCACGGTACAATTCTCTGAACATTTCTGTATGCCTGAAGTTTTTCATCATAGGACGTTGGGCAGAAATATTTTTAAAAATAACATTTCCATTGCAAAATGTCAGTCAGACATTTCTCTTAAAGCCTCTTCGGTGCTAGATCAAGTCCACCCATAGAGAGAACCACCACAACCCCATGCCGCGTCACTGGTAGGTCATTGGTGTTTTTAGCCCCTATATGCCGGTGTCTGGAGGGAAGGGGAGGAAGACAATTCAGAGAGAAGCTTGAGGATGCTAGGAAATTCCAGGGACTGGCTAAGGTGTCAGAGGAAACTGAGGCGCAGCGTTGTTTAAGCTTTGTTGTTTAGAATCCAGGGCAGACCATGATCTGTTTTCTTAAGCCACGATGGAGTAATTAGCTGTGGTGGATGTTGGGGGGGGGGGGTGGCATATGAATGATAACGAGTTGGTAGCACACAGTAGGCTCACAAGTGCTGAATAAATATCTGAATGAAATTGGAAAGTAGCCTTCTAAGCACGTGGCCCTCAGGAGATAGTGAAGTCGCCTGTCTGGTGGAAGGGAGTCTGTCCCTGCCTCTGCCCTGGCCCACCTCTGGCCTGGCCTGAGTTACCTCGAGAAATGGACCCAGGAGAGGCGGCCTGGTCTCTGGGTTCCTGGACAGCCTGGGTGAGGGCGCTTTGCCACATTCTTAGGAGAGAGCACATCCAAAACAATTTCTTTTTCTAAAAACTCAGTGCTAACATGTTCCAGATGTCCATTTGTTATATAATGGGGTTTGTTTTAATAGCGTCAACTTCCAGATGTGCAGCCTGGAATCAAGAAGCCCATTGGCCCCCTGAGGACACCACGGGCCAAGCTGAGAGCTGCCCGGGGAGGGGGGGAGAGGCAGACGTACGTGCAGAACCAGGCACGAGAGAAGAGCTGGGGGTGCCTTCCCGCCTACTGGGCCACTCACCTGCCCAGTGGCTGCCCCCGCGGGGGGACTGGGTAGGGTGGTCCAGCCCTGTCCCTGAACAGGGCCTCCCGGAGGACAATCACGGAAAGACAGCCTGAGGGGTGTGTGCCTTGGGATCCGGGGTGCACCAGAGCTGCTGGGTGATCCTGGTTGGGTCCCTTGGCTTTGCGGAGCCTCTCCGTCCTCAGACATAAAGTGGGTCAGCACCACTGCACCCTCAGGGTCACGGGGGAGGACAAGGTGAGGTGAGGGGCACAGAGGAGATACTGGGAAGCCTTGGGCCTTTCCTCAGAGTGGAAGGACCAGGCCCTTGTAATCCAGCATCCCGTGTCCCCCTGCCCCGGCTTTCCCACCAAGCCGGGAAGCCCCTGGACGGCACCGGTGACATTTTCCCTGGAACGCTGGAGAAGTGCCATTCGTGGAGCAGTCACCACCGCGCCCCCCCTCCCCACCCCCGCCCCGGGGCTTGTTTCATGGCCTTACAGTTATTCTTTTGTTTGCCGCGGGGTGACGTCCAGAGGTGTAAGTTTGGCCCTCTGGAGCCTTGCTGAGCCCGTCACTCCCTCCTGTACATGATGGCCCTTGAGTGCCAGAAGACAGCAGCCCTGTCTCCCAAACCTTCTGCTCTTGGGTGGCTGCAGCTATAACATTTGAGGGATTGAGGTTTGAGTGCCCCAAGAAGGGGTGACCCAGACCCCTGACAAGAAAGATCACAGAACCTTGATGTAGTCATAAGAAGCGCACACGCCTTTATCCACAACAGAAAACCTCACTACAGTGAAAGACAATCACCCCCAAATTAATCCATGCAAATAATGCGATTCCAATAAAATTCCAATCAAACGGGGGGGGGGGATAATATAGAACAGAAATGGAAAATGAGTATAGAATAATAATTGCTGTGGACTGAATGTCTGTGTCCCCCGAATTCATATGTTGGCATCCTAACCCCCAATGTGATGGTATCAGGAGGGGAAGCCTTTGGGAGGTGACTGGATCCGGGGGCAGAGCCCGCTGGCACGGGATTAGAGCCCTCGTGGAAGGGACCCAGAGAGCTCGCTCACCCCACTTCTGCCATGTGAGGACACAGCGGGAAGCCGGCGGTCCGCCACCTGGAAGAGGGACTTGTCTAGAACCCAACCGTGCTGGCATCCTGATCTCAGACTGTGAGAAACACAGTGCTGGTGTTTATACACCATCCGGTCTGTGGTACTTGGTTACAGCAGGCCGAACGGAGACGGTCGCGGTACCTCTGCCAGTGAAGACCAGTAAGGGGGGCACCGACCCTGCCAGCTGTTCAAGCACGTGGTAAAACTCCAGGGCTTCACACAGTTTGCGCCCCGGGACCCGTGGTGCCAGCACTTGCATAGCAGAGAGAGAAATGGCACACCCAAACCGGAAGTCTGGAGACAGACCCGTCCACAGAGGACGGTGTGGGATGTGGGAAGAAAATGCATTTCAGGGGGCGCCTGGGTGGCTCAGTCGGTTAAGCAGCCTTCTCTTGATTTTTGCCCAGGTCGTGACCTCGCAGTTTGTGGGTTCGAGCCCCGTGCTTGGGAATCTCTCTCTCCCTCTCTTTCTCTGCCCCACTCTTTTGCACCCTCTCTCTCAAAGTAAATAGATAAACATTAAAAAAAACCAAACAACGCATTTCAAACCAAAGCCAATGGG
Organism: Panthera leo; assembly: GCF_018350215.1. NCBI lineage: Eukaryota > Metazoa > Chordata > Mammalia > Carnivora > Felidae > Panthera > Panthera leo. The sequence continues at coordinate 18,783,712 of NC_056681.1, read as the reverse complement.
AAGTGTTGGCTGGTTCTCTTCAGGGAAAAGGACTTGCCTGGGGCAGTGTGGAGAGTGAGAGAGAAGGGCTTGGTTTTCACGTTGTCTCTTTCAGGACTGTGACTTCTCCAACACTAGACGTGTATTACCTTTTGTTTAAGGTCAACATATTTTTATGTCAGTTACGTGTTTTCTAGAGCTCTTGATTCCTTTCGGTATTTTTCTTTGTACATCTCTGTATTTAAGCGAAACCTAATAAATGTTACCACACTAACAATAAAAGGATATATAATAAGCTGCTGGTGGTCATTATCTCGGGGAGGTGGGTTCAGGAGAGGGCTTTACCTTCTGAGTCAGATCTTTCTAGGACCTTCGGATTACTTCTTCTCATCCTCCTCGCCTCATCTTCTTGTCCTCTTCCTCTTCCCCCTCCTACTTCTCCTTTTCTGTCTCTCTTTTTTGTTTAGGTTGCAAGTATGACTTTAAAAACTGAAAAGATGAGGAATTTTGAACAAAATAAACAAACCAGTGCAGGAATGATGGATTACTCACTGAATGGGACTGGACAACTGGCTAACAATTTGGAAAAAGTAAAGTTAGATTCCTGCCATACACCAGAGTAAACCTAGACGGCTTACAGATTTACGCGCTAGAAGTTAAACCACAAAGAATCCTAATGCCTAGAGGCACCTGGTGGCTCATTGGTTAAGTGTCTGACTTTGGCTCAGGCCATGATCTCATGGTTTGTGGGTTCAAGCCCCACATCAGGCTCTGTGCTGACAGCTCAGAGCCTGGAGCCTGTTTGGGATTCTGTGTCTCCCTCTCTCTCTGCCCCTCCCCTGTTTGTGCTCCCTCTTTCTTTCTCTCTATGAAATAATAAACTTAATAAAAATCCTAATACCTGTACAATTTTACAATAAGAAACGTTTTTCTAAGAAAATGTCAAATGAACAGATTGGTGGATTGGACAACAAAAATATATAAGGCTCCTTTCCATCAAAGCAAAATAAAATTAAGGTCAAACTGCAGAGAGAGAGAGAGAGAGAGAGAGAGAGAGAGAAGGAGGGAGGGAGGGTAATGACAGACAAGATACCTATGTAACAAAGAATCAAGAATTTCAATATATAAAGACCTCCTACAAAAATTCCTGCCCATAACTTTTTTTCTTCCAAGCCAAGAAGAGAAGGGAATTTGACCACAGTGCAAGCTGAGTTTCCTAGCACAAGCTGCAGGTGGGGCGGGTGGGGCTGAGCCAGAGGGTTCAGAATGGGAGCGAATAGTTCCATGGGGCAGCTCCAGGGCCAGGGCTGGGTGCCCTCCATGTGGCAGGGGTTCCCCAGTCTCCCTGGCATCCACAGGCCCATCTGGTGCCAGCTTCTCCAGCCCAGCCTGACACACGCCCCGCCCCCGGCGCATCCAATACTTCCCATTCCTTCACACACATCAGGCGCTTCCCATTCCCATGACTTGTGTAAATGCTCGTCTCCTGCCTGGTTCACCCTCTCTCATCCTTAACCAGAAAAAAAAAAATCCAACTGCTCTTTGAAAGCTCAGCTCAAATGTCCCTTGTTCTGCAAAACCATCTTGGAGCCACCTGTGCCCCAAGGAACCCCCCTCAGGCTCCCGCAGGGCCTGCCCAGTCCTCTGTCTGCCCAACCACACTTTCTGCCTGCCTGTCCTCCTACCCCGCTGGGCTCTTCTTCTGGGTCTTTCTAGACAGGGCTCTCGGTGGGCTCTCGGTGGGCTCCCTCTGGGCCGCTCCAAGTCTGGCAGGGAGCCGGCATTCAACCCATCAACAATGCACAAATGAATTGTACCGCGAGTGACAGGGCAGAGCACTTGAACTGCCACTCCCCACACTTGGCTGGCTGAACTTCGTTATTTTCTAAAACAGTACAATTCTATTAACAGTAAGGATACAAGGTATTTGACTGCCATGCAATTATGAGAGATATGTGAGAAGAGAGGCACCAAGTTACAGTAAGAGAAAAAGCTAGAAACCCACCAAGGGGCAGTGGTAGCTGAATGCACCTGAACTTCTGAAAGCCACTGCTGAGTCTGACAGCGACGGCCTCATACCAGGCTCGGTGCCAGGCATGCCCTGGCCTTGAGATACCCAAGGGAGGAGGAAGAGCTACGAGAATGACATTCCCGGCTTTGTGGTGACACCGTGAAGGAAGTGTTTGCAGGTTGCAGATGCGGGGAAGAGCCCCCAGCAGAAGGGTCCTGGGACTGTCGGGACCCACCTCCGGAGGGTGTCCCTAGACTGAATCCTCTTGAGTTAGAAAACGGGACTGTCCTCACTGGGGGTTCGCCAGCAGAAGACGTGGCTCTGAGGTGGAGGGAGAGAGTGGGGCACCGGGCAGCAGGGCCAGGACCATGAGGGAGGAAAGGGACCAAAGGGAGGAGGGGAGTCACAGAAGCATCAGATGGATTGGGTGTGGGCTCCACCCTCCTCCCTGTGGCCAGAGCAGCGGGTGCTCCCCCCGCTCCACCAGGCCCAGAGACAGCTCGTGCAGAACAGAGGCGGCTGTGGACTCCAGGAGGAGGTGTGCCTCCGTCTGGGCTTGGAGCACTGTCACAGGGGCTCCAATGAACACAGGGCTCAGGAAGGTCTGTTCTCAAAGCCACCCAGCTAGCGACAGAACCATCTTTCTAATGTCACATCTTTCTAATTCCAGAGCCTGACCTTTCTTTCACTCTGCTAAAAAAAGCGAGGCCACTGGCACAAGGCAGCCATGGAGCCCCGGGGCCGGAGCCGGGCCTCAGTCTGGGTTAGTGTAGCACCAGGGCCAGGCTTAGAACCATGGGTCACCCTGGGGCCAGGCCCAGGCGAGGGCGGGGAACCACTGCCTTCCTGGGCTCCGTGCAGCCGGCAGAAGACAGCATCTGGGGGTTATGGCAGGGCCTGCCGGGCCCCCGCGCCCTCGCCCTCAGCCCCGGCCCCGCCTGACCTTCCTACCCAGAAGCGAGGAACTGGCCTGGCCCCGGTCCTGGGGAAGGCTGCAGCTGCTCCCAAAGCCCCGGTCCCAGCAGACAAAGGCGCTTTCTTTCCCAGCACAAGGTCTTGATTGCGTGTTGCCCTGGATCCAAAAGTTCCTATGAAGTAAGTGGTTCCCGGCCAGGGTGTGTGTGTGTGTGTGTGTGTGTATGTGTGTGTGTGTGTGTGTGTGTACATGGGTGTACGGGTGTGCTGGGCCCAAGGGAGCTGGGTTGTCAGGGTGGTCAAGCCCTCTCCCTGCCTCCTGGGTCTGGCTTGGTATTTCTCCATACGCATCCTTTGCACACGTCTTTCGCTGTGTATTCCATGTTCATACGTGTGGGGTGGGGCCGTATGTGTGAGCATGTTTGAGCACGTCTCTGCAGCTGTGTGCGTGACCGCCTCGGTGTATGTACCTGTGCAAACGCCTGTGCACGCCAACGTGCCTCTCTACGTGCTTGCATGCCCACGTATCTGTGTGACCGAGTCTGCACCCAAGCACTTTGGAGGGCGTGTATGTCTCGCATGTGAGTCTACATAAGACACCTGGGACCGGACCTCCTCCCGCCCCTGCCTCTGGCTGTGCCTCCTCATCCTCCCCCTTCCCTGGCTGTGGCTCCACAGTGTGCGAGGCCTCCTGAGGTAGCCCTCTTCCTTCTCCCCTCCCCTCGCCCCCGCCCTGCCTCTGCATTCGTCTGGGAACAACCTGGCCCCTTTCAGCTCTGGGAGGAAGACAGGTTTGTGCAGCTTGGCTTGGCCCATACACTTTCCAAAAGTTCCCTGGCTCCCAGCCGATTCTTTATAAAAAGGCTCACGGGGAATCGCCTAACAGGAAGGTGGGGACTCATGAGGGGGCTCAGGACCCCCGCTCCTACCCCCAAGATGAAATGGGAGCATCAGTCAGCTGAGCCTCAGCTAGAGAGGGGGCCCTAGGTCCTGAGGGTGAGCTTGGTCTGAGGACACTCCACTCTCAAGGGAGGGACACAGCAACTCAGGCTCCCATGCCCAGGCTGGCAGAGCAGGGAGGGACTGGGTACAGGGAAGGCGAGGCCCACAGAGGTGCCCCAGGCCATTTAGGGAGCTGAGCCCCTCCCAGGCATCCTGCTGGCCATGTCCCTAGGGACCCTTCTGTGGGCATCCCAGGGTCTGCCCGCCTTCAGGGAGGTGGGTGCTGCTGTCAGTCTCTCGCGGCCTCAGAGGGAGGTCTGAGGCCTGCCCACCCCTTGTTCCTGGCCCACAGAGCCTCTGGACCCAATCACAAAGTCAGTCTTTGCACAGTGCTGGTGTCTTAGGGTGGGTTTTACCCGACAGCCACCTGGCTCGGGCTGGTTTCTCCCAGCCCCACCAAAGCACAGGGGTGGGAGCTTCTGCCCTGCTCTCCCTACACTGATATGGGGGGCACCACCCTCTAATAGCACGGGGGTCCTGGAGGCCCTAGGGTGTTGGAAGGAGGGTTGCTCAATGGAGTAAGATCTGATCCCCAGTGAAGTTTAGGACACAGGTAGCAGCCGCTCTCCCTGTCTGTCCGGGGGGGGTTGGGGGGGATGGGGGGGAGGGGACACGTGAGCTGGTGCTGAAAGAGGGACCATAGTCACAGGGGGAAGGGCAGGCCCGGGCCACCCAGAAGAACTCCTAGAAGCGTGCGGTGTAGATTCGGCTCCAGGAGGCTCCTGGGTCCTGGAGTTGGACAGAGCGCACTTGAGGAGGCCGGTCCTTTTGTCCTGTCCCCACGCCCCCCAGCCCCCAGCAGTCCACCTTCTCTTACCTGTCACTCTTCCAGGCCAGGGTCTGCTTTGGGAACTCAGAAGCCAGGCAGAGTCTCGTCCCTGAGAACTGAGCACAGACGGGCTGACTGGCTTATTGCCAAAGGGAGGGTGGCACCAAGGATACAGGGGTAACTAATAAAAACAAGGTCAGGGTTTTGAGAACATTGTGCACCCACTGTTGACTCTGCAGAGGAAGTACCACTTTGGGTGGATGTTTTATGTCTTTTCAGACCTGCTCCTTTTTAGTCCTGCTGGGGTGGCTGGGTCGGTGGGGTCTAGGCAGTGGAACATGGCCCCTGTCCCTTGGGCTTGTTTTGGGGTGCTGGGTTGTGCACTGAGAGCGCTCGGCCTGCCTCTCCATGTCCTTCCTGCAGGGGAGGCTACCTACCTCCTACTCGTCTGGGGAAGGGAAGGAAGTGGCTGCAGGGGCTCAGTCGGCAAGACTGCCTGCTCCAGGGCCACCGTCACTGTCCTCCACCCCTCTGTCTCTGTTTCTCTCAGATGCACACCAACACTAGGACTCCTGGAGTCAAGGCCTTGTTCCTTAAATGCATATACTCTGCTTCCTGATGGGGACATTTGACAAGGGACTGAGTCAGAGTAGGAGGGTCCTCCAACCTGGGGAGCCCAGGGGCCCCGGGGGCTGGGGTCAGGGCCTTCCTCAGGCCCCTGTGACCTACCTGACAGGACTGCACGTGCCCCCTCGCCACTCCCCAAAGGCATTCACCGGGGCCTTGGCAGCCCCTCTGGCTCTTTGCTGGCCTGGAAAGTTTGGGATCTGTGAATGGAAAAGCCCGGATCAGAGCTGGAGTGGGGATGGGAGTGAGGGGGGTGGGTGGGAGCGGTGTCTAGAGTTTTCCTAGTCTGGCCTCCTCTTGGTCAGAGCCAGGAAAGAGGCTTAACACCTCAGCAGCCCTGAGTCACTGCCTGCCCTGCTCAACCTGGGCCCCCCCAGCCCCCGCCTTCCTGTTAGCCTCCCCCGACTCATACCTGCAAGGTGGCCCTTGGTGGTATCCCCCACTCTTGGGAAGTCCCTGAGGATTCTTGGGGACCCCCAATGTGCTGGGGATAGAGAAACGTGGGGCCCAAGTGTCATCTTGAGTGGGTGATACAACAGGCACATACACCCCACAAGACCAGAGTCAAGGGGCCTAATAATTTGCCTAAGGAGGTTTTGCCAAGCTGCTTCAACCCGGCCTCTTGTCTGCTCCCGGCAAGTGCCCAGCACCTCCCCCATGTGGGGCCGCAGCGTCTCCCTGGACCCCCCCCCCCCCACAGGTGGAGAGCCCCTCTGGGAGGGAGATGCTAGCTGCCAGGATTGCACTGACCTGCACTCCCAAGCTTTTCCTTGTGTCCTGAGAGCCGGCGGGACTCTCCAGTGGGAGACAGGACAGTCCCCTCCCTTAAAACGCATCCCGATTCTGTATTCTCCCAGGTCACCTGCTGGTTGTGTAGGAACCTGCCAACGCCCACGGCTCTGCAACCACTCAAGAAGCAAACTATGTGCTCTGTGCGTCCTGGATCCAATCTGCAGACAGATACTTGCTCAGTGGATTTCGTTTTTTTGAAAACTGAACTTACCGCATACGTTGAAAAGTCCATCTTCTATTGAAAAAAACACTCAGGGTATGGGGGAACACAGAGCCCGCCTTCCCGCATGGCATCACTGGCTGTCGCCGGTCGAAGCTGTCCCTTTTAGTCGGGCATGATCCCCTCCATTTCCTATTGCCTTATATCTGGCCCCTGTCCCTCACGTGTGTCGTCTGCCTTGCCCGGTAGGTGTGGGAGTCTACAAACACTGTCAGACTTTGAGAAGCGAGCGCACGGGCCACTGATGCCTCCCCAGATGGACACAGACCATTGTTTAGTTGTGTTCGGGCACGGCTGTCCAGGCAGGGGCAAAGCCCACAGCTCTGCATTTTGCCTGTCACAATGAAAACCACACTGAGCTGCTCTGGTCACCCAAAGGGGATGGAGGTGACTGTGGCTTGACCTGTTCTTGATGCACCCTTGGCACATCTTTAAAAATCCTTTCTACAGGGGCACCTGGGTGGCTCAGTCAGGTAAGCTTCTGACTCTTGGTTTCGGCTCAGGTCATGATCTCATGGTTTGTGAGTTTGAGCTCTGCATTAGGCTCTGGCTGACAGTGCGGGGCCTGCTTGGGATTCTGTCTCCCTGTCTCTCTCTGCCCCTCCCCTACTTGCTCTCTACCTCTCTCTCTCAAAAATAAACAAATCTTAAAAAAAGATCTTAAAAAAAAAATCCTTTCTATAATTTTGCCCACTAGGATAGGTGTCACATTGACTAGGCTGTAGTTCCTGGATCGCCCACCTTCCTTTCCTGAAAATGTCAGCACTTCCTCCCTCTTGTCTCCCACACCTCTGCCGCCACCCACGACTGCTGGGATGCAGCGACGGCCATCCCATTACAGATCCTTTTGGCTCCCGTGCGTGCATAATCCCACCACTGGCCGGCAGGAGATGTCTAGCAGATGTAGCTGTTCCTTCAGTCCGTCCTGTCCTCCCAAAAGGAGGTCCCCAACAGCAGAATGGTGTCTGATCTGCCTCCCCCCCAAGCCCAGCCTCACTTGGTGCACAGCAGGAGAGGCTGGAAGTCCCCAGGCAGTGGCCGAGGGCCCACCGGCTGTCAATCAAATGAGGGTGGAGCTGGCCGCGGTTGGGGACCGAGGAGGGAGGGGCCTGCTGCCCTGAGCTGCAGGTGTGGGAGGGGGAGGGATGGAAACTCATAGCTGCATAGACCGGGTCTCCGCCGCTCTTTCCTGGGTTCCTCTGAACTCTGCTTCCAGGATGTGGCTGCAGTCAGCCTGGGCCAGGGGACCCCCCCCCCCCACCCTCCCCCCACCCCCCCCCCCACCCCGGCTGCCAGGGCTGCTATTGCTGCCCTGCGCTCTGCGCTCCCACGTCTGGCCTTCCCGTCGCCTGGCTCCGGGTGGGAGTGAGGCCAGTGCAGGCTCACCCCCACCCCCACCCCCACCCCCACCCCCACCCCCCCGGCCTGTCTTCCTGGGAGGCCTCCCTCCCAGCCACTCTGCAGGTAGACAGCGCACCGCCACCAGCCACGGACCGGACCCGGGTTGCCGGCCCCTTCCCCAGACACAGACGGTGTTGCTTCCTGGTCCTTAAACCCACGTCCTGTGTTTCACTCGGGCTGTGCCCTCCTGCCTTTTCTGGGTCCTCTCTGTAAACACTGCCTCTTCTCCCACAGCGTCTAATCCGTCCTCGGGCTCTCCTGAGCGTGGGGGCAGGGCAGTCCCAACTTTTCCTCCAAAGTGACAGTGCGCCCTGGGGGTTTGGAGGTGGCCCCTCAGGAGGCAGGCCCTCGGTCCAGGGCTACTTTGAAGCCTCTGCTTTATCTTCACAGGTGTCACTCTTCTAATGTGCGTGCAAAAACACGGTCAAATAAATATAAGAAGACTTTAAATGACTTCCTTTCTGCACTGAATCTATGAATAAAACCGATGCTCTAGGCCAGGGGTCTGCGAACTATTTCTGTGAAGGGCCAGATAATAAATATTTTCGGTGTTGCAGACCACGTGGTCCCGTGACAGCGCTCAACTCTGATCGTGTGGTGCACAAGCAGCCACAGATGGTACGTTCAGGAGCAGGTGTGGCTACGCTCCAATAAAACTTAATTTATGGTCTCTGAAATTTGGATTGGGTATGATTTTCACATGTCAGGAAATATTCTTCTTCTTTTGGTTTTTCCATTATTTAAAACGTAATGTCCACTCTTGGCTCGTGGGCTATACAAAAACGGACGGGGGCTGTGCTCTGTGGACTCCACGCTGCCATCAGACCCACCTCTAAATTCCAGCTGAAGGCAGGTGGCAGCCTCCCTGAGCCCTGTCTTCATGTGGAGGACACGTTTGGGGATGAGCTCCTGCACGTCAAGGCCTGGCACAGTGGGCAGAGCAGAGGAAATGGGCACCCAGGGGCCCGTGCCGGAGCCGCCCTGGGGGGAAGGTCACGGCCAGGGCCTGGTGGGCATGGAAGGAGCGGTGCTGCTCCCCTTCCCAGGCGGCTCGTGCTGCACCCAGCACACGAGTGGTGGGCGATCGTTGAACACCCTGGGGCGAGGGGGGAGCACACCAGAAAGCTGGATCAAAGCTCTCCCAGTTGGGTTGCTGGTCCTGCTTACTCAAACCTTGGAGCAGAAATTAGGCTCCAGCCTTTAGAGATGGTCTGCTGTCTGGGAGGCTGGTTTCCCTGTCATTTGCGAGATCCCCCTCCTCTCGGTCCCGGCCAACTTCCCTCTGGCCCTTCTGGCTGAGAAGTTACACAGACCCCTGCCACTTCTTTCTAAGACTGGACGCTGCTTCTCGCGTGGCCCCTTAGGCCTGGGCCTGGTGTGTCTGAGCACCAAGAATGAGACTCCAAGAATGACCCTAGGCTAGCACAGCAGGATGGGAAGGAAACACCTCCCCACCCCCCCACCAGTTACCCCGCTCATGGCAGCTGGCCCCCCAGCCCCTTCCCCTGCTCACCATTCCTATCACCCTATTTCCCAAAGCTGCACCAGAAGGCAGTTTGCTTCATGCCCAGACTAGATGCCCATGCTTATCCCCTGGTTGGCTAATGGCTCTGCAATCTGTCTTTCTGGGTCCCCAAATCCCAGCTCTTGTCGTTTACAGGTTGGGTGCCTGGACAAGTTATTTCACCTCTCTGGGCCTCAGTTCTCTCATCTGTAAAATGGGGACTTTTGAGTGACTGAGGGGATGGAGGGGATGGCCATAAAGCACTTAGAACAAGCTCTAACTAGAGGAGGTGCCTGCTAAATAAATGTGCACTGTTACATTGAGTGAGGTTATCAGAGAAGATACAGGATGCCTAGTTAAAGTTGAATGCCATATAAAAGTTTTTTTGTATAATTATGTACCAAATACTGCTTGGAATATACTTATACCAAGAGAATTAGTTTATCTGAAATTAAAACTAACTGGGTGTCATTTTCTCCCCTCCATCTGGCAAGTCTATACTGAAGGAGGCCCCAGAGATCCAGGAGGATCTTGGGACTTAGAGCAAGACCTTCCTCATCCCTGATTTGATTACCCTCCTTCCAGGGGACAGGAGACTGGTGCTCCTCCCCTCACCGGCTACTCAAAAGCGGTAAAGATACATGACTCATATGCAAGCATACTTTTCAGCACCCGACACTGGTCATTTTGATCAATCCTTTAGGTTGCGAGGTACAATTAGCCCTGTTCTACAGATGAGGAAACGGAGGCTTGGAGAAGGTAGGGATGTGCCCGTCCCCCTGACCCCAGAAGCCCCATCTCTCTTCCCTCTGCCCCCCTCTCTCCATCCTAGTTCATTCCTTTGTCCTTGGGCCTCGGGCAAGGGCAGAGCCAGAAATCCGACAACAGGACTGTCTCAGCAGCGTTAGCTTCAGGCACATCCAAACTGATCCCACGAACACCTTCCTCGCAGGAGCTGTACTCGGCTCACCCCACATACCCCCTCGAGTCTGGATCATGAGGGTGGCCCCAGAGCTGGCCACCCAGGCAGCATGCACCAAGGTCCTGAGCACCTGCCCTCATGCTTCTGTACCTCAGAGACTGGGTTTTGAGAAGCCACGGTCTGGAACCCAAGGTGCTGGTCACTGGGCTGGGTGAACCCCACTACTGACCTAAGAGACCATCCTTCTGTGGTTTCCAGACCAGACAAATGAACAGCAATTCTCGCAAGAAACCATTTTAAGGAATTCACTATAAATGAATCAAGCATAAAGTTTTCCAGAGGGTGTGGCCACAACTGTTCCGTTTTCCTCGGTGCCAATTTTTCCTGAGAGTCACTCAGTCAGATCTGGTCTCTGAGGCGGAGGGGGTCCCAGGCTGGCATCACAAAGGCTGGCCTGTTCCAACCGCAGGCTGGAGGGACGGAGAGGTTAGCCCCAGCTCTGCTGTGATTGATGACACAGCTTTGCTGTCTTCCAGTGGCTTTCATTAGGCACACTGGATGCCAGCGCCCTCTACCCAGTAACCAAGACGCTCTGAAGACAAATGAGGTCACTTATGGCAAACACACACAAAACACTGCAACACTAGCCCAACGTACTAAACTAATTGCACTCCTCTGCCCTCACAGAAGCAGACTCTACTGGGGCAGCCTCGGGGGTTAAGAGTGAAACCAAGACTATTTATTACTTATTCTGCATAAATTATTCCTCTTCCCAGAAGGAGGGCTCCCCACGTCTGGACTGGAGGGCTGCAAAGACTGGAATACACCCTGACTTGGAAAACCACAGCAGAGGACTCTGGGGTCTTAGAGAACAATGCCTCACCCATTCTCCAGGCTCTTCAGCCGCCATCCGTCGGCCCCTAGTGGTGACCCAGCGAGGGTGAAACTGGTGGGTGTCTGGCTGTGTGGCCAGGGCTTCAGCACTTTCCTGCTAGTCTCCTCGACAACTTCGGACACAGTCCTTCTGGGGCTTGAGAAGAAAGCTAAGGGCCACCAAATTCTTAACAAGCCTTAAGAATTCTGAGGCACTCCTGTGTTTTGGGGCCTGTTCCGATCCCACAGTGGTTCCACCGCCCCCCCCCCCCCCCCCACCCCGAGGTCCCAGGTATGTGATTTGAGGCGGGGCTTCTAGAAAGTGGTGCAGTTGAGGCGTCGGCTGGAGCCTGGAGCGTGGAGTGGCAGGAGCGTTCGGGCCCCAGGTCCGGGAAGCAGGGACTCTACTGCTCTCCCTTCTACAGCACGTGTTTTAACCAGGTGTGCCGGTGGGTCAAGAGATAAGGCAAATCAACCCCCGTGAATGGATATTTAACAAGCCCCCAGTAGCGTGCCCAGAACAAAGTGGGCACTCGGAAAGACCGTGGACTGCTGTGTGCAGATGATGTATTTATACAAGGCCCAGGCAGCAAGAGACATCCAAGTGCCACTGAATTTGACTTTTAAAATTGTTTTTTTTTTTTTTTTTTTAAATCCAGGATCAAGACCACAGACAATTTATTATGTAAGACACGGGGTGAAGAATGACCAAGGAAAGTTATGGCTGTGAGTGACATGGAACTTAGATGAAAAGGCTCAAGTTTGCTGAAGAGAGTTTAAATTTGGCTTTTGCTCTTGGAAACGTCAAAATAATCATAAGAAGCACTTATGCCTTACAGAGCAAATAATCCACAGAGTGTCATTTTCATTTTGCAAACAGGGACACAATAGCAGTCAAATATAAGCCTAAACACCCAGAGAGTTAAACATACAGGTTCGGTAAGATATAACAAGGGGTTTAGCATGCTGGTGGGTTTTTAAATCAAATCCATATTGAACCCTGTGACCTACTGGAGGTTCTAAGTGGAACCTAGGGAAAGCAGCTTTTCCATACAAAACAACAACGAGGACAACAAAGGAAACCCAGGCTCTGCTGGATGTCTATAATACTCATTTGCAGTAAGGCTTTCAAGATACATGAATTTTTATAGCATTTGTATTTTAAGGATTTAGGGCAAATACATTTTTTTTCTACTTGATAAAAAGAAAATTAGTACTTAAAAGGTTCAAAAATATATCGATTGAGTGATTTTTTTTTTACATAAATAAATTATATTGATTTTTAGGATTTAACAGCTGAAAAAACCCTTTCTGCTTCCACTGGAGGCAAAACTGAACAAAATGTTAGTTAAATAGAGAGCAGCATTTCTAAGAAATCTGTTGTCAGCATTATCGACCATCTATGCTACAAAGATGTCATTAAATAGGATTTGTTCAATCAACGGATTCTTTCTTCTTATGCGATCGGTTACAAAATTTCTGATTTTTATCTCTGATTCATAACTCCACCGTTCGAAGATACATCTTATTTTTTTCTTCGGTCACAATTTAACAGACTTCTTTGAGATGCTCATTTTAACATTTACATAATTTATAATCCCAAATGTATAAAAGACAATGACAAAAGCATCATAAATAAATAATGCAAACTGAAATAGTTATGTCAAACTTTTGGACCTTCTGATAAATTAGCAAAACTGTAACAGGAAAAGTAAAAAATACAGTAAATTGTGGCAACACCAAGTGAAACTGGTACCAATAGCACTTCCAACGTCTCTGACGGCCCCCGCACGGGCCCTGTGCCCCCCAAGTCCTGAACCACGAGCTTATTTCCAGTCTCAGAGCACGACCGGCCCTCTGGAGTGCGGGACACAAGTGGGAGGGGAACGCAGGCAGGGTTAAGCGCCACTCAGGCAGGTGCTTCCCGAGTGAGAAGGGAAAATGATGTTAATTTGCAACAGTCTCGACTAACCTGATCTGGAATCTGGGTCCAACTGTGTAATGGAAACCGAATAGAGAAAAAAAAAAAAAAAAATGGGAGAGAAGAAACAAATTTTCACAGTCGTTTTATAAAGGTGGCACACACCAGTTCGGACAACCTCAAATAATTTGACGAAGGGACCTAGCAAAGTGTAAAAGTGTTGAGTGACTATATCCTCGAAGGCTCCAGAAAGAGCCCTACTCTTGGTGAAGGGGAGCACAAAGTAAAAACTTGTGAGGGCCTGGTGGTGGCCGGAGCGATCCTTGAGAGTGAGGTGAGCAGTGTGCAGCCCCACAGAGGACGAGCCCCTCACCCGCCCCCATTGCCGGCAACAACCCCGGTGTGTAAAGCTTTTCCATACTGAGAACGATCTTTACGTGGGGGAGACGGCATACATATGTATAAAATAATGCCTCGTCAGTATTCCTTCTTGCTGCAGGTGTCTGAAAAACCATTAAGGGGGATGTCCTGTTACTACCAGTAAGGTTTTTGCTTTCTAAAGAAATGAGTATATGCATTTTCAACCATTAGTTATATACTTCTGTCTACACTACTCATTTAGTCCTCATGATAAAATAGGGAAATATCTTAACTAAAAAATACGCACGAGCACTTCCTTCTTCTGTGCTTTTTGGTTTCCCCATTAGATTCTTCCCATTCAACACAGCTCACGGAAAAAAGAGCTCCTCTCTGTCTCTGTTCTTTGGCCCTTTGGTGGTAAATCCCTAGACAGCTTTCTTTTGCCACTGTCCCTCCTCAGGTGAGTGGGAACTTGGAAGAGAAGGGGGAAGGGTGTGTCACCACATACTGTATTAGCTACGGTTGCTGGAATGAACAACTGGGTAACAGAATGAGAATTCTGTGCCTCCTACACTAGGTCGACGACACTCAGCTAATGAAGTGGCAAGACCCTGCAACTATTAACATCTGTGACCACAGTTCTCAGAAAATTAGGTAGGTAATATTACTTATGGAAACACAGGTTCTTATGAAGGTGGAGTGAGGGAAGTAACAAACCTTTATGGGATAAGAAACTTACAAGTCACAATCATTTCTTAAATGAAACAGTTCTAATTGGTGTCACTGTTGGAGTCTTTGAGGCCCCCTTCCCTGGCCTGTGCCACATGTCCTCTCTCTGGAGGAACGGGGGCCCTGGGTTCGGGGCAGTTCTGATCGCCGCCTGGCTCCTTTTCGGACCCGGGAGCAGGCTCTGGGTTGGGGTTCAGGCTGTCCCCTTTTGTTTTCTTCTTCTTCCGCTTCTGGCTCTCCAGACCTACTGCTTCAGAGTGTCTGGCCTGCTGCATTGCTGGCAGAGCCATGCCCATGCCCGGGGACAGAAACATGGATGGGTAAATGAGTCCAGGAGACACTCCTGGGATGAGAAAGGGGTTAAAAGCCACAGGACTACTGGTAGTTATTGCAGGTTCGGACTGATCAGAAAACGGACCAGGACCAGGCTTGTCTTCAGCTAATGTGTCCGTTTTTACATCATGGCTACTCGGCTTGTCTTCTACAGTCTTTTCGGTCGCTGCTGTGCCACTTTTTGTTGTGCTTGACAGAGGCGCTGCAGCGGTGTTGGTGCAGGCAGTGGCCATGGGTGCATTGAGGAGTCCCCCGACACCGAACATCTGGGGCACTGCGGCCATTCCCGGCAGCATCATGGGCAGCATGCTCAAGGTGCTTTTGACCTCTTCGCCCGTGGGCATCGTGGCGAAGCCGGCCGGGAACCCCACCAGGCCCGTGAGGGGGATGCCTGGCAGATTTCTCATGTTCTGGAGTCCTACCAGGTCCATCCCAGCGATCAGTCCGTTCATGAACAGTGGCCCCATCCCCGAGGGAGAGTCCGCCACGATGGCAGGGGTCTTCAGGAGCTCGCTCCGAGGCCGCCTCCCCCTCCTTCGGGGGCCCGCATCTCGAAGAACAGGCTCGGCCAGGGTGTGATTGAACTTGTTTTCTGGGAGAAATCCCTGCAAAAGGACAAAGAAACACGAGATGCCGAAGGTTACTGGAGGGCAGGTGATGGGCTGGGGATGAAGACCAGGGTTCTGCACTGGGCCAGACTGCCCCTGTTCCGCCAAGGACCCGAGTGGGAGCCCCCTGCCTACCTGCCTCGACAGCTCTCTAGCCTAGGTGCGTCTGAGGTCGTTGGCTTGGGAGGCCGAGAGCCAGCCACCACCAGCACACGACAGCGGCATCCACTCCCTGGAGGAGCTCGTCAGAGAGCTGGGAACTGGAGCCCAGCTAAGGACACGCAGGTCTTAGGCGAGACTTACAGCTGCAAGGCCTTGACCAAAGCGAGCGTTCATCTTCCTTGTGACACAGAAGCAACAAAGCAGAGTAGGGGAGACAGAGTTTTGCAGGAGATGGACCTGAATTTTGGTCCCAGCTCTGTAACTAGATGTGGGACTCGGGCCACCTCAGCTAGACTCGCAGAGTGCGAGTGAGAAAGGACCATGACATCTCTCTGGCCTTACTGGAGGCAAAGTGTGCAGCACATTACCCGACCCACAGGAACAAGTGCTTACTGGAGGGGTGCCAGTGACCGCACATACCTCACTCCCTGTGGGTCACAAGTTCCTGCAGGACAACTCTGTCACCAAACAGGGTGTCTACATGTTTGCTGAGGAGACGAGGGCATTCTTAATGTGGCTGGGGAAACACATCATAGTGACTGATGTTCTGGTTTCCCTCAAGGGAGGCAGTCTAATTTCCCTCTCATCAGAGGGCCGTGCTCTGGTTTTCCCAGCTGGTGGAGAACCCCGGGGCTAAGCACCACGCGGCCCGCCATCCAGCTCTGCTGGCACGTGGGTCACCCAGCACCACGCATGCTCTGCTACCGCCATGCGGACGATTTACTATGGGGAATCAGGGAACCTGCTGCTCCAACGGCATCAGTGAGTGGTAGGCCACACGGCGGACAAAGCACCAGGCTGGCAGCGGGCTTGCTGCAGCCTTATGCACTCCTTCCTTCGTGACCGTGATTCAGGGGCTCTGGGGGGCGACGAGGATGTACCAGAGCCTGCCGGAGAGCCCACTCTGCCAGAGCTTCCCGTCTGGTTGCAGAGAGAGAATTAAACAAACCAGTGCAATTACAGCATACCTAACTCTGAATTTGTTCCCAAAGCAGCACAAATAATCCCCATAGCAAGAGAAAGGGAGAGATTTCTCTCAGGACCCTCTGCATGGAACCCCTGAGTCACCCGGGAAACCACACCTTTCCCTCTTTCTACTGCCTCCCGCTCCTCCCTGCTGTCATTGAGCTCATGGAGGCGGTGCGTGTCCACGGGCTCAAAGGCAAGTTGGGACAACTGCTGTTGAGCAGTCTCAATCTTTGTGGAGAAGAGCATGGAGAAAAAGCCCTTCCCTGTGGTCCCTGGAAGTCCTCTCTCCTTTCTGAGCCATTGAAGGAAAGCAGCCTTAACTGCCTGGGCTTCTCCTCGTGGGTCCTGTTACAAAGCTGGTGTGATTCTGCCACCTTCTCTTTGATCACAGCAACGATGAGGCTAAAGATGTTGAGTGGCCATTAGGGATCCATCACGGTGGGTTTGCACTGGGGACGCAGGTCACCATCAGGGCTGGAATGTGGAAGCCGGGACAGGCTCCAGCACAGCAGCATGACGTGGGAGGGCCCAACAGTGAGGCCCCCCCGTGCGCCGATGCTGGAGGAGCCCACGCTTCTCTACGGCTGACTCTGCTGCCTTCTCAGGATTCTCAGCTGTTTGTATGCACGCCTTCCCTTCCTGCAAGTCTGCAGTGGGGAGTGGGGACCTGATAAGACACAGTTGATACTCCACCAGTCTACTCTGAGGCCCAGATGCAGGGCCCCGGCTGCAGTCCTTACTGGAGCATACTTGGAGTGAGAAGGCAGGGACAGGTCGCACCAAGAGACACCAGAAGGGCCTGAAAAATACTTTCATTAGGGCCAGGACTGCTAAAGAAAATAGGAAAGGAAGTCAGGAGTCCACAGATACCTAAGGGCTGAGACTGACAGCCAGGTCTGAGAATAGTTAAGATGACTCTTCACAACCTTGGGGCGCCTGGGTGGCTCAGTCGGTTGAGTGTCCGGCTTCAGCTCAGGTCATGATCTCACAGTTTGCAAGTTCGAGCCCCACATGAGGCTCACTGCTATCAGCACAGAGCCTGCTTTGGATCCTCTGTCTCCCCCTTCTCTGCCCCTCTCCTGCTTGCACATGGGTGCGTGCTCTCTCTCTCAAAATTTTTGAGAACAATTTTTGAAGAAAAAAGAAAGATGTCTCTTCACAACCCTCCTAAGGACCTCTACTTCAAACTTTAATCCAGGAGTTCTGGCATCTCCATTCAGTTCCCTGCCTCTCTTCTGCCTAACTGTTAAAGAAGCAAATCCTTAGAAACTCCAACAGATCTCTGCTTAAAGGGGTAGCTGTAGAGATGGGGTTAGTTGGTAACACGGGTCCTCGGTGAACACACCCGTGTGGTGGGCTGCCAAACGAGAAGCGGCTGGGAACGGAGGCATGGGGACCTTGGTAGTGGCAGTGTGGACAGGACCGTGGCCATCCCAGAGGGGCAGTGGGGACTGGAAGAGCAGCAGGAGTACTGACAGTGCACTAAATGTGCACCTGCCCTGCGTCAGGCAGACGTTAAGGGTTCCATGTGCATTAGTCATCCCACCAGCCCTGAGGGGTCAGGACAATTGTCACAGCCATTTCACAAAGGATTTACAGATTCGTATATGTGAAAGATGTGTATTTGAATGTTCCCAAGTCCCCAGGAATAAGGTTATTTTTGAAGTCCTACATCTCTCCCTCAATTTCCCAGAGAATATTCAAGAAAAACCCGATCACGGGCAAAAAGCTTTATGATGGTTGACTACAAGAAAACTCTTCTCCAGAAGCCTCGGTTTAAACTAGCAGAACTGAGGGAACAGTGATACTGTCATGCTTAGCGCCCCACTTCTTTCTCACAAAGTGGGAGAAGCAGGGATCTGCCCCAGGGGCACAGCAGACCCTTCCCAGCCTGGCTGTCGCATGCACCTCACCACACTGGCTCTTACTCCCACCCGTGACCAGTGCCTGCTCTTCGCTGGGCCGGTGTGTCCAGGGTGCTGGGCAGCCACTCATCCTGGCTCTGGGGATGATCACTTGGGGAGCAATCCCCGCCTGGTTCCTATTTCTGAACAGAGAGAGTAGCACTTGAGGGACCGGGGCCAGGCTAAAAGCAGAACTTGTAATGCACACCAGTCAGCCAAGGGCCCCAGCCAGGGGAGCTGCAACAGGACCACAGGGCTTTTCCAGGACCTCTTCCCTGCAGCCCAGCCACAGCCGCGAGCCAGGGAAAGGTGTTGGGGTGTGTCTTTTTCCTTTATACCCACAAAGTTCCCTCCTAACTCTCCAGTAGAGGGTGTGTTTGATCTGAGAAGCCTTTATGTTAGGAAGTAAACCCAGAGCTTGATAAACAATGCCTCCATCTTCTTTTCCAACAATTTGCTATAAACCAGATGTTCTTTAACATCTGGGCATCTGGGGCATCTAGGGCTAGACACCTCGTCAAGCCCTATATCCCGCAGGATCTTTGGCATGCCCCTCCGGCATCAGGATGTCCAGAAATGTTCCTCCCCTGCTCTTGTTGTGAGCCTCTGACATAGAGAAAGTGCTGAGCCCTTTCAGAACTGGGAACCTGCCAAGGAGGCATACTGCCTTCTCCCCTTCAGGCTGGATGAGCAGCAGCAGAAAGGTCCCAGGGGTGAAGACAACGGCTCTTCATCTACTGCCATGCAAGAGGGGTGCTCGCAGAGGAAGTCAGCTCTCACCACTTCCTGTGGGAGGGATGGTCCCTCCAGCCGCCGAGCTGCTGCCCACCCTAGTCAGGTGCCCCTCCCAGCAGCTAGGCGACCACACACAGCGGCCAAGTTGGGCTTTGGCAGCTTTCCCTCCTAGTAATTATACCCTGAGAGCAAATCTGCTTCCTCCTCCAGGGAAGCCTGGGGAGAGGGCAAGGAGAGCAGGGAGCAGGAGAGTCAGACGTTAAGCAACACTGGAGGTAAATCTGCTCTTCCAAGCCTAGAAGGGCATCTTCACCGATACACAGAAGCACATATTCCAAAGCCTGTGGATTCTAGCTCTCAAACTTAACTCCTGGTAGAGGAGGAGGAGAAGGTGGTGACCAGAACTTCCTTGCTCCTCCCAGGAAGGTTAGGAGGGTTAGCCCACAAATATTCATGACTGAAGAGAGACCTAACAAACCAAAGGAGGTGTGTGTGGAAGCAAAGTTAAAATTCCTACACACAAAACAATGAAACAAAAACTAGCCCTAGAAGACGTTTTTGGGGCAATTCGGGAAATCTGAATGTACACTAGATATTAGATATTAATATTCACATGTGTGATAATGTTAGTAGGTAGGAAAATATTCTTAGGAGACACAGGCTGAAGCATGTAGGGGTGAGGGCTCATGTCTACAAGTTACTGTCAAATGGCTCAACAAGAAACAAAAAATCTATACACGCATCTAGACAAATGTAACTTACGTATGTATGTGCATGCACACACACACACACACACACACACACACACACACACACACACGTCTCACGAGCGCCCACTATGTACTGGGCATCCTGAAAGCTGAATCCCACAGCCTTACCGTGGCTGGTGGAGCTCGCCCGGCCGAGCCACAGCACACACAGCAGAAGGGCTGAAGGAAGGAAGAGGTTTCTTGATTTGAATCTGTTTTCCAGAAGCAGGGGTAGGATGGGTGGGGAGTGAGGTCTCCATGGGAAGACACCGGAGGGCTCCTGTCCCAGCAGGAGCTGTGGGAGACAGCGTTGAGGGGAAACTGGCCCTCCTGGGGTCAAGCAGCATGTTGCTGTCTGGGCCTTGCTGGCTCTTCCCCAGTGGCGTGGCTGGGCAGCCCTGAGGACCGGGCAGACAAGTGCTTCCTCCCCTGGCCTTACTGCAAGAAAAGGGCCTCCGAGGCAGGGACTGTGTTTATTTAACAAGGGAGGAAAAGTGCATCTCTGGTAAGAGGCTGGCTTGCAAGAAGGGCTTAGAAATGGGTTTTCTGGCAAGGGGTCAGCATCTGTAGGAGAGTGATGAGCATTAATTTCCAGAGAACATGAGGGAAATTGTTAGACACAGAAAGAAATAAGAGGGCCAAGGAGGAAAGCACGTGGTTTCTCTGACACGTCTCTAAAACCAAGAGCTCAGAGGCTACAACAAAGCAAGGACCACAGTCTCTCCTGGATGCCTTCCATGTGACGCCCTGTGTGGAGACACAAGGAGAACGTGGGGAGACGGCATGAGGGCTGGAGAAAGATGGCTGGGCTGAGAACTACAGTTGTGTCAGCTTGCACAGCACAAGGAGGTCTAAGAAAAGGGGTGGGAGCGACACTCTCTGACAGTAAAGCAAGAGAGGGGCAAAAGGGCAGCTTTTCCAGTGTGATAAGCTTTCTGACAAGCTTCCGACCTTGGGACGGGGCCCCAGCCCCACTCCTGGAGTGGCTGCTGTGGGGGATGGGGATGAGGGAGGAGCAGGTATGTGTGAAGAGCTGCTAGACCAACCCACCAGGTGACATCGGTCACAGCCTCCTTTAAAACACTAAGTAACAACTTCCTTCTGCAAGAGGAGGAAATGACTAGGGTGGGTGGTCTTCTGGAGCTGAAAGAAGAAAATCACATCCAGGCAATCTCACTAAGCAGGGAATTCGTACCCAAGGAAAACCCCAGCTGGCAGAGCCTGGAGGAGAAGGCATTTAGGAAAGTCCATGCTTTTGGGGGGACAACCCGAGAGGGGTGGATGCCCAGGAGGCTCTTGAGAGGCTCCCTGTTTGGGGAGGATGCACTTTTAGGAGGTAAGAAGTGCATTTATGTATGATTTGCCTAAGCTTGACATATTTTCAGGTTGCAGTGTTATTACTGCCCCCTAGAGGTTCTATCTTTGCTATTACAACTCTACTCTGAGCTATAGTTAACTCAGATGCATTAGGCTACAAGTATTTCACAGATGGCTTTGAAGTCTCTTCCAGGCTCATGATTCTATACGAGGAATAAGACAGGGCTTGGAGTCAGCTGTTTTTCATCACCAGTGAGGATGGACTAGGAGGAAATGTCTTAAGTGGAAATTTCCAATAATGACATTTGTTAACACTAGAAACAGACTCCTGACAGGGGTTAAGGTCTCCCTGAACTCTCTACACTGTAATGGGGAAGGGGGGATTATCAAGTTTTGAAAATAGTTAAAGTACAAATTTAAACCAAAAGTTTTGGAGGTAAAGGGTGAAAACAAAGGACGACGGGAAGTCCTACTGCTGCTCAAGAGGCCCCAGTACCACTTATCTCTACTTATCAACTTCCTCCCGTGCTGGCCTCTTGTCCTCTCGGGAGATGCTGCCTGGCTCCCTACTTCCCAGCTGGAGCTTTCCCCAAGTCCACAAGGCTTGGCTCCACTGGGACACGTCCCTCTTCCTTACCCTTAGTCCTGGCTCCTTGGGGACAGCGGGAACCCTCTCTTCCCCACTCAGGGAGTTGACGTCTAATTTTCCAGGTTCCTTACAGCGTGGCCTCCTCTGCTTTGGTTTGTCTGAAAAATTCTAGGAGGCAAATGGAAATCAACATTACAAAACATTCTGTCACAGATTCTTCTGAGGAGGGTGGGGCTTTTCGGGTGGTTTTGCTCTTGTCTCATTAATGGCCCTCTGTACAGGACCTAGTCAGGTTAGGTTGAAAGACACAGCTACCAGGCCCTCAGCGAGGCTTTCTTTGAGGCAACAGTGTTCCTACAGCTGGAGAGCAGGATGTGTGGGCTTCCTTGTCAGACCTGAGCTGACTCACTAGTCTCCCAGAGTACTGTTTAATCTCTAGCTGTCACCTCCTCATCATTTCCCCCAATTCTCTCTCCACCACTACCTACCTGGTGGGCTCTGTCTCTGGAGGGTATGCATCTGTGAATGCACTCTCCTCCTTTTCTTGTGAGCTCTCTACCTCCACATCTTATCAGTTAGACGTACCCAGGACAAAGACGGTGGTGGGGTAGACAAACAAATGAGAAAAGGAAAACCAAGAAGAGACCTCAGTGGTCATACAGATTTCTAATCTGAAAGATCTGGGGCAAAGGCAGTAGAAGGACTTGAAGGACGAGTCCCAAAGCAGTAACTCGAGCTAAGAGCAGACACTCCTCCCTACAAAGTGGTCATATTTTCAAGTGGAAAGAATACATAGGGACATGTTCATGAAGCGGCACTGTTTATGCAACATAAAGATTTCTCTGTGCACTTAGGGTCTGGTGTGGTCGTTCTGGGAGACAGGGGCACTGAGTTTAGGCAAATTCTGTCCTCATAAGGTTTTGTGCAACGACTTGGTACAGCATTCTTACAGGGGCTGTGATTTGTTACTAGATACTCAGTGACAATTTAAACTTAAAAAAAATCCCAAAAAACAAAACTTTAAAATGATGTTCTCAGTTAACACAGATCTCTCCCAAACTTCCTAAGCTCCCCGAGCATGCTCCTCGTCAAACACAGCACCCCATCAGCGGGGAAGGAAATGGCAGGTCGGGCAGAACCAACAACACTTACTGCTCCAAAGCCAGGAACCTCTAAGGAGTAGTCGGCCTGCTGCCTCAGCCAGTCAAGGAGACTCTTGCTGGGAATGGCTTTCTCAGCCTGGCTGCCAGCTGCTGGGGCTGGCTCAGGGGCTGAAGCGGCAGACACCGGCCCTTCCGGATGTGAGGCGCTTGAGGGCGCCTGCCCTGGGTCTTCATGGACTTCCTGGACGAATGAGAAACAAGTACGTGCAGTTAACCATGACAGAATGAAAACCAGTTTCTGAAAGGAAAACACGTAAGGTGTTCTTTGCACCTTTCCATCCATTTCCCCCCGAATGTTACTGTGCTGGGGTGCTTGAGTAAGAATCTTCCACGCCACTGACCCACACGCGCGCTCCGGCAGGGGCTGGCGTTCCCTCCACCCGATGCTCCTCTCCCTGTCTTGTCTGCTTGGTAACCTTTAATTCCATCCTGTCTGCTCAGGTTCAGTGTTACCTCCTTTGCCACCATCAATGACCATCCCAGAGAGCACAGGCCACTCTACTTCCTGCTCCCCCACGGCGCCCTTCACAGGCTTTCCACATAACCGGAAATGCCACACTGCAATTTACTTACCTCTTCTTCCTTCTACAGGTTGAAGAGCTGTTACTCATCTCTGTATTCCCAATGCCTATAATCGGGTCCACAAAGTACAATATGGTGCCAGATATATGTTTGCATAATACATTTTTAAAAATACTCTGAGGCCAAGAGTATTTGTTTTCCTAGTCATTCCACTGCTAAATGTTTTCATAGTCATTCCACTGCCAATCTATGATCACTACAAAGAAACTAGGGCCTTGCACCTCTAAAAAATGAGACAACGGTCTTAAAAGCTTGCAGGACTGGGCAGGGAAAGAACCTGCCACTTCAGCCTCCCACATTATACAGAAAGTCTAAGAGGAAGACAAAACTTTAAAATATACCAAATAGCAGAGCTTAAAAATAAGGCCCTCAGGCCCCAGTGAACAAAGTCTTTGGTTTGGTTCCCTGATCTGCCACTTTACTGGATAATCTTGGGAAAATTATTTAATGCTTGTAAGCCTCAGTTTCCTCATCCATAAAATGGGAGTAACAACACCACTTTCACAGAGTTGTGAAGATCAAATAGGACAATCACACAAAACCCTGAACATAGTGCCCGGCACACGGTAAGCACTCATTAATACCGGTTACTATTATTCCTTTTACAATAAAACATGAAATGTGATTCCTGTTTTGGAGCTTGACATTCAGTAAGTAGGAAAAACCAAGACACAAAGAGAAGTCAGTTGTCTCTGACACATTAAGAAAAGTCTATGGGGATCTCTCCTGGCCAGGCACACGACTTCTAACCTTGTCTGTTGTTTACAATAATCTCCTCTGGGTTTAGGGGGTCCTGGCGTGACTCTGGTGAACCCTCCTCATGGCAGCCCTCTGTGGGAGATGCTGTGGGCCCACTACAGAGCAGTGAGGCTCAGAGGTGCACCCCATGTCACCCACTATGTCAAGCAGCAGAGCCAGGATCAACGTTCAGGATCCTGACCCCTGTGCCTTCTCCTGACCCCCAGCAGCTCCTGGAAAGCTGGAAAGCTCCTGGCCTGCCAATCTGCGTGCCACTGCCACAAACTCAACCCTGCCATTTGCTTTAATTCCATCACCAGTGGCTCTTCCAAAACACTGGGGGATATGGGCTGTTTGTACCGGAAATGCCAAGACCCGTGGCTCCTATCTCCAGGCTGCATGCAGGTGAAGGGTCCATAATGGATTAAACGCGTTTCTAGAAAAGACTGAGGGCAACTTACAACAAGAGACCCCAAGTGGGACAACTGAAATAGGGATAAAAAATCCACAAATTAAAAAACTGGGTGTCTGGGGAAGGGTTTGTTGCTCAGTGTAGAAAGGTCAGTGTTGGGGCACCTGGGTGGCTCAGCTGGTTAAGTATCTGACTTTGCCTCAGGTCATGATCTCACAGTTCATGGGTTTCACCCCCACACTGGGCTCTGTGCTGACAATGTGGAGCCTGTTTGGGATTCTCTCTCTCCTGCTCTCTCTGCCCCTCCCCTACTCTACCTCTCTCTTTCCCTCAATAAATAAATAAAAACTTAAAAAAAAAAGTCAGTGTTTTTTACTTACTGGCCTCATATACCCACCAAGATTCCTGCCTGAAGTGTCTGCTCCTTCAAAAAGATGAGGTCCATCCCTCCTTCAACATGTTTCCGTCTCCCTCTCCTCCTCCTCGTGGCAGCGTCATCTCTTCTGAGGTTTCCGTTGACGATCTGTCCTGTCACTGGATGGATCAGGCCAGCTTGCAGAATCCCAGACAAGTCCATGCCGAGGGCTCCTTGAAGTGAACCGATAGCCCCGATCTTAGGGGTGCTGGCGCTCAGTGGGAAAGGAGACGCGGCTCCTGGGGACCCCTCTGAAGTGCAGGAGAGGTCTATTGCGGACTCCCCGTGCCAGCCATTGAGGACGATGGGGGGGTGCCCGTGGGTGGCGGAGAACTGGTCCAGACCCCGCGCCTTTGCATCCCTCTCCACCTCAAACTCATAGGGCCGTCTGTGCTTTTGGTCATCCTTTGTGAATACTGGAGCCAGGAAGCTCTCCTGTGAACATACACAGGGGGCAAGAGAGGGGTGAATGCCACTTCTGTGGCCACATGGTAGCTCTTTCTCCCAGCCCGATTTCCTTGAGCCTAGTAAATTCCTAATCAACTTCATAGAAGTTCTTTCCACTCAAGGTTTCTCAACCCTTAGCACCAAATCACCTGGACAGCTTGTTAAAATGTCGATTCTACTTTAGTGGGTCTGAGATTGTGCATGTCTAACAGGTGTCCAGGTGCTACTAAAGCTGCTAGTCCATGAACTAGATCTCAGGGAAGCTCAGCCTCAGCTGTGCATCAGAATCTACTGGGAAATTAAAAAAAAAAAAAAATTCCAATACTCAGTCTACACCCTGGACCAATTAAATCAGAACCAGCAGCTTTTCAAGGTCCCCAGCAGGTTCCACTGTGCACTTGAAGGTTGAGAGCCAGCGTGCTAACAACGTACCTCAAATTAAACCTTACTTATAAGCCTGAGTTTATAAAACCCATTCTGATTTCGTTAGTTTCTATCAGCTGCCATTGTTCTCGTAGCCTTCCAAGTACCGAACACACCGATCTGATCCATTCATGCCTCCCTTTCCTTATCCGTTTATTAGTTATCATATCATGCTTTCCAACTCCCCCCCACCCCTGCCCCACCCTGTTTAGATACACTCTGCCACTAACCTGGTCTAGAACCTCAACTCTTCATCAGACCCACCCTTGGCCTCCCAGCTGCTGGCACTCTTCTTTCCTGACGCTCACGTCCCAAGAGCCCCGCACACCCCTCCAGCTGAGCTGTAAACCCTGCTCTCGTCATGCATTTCCCTGCCCTAAGACTTTCAGTAGCTCCCTGCTGCCTACAGGATAAAATCTAAATTCTTCAATTAAACTAATGACCGCACAAAAAAAGAATAAAAGTCCTATCCATTCAGTCAGTGTTTGCTGAATGAATGACTTAACTGAGAAGAGCCATGTGTCCCTGTTCTCTGCTGCACAGTCAGCCCCACGCTATGGCCTCACCTTCTGGATCTGGGCCACCAATGCTGCACCACTGCTGAAGCTGTGTTCTGATGTTTCTGGCTCCGAGATGCTGCTTCGAGAACCAGCACTGCTGGTTAACACAGGGGTGGGCAGTGTGCCCGGGGGCTCGTACTGCTGGCTGGAAGGCCACTTCCCCTTTAACACCACGTGGCAGATATTATCCAGGCGGTTGATTATCACGCGATCCTATAAAAAAGACCAAAAGCTATGAGGAGTAATCACCAAGCTACTCAAATTCACTAAGTCCCTTGAGATCACGTGTCAAGTTTTCTGAGCAGAAGGAGTTGATTAGAAAAGAGCACACTCAGATGTACTCACTTTACAAGTCTTAAAATAAGTTCTATGGTCCGGACAATGAAAATTAAAGCCATAGTGCTGTAAATACGAAGACATTTTTATATTATCGTCTAATCAGTCGAGTGTGTATGTCTTTAGTGTTCAAATGTTACCATTACTAATACCTTTTCAAGATATTACACATTTCTCTGAATTTATTATTCAGAAATACTCTACAAGCTGAGAAGGCTTTGGGTAGAAAACGCACACTCTGTGAGGTACCTTTGGCCACTCAGAGAAGGAAAAGAGGGTCTTCTCCTGGAGCAGTTGAGCAATGGTGGGAGCCCGAGCCTCCTGTAGGTCATCCCCGAGGTCTCCAGCAATGCCTGATGCTGAGCTCTTGCTCTCCTCTTCAGAGTATTTCCCTGGGTAATCTGCAAAGAAGGGTTTAAAAAAATCAATTTGGTACTTGGGAGACAGTAATGATCTGAAAGATTAGGACACCTGATCTGTCTTTTCAAAAAATTAGCTCATTCGGTGCTAACTTATTTGAAATTAAACATTAATGACCATGCCTTCTCTTTCCAGGAGGTTCTGGAAGAACCAAAATGCAGATCCTTCTTTAGGGCTATCCATGCAAGTCATGTGATAACTCTGCATCCACACCCCAACAAAAACAACAAAAGAAAAGAGGAGATTGTCCTGTGTATCCAAGAATGAGAGCAGGCTGAGCAGCAAGAGGCTCATGTAGAGTAGCTGACGAGAGGAACCTGAACATTGTAATATTTTGATGCATTGAAGGCACAGTCCACAGCAAGACGCTGATGTTAATGAAGGATGGGAGGTCCTGACACTTACAACAAAGGCAAAATAGACCTGATTCATGTCAACAATGATGCAAAGAACCTAGAACATTTATATCATGATGGAAACAAATGGAAACGCAGCTCATTCTTTCAAGTTTCAGTAGTGAAAGTTTATTATCAGTGTGAAATGGATCTTCAAAGATCCACTTACCAGTAATGATAGGGAATAAACACAGGGTAGCAAAATGTCCAGGGCAGGAAAAGCTGTGTGCCTCTTTCCTTGTGAAATGACAAGGAATGTCGATCCTCTGAAACACAGAGGTGGAGATTTCACTGCTGACTGTGCACCAGTCTAGGGAGCTGTGGGGACCCCTGACCACGAACAGGGCCTTGCCAGGCCGTTGGATTCAAGGATATGCAAGACAGATGTGGCCCTGACCCTCAGGCTCTTATGATTTCATGGGGGAAAGACAGGAAAATAGTAATGATAAACGAATAACTACAATTACAAACCATGGCAAATGTTTTAAAAAGAAGCAAGCTGTTATGATAGGGAAAAAGAGCTTTGGAAGGACCTGCTGGTAGAAGGTAAGGCTGGTAAAGAGGGCTTCTTGAAGGAGAGAACACCCAAGAAGAGGAGGAGGATGCTTCTTTTGGACGTGCTGAGGAACAAAGAGACACATCCAGGGGAAAAGTACAAAAATGAGGCTGGATGGGTAGAATCATCTAGATGATGCTGAATCCTGTAGGCCATGATAGAAAATTCAAATTTTACTCTAGATCTAATGGGGAGCATTCCTGAAAGGTTTTAAGCAGAGAGCCTGGATTTAAGTTTTATGAAAAAAAAAAAAAAAAAGAAAGAAAGAAAAAAAGAAAAAAGATATATGAGAGAAAACCGTGGAAAAGAGCCAGGAGACCTGGGGGCTGGCCCTGACAGCTGTACCAATTACTGCCCAACCTGTTCCACATCTCCTATTTGTGGAGGACCCCCTCTGAGGCCTGCAAAAGCATATATGTTATATGTGTGTGTGTGTGTGTGTGTGTGTGTGTGTGTGTGTGTGTGTGTGTATGTATGCATTTATTTACTTATTTATGAGAGAGAGAGAGAGAAACAGAGTGAGTGCGTGTGCAGGGGAGGGGCAGAGAGTGAGGGAGGGGAGTGGACAGAAGATCCGAAGCAGGCTCTGTGCTGATAGTATCCAGCCTGATGCAGGGCTTGAACCCATGAACCACGAGACCTTGACCTGAGCTGAAGTCGGACACTCAACCCATTGAGCCACCCAGGCGCCCCACCCCCACTTAAAAAAATTTTTTTTTTTTAAATTTAAAAGCATTTAAAAAAAAAAATTTTTTTTTTTTTAACGTTTATTTATTTTGAGACAGAGAGAGACAGAGCATGAGCGGGGGAGGGTCAGAGAGAGGGAGACACAGAATCCGAAACAGGCTCCAGGCTGTCAGCACAGAGCCCGACGTGGGGCTCGAACTCACGGACCGCGAGATCGTGACCTGAACCGAAGTCGGATGCTTAGCCGACTGAGCCACCCAGGCACCCCTTAAAAGCATTTTTAAAAGCACTGGTGCAAGGGGGCCTGCCCGTGAGTGTGCCACTCACCAAAGCCCATCAAGCTGATGCTGCACCAAAGGGCCTCAGAGCACAGAGGTTTCTCCTCTAAACCATACCCTTCTACGCCCTGTACTCATTTCACCGTCTGGATTTCCAAGGACTGTTTGGTGATTTTCCCCATAACAAGGTTCAAAACACAATGTGGGTAACAAAGCAGTGATCCTTTGTAGCCTAGGCTGAGGACGCACAAGGTCAGAGACTGGCTCCCCACCGGTCAGCTGGGGCTACAAGTCGACCTAAGCTACTTTCAGGGGCCTGTCATTATCCCAGGTAGCATGTAAAGTTTAGCTTGGGTTTGGAACTCGTCCCAAGGGAGCCACTAATCACAATGACTAAAGCCAAGGTAAGGGGCTTACAAATAAAAGGAGGCTAGATCATGCAGGGGGGCTCAGCTGAGCTCCTCTCCCTTTTTCCTGCTTTGATAGAAGGGCACTGTCCCAGAAGGAGGAAGCTGTGTCTGTCTCAATCTCTGAGCACCACACCTGGCATTAGGCCAAGCATGAACCGGGTTTTTTTGTCTTTTGGTTGCTTTTGACAATGACAAGGATAAATAGAATTGTTTTTGTCCATTGTAATATGTCTTCTTGGGTCTGAAGGAGTAAAAACACCAGTGAAAAAGGTAAAAACCAATTCTTGTTGCTCAGAGTCTCTA
This sequence comes from Panthera leo, assembly GCF_018350215.1. Taxonomy (NCBI): domain Eukaryota; kingdom Metazoa; phylum Chordata; class Mammalia; order Carnivora; family Felidae; genus Panthera; species Panthera leo. The sequence goes on along the minus strand of NC_056681.1, from coordinate 18,754,196 downwards.
ATCAATGTATCTTTGCAAAAGCACAGAAATATCTGAGTCATGTAGATTCTTAACATTTAGAAAGTCATCTTAACTTGAAGCCTTATCTAAGAATTTATTTAAAAAGACCAAATCTATTTGTATTTTTGTTGAGTTACTTGTAATTTTGTATTCTTATTCCTGTTAACTTACTAAAATGAATTTAAATTCAATGCACCAACATTGACTCACGGGTTTTGACGATAACATGAATAAATGGTCCTATCTTTGCTCACCTTAATAAAGATCGCATTTATTTGTATTTTTGTGGAGTTCCTGAAAAATTAACTGCACCTACACAAAACTGCAGGTTCTTGACGTTCCCAGGTGTTTTTACTTTGACCAGTTTGAAGCACGTCCCTTAGCGGAAGAACAAGTAACTTCCCCCAACAATGTATCTAGCACCTACTGTACAGAAAGAAGCCTACAGCCCTGCCCAAATCACAAGGCTGGTGCAGCAAAGGTACTACGACTGTCCATAATCATCTTCAGTTCTAGAATGATCAGAGTTGAGCTACTCTGTCTCACTTTCAGACCAAGGCCTGTGACCTTTGGTCTTAAACGACAGGAGAGCGGGCAGGTCCCTCTCAGAAGCCACACCATCTCCTGACCCTCCCTCCACCCTGCCCCCTCCCTGTCACGTGAGAACTGGCTTACCCAGAACACCACAGACCGTGCAGACTATACCTTGAGCATGGCTGTTCCCATCTCTGTCGTAATCATCTTTACTCTCAAAATCCATGTCTTCGGACTTGAGCTCACTTGCTTCTGGATACGCAGGGAAACCTTTTTTGCCTTCTGCATTTTCCTTCCAAGGTTCTTTTGACAGCTCGTGCTTTCCCTGAAAGGGTTCTGATGGAGGAGCGGTGGGCTCACCCTCCACTGTGATACTATTTGTTTTGCTTCTGTACAGGTCTGGGGTATAACCCTTGGATTTGTCCACCTCAAACTCCTCGTTCTCGAGGCCACGTGCCCACCTCTCCGTGTGCTTGCAGTGACACTGACAGGCTGCTGGAGGAAAAGCCCCCTGTGGTCTAGGATGCTGGCTCATGGCCTCCAGGCTTCCTCTCTTGACCTCATCCACAGGGAGGCCTCGGCTCTTTTCCCTTAGGATATTAGCAGTGGGCTCGGCTAGATGCAAAACCTCGGGCCTTTCCCTCAGGCCTGTGGTCACACCTACGTTCTCCTCCTCATTCTCTTCCTCTTCCTCCTCCTCTTCACTGTGGTTCTGACTCAAAACCAATTTACTTTCTAAACTTTTGTTTTCTAATAAATCAATTAACTGCTGGTCTGATGACAAGCTTCTTCTGGAATCACAGACACTAAGATGGCACATATCTACAAACCCACTTTCATTCCCCTGATCCAAGGAAGGGGAAGCTAAGTGTTTGGCTTCTAGCTGCCCAATGCTTTCAGGCCTCTGCCCTGCCTCACTGCAGACATCCCCTTCCCTTGAAAGAGACAGCAACAGATGTTTTCCATTTTTGATGTTCATCTGAGCTACCCCTGCTTCTAAGCTACTCATAAAAGAGGGCCCTGAAGGTATTTCTGCCTCATGGCCAGCAAGCCGGCAGTTCCCATCTTTGCTTGCCGAGAGGGCCAGAGCATCCTTTCTGGGCTCTGTGTTTGTACTGGGGCTCTCCTGGAGAGAGCCCGGCTCTCGAATGAGAGCCTTCTTCCCATACATCATGCTCTCCAAGGACTCAGGCAGCAGACTTTCATCGTGGGTGATGGAAATGACATCCTGAACTTTAGAAATAAAGTTGTCACAAGTCATGTCAGATAAACTGCCCCCAGGTGGAGCGAGATGATCATCTCTACTTTCTATTTTCACCAGATTCTCAGGTTCATTTTCAAGGGGCTCTGAAGTCCTGCTCATCTGAGTGTATGTAAGAGATTCATACAGCCTGGAGTTGGTCTGGTAAAGGCAACAGAGACTTTCTGGTGCCTGGGCGTCCGTTCTCTTATGCTGGGCATAGTTTCTGTAGGCATCCAGGAAGGACAGCTGGGGGTCGGTCATGATGTAATAGTCAGTGCGGTTCAGCCCATGCTTGGCGGTGCCGACGAGCAGGTCTCGGTCGTGCTTCCCACACTCCCACCAGACCGGGAGGTAGAGGCTGGGCCTGCAGAGCTGGAGGCGCTCGTGTAGCTGAGGACACCTCAGCACTTGCTCTCGGACCTTCCGCAGCAGCTCAATGCGGTACAGGGTTCTCGCGGCCCGTTCCTCCGTGATGGGTTCCACATAGATGCTGGGATCTGGGGGACCTGGAAAGCCAACACAGAGCCCATCACTGAAGGCAACCCCAGGACAACTGCTGCCCACCTGAGCCCCTGTATCTCTGGTTCTGCGTTTAACTCGCTGGCTCCCCAGCATGCAGTCCTAGGTGAGTGTGCCCCTGCTACACGGAAAAGCTACGACAATGGAAGGTTTTTATGAAACAAGGACAGACCCAGTAAGGGTGAAAGGAACACGAGAACTTCAGTTCTGGAGGTGACATGGGTTCTCATTCAGTAAGCATGTACTCGGTGCCCTGTACCCAAAGTCCTTTACGTGCCCTTCGGCTCTCATGGCTATGCTACGCTACAGCATCGTCAGCCCTGCCTAAAGGATGGGGAAGGAGGCTCAAACACGCTAACTTGCTCCACAGGGCAGAACCAGGAGTCGAGTCCAAGGCCCGGCTCCCTGTAGTCTATCCAGCTCCTTGGTTTTAATGAAAACACCCTAACCGTGTCACGTGGGGGCAGAAGCGGGGACGTGTGTGCATGCTGCCGTCAGCCCAGAACGCACACTGGGTGGGCTCTGTATTTGTTGTAGCTTTCCTACAATACAGTCCTATGGTCCAGACCAAGTTTATCTACAAACAAAGGCAGAAGAGGGACATCAAGGAAGAAGCTGTTGCAAATCTTAACCAAGAAGCAATTACTCTGAAGGCGTCCCTGTTGGAGCAGGGGATGTTTAAAACAGCCACTTCCTTTCTATAGCTACAATTCAACACATGGAAAAATAGTTAAAGTCACTAAGATGTAATCTAAGGACGGAGCAAAGTTCACCAGAGAATTCAATCTGTATGAGACTTAATGATCCACTGGAGGTTAATTAACAGCAGTCTCCCAATACTTCTGTGAGATGTTTATCTGAATTTCAGTTTTTGTTGAAGCTGCATCATTTTGGGAGAGAGATTTTATTTTATGAGGGTGGACCCAATTAGCAGTTCAGGAACTTGTGAAAACCCACTTGACTTTACCTGAATTCTTCGGGTAGACTCCACTCTCATGATCAGGATTACCTGAAGTGATTCTGTACCTTGAAAATAAACATGTCCCTTTCCCGTGTATCGGGGATATACAGACAGAGAATTTGCTCACCACCATCTTTCCATGTGGGCAGACGACAGACGTTCCGGCACATGGCCACAAAGCTATAAAAATAGTGCTCCAGGCTCTCATCCGACTTCTTGTCCAAACGGGAAATGATGCGGAACTGCGTCCAGTCAAAAGTTTTCTTTTCTTGATCATAAACAACCCCAAAGGAGGACACTGCTCTGTAGAAGTCTGCTTGCTCTCTCCTAGTCCACCTTGGGATTTAATCAGAAAGGGAGAGTGAGCTGTTTTCCCTTAAAAAAAAAAAGCCAACATCTACTTATTGAGTGCCTACCTACTAGGAGAGCCCATAGAGTCAAGAAAGCAGGGAGGGCGGTTTGCCTACTTTATTATTTTTATTTAAGTTAAATTGGGCTGAGAGGCTTATAATGAAAACAGCCTATTACCTTACCACTACTTTCAAATCTTTCAACTTCTTATGGTATTTATCTCTCCATTTCTAAGTCACATGTACAGACTTGCTATCTCTTGATTCATTAATTTTAGATTACCTAGTTTGTTTCTACTTGTTGGAGATGAAGACTCTAAAATCTTCATTTTAGATGAAGATGCTTCAATATTTTATTTATTTTTCCCCCGGTAAGGCAACACAGAATCAGAGAGTCCTGGAGGGCCTTAAAGTCACCTCCTTGCTTTTCCAAATGAGGAAATTGGTCCAGAGAAGGGAAGTGACTCCCTCAGCCACACATCTCCCCTATTTCACATAGGCTTTCTTCCAGTTTTATGTAGGTAGGTAGCCCATATCTAGGACACAAAGGTTCTCTAGTCTCTACATCCTGCAGGGTTAAGATAATGATGTAAGGTGGCTGGAATATTATACCCGGCCCAGGGTCTTTATGAGGGGCTCCTGGGCATAGTACTTTCCATCCCCGGAGGGAGTTAGGCCAGGAGTGGGGTGAGGGAGTCACAGGAAGAATGAGAAGCAGGCAAGAAGGGCTCAGGTTCTCTTCGGAGCTGTGAAAGATGGAAGAAATATTTTCCCTGAATTACCAAATTTCATAAAGTCAGAAGGTATACACAGAAGTAACTGAGTTTGCTATTTTTTTCTCTTTGGTGTTCTTTTAATTCAGTGGATGCTACATCAGAAGGATGGACAGATGGGGTGCCTGGGTGGCTCAGTCGGTTAAATGTCCGACTTCGGCTCAGGTCATGATTTCACAGTTCGTGAGTTCGAGCCCCGCACTGGACTCTGTGCTGACAGCTCAGAGCCCAGAGCCTGCTTCAGATTCTGTGTCTCCCTCTCTCTCTGCCCTTCCCCTGCTTGTGCGCTCTCTCTCTCTCTCTCTCTCTCTCTAAGAATAAACATTTTTAAAAAATTACGTAAGAAAAAAAAAGATGGATAGAAAGACTTAAAAGAACTGCAGCTTTGTTCATTTTTTTCTGGTGGCATCATTCCTAGACTGTGCTGGCCTTCTGTAGCCATTTTAATCGTAATTCTCAGATTGGCAAGTAACTCCTGATAATTTATCCCCTCCTTCTGAGCAGGCATTTTATAAGGGCTTACTGCTTTCAAAGTCTTGATAAGGACTGGTAACTATAACATGGCACCTTCATCACACACTATTCACTTCGCTGCTAAAAGAACACGGTCTGATATATGCTAATTTTAAACCACATTTCCAGGGACTGGGGTCCAACTTAGGAAGGGGGTCAAGTTGGAAAATCACAGAAGTCTGGGACTTGGGAACAAAACTGTTTCCTAGATCTCACCAACTCTCCAGTCAGTATGACCACACCATCGCAGTTGGAGCCTGGATTGGATTAGTTCTGGAGACCACCTAACTTCACCTGAGAACACTAAATACACTTGTTCTCCAGCGATCAGCTCTCCCTCGTTACCTTTACTCAGTGGGCAGTTCTGCATGCCCTTTTGGTCACTGGCTTTTACCTCTTTTGAGCTTCCTTGTTGATGAGATCCATTTCTGAAGTTCTCCTGAACATCTCTTCCTGGACCCAGTATCCTTGGTTACCTGGTCCCAGGACTTCCGGTCGGCAGAGTTCCTTGCGGTTACAGCGCTGGTACACGGTGACCAGACGTCTGAGCCGAGCCGTGAGAGCAGACGGAACTGGCCAGGGTGATTTGTCTGGGTCGGAGCCATCCTGGGCTTCAAACATCAGTGAGGATATTAGTACTTACAAACAGAACCAAAACAAAGGTGGCTGTTTTTGTCGTTTGGGTTCAATAAAAACAAAGCTGACTCAAGCTGATCTATCAGCTCAGGAGCTAAAGCACAGCTGGAAGGCCCGCAATGCCGCGGCAGGAACAGCTTCAGGCTGCGGCTGGCTTCAGCATCTCTCACATGCACGGGGGCAGGACCAATTTGGGGGCCTTGCTCTACGGCGTGGGGACAAGGAGGCCCTGTGTGGCCTTCTCCATATGGAACTAGGGGCTTTGTGTACCTGGGTATTCCAACCAAGTCTTTCAGGTCTGAATTCAGAAAAAATGAACCACACCAAACCAATCCTCCCTTACTTTCCTCCCCTCAAATTAATTAAACGAATAATACATCAATGAAACCACAATTCTTCTTTCTCTGACTCCATCCTGACCTCAGATATCATTGACCTCACTTCCAAATTTTGAGGACAGGTGGGGGAAGCTTGCCAGAGCCACATTAAAGCTCCATGTGTGACTCCAGGAGACTCTGATGAAGGCCAACTTTCTAGGCTCTTTAAAAGAGCCTCCTTAGAAAGAGCACTTTTATTACACATGAACTCCAGGATAACTACAAACTGGGACCTTACTTTGCTCTGCCTTCAGAAGGACACAGTCTCACCTGCCCGGCTGTCATCCTTCTTTTCGCCAAAAATGCCATCACCTCCATCGCTGGAACTCTCCTAGGGACAAATGGAGCATAGCTGCAGCCCAGGACAAATCAGCCCAGGCAGCCCCCAGGCAGCAGGAGACCTCTCCTGCCCACGAACACCTCAAAGACTGAAATGGTCCCCGGTAAATAAAGCTTACTTGTGCAGTTTTAAAAGAACGAGAAAGCAGCTCATTTAAAATAAGCATTTCTTCTTAGAACGGTGTAGAATGATTCTGCCTGCAGAGAATTAGCTTAAAGAGCGACGAGCTGGCATGCTCTCCCTGGCAATTACATTTTACAAGCACTATTTTAGCTGTGAATTTAAATATTTGCTTTACCATCGTCTCTTGCAATTTAATACTGTCATTTCACAAAGGTTGTGCCTGCATTTTGGGGTTTTCATTTTTTGCTGTGAAAAAGTATGCTCGTGTTCATTACAGTTCGTTTACTTCACAGCAACAGATGCTCTTTTCCTAAAACGTGACTGCTCCAGACATGAGACCTGATGGCGCAAAAACCCCAGGAATTTAAAACTGAAATCACAACTGAGGCTCCAAGTAAATCTGGAGTAATTTCACAGGCACAGAGCTTATTCATGGTGAAGCATTTGTCAAACTGGCTCTGATGGATTCCTTTACAAATCCTTTCTTGGTCTTAGGAAGGGAACTCTCAAAGTTCTTTACATGTAAGGCGTGTGGGAGAGTTTGGGGGTGGGAGAGGAGATAGTGCTATTTTTCAACTGGACTCCATTTTTAACATGAAATCTTACTGTCTTTTTGATTAGCATCTTTTGACTTGAATGATGAAGAGAATAGCCCCAAGATTCAAGACTCTGGCCATGTTAGGGAGGGTCAGATGGGAGTAAGGATCAGCAATCTATAGTCTACAGGCTGCTTTTGTGTGGCCCTTGAGCTAAGATTAGGTTTTACGTTTTTTTGTGTTGTTTTTTTTTTTTTTTTTTTTAATGTTTATTTATCTTTGAGACAGAGTGCAAGCCGGGGAGGGGCAGAGAGAGAGGGAGACAGAATCCAAAGCAGGCTGCAGGCTCTGAGCTGCAGGCACAGAGCACAATGCGGGGCCTGAACCCACGAACCACAAGATCATGACCTGAGCCAAAGTCAGACGACGCTTAACCGACTGAGCCACCCAGGTGCCCCAAGTTTTTACAGTTTTCACACCTTTGAAGGTTAGAAGAAAAAGAAGAGGAAGAAGAAGAAAAGGAGGAAGGAGGAGAGGGAGAAGGAGGAGAATATGCGATGGACTGGAGGTAGCCCCCAGGCCTACATACAATCCGCTTCCTGGAAGGGTGCATGCAGCATATCATCTAGGTTCAGTAGGAATGGAGAGACACCTGTGACTGGCAATAGTCAAAATCATCACCATTCTCTTAGGTCCCTAATACCATGGAAGAGGCTGAAAGAGAAAATTCTAGAAAGGCAACAAGGAGCAGTACGTTTTCTCTCTTACAAAATAGTGATAATAGCTAACATTACTGAGAACTACATGTTACTTAAGCACTGGGTGAAACCCTTTACGTGGTTTATCTCATTTAGTTATCGGAACTGCTTCACGAGGTAGAGACTATGACTCTCCTCATTTTATAGATGCAGGAAACAAGCCCTAGAAAGGTTCTGTAACTTGCCCAAGGTCACATGGCTAGCAAGTGGCAGGGCTGGGTTTAGAACACAGTAGTCGGGGGCGCCTGGGTGGCTCAGTCGGTTGAGCATCTGACTTCGGCTCAGGTCCTAATCTCACGGTTCGTGAGTTCAAGCCCCGCGTTGGGCTCTGTGCTGACCGATTTAGATTCTGGACCCCGCTTTAGATTCTGTGTCTCCCTCTCTCTCTGGTCCTCTCCCTACACACTCTGCCTCTCTCTCAAAAATAAATAATAAAAGCAAAACAAAACAAAAAACACAGTTGTCTGATGACTGCCTACACTTTCCAACCACTCTAACCATCTAAAAATAAAGGGCAAAATGAGAGTCTGGGTTGAAACTTTGTTTTGGAAAATGAAACATATTTAGAATTGGAGAACACCAGTTCAAGCTCTCTTCCCCAGCCCAAACTGTTTCCTGCCATTTAGTATCAGTGAAGAGTGGAACCCTCAAGCTGATCTACTATACCATTAAAAAAATAAAATGTTTACTTATTCATTCTGAGAGAAGGAGAGAATCCCAAGCAGGCTTCACGCCATGCTGTCGGCGCAGAGCCTGTGTGGGGCTCGATCTCACAAACTGAGAGATCATGACCTGAGCCGAAATCGAGAGTCGAAACCTTAAACAACTGAGCCACCCAGGTGCCCCTGTATTGTACCATTTTGAAGTGGCATTTAAATATGCCATCTCATCCTCTCCCACTATTTAAGTAGCTAAAAAAGAAAAAACTACCAGCCATGTCCTATATCCTTTCTTGCCGTTGAGAACATTTTTGAGTATCCTCACAGTATCCACAAAGATCCTTCGAATGCTGAAATTTATAATCCTAGACACTTCCAGACGGAGAAACGTTCTACAGCCTGTAAAATGTGGGAGTGAGGCTCCCATGCTCCTTCTGATGGATGGGTGGTTAACTTGGGCGTCACCATACTCCAAATCCACAGGGGCAGCTCCCAGCTTGGGGTGAGGCAGACACATGTGACATTTGGGTCTCCCTTCCAGTCCCTCTACCAGTTTCTGTTGGCGCACAGTTGGGAAGCATGAACAGCCTTAGGCAAACTCTCAAGTAAGGCAAGATTCTGGTATTGACAAGTGTCTTTCTGTGTACCCTGCCCCGTCTTAGAGGCACTTCCTCTCTCTGGAAATGACAGAATGGAGAAGACCTGGCTTAACAATAGCCCAAGTGGAAAAGATGTCATAATCTTGTAAAGTGAGTGTGTTTCGTGTGGCTGCAGTGACAGGCTGGGACCAGAGGAGGCACATGGAAAGCCCCGCACCTGAAGTGCACAGTTGAACGTTCAGTCTCAACATCTGCACACATGAATCCATCTGAAAGAAAGACTCATCTTTGAGGTGTGAATCTGTCATGTCAACATGAAGGGCCCCAGAGAGTGCTGACAACAAGAACCTCAAAACAAAGGAAACTGAAAATGACAACAACAAACAGAGGAAACCGACTGGTTACAACGCGCAATTTCTCCATCTCAAGCGTGCGTGTGATTTGCAGTCTGACAGTCCACTTCTCAATCTCGCAAGCTCATTTCTTCATTTGCAAAAGGAGATAATAATACTTCAGAGGGTGACTGTGGGGCACAAATGTGTTGATTATGTAAAGTGATGAACCAAATGCTGGCACAAAGCAAATGCCTAACACACGGTACCTGGGACTATGGGAACACTAATACACAGTCCCAACTCCCAGAAAATCAATCAATATCGCTGTCTTCCAGCTAAAATGTGTGCTGTAAGGAAGGCTTTAAGGTAACAGGAGCAATAACAACACAGGTCTACTGGGACCCAGGTAAGTGAGTTGCCAGACACTATACCAAGTACTTTCTATGCATTTTCATTTATTCATTATTCCATTTAGACAGGAGGAAACTGTGGAATGGGGCAGTTGGCAATCTCATCTAAGATCACACATAATTGTTAAGTGGTGAAGGTGGAATTAAAGCCCAGAAATCCTGATTTTAGAGGATGAGCACTAACCATTGTACTACATTGCCTCTGGCAGGTAGAAGACAATTTGGCAAGTAGGCCAAATCAAAAGCACTGTCCATCAGCCAAGAGTCCAGACATGTCACCTCTGCACTGGGGGCAGGGACGTGCACGGACTCCTAGTTACTGAAAACAGAAGGCACCGTCTCCCTTGTGTGTGGCTGGCCCCTCCAGGCCTGGCCGCTGCCCTATTTGGTCTTGATGTGGGTGCGGGTGGAAGCATCAGTGGGACCTGCAGATCCAAGGAATTTCTTCTGTGCTCTTACAAAACCCCAGGACCAACACAACAGGCAAGGAGCTGTCTTCTTATATTGAGCAAATGAGTGTCCCCTGCTCTTGAGTGCCAGAAGCTGTGCCAGGTTCAAGGGCTGTAACAGGAGAAAAGATGGAACCCTTGTCTTTCCAGAGCTCACAGTCTGGTGGTCATGAGACACGCAGAAAGATACTGGCCCTGCTTTGTGATAACTGCTCCTAAACACAGCAGGAAAACAAGAGTCACCAGCCCTGCCAGACCCAAATCAGATAGGGGGAAAGATACCCACAAGGCAACTTTTGAGCTTGCTACTGAAGGACACATAGGAGTTTGCCAAGAGAACTTGAGAGCCCTCTGCGAGAGGTAATAGGATATACAAAGGAGGAATTAAAAAAGATCCCACAGTGACTTTCATTTTATAGGAAAAATCAAGCATTCTACTTTTTAAAAAAAATGTGTATTTATTTACTTTGAGAGAGAGAGAGTGAGCGCCTGACGCAGGGCTCAATCTCATGACCTTAGCTGTAATCAAGAGTCGGACATTTAACAGACCAAGCCACCCAGGTGCCCCCAACCATTCTATTTTTGCATAAATGTCATGTTAGACAGTAGATAGACACCAAATGTTATTAACATAAAACGCAAGGGTTTTATTATGGAAAGATCGCAGGATGTAGAAGACTGAGTAAGGGAGACACTGTTCTTGTGTCCTCTAGCCAGAAGGACTTTCAAATAAAAATTTTTTTAACATTTATTTTTGAGAGAGAGAGAGAGAGAGCAACAGAGAGTGCAAGTGGGGGAAGGGCAAAGAGAGAGGGAAACACAGAATCTGAAGCAGGCTCCAGGTTCCGAGTGTCAGCACAGAGCCCGATGCAGGGCTCAAACCCATGAACCATGAGATCATGATCTGAGCCGAAGTCGGATGCTTAACCGACTGAGCCACCCAGGCGCCCCAGGACTTTTGTTTTTAATGTTTATTTATTTATTTTGGGAGAGAGAGAGAGAGAGAGAGAGAGAGAGAGAGAGAGAGAGAACGAACAGGGGAGGAAGAGAGGGAGGGAGGGAGAGAGAGAGAGAATCCCAAGCAGGCTCCATGTTGTCAGTGCAGAGTCCAACGTAGGGCTGGATCCCATGACCCTGGGATCATGACGTGGGCCAAAATCCAAGAGCCAGACACTCAACCGACTGAGCCACCCAGGTGAGCCAATAGGCTCACCTATTGGTGAGCCACCCAATAGGACTTTTTTTTGCAAGTGATGAAAAATATTTCAGCTTCCTCCTCTCTAGAATGGGATAAAGATAATGCCTAACTGAAGGGGAACGTGCTTTGTTAGCTTGGAAGTCGTCCACATTCAAATATTACTGTTTGAGTCTGGAGCACCCTCAAACTCTGAACTTGTAAAGAAAGGCAGAGAAACTAGGGATACTTCACCTGAAAAGACATTTAAAGAGATTATGGTAGCTAGCTGGCCTCAAGAATTTAAAATCCCATCAGAGAGGAAAGAAAGAATAGTTTTGTTCTTTGCAGTGTCATAAGAAAAGGAAACAGAATCCATGGAACCAGCTGGGAGCCAGATTTCTGCGGCAGTATAAGGAAGTTTCACCCTACGATGAAATGGGCTTCCTTGGAGGACAGCACACTTTCCCTCTTCTTCCTATGGACTCCCAGAATTACCTAAACCTACTTGGAATGACCTCTGACGGCAAGGCTGCAGAGGGGATGGAACATTCAGAGACCACTCAGACGTGTGTTAGGGTTCCTTACAATACTGGGATGGTGCCAATCTACTAACCGTCCCCGTCTGTGCCCAGATCTGTTTATTTCAGAGGAATTTGCCTAGTTACGGACGACATGCTCTTTGGGCATCTTTAACCCTGCCTGTTAATCTGCCCGAGAACAGAACTGAGAGAAGGAAACACCCACGCAGTGTCTTTGGGGCAGGAGGTCTGGGATGGGAGAGAAGCAGGGGTGGGGCAACAGACCAGGTTCAGATGTTGGCTGTTCCTCTACGTTTGTTATTTTAGCACATGGATTAGAAGTCAAGCTTAATCTGTATATAATCTGTCCACCTCAAAATCTGGGAGAAGCCACTCCCCATTCTTTTGATTATATTCTATAGCCCAGGTTTTAGGAACCTCAAAAGCAAAATAAATAATACAGGCGTTAATTACATGAATGAATAAAATGTCGTTCCAGAGTTTAACCCTATTGTAAGGAAACCTGAGTTATTTTGCAATTCTGCCATAACCCCTTCAGTGCCCAGATCTCTCCAAGGTTGAAGACTGATCAGCTAAGTGTATAAACATGACTGAACAGCTTTCAGAGTTGGGCTGGCCTACAGTCGGTATGTGGCTGTCTTTCCACAGAAGTGCAAGTGCATGTATGTGCAGCTGAAATGCCTTCTGCTTTCCTGAAAGAACACTTGATTAGAGAACATAAAAGCAGAATATCTAGAAAATGTCTAGTCTGAACTCTATCCTTTGGTAGCTGTGAGAATTTGGCAAAATCCTTCAAACTCCCTGGGCCTAAATGTCCACAATAACATCGGAAGTGTTTAGTGTACTTGGCCAAGGTGAGGATTGATGGAAACAAATAGAAAAAGTGCTTTGGAAAGAGTAAATTTGTATCAAGCATAAGGTATTACTTTCATTTCTTTGGTACTTGACTTGCTTCTATGGAAAAACACACCCCAAATTCCAGACAAAAGGGTAACAGGATAAGCTAGGGACTGGAATGGCAGAACTTGGATTTTAATTGTCAACATCAGAACCTAACTTCCTTCAGGTCAGGGTCAGAAGTTTCATGCTGATCTGCTTCAATCCACTGCTTCTCAAACCATGGGGAGACATGGAAACATATCTCTGAACAATAATCATTTCCTACTTTGGGGAAGTGATGTCATTGTTACTGTTATAGGAATCACAGCTGATGGAAGCCAAAGTAAATATCCCACATTCTCCCAACTAGAACCAAAAGAAAAGAATCGACAACTTTTGGGTGGTGATGAGAAGATGAGAGATTATCCTGGCAATGGACTCAGATGGGGACAACTATACAGTCATCCCTGGGATTCAGAATCCATGAAACTCTACCAGATTCATTTACTCCACAACTCAAAGCCAGAGAACATGTGTGGTCAAATGGTGCTGGGGCCCTGGTAAGGTTTCAGTCTACTTATGCAAAGCCCCAGAAACTCATTTGTAAAACGTAATGCAGACTTGTGCTTCTGGGAGAATACACATTTCCCTATTCCTCACTCTAAGTGTAGTTAAACCCCCTGGACGTTATGTATGAACAAACATAAGAAAACTCTGAAAGGTGAAGACAAGGCAAACAAACTAAGGATTCTGGGACCCAAGGAATGACACAGTGGTGAGCTCCATGGGTTTTCTTTTTTGCCTTATATATCCTATATCTGGAAGTAAAGAAGCTGACTACCTGGAAATGCCAAAGTGTGCAGATTAAAAAAAAAAAAAAAAAAGCCCCAACAAAAGTCTGCTCTCCTTAGCTAGGGACCAGGAAAAAAGCAGGTTAGGAACATACACAATGTTGAGGCAAAATCCACTATACTCCAGCCTGACAACACAAAACACTGGCTCAACACATCCATGCCAGCAAAGGCCAAGTTGAGAATCTAGACTTCCACCCTTCACAGGCTATAAGACGGCACTCCATGCCCCTGCTGCAGTGGTGTCAAAAAGCCAAGTAGGGATCTGGGACTTTCATCCCTGAGAAAGAGTAATGAGGTCCCCATCCCTGCCCACGGTGTCAGCAAAGAACTTCCTCTGCCCAGCAATAATGAGAAACATCACCCTCAGGTTTCAATGGGAGCAGACTGGGAACATGAACTTCTACTCTTACCTGGTAGTGACAAGGTGGTACCCGCCCCCAACCCCATTCCCCTATGAGAGGTGTCAGAGGTAGTCAGCTAAAACAGAAGTTTTAATTAAGATCCTGAGTCTTAAAATATAATACCAAAATGTCCAGACTTTGGTAAAAAATCACTTATCATACCAAGAACCAGGAAGACCTCAAACTGAATGAAAAAGGACAATAAATGCTGCCACCAAAATGACAGAAATCTTAGAATTTGACATAAGGATTTAAATAGTCATCAATGAGCAGTTCTGAACATGCTTGCCACAAATGAAAAAACAAAGTCTCAGCAAAGAAACAAAGATCCAAAGAAAAACCAGAAAGAAATTTTAGATCTGAAAAATACAGTAACCAAAAGCAGGCCCTCAAAACAAAACAAAACAAAATAAAAAACAACTCAATCTCAATGGACAGGCTCAAGAGCAGAGTGGAGGAGAAAAAAATCAATGAACTCAAAGATGGAAAAATAGAAAGAACCCAATGTAAATACCAGGGAAAAACAGATTAAAAAAACAAAAAAAACCCAGAGCATCAAGGGCCCATGGGACTGTAGCAAAAGTTTTAACATTCATATCATCAGTCTTGGAGAAAGGGGGAACGAAAAGACCCAAAGAAATAATAGCTGAAAACTCTCCAAATTTGACAAAAGACTTAAACCTACAGATTTAAGAAGTTGAAAAAAATCCCAAACAGGATGAAGTCAAAGAAATCCACACACACACAAATAATCATGGTTAAACTTCTGAAAGCTAAAGACAAAGAAAAAATCTTGAAAGCAGCAAGAGAGAAAAGACGCCTTACCTATGGGGAAAAACAACTGGAATGACAGTGGATTTCTCATCAGAAACCATGGAGGCCAGAAGAAGTGGCACAGCATTTTTCAAGAGCTGAAAGAAAAGAACTGTCAACCCAGAATCCTATATCCAGTGAAAATATCCTTCAGGAATGAAAGGGGGATTAAGACAGTCTCGGACAAAGAAAAACTAGGAGAAACGTCAACTAGACCTACCCTAAAAGAATGGCTAAAGGAATTTCCTTTAGAAGGAAGAAACCTTGGAACACCAGAAAGAAGAAAGAATCCAGTAAACAAAAATACAAGTAAATACCATAGACTCTCCTCCTCCTCTTGAATTTTTTAAATTATATTGACAGTTGTGGCAAAAGTATAACATTGTCTGATATGGTTCTAAATGTAAAGTATAAGAAATATTTAAGACCATTATATATATTGTAAATAGGGGGAAGGTAAAGAAACAAAACTGGAAGTGAGGTATCTACACTTCTCTTGAACTGGGGAATGATG
This sequence comes from Panthera leo, assembly GCF_018350215.1. Taxonomy (NCBI): domain Eukaryota; kingdom Metazoa; phylum Chordata; class Mammalia; order Carnivora; family Felidae; genus Panthera; species Panthera leo. The sequence continues at coordinate 18,738,904 of NC_056681.1, read as the reverse complement.
ATAGCAGTGGACTGTGATATATTATGTATATATAATATCTAGAAGAACCATCAAAAAGCTGTTAAAAATATAAATAAAAAAGGAATCATAAAGTGTTCAAGTAACCCAGAGGAAAGCAGGAAAAAGAAAATAGAGAATCAAAACTTGGAGAAAATAATAAAATATCAGACTTAAAACTTACTGTCTCAATAATTACATTAAATATTAATGAATGAGGGGTGCCTAGGTGGTTCAGTCAGCTGAGTCTCCAACTTCAGCTCAGGTCATGATCTCACAGCTCGTTAGTTCGAGCCCCATGTCGGGCTCTGTGCTGACAGCTCAGAGTCTGGAGCCTGCTTCAGATTCTGTGTTTCCCTCTCTCTCTGCCCCTCCCCCACTCATGCCATGTCTCTCAAAAATAAATAAATATTAATAAAATTTTTAAAAAATATTAATGGTTGAATACACCGACTAGAAGATTGGCATAATGCATGAAAAAGTATGATGCAACTCTATGCTGCCTATAGGAAACTCACTTCAAGTATAATGATAAAAGTAGGCTTAAAGTAAAAAAATGGAACAAGCTGTAAGATGCAAACATTAATTAAAGGAAACCAGGAGTAGCTACATTAGTGTCAGGTAAAATACACTTCAGAACAGAGTAAGCTATCAGAGGCAGAGATGGACATTACATAATGATAGCAGTCAATCCACTTAAGAAGACAAACCTAAATGTGTATGCACCAAACAACAGAGCTGCAAAATATGTGAAGCAAAACCTGATACAACTGAAAGGAAAAATAGACAAATTGATAATTATTTAGAGATTTCAATACTCCTCTCTCAACAACTAATGAAACAACTAGATGGGAAATCATTAAGGATACAAAAACTTTTTTTTAAAGTTTATTTATTTTTGACACAGAGAGAGAGAGCAAGTGCGAGCTAGGGAGGGGCAGAGAGAGAGAGGAGACACAGAATCGGAAGCAGGCTCCAGGCTCCGAGCTGTCAGCACAGAGCCCAAAGCAGGGCTCAAACTCACAAACTGTGAGACGATGACCTGGGCCAAAGTCAGACGCTTAACCAACTGAGCCACCCAGGCGCCCCAAAGATACAGAAAAACTTAACAACACTATCAACCAACATGATCTAATCGACATTTCTGCAATTATGTCAACATAACTGCACCCAATAACAGCACGATTCACATTGTTTTTCAAGTGCCCACGGAATGTACACCAAGACAGATCATATCCTGGGCCATAAAACAAACCTTAACAATTTTAAAACAACTAAAGTAATAGTTTGTTCTCTGAACATAACGGGATCAAACTAGAAATAAAAAACACACTTAAAAAAAAAAGATTAAAAAAAAAAGTGGGGCACCTGGATGGCTCAGTCAGTTAAGTGTCCGACTCTTGGTTTTGGCTCAGGTCATGACCTCACGGTTCATTAGAGCCCAGAACTGGGCTCTGTGCTAACAGCACGAAGCCTGCTTCGGATTCTCTTTCTCCTACTCTCTCTGTCCCTCCCCTGCTTGCTCTTTCTCTCTCTCTCAAAATACATAAACTTAAGAAAAAAAAACAAAAAACAGAAAGAAAATAGGAAAATCTTCAAACACTTGGAAACTAAGTAATAAACGTCTAATGATCTGTGGATCAAAAAGGAAGTCTCAATAGAATTAAAAAAAATATATTAAGTTGAATGAAAATGAGGATAGAACACAGCAAAATTTGTGAGACATAGTTAAAGTAATACTGACAGGGAAATTTATAGCACTGAATGCATACATTAAACAAGCAGGGAAGTCTCAAATGGTAATTGAAGCTCCACTCCAAAAACAGAAAAAGAAAAGGAAAATAAAACCGGGGCAAGCAGAAGGAAGGGGATAATAAGGAGTAGAAATCAATGAAATTTAATAATTTTTAAAATTTATTATCTAGCTAGCTAGCTACCATCTTTGAGAGAGAGAGACAGAAAGAGAGCGTGCACACGTAAGTAGGACAGAGTGGGGCAGGGGGAGAGAATCTTAAGGAGGCTCCACACTCAGCACGAAACCCAACGCAGGGCTTGATCTCATGACTGTGAGATCATAACTGGAGCCAAAATCAACAGTCGGGACACTTAACCGACTGAGCCACCCAGGCACTCCTGAAATCAATGACGTTTTTAAAACAGAAGACAAAGAGCTGATTATTTAAGAAGATAAAGCAGACAAATCTCAAGCAAGCCAGGTAGAGAAAAAAAGAAGACACACATTACCAGTATCAAGAATGAACAGGGAACAGCACTATACTTCTGCAACTATCAAAAGGATAAGAGAATACTACAAAGAACTCCACACACATAAATTTGACAACTTAGCTGAAACAGACCAAGTTCCTTGAAAAACACAAACTATCACAACTTACTCAATATAAAATAGAGAACTGGATTCATAATTTTAAAACTCCCTCAAAAAAGAATTTCCAGGCCAGTTACTGGAGAATTCTACTAAATATTTAAAAACTTAATACCAACTCTAAACAACCTCTATCAGAAAACAGTTGGAGGGAACACCTAATTCGTTTATAAAGTTAACATTATTACCCTGATATCAAAAGCACACAAACATAGTACCGAAAGAAAACTATAGACCAATATCCCTCATGAATATAGATGCAAAAAGCCTTAACAAAATATTAGCAAGTAGAATTCAATATTAAGAATTATATACCATGTCCGAGTGGAGTTTATCCCAGATTATCCAGGGATGCAAGGCTGATACAATATTTGTGAACAACCAATGTAATCTAACATATTAATAGGCTAAATAAGAAAGACCTCACAATCATATTAATTGGTGCAAAAATGCATTTGACAAAATTCAACATCTATTCATGACAAAAATTCTCAGAAAACTAGGAATGCCTCATTTTCAATAAAGAACATCTACCAAAAACCTAGAACTAACATTATACTTAATGATGAAAGACTGAATGTCTTTCTCCATCAGGAACAAAGCAAGAATATCTGCTCTCAGCATTCATTCAACATAGTGCCAAAAGTTTCAGACAGTACAATACGGCAGGAAAAAGAAATACAAGGCAGATAGATCAGAAAAGAAGAAATAACGCTAACCCTATTCACAGATGACATGAGTGCTGATATAGGGAATTTCAAGAAACCTAAAAACCCCTAAAACTGATAATTGCATTAAGCAATTTTGCAGGATAGAAGATAATTGTAACACCATTTACAATCGTGCCAAAGAAAATGAAATAGTTAGATGTAAATCTATAAACAGAAATTGTTTGCTGAAAAACTATAAAATGGTGATGAAAGAAATCAGAGATCAAAATAAATGGAGATATATAGTTAAGATCCAACAGAGTAAAAAAAATCAATATAGTAAAGGTCAATTCTCCTCAAAGTGATATATGAGTTTAATGTGATTCCTAGTAAGATCCCAGCAAGAACCTTTATAGCTATAGATAAGATTATCCTAAAATTTATATGGAAAGGCAAAGGAACAAGAAAAGCAAAAACAATTTTGAAAAAGAAGTGGAAGCAATCAGTCTAACCAATTTTAAAACTTATGCTATAGCTACAGTAATTGATATTACATGCTATTGGCAGAGGAAGAGATAAATAGAACAATGAAACAAAAGAGAGAACCCAGAAATAGATCAATCGCTCAAATGATATTTTGACAAAGGTATAAAAGTAATTGAATGTGGAAAAGATAGCTTTTTAACCAAAGGCTTAGAGCAACTAGAGAGCAACAGGTTAAAAAAAGAACCTCAATCTAATTCTCTCCATTTATATGAAAACAAACTTAAAATGGATCATGGACTTACATGTTAAATTAAAAAACTTCTAGTAGAAAACACAGAAGAAAACTGTCAGGACTGGAGACAAGCAGAATTCTCACACTTAAAACCGGCAACACGATCCATAAAAAGAAAAACTGGTTAAGTTGGACTTCATCGAAATTAAAAACCGCTGTTCTGCTGAAGTCAATGTGAATCAGATAAAAAGACAAACTACAGGTGGGACAAAATACTTGCCAACCACATGTCTGACAAAAGACTGGTATCTGGAATATATAAAGAACTCTCAAATACCAACAGGAAAACAAAGAAACAAACAATGCATTTAAAAAATGGGCAAAGGACATGAAGAAACATTTCACCGAAGAGGCTTCCAGGTAGCAATTAAACCTATAAAAAGATAAATGGTGACAACACTAAAAGCTAATAAAAGATGAGGAAGTGCACCACTCCTACATGGCCGGTGGAAATGTGAAGTGGTACAGCCACTCTGGAAACAGCTTGGCAGTTTTTAAAAAAAAAACTAAACACGCAACAACTGTATGACCCAGCAATCGTACTTCTGGACGTGTATCCCACAGAATTGGAAATGTACAGTCACACAACATCTGTATGCAAACGTTTACAGAAGTATCTGTAATAGTCGAAAACTGGAGACAATGCACATATCCTGCACATGGATGAATGGTAAAACAAAGTGGGACATCCATACCAAGGACTGCTATGCAGCAACGAAAAGGGAATTACTGTTACAGAAAACAACCTGGATCGGTATACAGGGAATTACGCTGCGTGACAAAAGCCAATCCCCAAAGGTCACATAGTGTATGTTTCCATTTAATAATGTATATTCTTGGGGTGCCTGGGTGGCTCAGTCGGTTAAGCGTCCGACTTCAGCTCAGATCATGGTCTTGTGGTTTGTGGGTTCTGTGCTGACAGCTCAGAGCCTGGAGCCTGCTTCTGATCCTGTGTCTGCCTTTCTCTCTGCTGGTCCCCTGCTTGTGCTCTCTCTCAAAAATAAATAAAAACATTAAAAAAAATTTTAAAGATAACGTATGTTCTTAAATTCTTATATATCTTCTATCTAAAAAATAGTTTATTTATTTTTGAGAGAGCGAGTTGGGGAGGAACAGAGAGAGAGGGAGAGAGAATCCTTAGCAGGCTCTGCACTGTCAGCACAGAGACCAATGTGGGGTCGAACACACAAACAATGAGATCATGACCTGAGCTGAAATCAAGAGTTCAATGCTTAACTGACTGAGACACCCAAGCACCCCACCTCTTATTATATATCTTAAGTAATAATCTTAAAATGACAAATCATAGAAATGGAGAAGAGGTTAGTGGTTGCCATGGATTAAAGAGGAGGTGAAGGTAGGAGGGAAGTGAATGTGGCTGTAACGGGGCAACATGATGGACCTTTGTGGTCATGGAAACATCCTATCTTGACTCTATCAATGTCAGCACCCTGGTTGTGATTCTGTACTACAGTTTTACAAGATGTTCCCCTGGTGGGAAACCGGATAAAAAGTATGTGGGATCACTCTGTAATGTATCTCACAAAAGCATCTAAAATCTATAGTTATATGAAAATCAAAAGCTCACTAGAATGCAAGTGCAATGCAGTCTGTATGTTGAGAATTTTTATAATAAAATCCCCAAGCCCACTGCCAAGATGGGGGTTTCTCTCTCGACACTAAGTAAGGACTGTGTGGACCAACACAGCACATGTGACTCACCATTTGTTTCTGCAGGCCATCTAACTTGTCTTCAGTGTTGTCTTCTTTATCCGTGTTGCCTCTAAATAAAAGTAAAATAAAAAGCATCACGCACCACCTAGGAGCTATTTTGCAACCAGGATGCTTGTAAGAAAACCGTCTAAATCACTGACTACAAAAATATTAGTGGATCCCTTTTCCCACAGACCTCAACATCTGTTTTTTTTTTTTTTTCCTAGTGTCATAACGTCTACGGGCAAGGACCTCCACTCAGTACTAAGACTTCAGCATGAGACTCAGGATCTTCTCAGACAAGTTTAGAGGCCGGCTGTTCGACAGTGATACTGTCACAAACAAGATCATTACTGCCCATCCAGAGTTTCCTGAACATGGATCTTTGATGAAAGAAGAGACTCCAGAGGTTGAGGCCTGTGCAACAACCCCCCACCCCTAATCACAGTGGGGTGAAGCTTCATGCAGAATCCCTTACCTGGTGGCATTCACTTACTTGGGAGGAAACGGGGCTGCCACTGCTATTAAGGAAAGACATTTTTCCCTCTTTCCCATCAGCCTTGAGCTTAGCTACCCAATGTCTTCTATCCTGTGAGCTTAACTATTGCTGACGCCTGTTTTTCATGATTTGTCTTAAAACTAGCTTTGAAGTGTTCCTATCTCAAGTACTCTTATTGTTGCTGCTCAGGTCCTGGAGGCAGTACAATCTCCCACCTTTACTGCTTAACCACACAAAAAAGAGCCACCCACAAAAATGTAAGCTTTCTGCCCCATTCTACCTCACCCACGTAGTGCCTTCCCCCCACATCCAGTATTAATATCACCACTCAGGCTTCTGTTAACATCTTTCCAAATGTATCTTTATTATCTGCTCACAGGAAATTCTCTTTGGTACAGAGAATGTTACAGTAGCTTAAGTTTTCGTTAGGGGTTAAGGACAGATGAAAAATGCTTTTCACTCTTTTGTTGGCTTTAACAGGTGGTTAGGAGCTCCTGGCTAGGCCTGGCCGCAGTCCTAGGCAATGCAAAGCAAATTTGCTACTTTTGGGGAGAAGATTAGCTCAAAGTTTACCAAACACAAGCTAAGAGATATGTATTATGTTTTCCAAATATATATATTTTGGAGCACCAGTTTCTGGCTGTTTATTTAGCTCTCTTATAAATTTACACATTTGGGAGTTATGCCAACAGTAGATAAAACTCAAAGGAGACGTTTTCATACCTTTTTTTTGCACACAACCCATAAACAAGGCCTAAATGCCACAGCCATCAAGCAGTGGTTCCTAAATCCACCTTACTCATGGACAACGCATTCTTAAATAATGCCAGAATTTCATCTGAGGAATTTCAAGATCAGGAAGCCTGTACTTGGGGTACCTCTTAGCTTTCTGCTAGGTATGAGAGGTCTAACTGAATTCATCCTCAAGAATCCTCTGATCAAGTAAGAGACGAGTTGGGTAGGATGGTGGGCAGCTTGGGGAATCCATGAAGAACAGGAACTGGTATTTGGTTCAAAATGCTTGGAAGTTAAAAAGGCCTAAGGTGTAACAGAATGTAACCAATGCAGCAATTTTGAAAAGTAGTTCCCAGAGGGCAAGATTGAAGGGAGATGCTGGGAGAGGCTAGCAGAATGCTGGATATGTGGAAGGGGACATAGATTCATGGCAAAATCTGTCACCTCACAGATGACTCACCGCTCGGGAATGTCTGAGGTCCCCTCTGTAACACCCTGTTCTGCAGAAAGAGACTTCTCATCTGGCATCCCGACTTTCTCCAGGAAGCAAAGTGCTGGGTCTGCTCGCATGGCATTGTACCTCTCATACCCTGATCGGGGGCAGAGAAATGTCAGATGATAGGTTAGAACTCCCCAAATCTACCCTGGGCCCTGGACAGCCATTTTCGTTTCGCTTATTAAATGAAAAATAAAACAATCAAAAAACACTATTTAAGATTAATAGAATCCTATCAGATATCCTATCAGAGGAATATTCTTGAGCTAAAGTAGATGCCCTGAGTAGTGCTTGACCAAAAATAAAAGCTTATGCACGTATTCTGTGTCCGTAAAGAGATACAAGGCCTAGATACAACACTTACTCATTTACTTCTTTTGGACAGCGAAAGTAATCAGGCAAGTTGGTTCTATAGCTTCTTCCCCTCAACCCCCAACTCCGGACAACTTGTTACCTCCTGAACGGGCCCTGTTTTCTGATAGTCCAATACCATCCCATGTGTTAGGAACAGCAATTCAACAAAGTGATGCATGCAGGGGATAAGACACAGGGAGGGCTGCTGTGGTTGTTAATCAGATTAAAACCGACCTATTGCTTCCAAAATCATCAACTCAGTATGAAATCCTAATCTACTGGCCAGGGCTTTCGAATTACCTAACCTCACCACATCCCAAAAGTCAAACACAGGATGAGCATTTTTGACGCAGAAGAGACTCCCAAAACGAAGCCAAAACCGTGAGATAACATCACTTTTACTGTGATAATCCCAGGCTTGAGAATTTGTTACTATTTTATTAAACCTAATGCCATCTTATAATGAGACAGGATTTGGTCACATACAAGATCCAAATCTATTGTTATAGCAAATTATCTTGGGTGAAACTCCTTCAGGATCGTCAAAACTCTTTCCATGTTGCTTCTAGGAAGCAAGGTCCATTTCTAGCTCTGGAGTACATACACAGAGACCCCCGTGATGGAAAATGCTGTACCTAAAACGAGAGCCAGCATGGGTGCTAATAACAGACTTTGTTTTACTTTGCTGGGTACTTCACCTCCTTGTTGGCTTCTGTTCTACCATCACTGTTGACGCACTTCTGTCCTCCACCCTGTAGGCAGCACCTGGAGCTTGTTCTCTGAGGAGCTGCAGGTACTTTATCTTTTAATCCAAAGTGACTCTTGTGCCATCTCAATGACAGGTGCTGCCCGCATGAGGCATATGGCAGGAGAAACTGCGATGCCTTATGTTCTTTACTCGTTATTCCTCAGGGCGATTACTTGATTACTGTCAGTCACTCTCATGTGATTGTGGGCTCCTTAGGAAAAGAACCTGGGTCTGTTTCTTATCAGTACACATTCAGTACCCAGCGTGGGGCCCAACACCGTGCACGCTCGAGAAAAGATTGCAGGAGTCAGCTTTGCCCAGATTCTCTTCCAATAATCGTTGTAGGCAGAGCCATTCGTACCCTCTCCCTGTGTCCTACCTCAGCTCACAGGAAAACAAAGGCCCTCCATGCTCCTGCTGCCTTGAGGAAATTCCTGCCGCTAGCTCCACCTGCTGCTCCCCATGAAAAGAGAGGTGCTTCATCCAATAGGTGAGAGGCTGAAAACTTCCTCCACCAGCCCTTTACTACTGAGGACCATGTGTCCTGCCCTCCGGTGCTCTCGGCTCAACAAGGGCATGAAGCAGTTCTTCCAGCAGCCGACTACCTGGGGACGCTTCTGTTATGCAGCCCTTCTCTGTCTTGTGTGGCTCTCAAGTCTAGAGAGATTTTGCACTCCTATTTCTCAGTGAGCTACGAAGCTGGTGGCAAGGAGGAATGACGGATTCAGTCCCCTAGAAAACCCGACAACCTCCCTGCAGAGTCGCAGGAGCTGGAAGAGCAGTACCAATAAATACATAGTAGATGACGGCCTTTGAGGGTGTGGGCTGCTTGCAGAACATGAACAAAAATACTAAACTTCTTATCTTGATGAACTTTTTAAACACAGGCTGCCCTAGAGGGCTGTAGTCAGTTAACACAACTGACAGCTGTCTGGAGCATCATTCAGAAGAGGTTTGCTACAGGGCCCTTCTTGTTGCAAACAACCAAAGGTTCAGGCAATTCTTCCCCAGGGGTCAGCTTGGAGATGCAACCATGGCTATATCCTTCTAATCTAAGTAGGGTTGTAGTGGGCTATGTCTGGGGCAGACTAAAAGAGCCACAAAACTACAGACAATGAACGGCTGTGTGTTTCTTAACAAAGAAAATGGCTGTAGCGCCGCAGCTCATACTTAGGCCTCCACAGGATGAAGGCGAGGCAGAGGGCTTCCTGCCAGAAATCCCTGAAAAGTGAACACCAGATGGCTTGGGTGTCTGGAAGCTTGACTGTCAGCTGGTAAGACCTGGTAAGTTATGTGGGCTAAGTTACACAGGGGTCATCAGGTGTATTCCCCAGATGAGCCTGTGTTCATGGAATGTCCGATGGGCATTTGGCCAGGGGCAGGATCCAATGTGGATTCTATAAGACGCCAAGGAGGATGAGCACATGAAACCAACCACAAGCATCTGTACAATGTCATCTAGGTAGAACCAACGTTACCATCCAGCTAAAGAGGGCTAGTTCTATGCAGGAGTGAGCCAGGTACGCATGTGTGGTTTAGGTCTAGTCCCCCAGCACTGGGTACGGAGGCTGGGTTTTCCCATCTTTATAGTGTGTCTGCTAGTCATTGTATTCCACAATGAGCCACTGTAGGCATCACACACATGCCCTCAGCCCTGATTTTGACAGTGAGTTCACCTCAACTGGCAATCTGGGGGAATCTCAAAGGAGTGGGTGATGCATCATCTTAAGACTGCACGAATGTGCTCAGGAAACACTTAGGAGTTACTAACTTATACCCTCCCAAACTGTTTCATAGAGCAGAGGAGCATTAGACATGGAAGTTACCTTAGACATCATCTGACTGGCCCTTGAACATTTCCAGTATAAGACTAAGATCAACTGATTAATCCACTACCCTAAGCCTTCATCAGGGACAAAAAAACTAATAGGTATGGTGCCAGCGTTAATTTGCCTTTCCTAAGAGAGAAAGGGTCTTGGCTCCACTTAGAGTCCTGTCTTCTTACACATTCTGAGGTTACTTTGCTAGCCACACCTTTGTAAGGAACTACACTTATCAGCAAAGTATAACGACCTTCTTTATCCCAAACTATCCTTTCCTTAAAGACCTTTTGTAGGACACTGATCTTGCCACACTAGGTCTCTTGTGTTTTGTTTTTGTTTGTTGTTAGCATTTGTCTGGGATATCTTGTTTTACTGCTTACATGGCAACCTCATTCTATCTTCCACATTTTCTCCTCTTTTGTGTCCGTAATTTATCTCCCATGAACATGTTCTTCCAGCTCTGCATCCTTGGGCCAAAGGGCCTCTTCTTGCCCTCCTTTCCCAGAGGGCTTGTTTCTTTCTTGCGTGTGGGCATTACAAACCCAGTCCCTCTGGTTTGCTGTCCTATCAGTGAACTTCCAGCTCTGGCTTTAAGTAACCTCTTCATTTGGGGATTTTCTTTTATTTGTTTCACGTGTAGCTAGGTGGTTTCACACTGTTGTCAGAATCCACCCAGGCTTTCTGTATGTCTGTGGTATGTGTGCGCTGGGTTGGAGGAAGGATGGAGGGGAAGCGTGTGGCTGCCACAATGCTGGGACTTCAGGTTGTGAGGTCTTTCCACATCACGTTCTCTCCACCAAGGATAGGGCAACATACCCTAAAACTACCGCCGATAGGAGACGCAGGGTCAATGGACTTTCCCACACACTGAGTTCAGATGCTCTGAATCTGCCTGTCTCCAACAACTTGTCTTCCTTTGAGTTCTTTCCAAAATCAGATTAAACCAAGTTTTGGTTGTACTGTGGGTTCCTTGTGCTTAATCGAGAGGTCACTGCTTCTTCATCCCACTGCAGAGGTGAGTTCTGGCCCTGCACTGCCCCAACGAGGAGCCACATGTGGTTATTTAAATTTCAATTAATGACAATTACATAAAAGTTAAAAATGTAGTTGCTCAGATGTACCAGTCACATTTCAAGCGCTCAAGAGTCACATGTGGCTGGTGGACCACACAGCGGACAGCACAGAGACAGGGCATTTCCACCATCACAGGCCGCTCTCGCCAACAGCACCGCTGCTCCCACCTAACCCAGCGGTTTGACAAAGGGCTCTCAGCAGCCCTGACCTCCCACTGCAGCATCCAAATCCAAGCGTCGAGGGGATTCCTCATTAAAATGTGTACAGGCATGGCTCTTAAGGAAGCGTGGCTGGTTGGCCTCCAGAGTCCTACTGATGAGGGCTGTGTGAGAAAGCGACTTTCCACGGGCAGAGCAGCGAGTGGCCGCACATAAGCGGCAGAGCAGCACTGAACATCTCCTACGCTGGCACGTACCGCCTGGCACTGCCCTAGGCAGTCCACATATAGTGTCTCACAGAGTCTTCAAACAACCCTCCGGGCAGGCTGTTTCGATACTATCCCCGTGGTACAGGTGAAGAAACAGGTCAGAGAAATTTATGATTTGCTCAAGGTCCCACATTTAGTAAGTGGCAGAGCTGACAGTGAAAGCCAAGTATAACCAACTCTTCCCACTTTGAGTCCTGCTCTCCAGTTTAACATTTCAGTTACTTCACTGGGCAGGGAAGGGGTCTACCAGCCACAATACAGTGACTATCACGTGGTGCTTCCATCATTCACCTTAACCGCTGGCTGAAGGCAAGGGCAGGTGCCTAGGATAGTTCCAGAAGTGAAGAAAGGGGCACTTATTTAGTTTTTTTCCAAGCTACTCAAATACTTCTCTCAGTCCCCTAGACTCTTAGTTACCGTATTTTTAAAAAACGATGTCCATGCCATCTTGTATTCTTAAATTTTTATACCAGTGGGGCAAAAAGATGCACTCCAGGAATATGTAGATTATCTAGACTGATCTTAGAATTCTACATACATACGAAAGGTTAAAACCTAACATTTTCCCATTTACTTATTCTTTTACTCAAGCAATGCTGCATGCCTACACGTGCCAGGCATTAGGCTAGACAGTGGGACTGTAAGAGTGAAGGAGAATGAGGCAGTCCAAGGTCTGACAGTGTGGACAGGCTCTCTGTAACCACAGCAGCTCTCTGCGAAGCTCCTCACTGATATTATTAATGTTCGCCCTATTTTCATGACTCACACGTTCATCTGAGAGGACAGAGGAGAGGTGAGGCTTACTTTCTACCAGAGACGTGCAGCAGGCTATGGAGTTGCTCAGGAAAGGGAGAGCATGCACTGAAATACACACCGTGTTTGAACACGCCTATCAGAAGGGACTTATCGGCCTCAGCATCCCACCAATCCACTGGGATCTCCATGTAGTCAATGTCAGGCAGGGGTACGTCTAGCTCCCTGTGGAAGGAAGGGCATGGGCTCAGAGTTCCTTCAACACAGACAAAAAACAATGCAAGAGCTACTGGCTGAACCCTGATATTAAGCCACACCCCAGTCACATGCTGAGAGGCTGAAGTTACAAGGACTCAGAAGGCTGTGGGCTAAGGTTTCTTAAACCAGGACTTCATCACATTCACCCAGTGAGCTATTTCATACATGTACTTGATTTCTAGGCTCTACCTTAGACTGACACAGAACCCTGAAGCACCTCTTGGAGAACTCATCAGTAGGTCTAGGTTGGGGCTTGGGATCCTTATGTGTAATGCCCATCTTCAGTTGGGAACCACAGCAAAAGCCATCAATACATTGGTCAACTGAAGGTAGAACACTCTCCACTTGGCTGAACTCATACACAATCAAATGTTGGAAAGTGCCCAAATCATCCTGGTTCAACATGTGGAGATCTCAAGCACTGTTTGAGAACAAGACAGTCAGCACTGGTACATGCAGGGATATAAAGACCGCCCTTCAGAGGACAGGTCTCACAGTAGCTGGCCTCCTGGCACATAGGGAACTGACCCCGGGCTGGGGGCAAACACGGGCCTCCTGCACAAGCAGGTTTGTCCGTCTCCATGAACGGGACTGTATGGTAGCTCTTTAACACCAAGAGCCACGCTGACTTGTTTTACCTGGCAGGGGTGCCTTCAAACGCTTTATCAGCTGCCTCTCCCAGTATTTCAGCTTTTAGGTAGTACAGCATCCGGACTCGCAAAAGGACCCTGTGAAAGGTGAACACATCAATGCAAACGTATCAGAGCCCATGAGCTGCCTATAACCTGCCACCCCCAAGTGGACACATGGAAATTCCGGGCGCTCCCAAGTTATTATGATGTGAAGTAATATATGAGAAAGCACTAGAAAAACAAAACCCAAGGTATTGATGGCAGATGCTACTGTGATTATCCCCACTTCACATGGAAAAATGTATCTCACCAGCCATGTAATCACCCTGTAAGCCCTGGAGGGCAGTAGAAACACTGTTTCTCCCGATCCACAAGAGTACGCACCACCTCTATGGGGCTATAATGACCTCTAGGGCAGAGGTGCCTTCCAAGAGGCTGGTTACCAGTTTATTGATCTACTGAAGAGCAGATCATGTTGAATGGTGCTGTTTTCCGTTTCATTTGCATGTGTTAAAAATGGATATTTACAAGTCTTTTTCATGGCAATACTCCCAGACAGTAATCATGCCTTCTCTCCTGAGGTGCTCAGTTCCCTGGATTCTGCTCAGAGCATACTCAAGCTCCAAGGGAGGGCATGCGCCAAACATGTCCGAGACAAGGAAGTAAGCGTTTGTTGGGCAACTACTGTGTGCCCTGCACCATGCTGGGTACTGTGAGGCACAGAGCAAAAGCAAGCCTGTTCTTGAGGAGCCCACAGCAGTCTAACAGTGAAATGAGACCAACCATGAAAGAACTACAGCACGGAAGATGACCCTGGGAGTCGACGTATGCAAAACGGGGTGAAGGTAAGGGTAGGCACAGAGAAGCTGGCCCCATTCAGGGAGAGGCTTCATATTCACGGCTAAACTGCAAAGAAGTTTAGAAGAGTACTTGTAATTTGTACAATACCAGTCAAGACTAAAGGCTATTAAAAATAAAGGCCTACTTACACAGATAGGGACAGACCTCCATCTAAGTTATTTTAAAAAGAGAAAGAGAAACAGCGCAGAGCACGAATAGTATGTAAAATACACATTATTTTTGGGAGGATAAAAGGAGGATGTACATTCATCTAGGCTGGTCCATGCACAGAGTATCTCTGGAAGAACCTGGTTAGCAGTGGCTGCCTCTGGAGGGGGAAATGGGAATTGGAGGTGGGAGGAAAGGTTATTTATGGCAATTTTTAAAAAACACATAAAGTGCCACTCTGGGCTTGAGTAGTAGGTGGCAACACACACAGAATTTTTAGAATGGAAAGAACCCTTATTTTTCTGGTATGCCATTCCTTACCTCAGCTGTCAGTCAACTCAAATAATTTCAAGGTTTATTTTTTTTAAAGCTCAGATAATAAGAGCTCTAAGAATTTACAACAGTCGTTGATCATTCTACCTTGCTGACAGTGCCTGCTGGCCTCCTCAGTGAGAACTTCAGTGAGGAGGTCTTAGGTATGGGAATCCCAGCCTGCTTACATCTAGCCTAATCAGAGGAAGGTTTTCCTGATGATGTAAGATAGAGTGGTCTCTACTTTTTTAAACCGAAATGTGTTGACACTTGGTAGCATCTATGGCATGAGACAAAAGAATTTTAAGTGAACAGTATTCACTTATTCTCCAAATGAGAAAGAAATCAATTCAGAGGACAGATGGGCAGCTCCTCCCCGAGTGAGAGGATAACCCCAGCTGGCATCTAAACTCAAAGGGAAGGAGGACTGGGGCACGTTTGTAACACCCTTACTTCAGCCAGACAAAACCCACCAATATTTCGGTGGCATTACTGCTCTTTCCTTCATCTCTTTCTTTAAAATAAAACACAACACCACATTTTGTTGATATGAAATACACTTCCAGGAAGTGCACCTTAGATAAACATACAGCTTGATGAATTTCCAAACCGAACACACATGTAAATCCAGGACCCAGATTAGGAAGCAGAGCATGTCACCAGGACTCCCCTGACTTCTCATAGCCTGGATCTGAAATAACTTTTTAAAGTTCTTTCGCTGACAATTTCCTGTCCCTAAATACTATACCACTACTACTACTGAACAATGCTTTGAGAACTTATCACATGGCAGCATGTATTAGCTCACTTAATCCAAACAACAATGCTAAGAGATGGAAACTATTATTACCCTCATTTTCTAGATGAAAGAAAGAAGGCAGAAGGCACAAAGAGGTTAGTAATTCACCTGCTCATAAATCCAGGCAGTCCTGACCCCAGAGCCTGTCTCAACCTTTATCTGGTATGAGGGTGGCAATAAATTTGCTAACAGAGCCTACAATTCTAGAAGCTCCCAGTCCACTTTTGCTGAAAGAATTCTGCCTGTTCTCCAACGTACCTCAGGGCAAACCAGGACCCAAGATCAAAGGGTGGAAGTTTCAAGGAATCAGACTTCAGATTCAATACATAGAAGGGTGATTAATTAGAATCTGGTAATTAAATGAGCCTTGCAGAGAAATGGTAAGCTCCCATCGCTAGGAAGGCTCGAGCACAAACTGCAGACTCCCTGGCAGGGTTCTGGCAGGGAGTTCCGCAGAACTCCCATGCTGAGTGCAAGAGCTGCAAGGTCCCTGCTGGCTCTTGCTGAGCCAGGACTAAAGAGGACAGTTGTCTCCTTTGGATTCAGAATAATAAACAATAGTCAGCATCTCTGAACTCAGATAAATGCTCTACTGCATTCTTTTCTCTTTTTTTTAAAGATTTTATTTTTTTAACAGTAATCTACATCCAATGTGGGGCTCTAACTCACAACCCGAGAACAAGAATCGCACACTCCACCGACTGGGCCAGCCAGGGGCCCCTATTGCATGTGTTCTTTGATCCCCAGCATCAGGCACACATTCAGGAAAAGTCTTGGGGATGGCGGTTAGAAATGTTAAGGGAATTCCTCAAAGGTCCAAACTGGTTCTGTTCATTATCTGTGATCATCTCTGCAGGTATCAAGGGAAGTTCTATGCCAACTTCGCCAGCTCAGCCTGTTTTCAGTGCCCCACACCCACATGTGCAGTAAGGAATGGAAGAGCCACACACTGCCGCTGTCACTTAGCAGGGTACAACCTGAGTCCTTCACCTTGCACCTCACTGTTCAGTGAATGTAAGGACTCTGATTCTGTCCCAGCTACAAGTACTGTTATTCTCCTAGCCGGTAAGACTCACAGTCATGAGTTAGCTGCTTTCTATATTCCTCATCACATATTACGGGTTATTCCCCAGTTGTGTCTCTCATAGTCGACCCTTTCTCCCCAATTCTACAGTTGGCACCTTTCTCTAGATCCTTATGATCCATACTTACATTACGACAGAACTCTCCTAGATGGCCACTTAGCTCTCGGTTTACCCAGTCCATCTCACTGTTGCCAGATAAAGTTTTCTCCCCAAACATCATTTTTTTACTACATGTCTCACTTATTAAAGAAGCATGGCTGCTTAATCTACAAGAGAATCCTCAGCCTGCAGTACAAGATCTCCTAGGAGTCCTCTTACCTAGGCCGCCTCCTCTTTCTATCTGTCCCCTACACGGTGACTCTGAGTCAGTCCCATGGCACATGCTACCAGGTCCTCTCCCAGGCAGGTTCTACCATCAACAGCACGTGCCCTTTAATTCTCAGCTTGAGAACTACTGTCCCAAAGAGCCTGTCCTTCTGTGCACGGTTTTTATTACTGTTTTGGGCACGAGACCTATCTTCAAAGATTTGGAAAGATGAAGGGAAAAGGATCAGACTTCATCTGTAAATGGTAAAGAACAGAACCTGACAACCACCGCAGGACCATTAGGTTGATGTCACAGGGAAGACACACTAATTTGTAAGTTGACAAACGCTTACTTCTCACTTAACTTAGAAGGTCGTACCCAGAGGTGCGGCAGCAGAGACCTTCTCACTGCCGAGCAGGAGTGCTGGGGAGACATGCCTGCAAGGCCTACGAAGCTGGGCTAGGTGGTTTCCAAGGGTCCTTTTTGTCCTGATAGATACTCCGTACGGTGATGCAAATATCCACGTGCAACTCGTCACTGTTTGGTGGCTGAGTGCCCTCTGACTCCCCAAACTAAACTTCACAAGAGCAGTTTCATTTTCCATCACTCTTTCCTTTGCCCTGCCGCCCCCCCTGCACAGTGTTGGCCCAGGGATATGAAGGGTAATATCTCAAATGCAAGTCTGTCAAATGCCTGGAGGCCATGAATGGCAACAGCAAATCAGCAGAGGAAGCAACCTGGCGTGGGGGAGTGGGGCTGAGAGTAGTGGCCACTAAGGCCAGTCTTCTGCTCTTGCTAATGTGACCTCAGGGGCAGAAGGAGAGAAAGGGAAAGGAGAGGAAGCAGTAAAATCACAATGTCCTAACTGGATTTTGACAGTCAGGTCAGAAGTCCCCTCAGGGGTATAAGGGGCAATGGTAGAGAGTCCAGGTTCTGGGGGAGAGGAGATGCTGCCAAAGGAGGGAGACAGGCTTTATGTGAAGGGATCCCAACCAGTTTAGACCACATACCCTGCCTTTTCAGACCCTGCGTGGTGGTACAGGAGCATCAGGTGGTCCCCCACAGCCCCAAGGGGATCCCAGGAGCCTGAACGGTCTGAATGGAACTGCCGCGAAGGATGGGGAGGGGCACACTCACTTGTTGCAGTGCTGTTTGAGGTGTTTCTTATAGCCGTCATCATGCAAGACCACCTCGGGGTTGCAGGTGGCCAGCCAGTCTGCATTCTTCAACTCAGGGAGCAGCAGCTGGTTCTTCGTCTTCTTCCCCTTCCTCCCTCTGGGGACTGGAGCAGACAACCCTGAAACAGAAAGGAAGGCCCATGAGCCTAGGCAACTTTAAACATGGGGGCAGAACAGAGTTGGGCTTAGGGTTGCAAGGAGGCAGCCAGGCTGTGCATGGCGGCCCTACGTGACAGACCCCCCTCCTCGGCCCACCGAGTAGTGCTAGTGGTGAGGTGATCTGCCTGGCCTCCAGCTCAGTAAACTCCAGGAATGTTCAGTCAGGCGGTAAGAATTTACTGAGCACCCCATGCAGACTAAGAACATCACCTGCACCCCTCGGGAACTCACAACCCGGCCAGGGAAAAAGGGATGCTCGGTCTGAAACGTGAACGTGAGCAGTGGCCAAGCACAGGGAAGGAGAAGCACAGCACAAGAAAAGGCAGAGACAGGTAGAACTGGGGCACAACAGTGACATGCCAGAGAAAAACCAGAGCACATGGTGTGACCCCAGTTCCGTGCGGGAACCCTCGGGATGCTCTGGTCAGCACACAGGACTGGCCCAACTGTACTCCCGCAAAATACTACAGGCAGCACCGGATCATTCTGAGGGAGAACTGAAGGAAACCTCTTGCTCTCCCACAGCTAACATTCTCAGATAACATCTGAGGAAGAGAAGCCTCCCAAAGCACAGCAACCTGGGCAATGCAGAAGGACGGGAGCACACAGGAGCTGCCGCTTCTCAGGCCCAGCCCTGCCGCCGCTCACCTGAGTGGTTCTGGAGGGTCTGGGCCTGCCCGTCTTTGGTAGGTGTGATCAGTTCCCAAATGAAGCTCTTGATCTTCTCGTCCCCCTTGTAATGCTTGACACAGTAGACCAGCAGGGCCCGGCAAATCATCTCCATGTCCTTCTCATTCAGATGCCACTTGAACCGCCCGTGGGTCAGGATGTCCTTCCACCGGCCCCAGCTGGGAGTGGAAACACAGAAGGGCGTTGGAGGGAGGAAGGGCCATGTGTGCCCTCAACACTGCAGGACAAACAGGTGCCAGGAGTGCTTCTCATCGTCTGCTGAGTCTGCTAGTCACCCTGAGGGCTTTGCCCTGAAAGGCCTTCAAGGACCACATGCTGTATCACACCGAGGGTCACCGAGGTGACCTGGACCCTGAGAGCTTCATATGGCCACTTGAATGTTAACAAGGGAGGGACGAAACTATTTGGAGAGGGGAATAAATTTGGGATTAAGACAGTCCAGCTGCAGTATTCAAAAGCAATGGTGAGCTCCCAGAAACTAAACTTCGTACTTCAACTAGAACCAGAGCCCTGCACGAATCATGCCCTAACCGCAACATCTGCTGTGCTGACTCCATATATATCCTCGGTGGGGGGAAAGCAGGAAATCAGTACCAGGCAACAAATTAGTAACAGAGATTTGCCGTGACAAGCACATGAGAAAATCACGGCGCGTCTACAATATGGCAGCAGAGCGTACAACAACCGAGGGGGGGCCATGGGCAAAAAGCACGGTTCTCTCCTGCTCTAATGGGTCCTCCGTCAGCCCGGAGCGCTAGAGGTGACTAGAGACACAAACTGGACAAATCTCAGGGGCTGGAAAACAGCAACACACAGTCCAGGCCAATACCCACCCAAAGATGAGCAGGTTCTTCTCTACCCGGAAACACTCGGCTCGGAGGTAGCGCCTGGTTTTGTCATTGAGGCGTCTGGACCTCGTGGGCCTTTCGTCTGAGTCGCTATCTAGCTCTGAGAACTCCATGAGCTCATCCTCCTCAAAGGAGTTGTAGTGTTTGGTCTGCTTTCTCACTCGAGGCCGGTCGATCACTAAGCTCTCCTAGAAACAGAGAGGAACAGTTGGGGAGAGGACCCTTCTTCGTTCTTCCCCCGTCACGATGCATACACACACCCTGTCGCTGGTCCTGGGTCCCGAGGACACATCCGGCAGAGAACCACACCCCAGCCTCGTCCTCCAGCAGGTAAGGCTCTTCCTAGCACACCTGCCGTGTCCACGACAAGCAGAGGGGATTCTCTGAGACTCGCTGGAGTTGGAGTGTTCCCCAAGCCCCCGGCGCCGGCCGCCACCATCTGCTGTTTCTGTAGTCTTTCTAACAGTGCAGGCGGATGGCAGGCAAGGCCCCCCAGCACCCAGAGTGGCGGCTGCTCTTGCCAAGAAAGGCAAGAGTGGGGCACCCCAGCTGTTCTGCCCAGCATGCAGAGGCAGCCTGCGCTCCGGAGACAGGATGAGTCGGACAGTCCCATCTGCTCGGCGACTTTCTCAAGATGCATACATTTCTTGCCACTTCATTCTCTGCCTTCCATGGGCGCTAACTCCTAACCTTTTGTCTTTCACTGAAGACAATCTCCAGCCCAGGATCTTCAGCTCCTTCTGGCAGCTCCCCTACCAGAACCATCACCTCTTTTCCAGTCCCCACCATTCCTGCTCCTTACCCCTTCACCCCCACACCTCTTCCTAAAGCTTGGCTAAGCTCTGTGTAGCCCAGATACATTGGGGCATCACTCCTGCTTCAGTCACCTTGCTTTCCGCCTTCCATGCTCCAGCTGCTTCTAAACGTCTCTACGACAAGAGCTTTTTCCTCTCATCCCTCACCCGCCATCCTGTGCACAGAGTAACTTCTGGATTGTCACCTTATAAAACAGGTTTTACTAAATAGGTTACTCAAGGGACTTCAGACTCTTCCTACTAAAGAAAACAGGTTGGACTGAGAAAGCTCTGGGGACGGGACAGAAGAGTTAAGGCTGGGTGTGAGTTACTACATCAGCTAGATAGGAGCAGGGACTGTCTCCTGAGCTTGTGGGTTCATGAGAGTTCAACATTCACCCAAGAAGACCAGTAGAAAGTGATGTGCGGGCACTCTGGAGTGAGGTGACAGGGCCAGAGATGGAGGGAAGGGAGATGAACATTTCAGGGGTGCCTCCCAACAGGTGAGGCAGGTGTATTCACAAACCTTATCTCCCAACTCCGCAAAGGGGCATCACCACCTCTTTTTGTCACATGTCTTGCTCACTTGTCTCAGTGGGGTCAACTGCCTTGCCCAGAAGAGGCATGCAGTCAGGGGCAGACTGACATCGGACTCCGGTTTCATTCCACAGCTATTCTCTTTCTCATGTTCAGAAGTTAGAAAATTCAAGGTACAGAGAGAATGGAGGAGAGACCAACAAACCCCTTCATCCTGCTTAGTCCCCCCTGGAGTATCTGTCAGAGGTAAAGTTTCTTTCACAGGAAGTGTTGAGGCAGAGGTAAAATAGTCCCTTGCCAAGATGGGATGCTGGCCTGGGTCTGAGGGCTGAACTTGACCTGTGTGGCCAGTTCCAGTTCTAATTGCCTTTGTCACATTTCCCAGGTGCCCAACAGACTGTAGGTCCCAAGAGGTCATTTTAAAATTGTAACAGTGAGGGGCGCCTGGGTGGCTCAGTCGGTTGAGTGTCCAACTTCAGCTCAGGTCATGATCTCGCAGTTTGTGAGTTTGAGCCCCACATTGGGCTCTGGGCTGACAGCTCAGAGCCTGGAGCCTGCTTCGGATTCTGTGTCTCTCCCTCTCTCTGCCCCTCCCATTCTCATGCTGTTTCTCTGTCTCTCAATAACAAATAAACCTTAAAAAAAAAAATTGTGACAGTGAACATTTATCAAGCTCTATGTGTCAAGCATGCTTTAAGTGTGTTACATATAGGATCTCACTTAAGAACTAAGGCTCAGGAGTGAATAATGACGAGCCATGTGGGAATTTATGGTCCTACAAGCCACAGCAAAATGTGGCAATGGAAGAGAACATTCTCAGTACTGTACCTTTTCATTCTTTGCTTCGGTGTCCAATTCAGCTATTTTAGCCCATTTCTGCCAAAAGTTTGGGTCATCTAAGGAAATATCTGTCCTGTTTCCTGAAGCCACAAAGCTAGCCTGTGAAGATAACAGAAGTCAATAAACTGCTCTTGAACACAGTACAAGCTGATAATACCACCTGCATTATTTCAAATTTACCAGAATCCCAAGTATGTTCTCCAATTGCATTTGAAGCCAAAACCCCTAAAAGAGCCTCCCAAATGAATGTGAAAATCTCAAGGCTGTTCTTTTTTTATTTTAAAGATTGGGTAAGGATATTATAATTTCCACCTCCAGGGTCATTTTTTGGAACTTAAACTTGGAAGCAGGAAGAATGCCCTGGAACACAATGGCAATGTGTTACTTGGTGTCTAGCTCCCTGCAAAAGGGTTGCTTTGTAAGACTTCCCTAGATGCAATTTTTCTTTCAGTTCACCACTTTCCAAATGTCTGCTATGGGAAACGCACCGGGGTTGGGCAGTATGAGGTATACTGAGATGACCAGGCACTTATAAAGCACAAAATGTCCTACTGAGGAAGTCCTACATAAGCCACCAAACAGGAGACTCAAACAGGTCACAAAGCTCCCAGAGCCCACGGCCGGAGACACCTGAAAGTGATTTGGTAAGTGGCCTCATCAGTCAAATTTGAAATCCAGTGAGGTGAAGAGCAGGGGAAAGAAGCACCTAGAGTAGCAGCTGGGAATCTAGACTAACATCTTTTCTCATGGAATGAGCAAAAACCATTGCTTCAGTTTGAGGAATGGAGGGTTCAGCGGAATTTCAGTGCGTGGACAGTGATCACGGGGTGCTCTAAAAGGAAATCCAGAAGACCATTCAAAGGTTTTGGAGCAGTCTTTGCAAACAGTGAACAGTGCAGACTGTAAACTGAAGTGTCTGTCCTGTCTGCTGGAGATCAGCTCCCACTGGTCAGGAGTGGGGTTTTCTTTCTATAGCTTCTGACTCATTACTCAGAAACCCTCTAAAGAGTCTGTATTTTCTGTCTCACATAAAACCCACGTGTAGACAGATAATCTCAACAGTTTGCATACTGAAAAAACAAAGCCTGGCTGGTGAAGGTCAAAGAATAGTGTTTTCTTTTTGCTCCCATTCCGACACGGACTCTGGAGAAAGGTGCCATACCTTGGCAAAAGTAGATCCTTTCCCTTCAGACTGGATGGTGATGGTGTGGGTTCTCCTCTGCAGAATCTGGTCTATGTCTTCTTCACAGAATTTGGAGCCTTCATCTTCCTCGTCCATCAGCGCTCCATAAGCCCCTTTCCGGAGCAAGTCCTCTACTTCCATTTTTGAGAGCTGTTGTACCTGGACAGGTCACCAAAGGCCACTCACAATGTGGAAAATGCACAGGAGAAAAACAGCCTAAAATCTGGCCTTCATGATCCACTTCCTCCACTAACTGCACATGTCAGAAGACTAAAGATACGGGCCACAAGTTTTAGAAAATTAAAGCCCAGATAAAGATACTCAAGAAAACTATGGGGAGGGCAGACAGATAATCCTCTATAGGGAGCTCTGGAATCAAAGCCAGCACATGACCCAATGGCCCTAACATTCCTCAGGACATTGATTATTATCACATGTCACAAGCTATTGAAATTATGCACCACTGAAGAAGGTATGTTTAATGCTTTAGTTTGAGTCTGTATCTTTAAAAACCTCCAGATGTACTAAACAAGCTACAGAATGATGATTTATTCATTATTAAATAAATACATGAGTATTGGAAATGATGTCATTTCTCAACTAAAGAAAGGGTGCTGTGCCAAGTGTGATCTTCTCAATTGCTTGTTGAAAACAGGAAATGGGAGTTCAAAACACCCTTTCCTGGTTCTAATTAAGAATCTGGTTCTCTCTCTACCAATCACAAGAGGGAGTTCCAGGACTCCCAGCACTGGTGAGCTGAAGTATTATACTTAGCAACACATGCATAGCTAAGAGGATACAGAACATCTGGACTGAAGACAACTCATTGGAAGGTTTTAATTCTCAACCTTTGATGCCCTGAGTCCAGAGATTAAGGAGATACTCTGTTTTGTTGGCCTATAACTTAATACAATTTAAGAATCTTAGCTGCATTTTTTATCCCTGTGTAGGGGGGAAAAGATTTTATTAACTGCCATATTGCAAGCTGCTAACTTATTCATTTTTTTTTTCACTGACCATCATGCATTGAATATCTTTAATAAGCCAAGTACTGTTAGGGGCCATGGGTGATACAGATAAAATAGGTTTCATTATACCCTCAGGAAGCTCAAAGTCTGGAGTATGAGATAAGACATGGTGACAATAGATATTCAGAGTGTTAAGCGTTAAGATCTACGGACTTCTAATGGGCACTGTTAAAAATTCTGCTTACCGAAACGTTACTGCATGCTGGGCAATCCTACCACACCACTGCGCCTACAGATTTCCTTTATCCATCTGTAAAAGCAGAGACCTGACCCTGAATTATCCTCTGCTGTGGGGAATGACTCAACAAAGATGTGCAACCGGATTTAATTTAGTGAAAGTGAATCTTAAAACAGCTGTAAGAAGGGAGACCCCAGAGGGGCCCGGGCTGTGTGGCGAGTGTCCTGGGGGGCTCTGAGCAGGTCCCGTCATACTCACCCCATTGGTGCTGCCCTTTCGGTTTATGTCCTGAAGAACAGCCTTGTCCAGGCCCAGCTTTAGGCTGGCTTTGTCAAACATTTCCCGCTCATAGGAGTTCCGAGTAATGAGACGATACACCTTCACGGCTTTGCTCTGGCCTATCCGGTGACATCGTGCCTGAGCCTGGGAAGGAAGGAAGGTCATACATATCCCGTCACCAGATATAATGGCAACAGCCCAAGGAACAGGGAAATGCTTAAATGCCATGTGGCGTGAGTGGCCAGCTCTCACAGTTATGAGTCACGGGACCAATTTTGGAAGAAAATTCACCCAGATGTCGGCTGTCCCTCCAAACTCACTCATTTCTTCACGCATTATTTATTGAGTGACTACCACAAGCTGGGATAAAGTGATGAGAAGGACATGACTTCCTACACTCCCCAGCTTGCGGGCTGAGTGCAGCTACTCATTCCCAGGATGCTGTCCTGCTTTCTGGGAAAATGCCTCAGAGCTGGCAACACCAGTTTTTTTAACTTTTTCATCTTACTAGAAAGAAATTTTCACACAAAGACCAAAGTAGAGAAAAAGCAGAATGACCTCTTATGGATGATCCATTTTTTTTTTCCAATCTCTACTATGCTCCCACCCTCCAAGACTATTATGAAGCAAATCCTAGGCATCCTATGGTTTCATACTTATGTATTTCAAAAAAAATTTTTTTTACATTTATTTATTTTTGAGAGACAGAGAGAGACAGAATGCGAGCAGGGGAGGGGCAGAGCGAGAGAGGGAGACACAGAATCCGAAGCAGGCTCCAGGCTCTAAGCAAGCTGTCAGTACAGAGCCCAATGCGGGGCTCAAACCCACGAACCATGAGATCATGACCTAAGCCAAAGTTAGACGCTTAACTGACTGAGCCACCCAGGCGCTCCCATACTTACGTATTTCAATATATAATTCTTTTTTTTAATCAGTGCTGATTTGTTTTAAGTTTATTTTGTTTTTAGTATTTAAGTTTGTTTATTTATTATTTATTTAAGTTTATTTATTATTTTGAGAGATAGATAGATGGATAGAGATAGAGAGATGGACAGAGAGCGAGCAGGGGAGGGGCAGAGAGAGAGAGGGGGAAAGAGAGAGAATCCCAAGCAGGCTCCACACTGTCAGTGCAGAGCCTGACGTGGGGCTTGAGCTCACAAACTGCGAGATCACGACCTGTGTGGAAATCAAGAGTCGGACGCTTAACTGACTGAACCACCCAGACACCCCTCAATATATAATTCTAAAGATAAGGACTCTTGTAAAATAATGCTGTTGCCACACCTCAAAACATGAACATTGGTACTAACAATCTCACCAACGTCCCAATTTCCCTGCTTATCTCATGTGTATTAATAAGTACGCTTATTTGGATCAGGATGCAAATAGGGCCCATACGTTGTACTGGACTGATAGAGCTCAAGTCTCATTCTGTAGATATCCCTTGCCTTTGACCTCTCCTTTTTCAAATGCAGGTTTTTTTGTTGGAGAGACCAGGTGTCTGTCCTCTAGCTTCTCAGGGCTCACATGTTGCCACCTGTATTCTGGCTGTGGTGTTAAACAAGTTCCTCTGGTCCCTGCATCTCCTCTAAACTGGGAACTGTATCTTGAGACTTGATCAGGGTAAGATTTGATTTTTGGCAAGTGTATTTCTTAATGGTGTTTGCATTTCCATCAAGAGGCACATGATGTCTGATTGTCTTTCTTTTGAGTGATAAACACTGCCTAAATCCACTACTTCATTAGAGGTTACAATCCCCTCATCAATTTTTTGGTTACCTTGATGTTCAGTTCCTGGAGGAAAGACAAGCTAAATGCTTGTTTCTCTTTATTTAATCAGTTTCTAAAATAATACCCTCCAAAAGTGACCAATGAAGATTTTTATTTTTCAAGGAACACAATTAAGTTATGCATTTAAATATACGTGTTATGTTTTATCGCACTGGTGTTGTTCATTTATTTTCCTGTGGGAAACTTCAAGATGGCTCCTGACTTCTTTTGATGTGATCCAGTCAAATACAGAAAGGAGAAAGAATAAACTCTGGTATTAAAATGGATTTGGAGATGTCACTATGAGCACATGGTCAGAGCAGTGCGTGTGTACATATACATATATACACATAAAGAAATAGACACAGATATGTCTGTATTTATGTTTGCTTTCTGGTATGACATGTTTCACGCTCCTACTGTATATTTCCCGCTCAGACCTGGATTCAGCTACTTTTTTCCCTGGAAGTCCTCGTTTTTTTCAGTGGGAAAGAGTCTGGATGTTGCAAGGGGTGCTCACTGCCATCAAGTAGGTCATTGTTTCTCGACCTATTCAGTGGGCAAAAACAGAAGTGTTTGGGTGTGTATAGTGTATACAATTATGTGCATATGAGATCAACTTAATTCAAATTTATAACTATGGGACTTTAACTTCACCAACCACACATCTGTATCTCTTTTTTAACCATGTCAAAAAGCTCAATTCTCAACCACACGAATATCATTATTCATTTGATTTATCCCACAATGTATATAAGAGTCTCAGAAAAACTGTACCATCAGGAACTCCCCAAAACATAATTACTGAGAACAATGCAAGATTTTTGTTTTCCTCCTCTCAGGGCTATATCCCACTAAGTATGTACGCTCCACTTACAATGTTTTAAGTACTACCAGCAGGTAGGTTTCTTTTTCTTTCCCAGTGGTAGGGTCAGCAATTCTGAAACTACTTTCTGTGTAATATAGGATTGAGGAAATGGGTAAATATAACAGGGGTCAAGGCTTTCATTGTTGAAGAAGGATGTTACAAATATGGAAAGAAAAAAAAGTAGAAGAGCCGTATGGTGGTGTTTCTATGGAAATAGGTATGGACATGTGTGTGTTTACACGTTATTACACATGTGTATATATACACGTACATATGAATGTATGTTATGTACCTGTGTATTTATATTCTGTGTGTATGTACTCTAGCTATAGCCACTGAATGGGCCTAGAAGCAATGGCATCACAGTAGCAAAGACCATAACTCCCAGATCTTGGTTTCTAAATATATTCTCCATCAAGACAAAACCAATGCATGTAAGAGAAATCATTAATTCCAGGACTGGGGGCAGAAAAAACACCGGATGAGTCCCAAACATATTACTATGCCAGAAAATAATGAAGTACTCAAAGAATGATGGAGACACACCAAAATAACACTTCCAACTTGAAGAAGTTTACCACTGGCTAGGCTCAGAACGGTCTGAATATCAAAATAAATATAGTAGTGAAATATAACCCACCAGATAATAATAATAATAATAATAATAATAAAAGAATCAATGAGTACATAATGATATAACTAAATGGGAGAAAAAGGAAAACTCTATTATAGTAGAATAACTAACAGACATAGAGTAACAAAGTTTAAAAAATCACCACTTTGCAACCAGTCAGCACTGACTGATATGGGCAAAAATAATCAACGGATACTAAAACCAGTGGGTTAAACTTTGATGAGGAGCAGGAAATTTATATAGTCTCAAAGTATCTTTCCAAAGTTGCTTATTAATTTCAAAGGGGAAAATGCCCACTTTTTAGTGTAGACATCTGGTAAATACCACTTAAGTAAGATATCCAAGTACATATTATCAGACAAACAGACATCACGTTCCTCCTGATGTGATATATTGAGAAGGACACATCATTTTGGTGTTATTAGTAAGATTGAATCCTACCCTGAGGAAATACAAACACAAACTGAGGGATAATCTATAAAACAACTGGCCTGTATTCCTTAGAAATAACTAGGTCGTATTGTTCTGTATTCCCGGAAAAGGGAACTCTTTCGGATTCAAGGAGGCTAAAGAGATATGGCCAATAAGGTGACAGGTGCTCCTTTACTGGATGGATCTCAGAGTGGGGGGGAAACAGTGGCTATAATGGATGCTGAAATAAATAATAAATTTGAATATGGACTCTGGATTGAAGACAGTTTTTGTATTTCCCAATCCTGAGAACTAAGCTGTGGTTATATAAGAGGATGTCCCTGCACTTAAGAAATACATACCGAAGTACTGCGGGGGCAACTCACTCTCAAATGATTCAGACAAACAATGGCATGTGTGTATATGTGTTTAAGTCCATGTATGTACTCAGAGAGGTCAAGGAGCTAGAAGGCAAAGTGATAGGGTAAATGGGGAAAATGTAAAGGGTTGGTGAATCTGGATAAAGAATATACTGGAATTATAAACAAATTATATCAAAGTGAAAATGTCAAAAATATTAAATACAAACATTTGAAATGTCTCTCTTGGGGTTATGCTGTCCACTTGATAAACAGCTAGATTTCAACTGTTTCATTTTGCTTCTAAATTTTGGGGATTGATTTTTCCCCCCACATTAATTTAACCATAATGAAGGGGGTGGGAAAGAAGAAAACCAAACCAAGTAACTTTGGAAAATGATATTTTGATTATATACTGTAAGACTAATGACAACCCCCCCCACACTATAGCCCAATATTATATATTGGTAAATTTATTTATGTTACATAGAATATGATTAGTAATTCTCCTACTTTATGTACAGACTAGGACTGAACAAATGAGTAAAAAAATATACTGTGTTATCATGAGACTGAAATTTCTCAAAGCCAGAGAAAGGATTTACAAGTGAAGAAGAGAGCAAGGATGGAGTGAATCAGCAGCAACTCACGAAGGGTGAACAGAGATGGGCAAGTACAGCCGTGTGGTGTGAGTGCTTCTGTCAGTACACATACACGTATTTCCTAGCTCTGTCTGCTCACAGAATCTAGAAGCGCTAACACTCTAGCAGCAATGGGCACTCCTAGTAGCCAGATCTTGGTTGTTAAATGCCATTCTTGAATAAAAGGAAGCAGGGATCCTTGGAGAAACTGTCAATCCCATGGCTGTGGCAGGAAAAATGCAACATGAACCTGAACATCATGCGGTGCCAGAAAGGAAGGAAGTGCTCAAAACCTGACAGGTGCACATCAAAAGGACACAGGAGCCAACCTAAAGGACCTCCTAATGACCAAGTCTGAACAATAAAATAAATAATAAGAGTAATAGATTATAACCCATAAAATGAGTTCATACGGATATAAATAAATAAATGGGGAGAAGGGACAGCTGTTCTTTATAGAATTCCAATTAATAAGTGTATAAGAAATGACTGAAAGAGAAAATTGCCATTAGCCAAACCCCATGGTAATAATTACTGAAGGCAAGAACCATTGATGGATGCTAAAATTAATAGGTGAAAGTAATGGTGAGAATCAGGATATGTATGGTCTCAAAATACCTCTTCCCAAGATACTGATTAAATTTAAAAGTAAAAACAGTTATTTTACAGTGAAGAAACCTGGCAGATACCACTCAACCAAGTAATCAAGGTTATCATCGCAAGCAATAAGATGTATTAACATCACGTACCCCCTGAAATGATGCACGGAGGAGGACGTAACATCACTTCTATGATATTCTTGCCAAAAATATATAACCTCAAATCTAATCATGAGAAAACACCAGGCGGACACAAACTGAGAGACAGTTTGTCAGGACCCTTCAAAATTGTCAAGGTCATGAACGATAAGGAAAAGACAGGTGCTGCCACAGACTGAAGGAAGCTAAGGAGTCAGAATTTCTAAAGGAAATATGAGAATGTGCATTAGATCCTGGACAAGAAAAAGAACATTGGGAGGAAACTGAAGGAACATGAATAAGGTCCACAGATTTCTGTGTCATTGTTAATGCCCTTGTGTCAATAATTAGACTATAGCTTGCATAAAATGCGAACACTAAGGGAAGCTGGGAGAAGGGTCCTAGAACCCCGTACTATTCTGCAACTTTTTTAAAGTTTAAAATGATTCCAGAATAGTTTTTAAAAATTTAATTTTGTTTTATGGTGTTATAAAATACTGAAGGTGGTTCCAAAGGCAAATATACAAAAAGGCATGTTTGGAAAAAGTAGCTTCTTTTCCTGTCTCTTGCATCTTATCCTGTCCCCTTACTCCCCCTACAGCTAAACCATTTAATAAAGTTTTTTGTTTTATCTTTCAGCTGGGAGGCCGGGGAGAAAGACACACACACACACACACACACACAGCTTTTTTAGATAATAGCATAGCATACATACTTTTTTCCACCTTATTTTTTTTTTTCACACACCATATACTCCAGAGATGACCCCCTAGCAATATATGGAGATAATCACTCTTTTATCAAAGTTTTATCCACTATGGTTTAGTCAGTCAGTCTTCTATTGCTGAACAACTAAGTTGTTGAGCCTTTGGCTATTATAATTAGTTGCCCCATCTCCTTTCAGTATCTTTAGTGGCAGTAAATCTATGAGAAGATTTGATGGATAGTTGGTAAACAAAGGAAGTGATCAAGGTAACTAATATGGTTTATGGAACCTATAAAGCACTAATAATAGGTGGCTACAAGTAGTGACACTGATTTTCTTTCTCTGGATCATCTGACATCGTAGGCAAATTACAAGAAGGAGTTTAAAAAATGTTCTGAGCAAAGGTCCAATACAGGATCAGTGCAGACGCCGCTAATTACCTTCTTGTTATCCACATGCCCCTTCTTCCTTGCTCCCAGAACCCTGATGCTTGTAGAGGGCAGCAGTGTGTTCACCTGAAACCATCTGCAGCCTCCCAGGGATGATAAAGTAATACAGCCTGGACAACGAGGTGCAGCAGAAGTCTATCGGGGACATCTGGAAAAGTCCTGCCCTCCTGACAGAAGCACCACACCTTCCTTCCTGATCTTTCCTGTCTGGTCCGAAGTATCCATCTTGGAACAAAGAGGTTGTAACTCACACTCCCTGAGGATGGTGGAGCAGGAAAACAGAAGGAATCTGGGACTTGGATGACACTGTGAAGCCACCTTGCCCCGGACTGCCATCTCCAGACTTCTCATTAACTAAGAAAAACAAACCTGTTCTGGGGAGTGGGGGGGAGTCACTGTCACAAGCAGCTAAATGACACCAGGAGGTAACACGTGCTCTCTCGAAATGCCTTACCTGAAAGATAACAAGGGT
Source organism: Panthera leo (assembly GCF_018350215.1). NCBI lineage: Eukaryota > Metazoa > Chordata > Mammalia > Carnivora > Felidae > Panthera > Panthera leo. The sequence continues at coordinate 18,707,312 of NC_056681.1, read as the reverse complement.
GACTCCTATCACATTTAAGAGACTCATCATTTTACAGCTAAATCTCACGGACAGGCCTTACTTATTTCCCTGATCAGAACTCACACACAAAACACTGTGGTAAAGAGAGGAACGCTTGTGGGGTGCCTGGGTGGCTCAGTCGGTTAAGCGGCCGACTTCGGCTCAGGTCATGATCTCACGGTCCGTGAGTTCGAGCCCCGCGTCAGGCTCTGTGCTGACTGCTCAGAGCCTGGAGCCTGTTTCGGATTCTGTGTCTCCCTCTCTCTCTGACCCTCCCCCGTTCATGCTTGCTCTCTCTCTGTCTCAAAAATAAATAAACGTTTAAAAAAAAAAAAAAAAAAGAGAGGAACGCTTGCAACAAGGGCAGCAACTGAAATGAAGTCCAAACAAGATCCTCAGCAAAGCTGAGTAAATGCAGAACTTCTAGAGCAGGCCACAGGGGCGGGAGGCAGTGGTGCTACCCACACTCACAGGAAAATCAGAGTTCTCACGCTCTCCCAAGGCACGACGTGCAAGCTCAGGGTTTGTTCTTCACTGATTAATACATTTGAGTCGAACACGGCCAGGCCTACAAGAAACAACTAGTGATGTTCAGAAAATGAAAAACAACCAACGAGGCACAGATCCCAGGGACTGCAATGGCAAGAAGGGGGAGCCGCTTAGTTGAACAAACAGTGACAGATTTCAAATTGATACCAGCCCCTGACTCACTATTGTCAGTTTCAAGTCCAGAACTTGGCAAACCTTGTCCTACATTTTTACAACCACACAAAAATTAAATAGCTGGTACAAAGATCCAAGCACAACGCTGACTCCTCTCTTGACCATAACTACTTTTTCAAATCATTTGCTACATTTTAAAAGTACATTTTCTTTAATACTTTAAAATGCTACTTGGTCCTTAATGAAAATCCACATTTCAGAGAAGTTAAACACAATTGCCTATAGTCCCACCTGAACCTAACCACGTCTAGCACAGTGGTATAGCTTCCTAGCCCACCTTCTCTGCCCAAGTATTTTATTTCGGGTCCAGCAATTTTACATTTCTTCTGGCACTCTAAAAGTGCGTATCCACAGGCCAACTACTTGTGCAGAAGAGGACTCAGGGGCTCTCCCTGCAGTAGGAATCAGAATACATTAGATGGTGCCCTCCCCTAACTATCTCCTTTGCAAGCCTGCTTTGGAATTGGAAGTTTCTGGATCCAGATTTATTCCTTGGGGAAAGGTATTATCCCCTCTTAAAATGTAAACATTTTGGGGGAATAGCACAGATACCTGCTCACTCCATTTCTACTATGTGACTCAATTTATCACCCAAACCAAAGTCCTGGGCACTGTAGTCTCCCCAGGGCCTGGCCTGCTGTCTAGGGCTCAATAAATGTGCCAATAAGTCAGTCAAGAGCTGGCTGACTACTGGAAGCAGACAGAAGTTGGTAGCATAACAAAAGGGTGCTTTGTGGCAGCCAAAAAAGAAGTGGGGAGTGAAAAGGAGAGGCCACTGGAAGGAGAGATAGGAGCGTACTCAAAAACCTGACTCACTTTATTTGGGGTTGACGCTGTAGTCAGTGCCCATTCCATCTGCCTCAGGGGTGCCACCTATGCTCATTCTCACCTTTTTTTGTTCCCTTGGTCTGTAACATTCTTCTGATCTCATATTTGAGATACTGCCTTGTAGTCAGGTCTCTCTGCTCGTATGTCACCCTCTTAAAGAAGCCTTCCTAGATCACTCTCTAAGTCAGGACACCAACATCCACCATTCTTTTATTTTTTATTTTTTTAACTGTAGAGAGCCTGAGAGAGAGTGAGAGCAGGGGAGAAGGGCAGAGCCAGGGAGAGAAGAGAATCCACGCTCAGCATGGAGCCTGATGTGGGGCTTGATCCCTCGACCCTGGGATCGTGACCTGAGCCAAAATCAAGAGGCGGATGCTCAACTGACTGAGCCACCCAGGTACCCTGCAACCCTTGCCATCCTCTTAGTCTGTTTTACTTCTTTGTAACAAGTATGCGATCCGTTACTACCTCATTTATTTTTCCTTGTCATCCCACAAAAATGGAAGTTCCATGAGAGCACTAACCATTGGTATTGCTCACTGCTGTGCCTCTAGTCCTTTGAACAATGCCTGGCAGGTCCCAGTGCTCAGCAAATACTGAGCGAATGGACTACACAATGGAACATTCACAAATTCCCAACTTTCTTCCAGCAAAGAAAAGTAAAGCCAGTGGAATCTAGCTCTCTGAGGTCAGGGCTGGATTCCCTCTCCCTTCCCAGATCTTGTGGACAGACAGCTGCTGCATTCCCCTGTGTCAGTGCCCTCTGCCAGTGGCCCTGTTCCCATGCTTTCTGAATCCTCCTTTTAGGGACCTTATCAACAGGACAGACAAGGAACCTTATGGACCCACCACAGTTACCCAGTCCAACCCACAGGAACTCTGGCCTTAAAAAGCAGGAAGCTCCCAGAGGAGAAGGAGTGTCACAGAGCAATGAGAAAGCAAGGTGCTCATGGTCTCGGTGAGGGGATGCGTGGTACTCTGGTACCCTGCTACTCCCATAGGCCTGTCTCTGACCTCTGAGCTGGTAGCACTGCTGGCTTCCTGCAGGGGAGACAAGAAACCTGCTTTTCACTGCTCTCCGTCATCCTCAAGCTACTGTCAACACCCTTTGCCATTTCTTAGTTTTGGTGCTCCAGGAAACCTGACGCACCAGGACTGGGTCACAGCTGTGCCTCCCAAACAAAGGTGACAAAGAGTGAATCTACGCTCCTGATTTTCTTATACACACGGACACTAACATAGACATATTCAAGGTGAGAGAGAACAGGTAGCATTTACCTGAGACCTCCAGGTAAGGTCTGCTTATTAAAGGGACCTCAAGTTGATTCACCTTGGAGACTGCTGCAGTCCTTTGGTGGTCACTTTATTCTCTTGTTATCCCTGAGCAGTGCCTGGTTCCTACCCTAGATCCTAATGAACTTCACTTGTCTGGAAGGTTTGGGAGGGAAGTGCTCCCAGAGTAGATACTATAGGAAGAGTCCTAGTTCCCTCTCCTCGTACTTCCACAGGGAATGTCTGCTCCCAGGCAGGAACATGAGAGTCTGTCTCTCTACCCTCCTTGTCCTCTCCCTATCCTGAATGGAGGAGACCTGACTGATCAGTGAAACGTAAGATCCAGTCCGAGCTCCTGTGGACTCACCCCTTCCCCTCATCTCTTCTGTCACTGGTGGTCCTGAGTGGGCAGACTCTGCTCTGCAGATGACTGCCAGTGGTTCTCTGTGGTGAGGGTGTACGAGCGCAGGAGTCTGAGGGAGCCCCATTCTGGCTACAGGTCAAGCTGTATCATCTAACCCACCTTCACAGTCTATTAAGCTCATCTTTTGATCCTCCACTGTATTACTGTGTCTATTTCTTCACTGGTTCAGATTTAGGCATGGAAGACAGATAGAACTTACTGGACTCCTCAGGTTCTAACAAGACCAAAGGAAATAGCATGTGACACTTGATGTCATTTGTTTTATGAAGACCTAGATTAAAAAAAAAAAAATCTCTAGCAATTCCTAAGCCTAATTCTATCCCCATAGCACAGAAAACCCCAGCAACATGGTCAAAAGAGAAGGCTGAACGAATGAATGTTTGAGAATAATGAAGCCTGTACCAGAAATGGTAACACTGCTCTCTGACTTTCAGCTGACTTCTCAGAGAAAGAAACTATGTTCTCTAGCTGTGGAAGCTGGTTGTCTGCAGACCCTTCTCAGGGCCTCAGGCCTACTTAGCTGAGCCCAGCCTCCCCTACTCAGGTTGGCTTCACTTCCAGCGCTCTGAGAGGGTCTGCCTTGGATCAGTCAAGAAACAGCGTCCCAACATTGGCACTGCTTCTCCATGCTGGCTTGCCTGGGGATAACCACGGACTGCACCAAATCTTTCCAGGCTGTTTGAGTCCAGAGTGAACACTCACACTTTCTATCATCTGAACTTGGACCTCTGGAGCTATGCTGAAATCCCACTAGGGTAGGGCGTGAGACCCTATTCATAATGAGATTCTCCCATCTGTGGCCCTGACATTGATATCAGGCAGAATACATCTCAGTCTACACACAGATAGGTGTTCTACGCCAAGGCCATCTCCCAAGAGAAATACAATCAGCATCTATCAGATCAGGAATTGTAGTTCTTCAATAACCGTGAAGAATTACAGATGACTGAAAGCTTTCATGCATTTAACCAAAAATATTAGATTATATACACATGTGTGAATGATTGTGTGTAAGTTAACATGACGTAACTAGCAAGGATAGTACTGGGGAGCAGTCCGGTTAAGTTTTCTACTGTTAGGGTTAGGAACACAGCTCACTGATGTTCACAGCTGCATTCACCTGTAGTTCTGGGATGGTCTCAGGGTCCCAGTGTCCAGACTCTCTCCCTGACATCGTACTTACGGCCTGTGCTATGAGGGCACATGGCAGGGAGAGGGTGGAAGGTGAGCATGCACCGTTCTGTGGGCAGCCTCCAGGCCCCGTGCTCCTTCCCGCGCCAAGCAAGCACACCACCTCCATCTCTGCAGGTGACTCGGAACTAGACCTTCCTTTCTCTGTCCCATCTTCCTCACAGCCCCCCAACTCCACTCCCCACTAACATGGATCCCACCTCCCTGCCCTAACATTACTCTTCCCAATCCTTTAATTTCTACCCCAGTCTGGCTGACATTTCAAAAATAAAGGACTGGTCCCTCTAAGTTACAAAACTTTTACATGAAAATAACAATGACAACAATAGAGCAGAGAGCAGTAGATGTAGAAGGCACAGTGGCCAGTCTGGAGCCCACGGGTTGAGGACTTCTAACTAACTGGGACCTGCAGCTCCCACTGTCACTGAGGCCCTCACTCATTTACCTTCTGCCACGTTCCTGGCTCTTGTCCCCTCGCTGCATAGCCTGCAGTGCTGGTGGTCTTTGTTCCTTCACTGAGGCGGAGTGTTAGAGGAAGTTCAGAGACTGACTCCACTGGAAGTCTCACACAGACCAATTTCCATGTGACTTCGCTGCTATTCCTTTGTTCATCTCTTGCCAGTTCCCCAGCAGTGGACATTAAAAACAGGTTTTCCAAAGCTTCTCCCTTTTTCCCAGACCCTAATTCTGGACAGCCCCATGTACCCCCTCCGGCTGCTACACATACAAATCAATCACCTCAAATGACTTCACCTTCTATACCAGGCTTGACCATTCTCGTTTCTGCCCTTTCCTATCTCTTGGCATTGGCACCTATCTGCAACTGGTAATGTCTAGGATTTCACCTAGATCAAGCATGGTGATCCCCAAATCTCTGCCTTGACCATGACTTGCCTCCAAATGCCAGCCTTATGTTTCCAATTTCCCTCCTGGAAATTCCTCCAGGCATATCCAGCTACCATGGCCTCAAATTGGCCAGGTACCGAGCCTCATAGTCAGATGAGCACTGCAAAGGAGCACAGAACTGGACTTAGGAGATCACCTGTATCGGGGTCAGCAAACTTCTATAATAGTGAATATCTGAGATGTTGCGGGCTATGGTCTCCATTCCGATACTCTGTCACTGTAACATGACAGCACCAGAGATCATATGTATACGGATGGGTGTGGCTGTATTCCAATAAAACTACTTGAAACTGGCTAGCCAATGGGCAACAGTTCTGCACCACCTAATCTATATCACTACCTAATTAAGTTCTTGCTAGTTACCTAATCAAATACTAACTTTTGTTTATTTTTATGTTAGTGCTGAGTATAGCATTCCTTTAAAAATTGGTTATTCGTTATATCTAGCAACTCACCTTTGACCCAAATACCCCTTCACCAGTAGAAAGGCCTGATGGGGAACTAGTCATGTCCACTGATTTTCTTTGAAGTTGGATGTTGAAACAGTGCCACACAATTTGGTTTACAAATGAGTCCCCCCCCCCCCCCCACCGTGGGTTTCAGCCAATTGTCACCAATTTAATAATTTAAACTGCCATCTAGTAGACTGCTTTCTTCAAACAAAATTTTATTTGGAAACTCATTAAATGAAAAGGCAAAGCCAAATGACTGTGAAGTGGTGGGTAAAATGCCCCCAGCTGAGCTCCTTTCCCAGCGTGTGTTCCCTTGCAGCATCCCCTAAGGCACCTCTTCTGTTTTGTGGCACAGCAGCCTCCAACCTTCTTTTATCAATCACCTGTATCATGAGAAAGGTTCTGAGCCACCCACCACCCTCCCCACTCGCCATATTGGCATTAGCAAATATCCCAGCATTCAATATATACTTAGGGCAGAGTTGATCATTAATGAAAATGGGAGGTAAATCTAGAAATGGTATTCTTGACAAGTTAGAATCCTTTTAGCAGACATACTGTCCTATCTGGCCAGCATGCTACTGTTTTTACTTTGAAGCAGGGTGGATAAAGAACTCTGATCCAGAGAACTGTTAGCTCTTTTTCTTGTTTATGCTTTTTTATTTTTTTCAACGTTTTTTTTTTTTTTTATTTATTTTTGGGACAGAGAGAGACAGAGCATGAACGGGGGAGGGGCAGAGAGAGAGGGAGACACAGAATCGGAAACAAGCTCCAGGCTCCGAGCCATCAGCCCAGAGCCTGACGCGGGGCTCGAACTCACGGGCCGCGAGATCGTGACCCGGCTGAAGTCGGACGCTTAACCGACTGCGCCACCCAGGCGCCCCTGTTTATGCTTTTTTAAAAAAAACTGTATTAACTCCAATCTTTACAAGAATCTTTTAAAGCCACCAATTATCTAGTCTGGTTAAAACTAACAAACATGTCTGCAAATTCACTCAACTGGGCACACAGAATCTCTAATATGCAGATTAGGTAGACAGCAAGTGAACTAGGGAGGGTGCCTGTCACCCTGGCCACACAACGGAACCTGGGGTTAGGTGTCTCCTTTACTATCTAGGACAGAAGACCATCTAACAAACCAACCAATGAAAATGCCTGAATCAATCTACATGTCAAAAATTAGAGGATTAGTCAAGCTTAATATTTTTCTTTATGTCTGATAATAAATAGCTCTATTCTTTATCTGGAGGTTACCATTGTGAAAAACCATTTGGTTTAAAGCAAAAGGAACCACTCTCTGATTAGTGGGAAAGGGTGACATTTACTTTTCGTTGAGTTTCACCCCCTGGCCGAGGCCCTAAAAGCCTGCGGTCCAGCTGATACCCTAGCATGGAGCATGGCAGACACTCTCTAGCAAGCCAGGCCCTATCGTGATGTTCTTAGATGCAGGGGCAGCTAAGGCAAACAGCAATCATCCTAATGGTTACCTGCAAGTCATTTTGTGGGTTCCAGTCTGAATCAAATATGATGCAGGTATCAGCAGCCGTGAGATTGATCCCCAGGCCTCCCGCTCTGGTGCACAGAAGAAAGACAAAGCGGTCTGAGTCTGGCTTACAGAACCGGTCGATGGCTGCCTGGCGCAGGTTTCCCCGTACTCGCCCATCAATTCGCTCATAGGTGTATCTGAGGGGACCCAAACGAATGAAAGCCCAGGTGTTAATCATGACTTCAATGGAGAGCAGCAAACAACGCAGGAAGCTGTTGACCCATGGCCTTAATCCCTCGCTTCTACATTGGGACTAAACTAGAGCAGTCCACAAGGAGTCCCACCCCCCACCCCCAGCCCACATATTCAGCAGGGCAGACACCTAAAACCGCATTGTGAAACGTACCCCCCACCAAAACAAGCCAACAAAAACCAAACCAAACCAAACCAAAAGTGTCAACCACAAACTAAGGGACTAGAAGAATTGTGAACATAAAATATCAGTCCCCACAGCCTGAGCAACTTATTCTCTGGTATTTCCCAGTTTTTACTTGCACTGAATCTAATCCTAGAACCAGGAAAAGCAAACAAAAGCCTCAAACACCTACTTTTAGTAGTGCTCTTAAGGAATCAAAGTTCAAATCAGTGTGTAGCTGCTACAGGGTAAAGTGAAAATGGGAAGCAGACTGTACTGACAGACAGTCCTTGTGCGTCTGGGCTGGTCATTTCCAGTCTGTCACTTCTCCCAGGCAGTACACTGCCACGCAGATAAACCACAGGGAAGGTTTCTGAGCTGTGTTGGGGGTTGGGGGACAAAAACTGAGGACTTCTTTGAGGAAAATAAAACGAGGAAGCAAAGCTAACAATCATTAAGAAAGCACATACCTGTGTGGAAAACAAGGGCGAAAAGCACGGTGGAGGAGAGGGCAAAAGGAAGGAGAATAAAAATAAAACTGCTATGGGAGTGCATTACTACCTGTCCATCCAATAAACATACACAGAAGGGATCTTTATGATGGAATCATGTGATTAATACAGAGCTAAAATACGGTAGCAAGGTGGACAGCTGCTGAGCACCTAATTCTTTTCTTATTTACCCTGAGCAGGAAATGGTTTATAAAGTATAACTAAAAGGAACCTCGTAAGGAAAGGATCAAGTCACCCTGGACTCAACAACAGCCAAGAACACGAATCCTGACAGAAACCTTATCAGTAGCCCAGAACTTGGGAAATCGGATCCCTAAAACCTCAGATAAATAAGTGGTAAGGGAATAAGGATAGATAGACACTTCAGGGTCTCTGTGTGGTTCTAGAAAATGGAGTTTGGCTATATAATCCTGACTTCCTTGAAGAAAAGGAAAATCCATGTAAAGAAACCACCCAAGGAAACAATATGTAGAGAAACCGGACCAACTCAGACTCATAAGGACAAATATAAAGCAAAGAACCAAGTGAAAAGGGGGTCTTCCTTTTACAAAGCTACAGTGCATCAACACCTGGAATTATAGGTGTGGATTTTTTCCTTTTTCTTCCTTTTTAATGTAATAAACGTAAGAATAATATGTGGGACTACAGAAGCAAATAAAACAGGAGGTGATGACTTCTATAAGGGCAGACTAGGAAGAGCTGTGTCAAGATAAAAGTGAAGGCTGTATGCCTAAATTCTATAAAACCACAAGGCAGCTAGATATAATGGTCATTCTCATTAATAGCAGCCACAGCAGTAGTATTAGTAGCAAGCTCTTAAGCATCAAGCTACGTGCCAGCCAGCCAGGCACCGTGATACACACTCGATCTGCACCATCACTTTATAACACCTCATGATAATCCTAAGGGATGTTTTTCTTATCATCCCTATTTTAGACTCTAGGAAACTTCCAAAACGAAAACAATAAAACCCCATACAAGCAAACTAATTTGCTCAGTCACTGAGCAGGTGAGTGGCTTGAACTGAGATCCACTGGACTCAAAGTCCACATTCTTTAAAAAAAAACTTTTTTTAATGTTTATTATTTATTTTTTGAGAGAGAGAGAGAGAGAGAGAGAGAGAAAGAGTGTGAGCAGAGGAGGGGCGTACAGCGAAGGAGACACAGAATCCGAAACAGGCTCCAGGCTCCGAGCTGTTAGCACAAAGCCCAACATGGGGCTCAAACTCATGAAACATGAGATCATGACCGGAGCCAAAGTTGGATGCTTAACCAACTAAGCCACCCAGGCGCCCCTCAAAGTCCATATTCTTAACCAGTTTGCTGTATGGCCTTCATATTGTACCCTACATTTCAATGCAGGAGAATGGAAAGACTGCCCTAAAAACTTAAAAGAGACAAAAATAAAAGAATTTAAAGAAAAATTTTAAAGGGGCACCTGGGTATCTCAATCGGTTAAGCATCTGACTCTTGGTTTCGGCTCAGGCATGGTCTCTTGGTTTCGTGGATTCGAGCCCCACATTGGGCTCTGTGCTGGTGGTGCAGAGCCTGCTTGGAATTCTCTCTCTCCCTTTCTCTCTCTGCCCCTCCCCCACTCACATGGTCTCTCTCTCAAAAATAAACTCAAAACATTTTTTTTAAAAACTTAAAAGAGAAAATTAAAGATAAATAAGAGACACCAGTAAATTTAGGAAGGTGATAACTCTAGTGGAAGGTGGAAGAAGACACTATAGGTACCAACATGGTTTTGATAAACCAGTACACTGAGAACCTGCACTGAGTACTCAGAAATTTGGGCATGTGGGTGATATGACAGAAGTACAGGATTTGGAGCCAGAGGACAAGGTTGAGATTCAATTAAATGAGAGATGCCACCACCCCCACCAGCATACATGTGAGCAATTAATGCTGCAGGCACAGAGGATTCGTGTTCTTTGACAAGACACCTCTAGCCATCAGAGAGAAGTTAGAAGCCCATAGATCGAGGGAGGCAGGGAATTAGCACAGCGTTAAAGAGGAGGAAAAATCAATCGTGATGCTACAGTGATGCTACAGCTCAACCGTCAGCCAGGGAAAAAATTCCCATAAAACTATACTGTTTTGCCAGCTATGATATAAGAACAGTTTCAGAAATTGTGCAGGATGACTGGAACATTAATTCTCATTTCCATTACTTGTTCAGTTTCAAGGAAGTGCTTTCAAAGAACACAAAACTAAAAACCCATCCCATTATTTGAGCTCTTTTAAACTGTTCCTCACTCCCCTCACTCCTGAGCCAGATCCCTTGGCTATGCCCTCACCCCTGTATGAGAATATGGCATGAAATTAAACGGGACCAAAACCAAACTGACAGCTGGAGAGGCAACAAGGCTCAAGAACAAAGAACATCTTGAAGGCTAGCAAGTCTGAATGAAGAAATCAGACATCAAAAAAATTTTCACACAAAACATCAGTGCAGCAATTAACCCTCTGAGTCAACTATATTTTGAACAAAATCCCTAGGAGTTTATGTGGCTCATCAAACTGTAATTCTCAGTCACTGTCAAATTTCAACAAGAAGCAGGTGGCAGTCTAGAAAACCTGTGTGCTTTGTTTTGGGAAGGGGGGGGGGGGGGGGTAGTGACATGTTTTTTGGCACAACAGGAAATGCTGACCTCAGAAGGCCTGAAGGAAAATGAAAAACTTTCTCATCTCTCAGTAATAACCAGAATCCCACTCACAATAGCCATACACATACAGAATACTTAGGATTAGGCTCAGAGAAAGAAATATGTAGGACTTGGCAACATGACTCTAGGTGCCATGTTGGTTTGTTCACCATGTCCCTAACACCTCCAGAGGTTCTAGCACAAGGCAGGCATGTCATAAATATTTAGTGAACCAACAGTGTATATGGAATACCTGAATACGTGCAGTAAATAGCAGATTCTTCAGTTTTGCAAAGATGTCAATCCTGTCCTACTAAATGTATAAAAGCCAATCAAAATCCCAACCAATGGATATATGTATACATAAACACAAATGTGCACGTGTGTGTACCCACATACATATATACTTTTTCTGTAGTCAGAGACTGTAGTCAGAGATAGATTAAAAAAGAATAATTCTGAAGTTTATCTGCAATAATACATGAGCAAAGGAATAGAAATAATGATCAAAAGAATACAAAGGTTAGACACACACCCAGCATAAATAGTATTTCAGTATATTTTATGGACAGTGTTTTATATGAATGGAGGAATTATTGAATAAAAAATGAGACACATTTGGGAATAAATTAGACATTCATTATATGCCATTTACCAAAATTACAGAAAGACTGAAGACTGAAATGTAAAAAAAAAGAAAAGAAAAGAAAAGAAAAGAAAAAGAAAAAAAACAAAGAAATCTAGGGAAAGATTCTCAGATGAGAAATAATTCAATACTGAATGTCCAAAGGGATCGTGCATTGGTGGCACCAGGTAACCCTGAAAATGGGGATGCAAAGAGTCTAAAACAGAGGAACTGGCTGAGTGTTTGTGAAAGTATCAGCCTACAGATCACCCACCCCAACCTTGAAGAGGGCAAAATAGAAGACCTTTAGCCCTCTCTCCCCAGGAGACACCAAGCACCATTAGAGGTACTATACTGAAAAAAGGGAAGAGCGAGAGACTGAGAACTCCCTATTTCTCGCCACCCGTTCCTCACAACTGGCTCCCATTACAATCAAGCTCCCATCCTCTAGGCAGAAGACAGGAAGAGAAACACCCCCAAAATACAGACACTGGAGGTTCCCCAATGAGATGATCCAGTTAGATGGATAGTGTTCATATATGGAGAGTAAAACCCACAGTCAACAGCCTGGCCCACATACCCAGAGCTTCTAACCAGCCCACCATCTGCCAGCTAAGACCAGACATGAAAGGAAAGCCTCTGATCTGAAACACAGAGCCTCTGCTTCTGGTATGGAGGCAGAAGTTCCTAACACACCAGCCCTCCAGCAAATGGCAACCACAAAATGAACAAAATACAAAAAAACAAAACAAAACAAAAATTTTTAAAGTGGAAGATAAAATATAAACTTTCCAGAACTGAAGGAACACAGATTTCAAATGAGAAAGACCTGTTCGGTATCCAGGTCAACAGATCCCATACAAAGGACAGTTCGCTGTGCAATTCCACAGATCTGGGACAAAGAGGATAAATCAATGCTTCCGAATAGAAATACATGTCACATACACAGACCAGGAAGCACAAGGGCTCTGAACTTCTAAGCAGCAACCGTGGAAGCTAGAAGACAGTGGACTAAAACCTTAAAATTCTGTGGGGAAAGGATTTCTAACCTCCAATCCTAAACCCAAACTGTTACTCAAGGAGAGCAGACTGCGAACATTCCAGACAGTCTCCACATGCATTTATCATTCACCCTTCCTCAGAAGCTCCCCAAAGCCATACACGAGATTCACCAAGGAGGTTTTATTCCAGAGGGAAGGAAAGGAACTTGTCAGTGTGATGAAGGAAGGGAGAGCCCAGGTGGCAACGTGTACCAGGTGGGAAGAGCACTTGGCCAGAGCATGCAGGACGAGCAGCCCCACCAGAAGCGGCTCTGAGCCCAGGAAGCGGACAGGCTTGAACGTAACAAGAGGAGATTTAGACAACCAGGGTCAATTCTGGAGCTGAAATTATAATAAGGAAATAGAAAAACAGGCAATAAAATGAAAGGAGAATTTTTAGCTTCATGAAAAATAAAAACTGTGAGAGAAAAAAATGTAAACAGCATACTATAGGTCAGAGCTATCACTCAGCATTTGTGTAAGTCGTGTGGTGGTTATGAGGGGCAATGAGAAAAGATAAATGCTCATCTTCCATAGTGGGAACAGGTAACACCTAAAACTAAACATCATCAAGATATTACAACTACTAACATTACTTAGGTATGGCTATAAATCCCAAAAGAAACAGCATAAAGGACTTAAAGTCATTGTTTCTGGGGCTGGAAAAACGGGCTGGGAGGGAAGGGTGCTATCAGGAAAGGCACTTTTTTAAAAGTCTAACAGAACAATTTGGTTCCCTAAATTATGTGCATGTATAACTTTGCTGGAAATAAAAGCTAAATTAAAAAGAGAAAAGTGGGGCGCCTGGGTGGCTCAGTTGGTTAAGCATCCAACTTCGGCTCAGGTCATGATCTTGCAGTTTGCGAGTTCGAGCCCCACGTCGGGCTCTTTGCAGGCAGCCGAAGCCTGGAGCCTGCTTCAGATTCTGTGTGTTCCTCTCTCTCTGCCCCTCCCATGCTCGTGCTCTGTCTCTCTCTTTCAATAATAAATAAACATTAAAAAAAATTTTTTTTTAATAAAAAAAAAAAAGAGAGAAAAGTAACCATGATATTAAGGCCAGAAGAACCCTGCTGGATGCTGCTGGGGTGAAGAAACCACAAAAAAAAGTGTAAAGAAAATACTTGAGAATATTTATATAATTGCATGGTTTTCAAACCCATGAATTTAAGTATTTAACCTTACCTTTAAGCATAAATAAGCATTTAAGTTTATACAAAGCTGCTTTAAGACTGCAAGTTTTGACTATTTCAAAATTTAAAACTTCTAAAAATAAAATAAACAAAAACTCACACCCATAAACAAAAAGTCAAAAACAACACTGGGGAAGTATTTGTGCTCTATTCTTTTTTTTTTTTTTTTTAATGTTTACTTATTTTTTGAGAGAGAGAGCACGTGTATGAGAGCACGTGAGCATGAGTAGGGGAGGGGCAGACAGAGGGGGAGACACAGAATCGGAAGCAGGCTCCAGGCTCTGAGCTGTCAGCACAGAGCCCCACGCAGGGCTCAAGCTCACAAGCTGTGAGATGATGACCTGAGCCGAAGTCGGAGGCTTAACCGACTGAGCCACCTTGGTGTCCCTGTGCTATATTCTTAAGTAAACAAATAGTTCTTATAAATAAAAAGGCAAAGAGCAACAGAAAATGGAGAAAGAACATGAATGATCAATTCAAGCACACAAAAATACAAATAGCTAATATATATATGGGAAAATATTTACTCTCATTATTAATCAGAAATACAAATTAAAACCAGATGATTTTGGCTTATTGAATTAGTTAAGATTAAGCAGCAAAAACAGTATTAATCAGAGAATGAGGGGGGAAAAAGCATTCTCATACACTGCTGAAAGGCATAAAAATAAAAATATCTTTCTAGAGGGTGTTTTGGAAATATGTACCAAATGCTTTTTAAAATCAGAATTTAGCCTAAGGTAATAACTGGAAACATTCACAATGACTGTAAAGGGATAGCTACAGAGTTCCTGAAAATGCTGAAAAACTGGGAACAACCTATGAGAAAGAATATTATCAAAACTATATTGTGGGGAAATGAGTTTAAAGAAAAATCCATGATATATTAAATAAAAAGGAGAATATATAAAATTGACAACGAAACTAAATGTTTGCATGTGCAACGTAGAAGATAACTCCCTGAGTATGAGTGGGAGCTCTGAGCCAGTAGTGGTGTTATGTATGTCCATATATTCAAGAGAAATTGGAATACCTAAATAACTTGAAAATAAAATGAGCAATAAATGCTAAGGAAAACTAGCATAAAAGGGTGCTAAGTAGAGACATCTGTACTTAGCAAAAGTCTATTAGTTACTCATTCTATTAGTTCTATTAGTTCTATTCTATTATTAGTCTATCAGTTACTCTATCTGTTACTCATTTTGGAGGGGTTCTCTAAAAAAAGCCAAACTGCACACTAGTAGTTGTATATATTTTGAAAAGGAAGATAATATATATATTTATAAAAAGCAAGTGTTCTGGAAATGGGTTCCTAATCTATAGTGAATTTACAAAATATGAAACTACTTTCACTAGTTTCGATTTACTCATTATAAATTCCTCAAAGAAAAAAATAATGTAAGTCTCAAGAATTCTCTACCTAAAGACCTCCACTACAGGGCTCTGAGAAATTCTTTTTATTGTCTAATTTGATTTGAGAATTATTCATGTAACATTAAATGTCAGCGTATCCCATAGTTGAATCTGTCATTTGTTTTAATACTCTTTCTATAAATGTTATAATAGCAAACAGAATTTTCAAGGATATTTAAGACAACTGAGATTTGCTATAATTAGTATATGAAAACAAAGATTTCCTTTAAACTCAGCAATGCGAAAACTAATAGTTTCTATGACCTTAAGTCTTTTCTCATTGCATAAATTCTTAAAAATCAACTTATCATCTTCGGATCATTGCTGTGTCCCAGTGACTGGAAACATAATGTTCACTGGATAAAGGAACAAAGTAGAACCCACATGAATCCAAACAACCCATATAACATAACCCCACAGACTGTTCACCTGCGTGAGTAATGGGACTTGGACTCAAGGAATTAACAGGAGTATGAACAAGACAACAGACTGGAATGCTATAGCTAGTGTATCATAAAACCTTAGAAGGTTTGCTGACAAAGGACAGAAAGTGTCCCCAAGTTCTTTTTTTGTGGGCTGTCAGCTTATACTCTTAGCAACTTGATACAGGGATGTTTTCCAGGATATATTTCTCTCATCATTATTAAGCAAAAAATAAAAAAGGAAATACATTGTTTTCTTAACCTTCTCTAATGCTTTTGAATTCCGTGTCTTACAACTAGAGAGAATATAAATAAACATGTAAAATTTCTTTTTTAAGCAAAGCAAGGGCTCCACATCATCGGCTGCAGCGTTCACTTTAGGCAGTTAAAACTGGGCATACTTGGTCACGGGATTTAACTCTGAATTTCAGTCAGTCTTTAGGAGGAGATTCCTTTTCTCCGTGTTTGAATGCTTTGTTGTTGTTACAGCATAATTTCTGCATGAATCAAAAAGGTATCAAAACAGGGAACTGCCTGCAGCTTCTGATGAACAGCTCTGACACAGGTTCTCACCTTCTCTGGATGAGATAATCTTCCAGGATATCGAGGCAGCGCACCATCTGCGAGAAGATGAGGACTTTGTGACCACCTGCAATCAGCTTAGGGAGCAGTTTATCAATCAGCACCAACTTCCCTGCTGCTTGAATCATGGCCTGCAGCTGAAAGTCAGGGGCATCGGGGCTGTGGGTTTTTCGGAAATCTTCCAGAATTTTCTCCTCTGCCCCTGAAAAGGAATGGGACAAAACTATTCCTTGAACAAACTATGAGGATAAAAGCTGCTCTCTGCTTTACGGGTCCTAGAAAAATGAGGTGAATTCCTAGGTCCTGGACCAGCAGGCCGGTTGGTGAGGCAGTGCTGTGGTGCATACCTGGTCTGCGCCCGCAGCAGAGGGGCTGCAGAGGCAGCAGGGCCATTTTGCAGAGAACACAGGTGCTTTGCTTTCCTGGGAAATCTCACCAAGGAGAGAAAGAACTTGAGATACCAAGCTGACCCATGCGAGTAAAGAATCTCCACAGAGAGCTGACAAAAAGACATACCTCTCGACATCACAAAAACTAGCTACAGGCAAATCCAAGCCACCTTTTATTTAAAATTTTATCAGGAAGTTTTATGTAAAAAAAAGCTTCCAACATGTTCTCTACTTAATATAGTTAACTGTTAATTCATCTGCGGAGAGTTTTAGTCTCATTGCATGGCGATCATTTATTCAGCTAAGTGATAGTTTCCTGTCCCAAAGTGCACAGTGTGGGCCAGACTGCAAGTAAATAAAGGGCAGCAGGCTGCTGAGTGCTATCCATCTTCTGAGGGCAGAGAGTTGGTAGAGGCAGGTTCAGAACTTAGCTCCGTGCACTCACTGCTAGATGGCTTACCCAGATCTACCAACCTCTTTGAGCCTCAGTTTCACGCTTCATAAAAAGGTGAGCAAACATACATCCTAGCATCTAATGGAACTCAATACCTAAGACTGTCGGTTATTATCAGCTTTTGGCACACAACACCAGGCCCGAGTTGCTCCCTGTTTCCCTGACTCACCATTGATCAGGTAGGGATGGTTACAGCACTTTCTCAGCTCCATCATGGTGTTGATGAGATTGGGCATATTGTGTTGATTTGCCCCCTTGGTCAGGAAGGAAAAGTTCTTCTCCAGGATGGCACGGTAGTACTTTTTCTGGATATTGGTGAGCTCTACTTCAATGATCGTCTCCTGTTTAGGAGCAAGGTTCTTTTCCACATCATCTTTCAGCCGCCGAAGCATCATTGGTTTTAGGATAGACTGCAGTTTCTTCACCTGTCCAGGGAAATGAGACCTGTTCACCTGCCCCACTCTGATTTTAATGACTGATTACCGGGCTATTCCAACCTTCACTACACTCTCCTGCACATCTATTCATAGCACTGCAGTGGTAGACTATATGAAAGATCACACTGATACCCTGAACATGGGGAGTTTATAATAGGATCTAAAGGAAAAAAGGGATCTGGTTGTAATTCCCAAGTAATTACAGAGAACCTAGGTGACAACCTCACATGAGATAAAGGGAGAAAGACATGAAAGACAGTACCTATTCTCTGGATGGAGAAACCAAACCCCTCTCGCTCTACCATGCATTCATGTGCGGCAATTACCTGAGGACAACTTTAGCTATGTTAGGAGGTACAGGCGACACATTACAAAAGGGAGACTTAGATGCTAAGAGAACAAAGTAAAAAGTAGAGGCAATCTGGGCATGGGCAAAATGTGTGTAGGGGGTTAAAACTTTCAGTCATAAAATAAGTTAAGTCCTGGGGGATGTGATTTAGATCATGGTGACTACAGTTACTAATATTGTACATTTGGAAGTTGCTAAGAGAGGAGATCTTAAAAATTCTCATCACCAGAGAAAAAAACTGTAGCTATGTATGGTGACAGAGGCTAACTAGATTTATTATGATGAACATTTCGTAATGTATACATATATTGACTCATGGTCATGCACACCTGAAACTGAAGTTATATGTTCATCATATCTCAGGTTAAAAAATAAAAAAAAGAAGTAGAGGCCATCTGGAAGCAGACTCCTCCTACAACTTCTAAGTAATGGCAGCGAACACGTTTGGTGTAGCAGCATTTACAGTTAATGTTGTAAGATGATGTCTCCCATGCCATCACACAAGCTGTCACATCAGGGGTACTTTGAGCTGACAGTGGTCTTTGCTATGATTTGTCTGTTTCCCTAGCAGCCCAAATCTGGACAGCAGGTGTCTGCTAACCTGACTGCACTGGCAAGGCCACTTGTTCCGTCTCCCGAGAAGACAATGACAGACAAGGGATGCAGAATCAAGGCACCTGACTTCACCCTGAGCTAAAACGTGACACCAATAAAATTAATCCTGCTGGGAAAATAAAATAAGAAAGGGCAAGTGCAAAAGATTGTTGCAAGTCATAAAGGGCTGTTCAAAAATGCCTTAAAAGGGGGTACTTATTTACTGCATAAATAAGTCGGGTGCAGTGTCAACGCTTCCTGAAAGAAGTATAAAGTAATTTATAGACAGTGATTTAGAAGAGTTACCGGTACAGGTTTTAAACACTGATGAATATGTTTCACTTTGGAAACAGATGCTTTGTGGACCTTTTATTTACTGCGATTTAAAATTTAGACATCTGTGGCCACTTTTTGTGGTTTTCTCCTAAATAACCCCAATCTTCAATATAACCCATTCGTGAGATCTTGATTTTACCAACCATGGTACTTAGGAATCTATCCCCCAAATGAATTAGGAATTACTGTATAAGAACCCAAACAGGAAAGACACACCTAGACAATTATTAAAGATATGGACAAATGTCAATCTGCCACATGCTGGGTTCAGCTTTGCCCTTGACTTGGTTCATACCTTGAATCATTTAGAGTATACTACATGCCAGACACTGTGCTGGTCAATACAACAAACACAACTTTGGAGAAGAGGTGGGCCTTGTCCTCAAGGAGGTCATTGTCTAGGAAGAAGAAAAAAATGCATACCACAAAATAAGTGCAACGGGAGAAGAGGACACATTGCCAATGGTCCAAAAATGGAGAGAGGGTTGGGAGCTGGCTTTTGAAAGATCAATAGATACTGCAAATGCAGAGAAGTGGAATTAAGTTTGATTATTCACTGCTCTCAAAGTCTGACTTGCCACAGAAGTAGAAACAAACAGACCGGAACCAGAGAGTGTGCTCCTGACACCTGTTAGTGAAATTTCCAAACCTTGTCAGTCCCCAAATTCTCTGTCCCAACGCATTCTCACACCACTGCGAGGTTAATTTAGCAGAACTAATTATGTCATTCCTGCAATCAAAGCCTTGCATTGCTTCTCTAATACCTACCAAATTCTTCAACCTGTCTTTTAAGATCTTCCGACAATATAACCCTCAACCCCTCTGGCTTCATACTCCACAATTCATCAACCCTGTTTCCAGCTCAACCAGATGATTCCCTACGATGGAATAAATTCCATGGTTGATTATGCTGGGTGGGTTTTTTTTTTTTCTGTGCAAAGTAGTCACCATCTTTTCTCTCTCCATGACTAAAAATATACCCACCTTTCAAAGTCCATTTCCAAATTGTACTCTCTCCATGAAGGCTTTCTTTATTCCCAAACAGAGGTGACCTTCTCTCTTACAAAATCCCCAATTCTATTACTTGCTCCTCTTATGGCATTTCAATTTGTCTGGCTTATTTCTGGAACCTCAGTCAAGATTTTTACCCATCATAGATAGGTATTTCTTAACTTTGGTAGTTTTGACTTAGCTTTGAGTCCAATAAGCTGGTCTCAGGACCAGATCTTTGAAAACTGAGGAAATCTGGTTGATTTGGACAAAAATGAACTTAGCAACTACTCTAGTATATGACTGCTTTCTTTTCCTCACTACCTGTGTATTTTGTTGTACTCGAGAACATAAGCCTGGGAACATGCTGCAGATTATATAGGAGGAAGCAGGAAGGATGAGAAAAGCAGAAGAAAGCACCACACTCCTGAGTCCAGGGCTGAACAGAATCAAAGAACTTACACATGAGATCAGCAAAGGCAAGAGGCCTGATGTGCTAACACAGGATATTTTGGATGTGGACTCATTTATCCTCTGGAGTAGTAAGAACTCCTAATAATCAGTTTAACCTCCTCAATGTGAACAAATTATATCAAGGAGGTAATGCTCATTTTAGGAGGGATGTGAGAACTTGTGAATGCCTGTCCCCATGGTGACAATGACTTGTCCTTTCCCTGACGGTGAAGGTAATCACCACACCATCTCCTCAGTCCTTCAGGCCCCTATTTACCTGTTCCTCAGTTTTCAGATCTCCAAATTCCTCCAAGAAAGCAGTCTCTGAAGGAAACTGTGATGGCTCCAGAAAATTCAGCAAACTGAAGAGCTCCTCCACAGAGTTCTGTAACGGTGTCCCAGTGAGCAGTACTTTGTGTTCCTGCACAAATTAACAGTCCACCATGAGCAGTGTGCGAGCCACCAACATGATAATCTTTGGTGGGAAAATGAAGCCAGGGAATTCTGTGCTCACTTTGGGGCAATTCTGTTTGGCTTTTACGCAAAGAGAGGACGCCGCCGTTTCATGAGGGTATGGTCAATAAATAGATCAACCTTCCTTTCCCATCACTGATTCCAGCAGCAATGTCATGTTAGTGAAAGCAACACTCATTCATTTGTTCATTCATTCTTATTGAGTGCCTACCCTCTACATACTGGGCACTGTGCCAAGACCATCATCTTTGGTACCTGGAAATAAGCCAAAACACCTTACATTTCCAGGTCACCAATTTCATGGTATTTCAGATTCCCCCGGCTCCCTTTGGGAATCTATTTGTGGCAAAGGTCAAATAGTTGACCTAGTTCATAACAAAAAACCTTTTTTTTTTTTTTTTTTTTTTTTTTTTTTTTCAACATTTTTTATTTATTTTTGGGACAGAGAGAGACAGAGCATGAACGGGGGAGGGGCAGAGAGAGATGGAGACACAGAATTGGAAACAGGCTCCAGGCTCCGAGCCATCAGCTCAGAGCCTGACGCGGGGCTCGAACTCACAGACCGCGAGATCGTGACCTGGCTGAAGTCGGACGCTTAACCGACTGCGCCACCCAGGCGCCCCAACAAAAAACCTTTTGATTCCTACACTATCACACATATAGAGGGCAAAAAGAGAATTTAGAGTAAGCAGACTATGCACAAGTAAGCTACATGCAGAATGGCTACAGAATGCCTCCTCCACAGTGAATACACGGAACCTGTGTGGATGTAAAGAGCTTGCTAGCTCTCACCAGGGCCATGAGCTTTAGACCCTCCAGAAGTTTGCAGTTCCTGTTCTTCAGTCTGTGGGCTTCGTCAATTATCACACAGCTCCAGTGAATCTTTTTCAGCTCTGGGCAGTCTGCCAGGATCATCTCAAACGTTGTGATGACAACGTGGAACTTGAAGACTCCTGAAAGGGGGTTTCCCTGAGGGTGACACAACGGAAGGCGAAGCTTTATGCCATGACTACAGAATTCCGCTAATGCGTTCCCGGCGGGAGCAGAGGAGGCAGTGCGGTAAAATGCCCGGGCCTAGGTGACAGAAGCCAGTAAGCACTGCACTTCCTCGTGTGAGGAAAGAGAGAATACGAGGATGAACCAGCCCTTTAGACAAAAGAGAGACCTCATTACACCGATGAAACAGAAGTAAGAGACATGGGCCCTCACGATGCTGAGACATATGCGCAAATATGGAAGATACAGCAAGGAAGCTTTTTGTTTATTAACTGCCATGACAAGGAAAGCAGACGGGTATTGATTTGCACATTCCCAGCCATGAGCTGGTCTCAACCACACAGAGCTTGAAGACCCAAAGGAGACCTTTTTCGCTCCTTTTCAGATATGGTTCATTTCATCTTGTAACTGGGGTTCTAGCACAAGTTCAAAGTAATGTTCCTGATTCACCTGGGACAAGAGCTACCAGACAGGACACGTGTCTTTTCTCTATCTTAGTGTTGCTATCACGCTGAAAGAGCAGAGCTGCACTGTGTTAGAACACATCATAAATTTCTTCCAAATGTCTCCTTTTGCTGCTTTATGAAGTCCATGGGGGAGAGCACTGGCTTCCCTCTGGCTGGATTCATTTATATTTTCACCTTGCTTGATTAGAAAAACCAGTGGCCAGACAGGCTTACAAGCATACTCAGTAAAGTGATTATAAATAACAAAAACCAAACAAACACCACAATCTATTGTGCTTTTAACAATGTGAATCCTATCTTCTCTTTATCCTTCCCTGTCAAATGTGTTAACCACCTCTCCAAACTCCCTGGCTAGGAACCCACCCTCTGTACACTAATTCTTCCCCTCACTTTTTTCACTGAGCATGTAACAATTCAGATAAAATCTTCTGCACGTAAAAGAAACTTCATAAGCCAACCAAGAAGCTAAGCTTTCAGTATCCCAAGAAGAGCCCCTGGCATATGTCAGAGAGTGTCAAGCATGCCCTACAAATTCCGTGTTTTATCAAAGTAAACTACCAAGGAGAAACAAAAGTCGACCTCAATAAACATAAGACTGTACAAAGTCAGTCAACAGCAACCTAAGGTGCAGGGCATTAAAACTCCTGAAGACAAGTGATGGGAAGGCTGTTCTGAACGACATCAGGCTGTCACCGGGTCTCTAAGACCCATGTAAGGCTCACCTGTGCGTCTCTGTACACCATCTCATACTGCTGGATCATCTGTCTGCTGATCTGGCTGCCATGGTACACAATGGCATTCATCTCTGTCCACGTCCGGAACTCTCGCTCCCAGTTCGTGATGGTGGAGAGTGGGGCGATGATGAGAAAAGGGCCATGGATTCCTCGGAGGAATATCTCTGAGAGGAATGTGATGGACTGGATGGTTTTCCCTAGCCCCATCTCATCAGCCAAAATACAATTTTTTCTGTAGAGTAAGAAATACAGATAATTCATCATCGATATAGGAAAGCGGCAGAGGTTGGGCAGAACTAAAATGATACTTGAGAAGCACACCCTGACCTATAAGGTCATCAGTGAAGGGCCTTATCAGCATTTTCCAGAGATGCAACTGAAGCAAGTTTTTATTCTTATGATTCACACCCTGACTACTTCCAAAAAGGAATTATGGCAACTTGGGAGAAAATACAGGAAAGAGGTCCATATAAACTGAAAATACCAAAAATTAAAATAATAGTGAGCCACAAGGAGAGAAATATGCCTCAAACCTAAGCCAATTTCTGTACCTGACAAACGTCATGGAAGCCAAGGCAAAAATAAAAAGATTAAGTTACGTGAATTTCATGGTCTACTATTTTTGTCATCAAGGGTTAACTTTTAACCCACACAATAAATTCCTTGTCAGAGTAAGAATGTTGGTCTCTTCTGGTGACCCAGAATCACAGACTGCACAGAGCTGTGACATTCGAAGGGTGTGGCCCCTGTCAGTCTCGCCCCTCACTGTACAGATGGGGAACCCAATACCTGGAAAGGCCACATGAGCCGCACTCCGAGAGGCTCTGTGAGTAAGTGGTGCAGACTGTGCTAGAACACAGGTCACCAGGGTCCCATCTTGTGTATTCTCCACTGCAGCATTCTGTCTTTAGAATCCATACTAGGTGTATACTCTAGAATGTTACAAAAATCTCAAATTTCATCTGTTTCGCCTAGATTCTGACAAGACCTAAAGCACAAAGAGTCCAAAATTGAGAATTACAGCC
The DNA here is from genome assembly GCF_018350215.1 of Panthera leo. Classification (NCBI taxonomy): domain Eukaryota; kingdom Metazoa; phylum Chordata; class Mammalia; order Carnivora; family Felidae; genus Panthera; species Panthera leo. The sequence goes on along the minus strand of NC_056681.1, from coordinate 18,683,486 downwards.
CAAGTTTAGAACATCCAGGGCTCATGAGTAAGTAGCAGAGTTGGGACTAAAATCCAGATCTACTCCCTTTTAGAGCCAATTTTTGCTAAAGACTTAAAGATAACGACCTTTCGGATTTTGTTTCATCTAGGTTGAGTCTAACCTTGTGGCTAGAATGGACAAGTAAAAAGCAGCACAAAGTCAATGATGTCTACAGACCATTCTTTCTGGTTGGAGAAGCACCTGATGTAAAGTCTTGGCACGCATCCTGTGCAAAGATTAGCACCCTAAACCGATGGCTAGGTTGCACACTCTCACCACCTTCTACTGCTGCTCTGAGCAGGCTAAGGCGACAGTCTAGCTCCAGGTACACACTTGGGAGGAAAATCATCCATGAGGACAGCCCTGGTTCTGGTTCCTCACCTGTTATACCAGTTAAAAAGAAGCCAGTTCATCCCCTCCAGCTGGTACTCCCGGAGCTGGTTACTGTTCTTATACTCTCGAGACTTCTCCAGTTTCTGCCAGGAGTCCGAAGCAGGCCGCTCCTAATGGAGGAAGGCAGAGAACACAAAATACGTTGAGAATAACGTCTGAGGAACGTAACACGAATAGGGACATAGGATAATAATGGGGAAGGTGGCAAATCTCAAAACACTGCCCTAAAGCTGGCATGAAACTGCAGCTACTATTTTCTGACTAATGTGCAGGCGAGACCCTGTATTTTCTTGATTTCACCAGATTAAACTAAGAAAACCTCAGGGCACCTAGGTGGCTCAGTCGGTTAAGCGTCCGACTTCGGCTCAGGTCATGATCTCATGCTGGTGGGTTCGAGCCCCATGTCAGGCTCTGTGCTGCCAGTTCAGAGCCTGGAGCTTGCTTCTGATTCTGTGTCTCCCTCTCTCTGCCCCTCCCCTACTCACCCTCTGGGTGTGTCTCCCTCTCTCTGCCCCTCCCCTACTCACCCTCTGGGTGTGTCTCTCTCTCAAAAATAAATAAATATTTAACAATTTTTTAAAAAAAGAAAACCTCTATAAAATGTGCAAGCAATTAATGAAGAAGACAAACACACCCACCTAAAATCTTGGTGTTACACAGTTTGACCCAAACTCTTAGATGCCACTCCCACTTAATACCTCCATCTCCCCTCAAGCCAATATTAGGTTTTTGGTTTCTATATATAATTTCTTTTTGTTATTTCTTTGTGCATGTGGCATAACTCAGGAAAGTACAGTGGGTCAAATATTTTGTTGATTAGTTCTGAGAGTCAGTATGAGGCAAAAAGCCTGTAAAATCAAAACTGCAAATTCCTTAAACTCCTCATAAACATAATAGCTGCCTTATTTTCCCATATAAAACACTGATTTCTAAATACAATTGATCTTTTCTCTACTGATATGAAATGCCATATTTATCACATGCTAAGTTTTAATGTATCCATGGAGCTCTACCCAGATTTTTCATTCTGTTCCACGGGACTGTCTAGTGCTGCAATAAAAGCAAATTTTTAAATTACTATAGCCTTTTATCTGATTAGGGAATTATTTTTCAAAAGTGTCCTGGCTATTCTATCTTATTTACTATTCTGTATAACTTTAGAATCAACTTGTCAAGTTCTCTTAAAATGCCATTGGAATTTCAATTATAATCAGAGGAAAATTTAAACCTTCAGGTGTGGAGGCTTCCCATCCAAAAATCTTATTTAATTAGGCTTTACATTATTTGGAAAGCAACTTGGCTATTTTGCTTATAGGCAAATTGAGCCCCCAAGTTACAGTTTATAGTCTTATAAATTAAAAATCCCTAGCTCTACCTGTAGTTATAAATGAGAATTTTGAGACTATAACTTTTCTAAACGGTTTTAGTTTTTGGTAATTCTACTTTGGAGTTCTACAATATAATTTACACCTGAAATATGTTATTACCCGAAACTAAACCATTTGCATGTGAAATTAACAAAATATCCCCAATTATATCATTGACATTTGGAGTTAAGTATAATCTGTCCATGATCTTTCAGAAAAATACACATTACAGCTTACCTACAAAATTACTACAGCTACAGTTAGGGTAAGCCCTTTAAAATAGGGCTCTGTTGAATATTATTATAAGAGCATAAGTATAGGTGCTTTTAAAATAAGGGAGAAAATAATTTATTATGTAAAAAATAATGATTTTAAAGAAAAAGATATTAAGCAAAGATATTCCTATATAAACCCTCTTGCTCTGTTCCATTAAAGAAAATATATTCTTCTTAACCTACAGGAACCAGTCAGGCTAGATCCCCAAAGTCCATGTACCTCTTTAATCGGGCATGCTCCTCTACTTCACTAGATACTGTGGAGAGGCCTTCTGGAATGTTCCTCCAGTGACTTAGTGGCTCACTCTCAGCATTGTTAAGTGCTGGAGGATGGAATTTCACTGCAGATTTTTACTTTGCTGCCTTGGTACAACTCCAAAAGTAGAGGCATCACTCTGTCATCCAGTCACTCCTCTGGGTTTCCCTCTTTCTCAGTGCTAAAGGTCTTAGTTTAACATCACCTACTGGCCAGAAATTTCAGCTATCTGAGCCTAAGGCCTGAAATCAGCTAGGAGTTTCTGGTATATTCCTAAGTGGTACAGACTACAGGAAAGAACTTACCCAATGGCTCCACCACCTTCAGTGACTACTTAGTTAAATTTGAAAGAGGAGAATTGATTCTCAGAGCCCCCCAAAGTGGGTTCTGCCTATTAAAAGACTCTTTCTTGGCACAATCATCACCAGCGTCACTTCTTGCTTTCTAAAAATTCCATATTTTACCTATACATAACCAATTTTTACCAAAAAGCTTTCAGATGCAAAATGTCCTATATTCATCAAGACTGGCGGGTCATGTCTCAACTTCAAAGCCCAGAGTAAGATCCCTTTAAAAATTTATTCGGGGCGGGGAGGGTTCTAGGTGGCTCAGTCAAGGTTAGGCAACCAACTCATGATTTTGGCTCAGATCATGACCTCATGGTTTGTGGGTTTGAGCCCCGTGTTAGGTTATGCACTGACAGTGCAGAACCTGCTTGGGATGCTCTCTCCCTCCCTCTCTCTCTCTGCCCCTCCCCCGCTCATGTGTGCTCAAGTGCTCTCTCTCAAAATAAGTAAATTAAAAAAAAAAAAAAAAGAACTATTTGGGGGTGCCTGGCTGGCTCAGTCAGAAGAGCGTGTGACTCTTGATCTCCGGGTTGTGAGTTCGAGCTCCATGCTGGGTGTAGAGATTACTTAAATAAAAACTTAAAAAAAAATTATTCAGGTAAACTACCATTTGGAGCCAGTCTTTTCCTTAATACATAAAAAGACAGCTTTAATTATATTGCTAGCTGCCATTCCAATTTAGAACTTTTGGAGTAAAATTTCTAAAATGTGCATTTTAAACGAGAGAACAAATAAATTAGAAACAAAAAGACAAGCGTGAAATACTAGCATGGTTCATGAGAGATAATAGCGGCATGGCAACAGCAAAGTAAAGGAGAAGTGAAATTGCCTGAAGACACTTGAGAATTCATGTTCTTACCAATCTGTGTAGTCAGTCAGTCTGAGGAAATAAGTGGGATTCGAGCTGAGAGTGTAAGAATGCTGATTACTTCAAGATAATAGCTTACAATTAGCTGCAGAATGGAAATGCTCTCTACTCTCCCCCCCTACACTAGTTTGTCCCTGCGCTGGGCCACATGTCCCAATTAGTCTGGGGCCACGTGTGTCCATACACATGCCTTTTCCATTAACCTGTGCACTCCTGAGGGCTCGGCATGCAGCTTCCTTCTTACTCTATGTCACTCAAGAGTCAACCAACAGGAGATGTTTAATAGGTCGTTGATGGACTGAATTAACAAGGGGCAACAGTCATAAGAGAGGTCTGAAAGAGAAATTTATTAACTAGTCATGTAACAAAACACCATTAAAAACTATGTAGATTTCTAATCACAGTTCTACACCTCAAGACTCCTCCATACACTTCATATGCTAAAAAACTAAAACAAACACTGCTTTTGAGTGGACTCTGATAGAGATCTAAGTTCAATGTTGAGGTCTCATCTTCTGAGTCCTAACTTTCCAGCAACATAAAAACAACTAACACTAATAAGGAGGTGGATAAGGGTTTTTCATGTAAAAATAGTGATTTTTAAAAGAAGGTTTATTTACTTTGAGAGACAAAGAGAGAGAGAGAGAGAGAGAGAGAGAACGAACATGAGCAGGGGAGGGGCAGAGAGTGAGGAAGAGAGAGAATCCCAAGCAGGCTCTGCATTGTGAGCACACTGCCCCATAGGGAGCTCAAACCCCTGAACCGTGAGATCGACAACCTCATCCGAGATCAAGAGTCAGATGCTCAAGTGACTGAGCCACCCAGGTGCCCCAAAATGGTCATTCTTTTTTTAAACAGAAACTTCATATTCCAGTCTACAGCCATGTTCAATAACTTTGATTCTCTTCCCAAGTGAGTTACATCTTAATCAGGCTCTATCCTAATTCTACCTCCTTTTAATTATTGATACTTCATATATAACTACTTGCCAGATACCCTGGGACATTTATGCATCTTGGTGGCAGTTCTTCAGAATCAGAAAGATAAACTGATTAAATAAATGTATGTTGAAAACCTATGTTCTCTCTGTGAAACTCATGGATCTACAGATAAAAGATAGCTCTTTCCCTTAAAATATTCCAGTTGAGTCAAGGCAAAGGATAAAAACAAAGAAAAAAGATCACTGATGGAGCAAAAGATAACAGGAAACAATATTTCAGGCATTTCTTACACATTCTATCTTCCTGACTCCATATAGCAGCCATATACCAAGAAACCTAAGCTCATATTCAAGGTTTTTCAGTGTCACACACATCAAAACAGAGCCTAGATCTAATGTTGATCTGAGTGCCAGCAAAGTCTGAACTGCAGGTTCAATGGAGAGTGGCCAAAGGGAAGACACCAATGAAGACCACTTCTGAGCACAGCCCAAAAGACATCCAGAACTGCCAAGTTCATAAAGTTACATGTTGTAAGAGGTGCCAAAGAGCGACACGGATACATTACCACATGCTTAATTTCAGGGAGAACTTGAAGAGACTCAAATTCTTTAACTTTTGCAGGATCCACATCTTCCTCTAGTTCCCACGTACTTTCTTCATAAGGCAGTGAGCACCACTTCACCAGGTAATGTGTCACCTCCTGGTGGGAAACAGGATAGCAGCTACTGGATTAGAGGAGCCAATTGTGCTCTGGCCAACCACTGAAAAACCCACCCGGTAACACATGAATGCCATTAAAACGAAGACCACACATTAACAAAACAAGCAAAACATGTAGTAAGAAGGGAAGACACTATAAGTGAGTCAAAATGGCCAAACACCCACCTCTCCTGTTTCTGCATCTTTGGTGTGGGCTACCTCCAGGACGCGATCAACTTCTACATAGTCTGGGTTGAACAAGTCTTCATCAGGCTAGTACAAACAAAGGAGAAGAGTTAGAAAGTGTCCCCCTTCCCTCAAAACCAACACTCTGTGTTTTATCTTTAAGTCACCCCCTACTCTGGGCCTTATCAGGAAATACACAATGGAAGGGGTAGCTTGTGAATAAAAGTCACAGCGCAGACATTTCTTCCCTGTCCCCAAACCCTGCTGTGACTGAATTTCCAGGTTACATCAGGGCCAGATGTAAACTTCCCTAAAGGTCATTACAGTACTGTGCAAAAACCAGCACAAGAATTCCTTTTTTCTTACTGCTTCTCATTACAAAGATAACCCTTGGAAACTCAGAATTAGTTTCTTTTTCTTTTATAAGCCAATAATAATAACAAACACTGGAAGGAGGCATGAGGGGAAGGTTCTTGTTTTTAAATTTTTTTTTTTTTTTTACATTTATTTATTTTTTGAGAGACATAGAGAGAGCACAAGTTGGGGAGGGGCAGAGAGAGAAGGAGACACAGAATCTGAAGCAGGCTCCAGGCTCCAAGCTGTCAGCACAGAGCCTGACGCGGGTTCGAACTCACAAACCGTGAGATCATGACCTGAGCCAAAGTTGGACGCCCAACCAACTGAGCCACCCAGGCGCCCCTGAGGGGAAGCTTCTGGGGGACTGATAATGTTCTATTTCCTGACCTCGGTGGTGGCTACCCAGGTGTGTTTATTTGGTAGAAATTCACTGAGCTGCACCCTCAGGATTTACCTTCATGTACATTATGCTTCCCAAAAAAGTGTACTTACGAAACAACAATAAGCATCACTTGGAAATATTTAACGTGTGCCCAGGGTAATGCTAAGTGCTTTATGTCTCAAAACTACTTTATGGACTAGATGCAATAATTACTTTACAGATGAGGGAACTGACTCAGAGAGGTTAAATAAGTAATGTGACCAAAGCCACAGAGCTGTGTGAACTGCAACACTTACCCAAGACTTTCTTACCCAGAAGCCCTCCTCCTGGACTGCTAGAATGTTCTTATTGCCCCTTTGGCTGGAAGGCACTTTAGGGGCTATCTAGTTTCATCTTCAACACAGGAATACTTTTTATAACATCCCTGGCAACCCTCCCTCAGATTCCATTATTCCCTGTTTCGGAATTTACTGCCCTCTAAGACCTGACCCATTGCCAAGACAGCTTTACCTCTGCCTGCTTGGTGGTGGCATCATGATCTTTATCTTTATTATTATTAAATTACAGCCTAGTTTCCTTCCTGTAATGGGGGCTCGCTGGTGTCACTGCTTCATCCGCAGGAGCAGCAACAAAGTTAATTTTCATTCTATGCTGGCTCTTCAACAATCTCCACCCTATCTGGGTGAAATTACCCAAGGTGCTCAACTGTTGTTTGGGTCCCAAGTTTCTAGTTCCCTTAATGATGCAGAGAGCTAACATTTATGAACAGTGACCGTGGGCCGGGCACTGTGTTAAGCACTTCTGTAAACACTGTGTCATTTAGTCCTTGCAGATATTCTGTGAAGCTGATATTATTAGGGGTTCTGCTTTACACAGAGAAGGATAGTGGGTTTGAAGGAGCTTATGCAAGTGGCTCAAGGCCACCAAGCTCTGTGTGTGTGTGTGTGTGTGTGTGTGTGTAACCTATACCCTGGTAGTTTGGCTCCAAGAGCCCAGGCTCCTAGGACCGTGCAGTCCAGTTTCCACATCTGCTGACAACACTCAGCTGTGCTTCCTTTACCAGTGTTACAGTCCTCCTGCAGCTGCACTCAGGTCCCCAAAGTCCCCCACTGGACCCTGATACCCAAAGGAACAGAACACTCAAGAATGAAAGAAAAGGCACAGCAGGACTGTTCTGGTGGTATGTTCTAAGATTACCGTTGCTTTTTAAGCAGCTGCACGGCCTACTCCTGGCCAACAGGAAACTTGTAATTTAATGGGCATTATCTTTTCTCCCTAGAACTGCTAGTCAGTCATTTTCCCCACCCAGAAGTTGTAAAGATTTTAAAAATACAAATGTATGACATTACATTTATTTACTGCCATTCTATTTCATTCATCTTAGCCTCTCCAGTAAACATGAACTTTGATTTTGTCATCTATTTTTCCAGTGTTGGGTCTGGTTTTCAGGAATTTAGGCTTAGCCAGAAGGCCTCTACCCCCGCGGAGCATGGAAGTCTTAGCCTCTCGAGCCTGAGCCTCCTTTACATAAAGCAGCTGGAAATAATAGATATGAAGAAGCTCTATTCAAAACTAAGTTATTGTTGATCTTATTAGAATATCACTTATCCAAGTCATTAATAAAAACGTTGAACAGGTCAAGACTGAAGACCATATTATAGGAACTACTCCCCACTTTTCCTCCTCCTTAATTTCAAGATCCTCTGGTCTTCTCAAAAGTCTTTCCTCCCGACGGGAGTTATGAGCTCCTGGTATGTTATTTCTATACACTTGAACATAGCTTTGGCTCTCTATTCCCAGCCCAGGCAAAATCTCTCCCTTGAGAATAAAGCAGAAAACAGACACACGGGGCTTTGTAGGCTATATTAAGGACTGTGGACTTTATTTCAAGAAAATGTGCTAAAGACTCTGGAGCAGGGGAAGAGCATAAGGCAACCTCACCCCCTTACCAAGGGGGCAGCCAAATATTTCCTGAGCACTGACCCTGTGGCTAGTACCAGGGATAGAAATACAAGGAAGACATGTCCCCGTCTGTCTCACTGGACTTAAAATGGAAGAAAGAGACATGTAAACAAGTTACTATACAGCAAATACTTGCTAAAATAGAGGTGCAGATAAAATGTTCCAAGAACAGAAGGAGAACAGTATCCAGTGGGACCTTGAGATGGTTTTCCAATTCCAGCTGTCTTCTTTCCCCAGTCCTTTATGAGAAGAACAATGCCACGAGAAACAGCCCTCACGTGCTTTAAAGCAATCCCGGAGAGGGCTGGGGCCAAACACTAAAGCTAAGGACAAAGGACCGCACCCTGGGACAAGAAGAATGCTTACTGACATTATCCTAAAATAATTTTTTGTCACTTGTGGAGAAGGAATACAACACGCAGAAGGAGCTGATTAAGTACTGCAGCGATGTACTATGGTTTCAGGGCACCTGAGTACACTCGAGGCCTAGTGCTTGCCCCTACATTTTAAGAGTAACTTTTATCCCTTCTTTTTTTCAAAGTTATCTGCACAAAAATTTAAACGTACATGTTACACAGAAAAGAAAAAAATAAAAGTCACCGTGATCCCATTAACCGGAGAAAATGACGGCACATTTTGATGCACATTCACGACATTTTCCATGCCTTGCTATGGTGCCTCTTTTCCCCTGCACTCCCCATACTGGAGCTGCCGCACACACTAAGGGGGCCTGACCTTTTTAACTAACAACAGCTGATAGCGCTAAAGCCGCCTTCTAGGTCATTAACAATGTTCTCCGATATCATTCTTCCTAGCTGCACAATATTCTGCTCTATGGGATATATACATAATCTAGCAAATGTCTGCTATCTCATATTGTTTGTTCACAATTTTCCACCAATATAAATGACTGAATGTCACAGCTGATTCTGCACAAAGACTCATTAGCTTCCTTAAAATACATGACAGTATTGGAATTGCTGGGACAGAGGATGTGAATAGTTGGAGATATTTCATGTCTGTTGCCATACTGCTGGGACAGGTCTTACCAGGTTATATTCCCATCCACTGTACACAAGAGTATCTCTTCCCTACACCCTCCCCAGCGGTGGGTAATACTTATTTCTAAAACCTTCATGGGGGACCTGGGTGGCTCAGTTGGCTAAGCGTCTGACTCTCGATTTCAGCTCAGGTCATGATCTCACACTTCATGAGTTTAAGCCTTGCATCGGGCTCTGCGCTGACAGTGTGGAGCCTACTTGGGATTCTCTCTCTTCCTCTCTCTGCTCCTCCCCCACTCATACTCTCCCTCAAAACAAACAAATAAACATTAAGAAAAATAACAAAACCTTCAAATATCTGGTAAACAAAAACCAGAAAATCTCTATTTTAATTAGCATTTCCTTGACTACTAGTGAAATTGACCACAGTTTTGTATGATTACTGATAAGCATTTCTTATCATTAAAGCTATTTGTCGTGTGTGTGTATATGTACGTATAAGCAGGAAGGTTCCTTCACCAGATAAAAAGAACATATGCCACATAGATAAGTATATAGTTAGGAAATATGCGTATGTACATGATGCACATATGTCCTATTTAAGATTTGTATGAAGTATTTTCTAATATATAGACATTACAGATTTGTTTAATGTCCAAATCCATCAATCGTTCCTCTCGCTGTAGGTACCATACTTAGAAATACTCAAGCTTAGAGGCACCTGGGTGGCTCAGTCGGTTAAGCCTCCAACTTTGGTTCAGGTCATGATCTTGTAGTTCGTGAGTTCGAGCCCCACGTCAGGCTCTGTGCTGACAGCTCAAGAGCCTGGAGCCTGCTTCAGATTCTATGTCTCCCTCTCTCTCTGCCCCTCTCCCATTCACATTCTGTCTCTCTCTCTCAAAAATAAATATTTAAAAAAATTAAAAAAAAAAAGAAATACTGAAGCTTATATAAAGTTACTTATTTCTTTTCTCATATTTTAGCTTTGTTTTTATTTTTTACACTCAAACTTTAAGTCCTTTGGAACTTGCCGTTTTGGGAAGTGAGGGGAGGAGGGAATGAAGAGTTGTGCGCACATTTCTCTCACCCTAGCTATTTATAGATTTTCTGACCAAGATACACGTTCTTATGAATTGCCAGTTTATAAGGCTCGAGCCTCATAACTTGGTGGATAATTTTTTTCCTTCAGCTTAAACCTGGATTGGTTTTGCTGCCAATCAGTGCACATTTAGCGACATGACTTGAGCAATAATTCTGCACAGAACTTTGACTTAAAGAAACTTAAACTCAGCATTTAATACTACAAGAAGAGTAGTGGTCAAATTAGTTGGCAAATATTGCTTCACCTCAGTAAAAATGTGCTTCATCTGGGCTTGTTTATTCCTGAATCGCTTGATCTTCTGTGCAATGCGAGGATCCTTTTCCAGCTCTTCCATTGTGGCCCATTTACAATGCAAGTAGGAACTGTCCAAAGACACACAAATTGTGAGACAAGTGCAAACCACCACACCACTGAGCCCTACAGTGTTTCAGCAAACAGCGTGACTAACCCAGAAGTAGCGGTTTGTGGTGAAACTGCCAGAGATTAGGCTGCGAAGGGCCTTGCACTAACCGGACAACAAAATAAAACAATGCAGCGATCTAACTCCAAATGACCGACCCCTCTGCAGCTTCTACACAAACTGCCTGAGAGCAGAGGGAGGGTAGGCATGGGCAAGCTGTCATTAACACACATTAGTGAAAGTGGGCACGAGGCAGAGGAAGAAAGAAAAATCTAAGAGGGAAACAGTGCGAGCTACAGGACAGTGGTTCTCCACCAGGAGCAGATGAGAATGGCTTGGGGAGTTTTTAATAAGCACCAGTCCTTGGGATCTACTCCCAGAGTCTGAGTCAGCTGGTACTGAGTGGAGCAAGGTCTTCCCTGGAGACTATCTGCACAGCCAAAGGTAAGTACTACTGCTTAAGGTGAAGTTGAGTCAGTCAAGATCCACAGGTCAGGCCTCAGGGGCCATTCTTGGAAAATACAGAAGGTGATGTAATGAGGGAAAGGAAATTTTATTCGTATAAAATCCAAATACAAATAACATATGAAGAACACGTACAAATTTCTATACTTAACGTAGAATAGCTCCAAGTCGAATGGGGGCTCTCCGGGGTGAACCTGTAATCAACAGCAAGCAGTTAACAGCTCAGACCCCCACAGATCGCCCTGACGTTGCACAAGAAAACAGGTAAATCAACACCTCTGCTTGATTTTCGTACAGACTTCCTGAGGATGTTTTCAGTTTCCCCCTTCTTTTCCTGACAGCTACTGAGCAGCTTTCCCAAAGGATGAATGCACAGCTAGCCAGAAGGTAAAAAAGAAAATGATCCTCCTGGTGTCCTTCCAAGGTCCAGGCTGGGACAGTGTTCGGCTGATAAACCCAAATCGGCCCAGGATCTGAAAGCTGTCAGGCCCAAAGCCTGGTGTGCAAGTGAAAACACAGGTCTCCGGCACACCCCCTGACCACCATCCCGAAACATCAGCGGTGCCCACTCTCAAAGTAAGGAAGTTTGCTCTCATAAATATTTGAAGATAAAACTATGTTGTCACCAGTGACAACATATCTTTCACTCCAGGTATACTCTCTGGATCTCCACAATGGTCCTGAGATATCTAAAGAACCCACCCTCCAAATGTTTTCCTTTCTTTCTTTCTTTCTTTTTTTTTTTTTTTTTTTTTGTAGCTGTGGTTTTATTTTATTATTTTTTTTAATATGAAGTTTATTGTCAAATTGGTTTCCATACAACACCCAGTGCTCATCCCAACAGGTGCCCTCCTCATTGCCCATCACCCACTTTCCCCTCCCTCCCACCCCCCATCAACCCTCAGTTTATTCTGTTTTTAAGGGTCTCTATGGTTTGCCTTCTTCCCTCTCTGTAACATTTTTCCCCCCTTTCCCTCCCCCATGGTCTTCTGTTAACTTTCTCAGGATCCACATAAAAGTGAACACATATGGTATCTGTCTTTCTCTGTATGACTTATTTCACTTAGCACAACACTCTCCAGTTCCATCCACGTTGCTACAAAAGGCCAGATTTCATTCTTTCTCATTGCCACGTAGTATTCAATTGTGTTTATAAACCGCAATTTCCTTATCCATTCATCAGTCAATGGACATTTAGGCTCTTTCCATAATTTGGCTATTGTTGAAAGTGCTGCTATAAACATTGGGGTACAAGTGCCCCTATGCGTCAGCATTCCTGTATCCCTTGGGTAAATTCCTAACACTGCTATTGCTGGGTCATAGGGTGGATCTATTTTTAATATTTTGAGGAACCTCCACCCTGTTTTCCAGAGCAGCTGCACCAGTTTGCATTCCCACCAACAGTGCAAGAGGGCTCCCATTTCTCCACATCCTCTCCAGCATCTATAGTCTCCTGATTTGTTCATTTTAGCCACTCTGACTGGCATGAGGTGATATCTGAGTGTGGTTTTGATTTGTATTTCCCTGATGAGGAGTGACGTTGAGCATCTTTTCATGTACCTGTTGGCCATCTGGATGTCTTCTTTAGAGAAATGCCTATTCATGTCTTCCGCCCATTTCTTCACTGGATTATGTTTTTGGGCGTGGAGTTTGGTGACTTCTTTATAGATTTTGGATACTAGCCCTTTGTCCGATATGTCATTTGCAAATATCTTTTCCCATTCCGTCGGTTGCCTTTTAGTTTTGTTGACTGTTTCCTTTGCAGTGCAGAAGCTTTTTATCTTGATGAGGTCTCAATAGTTCATTTTTGCTTTTAATTCCCTTGCCTTTGGAGATGTGTCAAGTAAGAAATTGCTGCGGCGGAGGTCAGAGAGGTTTTTTTCCCTGCTTTCTCCTCTAGGGTTTTGATGGTTTCCTGTCTCACATTCAGGTCCTTCATCCATTTTGAGTTTATTTTTGTGAATGGTGTAAGAAAGTGGCCTAGTTTCACTCTTCTGCATGTTGCTGTCCAGTTCTCCCAGCACCATTTGTTAAAGAGACTGTCTTTTTTCCATTGGATATTCTTTCCTGCTTTGTCAAAGATTAGTTGGCCATTCTTTTGTGGGTCCAATTTTGGAGTCTCTATTTTATTCCATTGGTCTATGTGTCTATTTTTGTGCCAATACCATGCTGTCTTGATGACTACAGCTTTGTAGCAGAGGCTAAAGTCTGGGATTGTGATGCCTCCTGCTTTGGTTTTCTTCTTCAATATTACTTTGGCTATTTGGGGTCTTTTGTGGTTCCATACAAATTTTAGGATTGCTTGTTCTAGCTTTGAGAAGAATGCTGGTGCAACTTTGATTGGGATTTCATTGAACGTGTAGATTGCTTTGGGTAGTATTGACATTTTAACAATATCCAAATGTTTTCAATATGGCTCTTTTTCCATGTTCTCTTCTTGGCCCCCTGAGGACTTTCCCTGGGCTGCAGAAACTAAGGGACAAAAATACCTTCTGCTAGCATCACAATGGAGGGAAAAAATTATTTGGGGCTATATTCAAATATTTAAGAATTTTAGGACCTAAAATCTTCCATGGGGGTAAGAATAATAAAGAATAAAAGAATAAAAGAATGACTAGCCAGACATTGCTTTGCTCTCACTCTGGCCAATCAGGACCATTCCAGGTTGTCTAGCCAAATATCTCTTCACAGAGGGGAGAACCTGTGATATAAAAGCTGACACATAAGCCACTAACCTCCTGGACGGTCTTAGATGCCAGGATCTTCTCAATGATGTTTGCGTCATCTTCTGGAGGCTCCTGGAGACAGAGGTTAAGAAGAAAGAAAATTACTGGCACCACAGAATCCAAGAAATAATTCTGTAAGAAACGCTATAGCAGGTACTACTTGGTCTGAAAGTTCACCATTGAGTGCTGAGGCCTCCCTCCCTATCAGTCCACAGAGTGATCAAAAGATCACAAACATTCTAACGTCTGGACACAACCTAACACCTCCCCTTCCACATAAGCAGAGAAGTTACGCGGCTTTTCAGACTCTTAATTTCAGATCTGCCTTTAGGATCACTAAAATTGGTCCCAGGACTTCCCTTTTCTGCCAAACCTGCCTACGTGTTGCTGCATAAAATTTTCAGAAAGGTGTAACAAAAAGGAGTCTGGGGGCCTTAGAAGCGAAGAGTCCTAATTCTAACACCTACAAGCTACTGACTTTGGGTAAGTCAATTAACACGTCTTCGTTTCCAAATCTATTAAAATAGGAGTTAAATATACTTATCTCACTGGGTTACTGGGAGGATAAAACGGTATGTGAAAATATTTTTGGAACAGTAAGCACTATGCAAATGCAAGGCATAATTATTCTCTACTAAACGATACCGTCTTTCCCTTCTGTGTCTGGAAATGGCTGTTTCACCCATCATCCTTTGCCTATAAATCCTAACTCAAAACAAATTAATTTCTTCCTTTCTACCCCGGCTACACATCAACATTTCTAGGCTCCTGATCTCCATGAAATCTCTCTACAGAGTATTTGATTAAATAATTACAAACTTAAAAAGGATGTGTTGAGTCAGAACACTCTTATGTTTGATGTTCTTTCTGGGACTTTATTTGTGCCATCCTATTTCAGAGGTTTTGTATGTACTATATGACCTCCTCAGATCTAGTATTTGTCCACAACAGGGTACTCAGAACAGAATGAGAAGAATGCTCATCACAATAGCCGTAGCTCCCAAAATAACTTGGGTTCCTGATCAGAACTTCCCCAAGGATGACTTCATGCTGCATTACTACTGTCTTCGGTCCTACCCATTCCAGGGTTCGCCTGTCCCAGAGCCACACCATTACAGAAAATGGTATATAAAGGTATGTAAAATCAAACTTTCTCCAGAAAAGTACTGAAAGAAAGAAAGGAAGAACGAAAGAAAGAGGAGGAGGGCAGATGGTAGAAACAAAGTATGGCGATTAGCAGGCGATGACAGATGCTCCCAAAGGTTACAAATATTTATTACATTCCCCTAGACACATGGCATGGTGCTAGGTGCCATGCCAAAGTTAATCCAAAGTGACAAGAGTCTACTCCCACTGCTCAACAAGAAGACAAGTCGATTGTGCCTACCATATAGTAGGAAGAAGGGATGGGGATACAGACTAAGCTTTTGTTTTTCTGCTCAAGTGTTCTGCCTGATTCTTAAGCACAAGTAAGGAAAGGAAGAGGCGGCAGGTGGCTGTTGCCTGCCTTCTCCCATTACAATGTAAACCTTCTGAGGGCAGGGATCCTTATTTGTTTTATCCACTGCTATAGCTAAAGCCCTGAAAAGGCCAGGCACCAGTGGGTGACCAGTATATATTTGTTAATGCTAAATACAAGGAAGAGGAAGAGAGAGGAAATACATGAGGAAATAAAGCATCTAACTCACCGGGGCTACAGACTGCAGACAGATATTCTTAATCTACGTCACTTAATTAAAAATTCTCCTCCTTCTTCATACACTGGGACCTAGCCATACTGTCAGGATGGCCAACAGCAAAGGGCCAGAGCCTGGTGTAGTTTTCTTAAGCCAAAGATCACTATCCCAACCTTGCAACCAACAAAGGAACAGGTGCCGGTTAAGAGAAAGTAGATGAATGAACAAACCTCCTTCCTAATTTCCTACTTCATTTCCTTCCTAAATTTCTTCCACATTATTTACTGTCTTTTAGGTTTATTCACTGGTCTTACAGAAATAGATGAGCCATAGTCCTCCTCAGCAAGGAACTACCAGATATGCTAACATAACACTTTAAAAGTTATTGAAGTATGGCATACATACAGTATATAGAGATCTCAAGTGTACAACCAATGAATTCTTACACATACACATACCCACTTGTATAAATATCATCTAGACCAAGTTACATAACATTCCCAATGTTCTGGGAGGCTCTCGCGCCCCCACTGGAAGTAACCACTATTCGGATTTCTACTACCACTGATTAGTTTTGCCTACTACTAAGCTTCATGTAAATGGAACTATATAGTATGTGGTTCATTCTTCTGTATTTCTGCATAGTATTTAGTTGTATAAATATACTACCATTTATTTATCTGCTGTTGAGGAATATTTGGGTTGCTTCCAACATTTATATACACTGTGTATATTTTGGTGGACAAATGCACTCATTTATCTTGGATATATACCGAAAAGTGGAATTGCAAGGTTATGAGGTAGATTATATGTTTAGTTTTAATGAATGTTGTCAAAATTTTTTCCAAACTGATTCTGACAATTTTTATACCCACCAGCCACGTACGGGAGTTCCAGGTGACTTAATATTGTCAATCTTTAAAATTTTGGCCATTCTTGTGGCTAAATTCACATCTATAAATTTAATTAATTCACATCTTTAATTCACATCTCCCTAGCAATTGAGGATGCTGAGCACCTTTTCATATGCTTACTGACCGTGTGGATAACCTCTCCGTGAAGCTCCATTCATGTCATTTGCCGATTTTAAAAATTGTCCTTTTTTTAAATTTGTACGAGTTCATTATACATTTCTGAATAAGTGTCCTGTCAGTTATACAGATTACAAATATTACCTGCCAATCTATGATTTACCTTTTGCTTCTATAAATGTGTCTTTTGATGAACAGAAGTTCTACATAATCCACCTTATCAATCTTTTCTCTTATACATTCTTGTGTGTTGTTGAATCATGTGGCAGCAATGTGGCAGTGTTGTTGTGGCAGCAATGGCTGCCACAAAGGTCACTCATTAAGCCACATAAAGTAATTTAAAATTTTCTTGCAGCCACCTTTTTAAAAAAGTAAAAATAGGGGCTCAGTCAGTTGAGCTCCCAACTCTTGATTTCAGCTCAGGTCATGATCCCAGGGTCGTGGGATTGAGCCCTGTATTGGGCTCCGTGCTGAATATGGAGCCTGCTTGAGATTCTCTCTCTCTCTCTCTCTCTCTCTCTCTTTTTCTCCCTCTGCCCGCCTCCCCAACTCGTGCTCTCTCTAAAAATAAAAATAGTAAAAATAAACAGATGAAATGAATTTTAATATTTTATTTAAAGCAATGTATGCAAAAATTTATTATTTCAATGTATAACCAATATAAAATTATTAATAAGATACTTTATATTCACTCATTAAGTCTTTAAAATCCGATGTGTACTTCACACTTAAAGCACATCTGAATTCAGACTACCCATATTTGTTTTTTTTTTCAATATATGAAGTTTATTGTCAAATTGGTTTCCATACAACACCCAGTGCTCATCCCAAAAGGTGCCCTCCTCAATACCCATCACCCACCCTCCCCTCCCTCCCACCCCCCATCAACCCTCAGTTTGTTCTCAGTTTTTAAGAGTCTCTTATGCTTTGGCTCTCTCCCACTCTAACCTCTTTTTTTTTTTTTTTTCCTTCCCCTCCCCCATGGGTTTCTGTTAAGTTTCTCGGGATCCACATAAGAGTGAAACCATATGGTATCTGTCTTTCTCTGTATGGTTTATTTCACTTAGCATCACACTCTCCAGTTCCATCCATGTTGCTACAAAGGGCCATATTTCGTTCGAGAAAGAACGAAGTAGTAGTACTTGCCCTGTAGTACTTCATTGTGTATATAAACCACAATTTCTTTATCCATTCATCAGTTGATGGACATTTAGGCTCTTTCCATAATTTGGCTATTGTGGAGAGTGCTGCTATAAACATTGGGGTACAAGTGCCTCTATGCATCAGTACTCCTGTATCCCTTGGGTAAATTCCTCGCAGTGCTATTGCTGGGTCATAGGGTAGGTCTATTTTTAATTTTCTGAGGAACCTCCACACTGCTTTCCAGAGCAGCTGCACCAGCTTGCATTCCCACCAACAGTGCAAGAGGGTTCCCGTTTCTCCACATCCTCTCCAGGATCTGTAGTCTCCTGATTTGTTCATTTCGGCCACTCTGACTGGTGTGAGGTGATATCTGAGTGTGGTTTTGATTTGTATTTCCCTGATAAGGAGCGACGCTGAGCATCTTTTCATGTGCCTGTTGGCCATCCGGATCAGACTACCCATATTTCAAGTGCTTACAGCCACATCGGGCTAGTCGGAGCCCTACGGAGCAGCGCAGCTCTGTTTGGTTCTACTTGTTTTTATAGCAACACTACCTTGTCTTCATTACTGGAGTGTGATTAAAAGTCTGGATTACAGTGAGTCTTCCAACTGAGTTCTCCGGAAAGATTGCCTGGCTATTCTAGGTCTTTTGTGTTTCTATCATCAATTTCCAGCAGAAAACACCCTGCTTAGATTCTGACTGGGAATGAACTGCAGACATCTTAACAATATTGAATACATGTATGTCATACATTGCTCTATTTATGTAGGTCTTCTTTAATTTCTCTCAGCAATGTTTTTCATATAGAGAGGGCTTGTATATCTTTTGAGAGCTATTCCAGAATATCTAATATTTTTGATGATGTTACAAATGGCATTTTAGAATTTTTCTTTCCTGATTTCATGCTGCTAGTTCACAGAAATAAAGTAGATGTTTATGTATATTGTCTTTGTATCCAACAATTTAGCTAAATCCACATTTATTCATTCTAATGGTTTGTCAATTCTGTTGAATTTTCAACACACACAGTCATGTCATCTACAAATACTGAATCGTACTTCTTCCGTTCCAATTTTTAAACTTTTTATTTCTTTGTTTACTTATAGCAATGGCCAGGACCTCCAGTGTATCTCTTTTTTAAAATTTATGTTACATATTCTTTTTTTTTTTAATGTTTATTTATTTTTGAGAGAGCAAGAGGGGGAGGGGCAGAGAGAGAGGGGGACAGAGGATCCGAAGCAGGCTCGATGCTGATACCAGACAGCCCAACAGAGGGCTCGAACTCGCGAACTGTGAGATCATGACCTGAGCCTAAGTTGGATGCTTAACTAACTGAGAAACCCAGGTATCCCCTGCATTTCTGAATATAAAGATAACAGTGGGATTTTTTTCTTACTCCCAAATTCAGCAGGAAAGCATTCGGTATCGTACCATTTAATATAACGTTAGTAGTCAGTTTTTACCTAGTGGATTTTAAGTCTTTGGTTTTCTACAGTTTCAGATGTGCCTGAATATGGTTTTTGTTTTTGTATTTTCCCTGCTTGGGAGTTACCTGATGCTGAATGTATTGGTTGATATCCCCCATCAGTTTATGGGAGTTGTTGGCCATTTACTTTTATCATCAAACACTCCTCTGCTCCAATCTCTCCTCCACATCTAGGACTCTAATCAGAGATACACATTGCACTTTTTCACTGCACCCCAATTGTTTCATATGCTTTGTTCTGCTCTTTCCATTCTTTTTTCTATGTGGCAGTTCAGAAATTTTCTATTGATTTGTCTTCAAAGTCACCAATCTTATCTTCTGTTGTATCTAACCTGCTTTAATTTTTATTGCAGGTTATTTTAATTTTTTAGTTTTTAGATTTTAAAAAGTTTTTAGATTTATACACACACACAAATATATATATTTTTAATGTTTATTTTTGAGAGACTGAGAGACAGTGTGAGCGGGGGAGGGGCAGAGAGGGAGACACAGACTATGAAGCAGGCTCCAGGCTCGGAGCTGTCAGCATAGAGCCCAACATGGGGCTCAAACTCATGAACTGCAAGATCATAACCTGAGCCAAAGTTAGACGCTTAACCACCTGAGCCACCAGGCGCCCCTCTAATCTGCCTTTAAAGTCATCCACTGTATTCTAAGTTTTTTAAATTGGAATTTTCAGTCCAGACTGTTGAACCGATTCTCTTTACAGATTCATTTCTTCACTGGAATTCTTCACTTTAAAATTTTTTTGGCTCATTTTCTTTTATTTTCTTTCACATGTTAATCAGTTATTTTAAAATTCTTTTCTGTTAAGTCCACTACCTGGATCATCTAGGGTCTGCTTCTATTATATATTACTTCTACTTTTTAGTCACATTTTTTCCAGCTTTTTCAAATGTGCAATAGTTTTTTACTTATGGTAGATACTGTGAATAAAGGAACCTTAGCAGCTCCTAACAATATTTTCCACAACTATTTCCTATTTTCTCTGAGAGAGGGGGTGGTCCCTGGGTCCAATGAGACACTGAATTGGGTCAGGCCTGGGTTACTGTTAAGATTTATCTCTTGCTTAGCAGGGGTACCTGGGTGGCTCAGTTGGTTGAGCGTCTAACTTCAGCTTGGGTCATGATCTTACAGCTCATGAGTTTGAGCTCTGCATTGGGCTCTGTGCTGACGGCTCGGAGCCTGGAGCCTGCTTCGGATTCCGTGTCTCCCTCTCTCTCTGCCCCCAACCCACTCGCATTCTGTCTCTGTCTCTCTCAAAAATAAATAAACATTAAAAAAATTTTTTTTAAAGATTCATCTCTTGTTTTACCCTGTTTCTCAAGCATGAATGTCCAGGGCCACTGACTGAATGTGGCAGGTCTTTCTATTCCTGAGCCCTGGAGTCTCCAATCCCAAGTAAGTTAAAAATCTCTCACTCTCTTTTTTAAAATTTATTTATTTATTTTGAGAGACAGAGAAAGAGAGAGAGAGAGAGAGCAAGTGCGAGCGAGGGAGGGGGAGAGAGAGAGAGAGAGAGAGAGAGAGAGAGAGATATAAAGAGAATCCCAGGCAGGCTCCGCACTGTCAGCACAGAGCCTGACTCAGGGCTCAATCTCATGAATCTCAGGTGAGATCACGACCTGAGCTGAGATCAAGAGTCGAACACTTAACAGACTGAGCCACCCAGGTGCCCCTCTTAAAAACCTCTCTTCAGGGAGAGTTAGTTTTTCTACACTAAGTCCATCCCTTTAGTGAGATTTTCCCTATAGGTACCATGATACTGTGAGATTTCAATCTGCCTTCTGAATGAGCCACTAACTTCTTGGGCTACCCCAGAACTCCTCAATGTCCTGGGGAGAGCCCTTTGCTTTGGGGATCTTCTAGTTTCCAATCATTTCACCAGCAGGGGCAGATGGTGATGGTTTCTCTTCAACCCAGAGAAGTCTGTTTGAGCCAAGCCTGATCCTCAACCTGCACCTAGAACTGAGGAATGTTTCCAGAGAAGAAATAGTTCGCAACTGCCGGCTCATCTAGTAATAAATAGCTCATCACTGTCTGGAATTTTAGTTAATCTAATTCTTGTTGCTTTCACAGATATCTGATGTCTTTAAAGACACATTCTCTTTTTTTTTCCCTTTGCAATGAGTGTTGCCCTGCCACGACCTACTGTCTCTTCCCTGGAAGAAGGAATCCTCCCACATCAACTCTCATTCCAGGAACTCCCTAGGGCCTACTTTTTACTCTTTTCAATTCATACTCATTTTTCTGGTGATCTTGTCCAGTCTTGAGGTTTTAAATAAGGGCTACATCATGACACCAGCCAAGTTTATGTATCCAGCTCAGAACCCCCCTCGATTCATAGACTCATATATCTAATTGTTACCTGCCATCTCCACTTGAATATCTCAGAGGTATTTCACACTTAAAATGTCTAAAATGTAAACTCCTGCTATCCTAGCCAACTTCCCTTCCCTACCCATTCCATCTACAGTTTTCTCCCAACTGAGTGAATTCTATCCTTCTTGGTGTTCAAACCAAAAATCTTGGTGTAATTCTTGATTCCTCCTATCTCTCCACACACTGTGTCTGATTAGCCAAGAAATCGTGTTGGCTATATCTTCAAAATATGTACAGAATCCAGCAATTTCTCACCACCTCCAATGCTTCTACCCTGGTCTAAATCACCTTCATTTCTCACCCAGGTTATTCCCAACTGCCTTCTACCTAGTTTCCCTGCTTCCACTCCTGCCCAACTAGTCTATTCACAATACAACATTCAGAACTGCCATTATTATGTCTTTTGCCTAACCTGCTTACAAGGCTTCTCTTTTAGAATAAAATCAAACATCTTTTAAAGGCCTACAACAAACCCTGCTGGAGCTCACCAAACGTCCCATCTCCTATCACCTTTCAGGTCTCCCTGCGTGTTCCTCACACACACTAGTGGCCCATTTCTACCTCAGAGACTCTGCACAGGCTATTCCCTCCGCCTAAAATGCCTCCCTCTCAAGATTCCCTCACTCCTTTACTGCCTTCAATTCTTTGCTCAAATGTTACCTTGGTGAGGCCAAAACAGACCACCCTAATTAAAACTGCAACCCTCACTCCTCAATTCCACATCACTCCTCTCCTGATTTTTTTTCTCACAGCAATTACCACCATTGATATACTACGCAATTTTATTACTTTTTAGGTTTGTTCCCAGCCTCTACCTAGGTATTTCCACCCTTTGGAAACTAACTCGGAGCTTGGCTGTTTGGCCTCCTCTCCCACAGGTTCAGAATCCAGCAAATGTGAAGAGGAGATCAGCTGCATGGATTTCGTAGGTCCCCTCTCCATTTATTGCATGCTCCCTCTGTGAGAGCAGGGAGTTTTGCCTCTTTTGATCCTTGATGTTATCTCCAGCACAAAACAGTCCTTGGCAGGTAGTAGGTCCTCAAGAAATATTTTTGAATAAATAATGTTAAGAGATTTTGCAATATAAATGGTAATATCAGCATAAAGCAAGTGCTGAGAACCTGCTGAAATCCCACAATTCAAAACAGGGCACTTCGGCAAATTAGGAGAGCCTCTGAAAGTGCAGCGACATCTGAGTTAGATCTCTGTTAACCAGCACTAAACTTTCATAATTTCTGACTACCTTTCCTACCCACTCCCAAGTCTGTAGAACCCAGACTAACCAGGGAGCATTCATACATGTACACATGTACTGACAGGAACAATTATGTCTTCCTCACTATTAGAATGCTTCAAACATTCTTATTCTTATCTACCATTAAGAATAGAAAAAAGATGGGTTTTAGTGGGAGGATTTTGATAATGTTATTTGGAGTTTTTACTAGGACCAGCCAAATCCAAGGAAACGTTAACACACGGACAAGAAAGGACAGTACTTTACTCTGAGTATTAAAAGGATGAAGGGCTTCAAGGGAACCTGGGTGGCTCAGTTGGTTGTGTGACTGACCCTTGATTTCAGCTCAGGTCATGATCTTGCAGTTTGTGGGATCAAGCCCCACGTTGGGCTCCTCACTGGGCATGGAGTGTGCTTGGGATTCCTTCTCTCTCTGTCTCTCTGCCCCTCTCCTGCTTGCACATGTGCTCTCTAAATAAATAAATAAACTTTAAGAAAAAAATAAATAAAAGGATGGAGGGCTTCAAACATTCTTCACCATAGAAAATTTTCAAGTAAAAATTAAGGAACGTGAAATAAAATTTCAACTTACCTTTTTTTTTTTTTTTAAGGTATTTTTTTTTTTTAACGTTTTATTTATTTTTGAGACAGGGAGAGACAGAGCATGAACAGGGGAGGGTCAGAGAGAGGGAGATACAGAATCTGAAACAGGCTCCAGGCTCTGAGCTGTCAGCACAGAGCCTGACGCGGGGCTCGAACTCACGGACTGCGAGATCATGACCTGAGCCAAAGTCGGCCGCTTAACTGACTGAGCCACCCAGGCACCCCTCAACTTATCTTTTATAGGAAGAGCAATGAATACTGGAATTAAAAAAAAAAAAAATCAGTGAGGGGTGCCTGGGTGACTCAGTCAGGTAAGCATTTGACTTTGGCTCAGGTCATGATCTTGTGTTTGGTGAGTTCAAGCCCCACATCAGGCTCTGTGCTCACAGCTCAGAGCCTGGAGCCTGCTTTGGATTCTGTGTCTTCCTCTCTCTCTGCCCCTCCCTGGCTCACACCCCTCCCTGTCTCTCTCTCTCTCAAAAGTGAATGAACATTAAAAAAAAAAAAAGGGGGGGGGGCACCTGGGTGGCTCAGTCGGTTAAGCGTCTGACTTCAGCTCAGGTCACGATCTTGCGGTCCGTGAGTTCGAACCCTGCATTGGGCTCTGGGCTAATGGCTCAGAGCCTGGAGCCTGCTTCCGATTCTGTGTCTCCCTCTCTCTCTGCCCCTCCCCCGTTCATGCCCTGTCTCTCTCTGTCTCAAAAATAAATAAACGTTAAAAAAAAAAAATTAAAAAAAAAAAAAAAAAAAAAAAGGAAAGAGGAGTGCCTGGGTGGCTCACCTGGTTAAGCATCCAATTCTTACTTTTGGCTCAGGTTATTATCTCACAACTCTGTGGGTTCGAGCCCCCACATCGGGCTCTGTGCTGGCAGCACAGGGCCTGCTTGGGCTCCTCTCTCTCCCTCTGTAGCTGCCCTTCCCCCACTTGTGCTGTCTCTCTCAAAATAAATAGATGAACTTAAAAAAAATAAAGAAAAAGAAGAAAGAAAAGAATAATTCCTTTAAAAAAAAACTGATTATCATCAAAACACTGAGAACAGGCTTTACTCTATCCCAATAAAAGGAAAAGGGAATAGCATTTCCAAAATACACATCAAAGCAGGACGGAAACTAGGAAATCAGGACTTTTCTAAACAGAGATTGTGCATAAGCACGATCATGTGTGTATCAACACTCCGTGTATACAGATACACACAGATATAAACTAAATCTGCTTGCCAAACACACTTCCATAACAACCATCTGTTCTCAGCTACTTGGAATTTTCTCAAATTATCCTTCAAAGAAGGCCATTTTAATTCATTCTCTTTCATGTCAGAGACTCAGATAACTAAAAATTTTTTTCTTAGGGAAAATTTCAAAAATTGTCAACCCTAGTCACCCCCAACCTCAACCAACCACCTGATTTAGTTCTATTTAGCTAGGCACAAGGGAGAGGTTCTAGCAAGAAGCAAATCACTTTTCAAATCACCAAGTATGTGAGGGTACAAAAGTAGCATCAAACGAGATGCCCAGTCTCAGGGGCTTACATTCGTGTAGGGAAAGCAACACAAAACATTTTTACTAGAAACGCTGCAGGTTAAATTCTAATTGGTGTGACAGTAACCTTAAGTCCAGCAAGAGTGCAAAAAGCAAGAACAGCTTGGATTTCACAGAATAGGTAAGGTTTTAGTAGGGCCCTAAGGAATGGTGGGTCGTAAGAGGACAACAAGCAGGAAGGAAAGCTGAAATGAACTGGAAGGATGAAAGAATGAGTCCAGAGGAAACAGGATGCATATACGGAATACTAAGTAAACAGTAGAGCAAAAGCATTAGAATGAGGTAGGGAAATAAACGGGAGTAAACAGGTAGTGTGTGGTCACATTTAAAACAAAAATCAGGCAGGAATTTTGATTTAATATCGGAGTTGAGAAACAACCACCTTAGACCATAGAGCAGGGGCACTCTCCCCCAGCTCAGGGAAGGAAACAGGGGGCTTCTGGGGGAGAAAACAACTGGGCTCAGCCCATCAGGCACGGCAAAAGGTTAGACAAAGCGGAGGGCGCTGGCCTCAGAGACACAGAGTGAGGCACAGGAGGGCACCGGGAGCTGAAGCCTCATTCAGATTAAAGCCCTTTGTTCTAAAAGGCAAAATCACACAAACTGCACAAACTGTAGGAGGCAGAAACTGAGACAGCCTTGTAAAAATCTACACAACAACTGCGAAAGTCTGTCTCTGTTCCAGACACCAACATCCGTTTGACAAAGAATAAGAAAGCAAAGACTTTGCTCACTGTGACGTGAGGATGGAAAGTTATTTCCTGCCCCCGAATCCCGTATCCCAGTCAGGGGACTGTCCCTCTGGCTCCAGAGCAGGGCCGTGCTAGCATGCCAGTCCTGGCCTACCACGAATCACGTGTAAAGATGTTTCCAGCAACTCCCCACTAGACAGCCAGTGCTGAGGCTGCAGTCTGGGACTGGGCCAGGGGCCACAGAACAAGGCAGAGCATGTTGAGAAGGCACTGCCCGAGAAATGCAGCGAGGGAGCAGCAGGGCCTTTCTGCTGGGGACTCCACACGGTTCTCGGCCCCAAGCTACAGCCAGCAAGCAGGCAGACAGCCATCCAAAGGGCCTCGGGAGAAGGACACAAGTAAAAGCCTCATCTTCTTCAACTGATTTTCTGTGCCACTGGGTACTGAGGATTGTCTGGAATCCTAGATGAGATTCATGGCTTTCAAGGTTTGCCATCAGCCTGGGAAATCTTTGTTCAAACCTCACCAGGAAGCCCGAAACGTAAACCAGAGGCAAATGCGGTGTAGTCAGGCAGCAGCTAGGGCTCAGCGGAGGCCGGCCTCTGAAACCCACCCAATCCCCCTACAGGCCGTCTATCTACCCTGCATGCTAGGCCAGGCCTGGGACACAGAGGCCAGATCCACGTGCTTGCCAAAGCCACATATCAGGCCTCTTTCTGCTTAAATTTCACAACAATTTTTGAGGCCTAATTAATGAAAATTCAGATTCTATCGTATGTTAGCTCTCTCTCTCATGTACCTTGAAGAGGATAAAAAGAGCCTTGTTAAGATACATAAAATTTCCTGAATTATTTCTGTCAGATCAGCTAAAGCCGCCCTTCAGGTACCACAAAAGAAGTCATAACAACAACTGAAATATGGTTAATGACGGGCTGAATGGCTACTAGGAGAAAATAAATTCCCTTCTAATGTTTTAACTACCAAACCAACCATAAATCTCCAAGGAGGGAAAACCCATCATAAAGCAATATAATCCTATCACCTCATGGCACTCTTGCCAGGACTACTCTTAACTGTTTGCTTGAAAAGCACTACACTGATAGTACATCAAATTATTATTCCTATAAGTGCTATGTTCATTGGTTGGATAACTCTTGGCAAAGGGACCTGAAATCAACTCTTACATGCTAGTCACTGGTTGACTACCACTAGGGTGTCCCATGACCCAGATCGTTCTGTGCCTGCTTCTTGGTTGTTAAACCAGGGACAACGACCCCTCCTCCTAGCTACTGTCCGTGCAAACACAAGGTGAAAGGATATGTGAAATTATGTGAAAATGCTTTAAGCTGGAGGCAAGGTGGTTTAGACAGATAAAGTATTACCGGCTTTGCTAAGCCACCCTAGTGCCCGGGAGGAAGGACAGGTATTTGTGCTCTGTTGCACATGCAGAGCATGAATTCTGCCAAGTCAGCGACAGGGACTCCACAACAACAGCCAGCCTGTGTCCCAGAATGTGCTGCTGGCAATGATGCCCTTCCTATATGCACAGCCTGTTTCTTCTTTTGCTTCTAATGTCTTCTCTGTAAGCTCCCTGGCACAGACCTCCTCCTTTTCAATATTTACCTCTCTTCCTTCTAGCATCTGGATATCAGGTCCCTCTTCTTGAAACCGCTGCCAATGGAAATCCCTAAAATACAAATAGGGCCGTCCTGCTTCTCTGCTGGAACCCTCAATGTCCCCTCCCCCCTACCATTTGCTCTGCAGTATTAAGGTCAAATACTTTAGCTAATCCCTAGGGCCTGCATAATGTGACTCTTCCTACCACTCAATGCTCATCTCCCACCACTCCTCAGACCAGATCCCAACATCCAGCCTAGCTGGTCTATCACAACACCACCCGCAACACCATCCAGGCTGTGGGCTTTAGTTCATGTTAGAAATGCCTTTCCTAAAATCCTGACCTCCCCCTTTCCGGTCCACTCCCCCATGTAGCCACTGTATCCAGCACATTCTTCTAAGGCCGCACTTTATCACAGTGTTCATATAGCCATAAGCCCTTTCTTCTTGGAGCCAGGGACCATGCCTTGATACTCATCCTTGTATCCCAAGACCTGGCCTTGTATGGACTCTTAATACACATTTATTGAATCCAAGTTCCAACTGTAATTACTAGTGCGTGTGATTTCATCCCATGAATGGCTGTTTAGTATGTTATCAGACTTTCACATTCTAATGGGAAAGACAAAGAAATAAATGCAATCAGAACACAATGATCAGCTGTGGCAAGTGCTATGAAAGAGACAAGGAGTGAAACTGAGAATCATGGGGCTCAGAGGCAGAGATCTACTCTAAATACAAGAACCAGGAAAGACCTCTCTGGGGAGAAACCATTTTAGCTTAAAAGATGATGAACCAAGTCATGTAATGCATGTGAAGAAGAGATTTCAGGGCAAGAAGGTGGGAAAGAACTGTTAACCCAAGGCTAGGGAATGGGGAGAAAGTCATTTATATGCTGAAGGAATTTGCTGAGACAGAGAGAACCCTGCTGGGCACCATAACAGGAGCGAACTTCATTCTAAATGGATTAGGAAGCCAACTGAAGGTTATCAGCACCAGTTACAATAACCTAACCTAGCTTCAGCAAAGAGCCACAGAATAACTATCAAGTGGGCCAAAATGATGGATCAAGCCAAGGTCAGCACCCCAGCCACAGGCCGTACCTCCGCCTGCCATGCCAGTGTAGAAGCCGAGAGGGCGGACGTCCGGCCGGCTCCAAGAACGGCGATTGTCTCCCCGTCATCGTCCACCACCTTGAAATCCAGGTCCTCGTTATATTTTCTGCGCTTCACCTGCCGTCCTGAGCGTCGTTTCTGCAGGGCAAACACACCCATCGGAGAGATGCTCTGTGAGTCAAAGGCAAAAAGCTTGGACAAGAAAGAATACCCTCATCTACACTCACTGACATGCACAAGAGACCTGTCCTACCTTACAAAAGCAATCTTCCTTAAACACAACTCTTTTAAGAATTAAATTCACTCAAAATGAAATCTGGCTGAGGGAGGGGATCCAAATTGCCAAGATCCCCTGAGAAGAAGGTATAGTCTCAGAATCCAGTGAGATGTGTCTTGTTCATGAATGATAGTGACTTTCCTTTTCCTTTCTGGAGTCAGTTTCTATTCCAGTAAAACGGGGATGAGAGGTAAACTCCATCATCTTTCAGGTCCCTTCCAGCATAGCTGGAAGCTCTGATTTTAGGGCGATAAGATAATTGTTTCGGTTGTGGTCAAATTCACTGTACTTACAATATATTCTTTAAAAACTAAATTAATACCAGTTTTATTAGGACTTACTTTGAGAATCTCCTTGAAATGCAAGGAGACATATTAAGTGTGACAAAACAAGATTCATGAGTCACCATCTGAGGACTCATCTATAATTAAGTAACTCCTGACCTTTTAGAGAGACAACATTCTACAACAAAGCAGCCCAGTGGCTTTCCTCAAACAGAAAAACACATGGTTCATCTCATGGACACATCATATCCAAGCAGCAGAAACACTTCTGGGAACCACTCACCAGCTAGCTCACTCTTCAGTACTTCAATCTTAAAAAACAAAACCAAAGCCAAACACCACCTGCCTTATTTTTTAAAACATACCTCCTGGGCCTCTCTCTGTTCTCCCACCATTTCTTCATTATGTTACCTCTATGACGTTTAGTTTTACATGAGGGATTCCACATGAAAACCTGTCTCCCAATCCCATGTACATACAGATCACCACCCTGGAAACACTTAAACCCCTGCCAACTCCCATCAACCCAACATGCCTGCTGCTCTGCCCATGAGGACACCTGACAGCCACTAGCCCGAGTTCAGAGACAGTGATGGGGGGGGGGGGGGGGGGGGTTCTGCTCTGATACCCCAGACACTACTACTTATTATCACTGTGACATTAGAAGCTGATACCTTCCTACAGTGAAGACCATCTAGGAATCTACGAGGATCCAAGGATACTTGAATGTGCAGTAGTCGGATGATTTTACATGGTCCCCTTGCAGCAGGCATAACCCAGGTAAACTGTCATGGATATCAGAGGAAACAGCACTTTCCAATATTAGAACTCCTATCCAAGACAGGTTGCCTCAACTGAGGGAGAAAATTCCTACCAATGTCATGGGCATGCTTAGTAATGGCTTTAAAAATCTCATTCAGGTGGGCAACTCCTTGTTTCCATGTTTGGCCAAACTTCCTTTACTATTTTGGCAAAATGAATACACACAGCCCTGACTTTTCCAGCATCTGGGATTATGAGAATGTCCTTATGCAGACCGGCCCAGCCCTCTGAATCTTAAAAGCATTAGCTGCATTGCAAGTCAGGCCCCTGACACCTTACTCAGAGTGCCCCACAATTCAATTTTCCATATTCATTCTTTCTACAGCCTAATAACATGCTACTTCCCAAGAAGAAAGCAAACACCACTAAAAAAACCTGGGAGATCATTAGTATAAGGATCAGGATGCTAGGGGGAAAAAGCCTGTGGTCTTGGTGCTCACCCACCAAAACAGTGAAAGCCCAGCCCGGATCTATGCGCAAGGGGTGCAAGGCTGGAGATGGAGAGAGAAACGCAACAGGACGCGCGTCAGCAAGATCTGTGCGGCAGCCGTAACCGCCAGCAGGGTTCCCGGTCACAGCTGTACCTGGCTGTCTGCAGACTCAGTGGACTCCTCAGGACTCCGCAGGGATGGGTTCGGCAGGCCCTGATCCAGCTCTAAACTCTCCACTGTGGTTTCACTTTTCCTCTTTCCTTTCTTCTTTCTCTCCACTGGGGTTGGTCCTTGCTCCTTGCTACAAGGAGAAATTCAGAATTAAAACTCTTGGGCAGTTTTTAAAACTAAGAGTTCCCACGTGATCAAAGTAATGGTATCACATAAGGATATGGTATCGCAAGGAATTCTTGTCCTAGGGGTAGGCTTTAATGAAGAATCTACAAGAGTTTCTTCCCAGAACTATACACAGAAATATGGGAAGAAATACCTACATGGCTTGATGCAGAGTTCACTTTTTTACACCCCTATCATGATTCCTGTGGCTATGATTAATGTGGTAAGAAATAAAATAATATGAACATCTTCAAAACCTCACTTTCAGTTTATATAAATGTCTTCTCTAGTAAGCTTAATCGCTAGATATTGAGATACTGAGAATCAACAATTTCAATTGCCCTTTAGGTTACATGGGAAGAGACGTGTCCTTAATCTGTCACCATCCTCTACTGAAAATGGTCTATATAAGACTTGGAGGAAGTACTAGGAAGTCAAAATTGAAAACGATACTGTCCCTGTCCTTGAGGAGGTTACGAATATGAAAATCCTACAGGCCGCCCAGAGCAATAGCTCAAGGCAGTAGCTAAAAACCTCCTGAGAGAGGTGAAGATGGGCAAGATCCATCCATCCTGCAAGGTCCTGCTAAGATGGCAGCACCTCTAAAAAGCTTTTTCTGATCATCTTAGCTGATAAAATCTCTTTTCTATACTCCCAAACCACCTCAGCTATGTTTTGCTTAAGGTACTCAAACTCTGATCTTTCACCAAAGTTAGTTATTAACTATGATATCAGCCTCGGAACCACACAGTGCTTGAATCCTCTGTAGTTTCCATAAACATCTGCTGAGTAGATGAATATTTTATACTTCTCTGATCTCTCCTACCAGACTCCAAATTCCTAGAGGACAATATGTACTTGATTCAAGTTTGTATTCTTAGTCTTATGCCTTATACATAGTAAGTATCCAATAAATACTTATTGAAAAGATAGATGGATGCATCAATGGATGGATTAAGTCATTGGGGAGATTTGGGAGAATGCAACTGAGCAGAGATGTGCATGGAACGGTAATAATAATAGTAGCAGTACTAATAATTAGAGCTACTAGCTACATAGCAGTGATTACATGCAGGCACGACTCTCTAAGTATTTTACATGGATTATCTCCTTTAGTCTTCATATCAATCTTATAAGGCAGATAGTATTACTATCCTCATTTCATCAAGCAGCAGAGTGAGGTTCAGTTAGATTTCCAGAGTAAGATGGCTACTAAATAGTGAAGAAAGGATTTGAACCCAGGCATGCTCTTAACTACCCTGGCATTGTTAGGGAACTGAAGAGTGTTAAGGGCACATTTAGTAAAAGACAGTCTGTATGGCTGGATGACAGGGCAAGTGAACAGAAGCACTAAATAATGGAGCTGCAAAGCAACTAGGTATGTATACCAGTCAGAGAGTTTTGACTTCATTCTGTGTGACAAGTGCCGTGATGGCAAGCCAAGGCAAGAGGGAATGAAGCCCTAGGCTAAATACAACCAATGAAAACTCAAAGGTGAAAATCATTTGAAGGATCCAGCAGAAATACAACCATTAAGTCTGAGGAAGGGACAGAATGTGGAAGATGAGGAAAGAGTCAAAATTATTGGCATTTTTTTGGGGCGCCTGGGTGGCTCAGTCGGTTGAGCGTCTGACTTCAGCTCAGGTCACGATCTCACGGTCCGTGAGTTCGAGCCCCGCGTCGGGCTCTGGGCTGATGGCTCAGAGCCTGCAGCCTGCTTTCGATTCTGTGTCTCCCTCTCTCTCTGCCCCTCCCCTGTTCATGCTCTGTCTCTCTCTGTCTCAAAAATAAATAAAACGTAAAAAAGAAAAAAAAAATTATTGGCATTTTCTATCAGTTGGGTTATTGGAAGGTGTGGGGGAAGAGAGCTTGCCTTGTTTAGAGATGGGAGACCCAGCATGATGAACTGTTGCCAGGAAGGCCAACCAGTGCTGACTGCTGAATCAGCCTGCCTCTCTCTTGAACACCCTTCACTCCTCATGGACTCCCAATCAAGTCAGCACAAACAGCCCACCCTCGTTTCTCCAGGCTGAAGACTGGCTTGCCTACTGATCAGGAAAGTTCTTTATGAAAATTATTTTGGTCCAAACTGAGGAAATGAAATTCTAGGGGTCCTGCCATTTTTAACAGACTTGTGCTCTCAAACACAGAGGGAAAAAGCAAATGTTCTACTTATCAGTGCAGGACAGGAGACACAGGTGAAACAGTTTAAAAACGTTCTAAGTTTTCGAAGGAATATTTACCTCATGTCATATACTCCTAAGAAAACTGTATAGCAATTTATATTCTATAAAGCACTTACGTGTTCTGTGTCTCATTTAACTGTTACGACCACAAGGCCATGAGGGAGTATCAAGGGCAGATAGATGAATCTCATGTTCCAGATGAAAAAACAGGTTTAAAAGCAGCAAAGGTCCCAAAGTCAGCAGCCGAGTAGCAGCAGAGGCCTGCACTCAGCTCATCTGACTCACAGCCTATTGTTTTTAACACCATATGTTTTCTGTCTTTTTTTAAAGCCCCGGTCTCCCTTTTAATGAACGCAAAAACTTCAAATCTCCTTTAATGTTATTTGAATCTCAAAATAATGACCAAAAGAATTAACAACAAAATATTCCAATGACCCAAATACACAGAAAAAAAATCCACAAATCCATAGTCGTTGACAGTTTTTTTAAATGGATCCCTTAACAAAATAAGCCTTGTGCTATTTAAAAAAAAAAGGGGGGGGGTGCCTGGGTGGCTCAGTCATTTAAGCATCCAACTTTGCCTCAGGTCATGGCCTCATGGTTCATGAGTTTGAGCCCCATTTCCGCCTCTGTGCTGACAGCTCAGAGTCTGGAGCCTGCTTTGGATTCTGTGCCTCCCTCGCTTTCTGCCCCTCCCCCACTTGCGCTCTGTTGCTCTCAAAAATAAACATTAAAGGGGCGCCTGGGTGGCTCAGTTGGTTAAGCGTCTGACTTCGGGTCAGGTCATGATCTCGCAGTCCATGAGTTCAAGCCCTGCGTCGGGCTCTGTGCTGACAGCTCAGAGCCTGGAGCCTGTTTCAGATTCTGTGTCTCCCTCTCTCTCTGACCCTCCCCTATTCACCCTCTGTCTCTCTCTGTCTCAAAATAAATGTTAAAAAAAAATTTTTAAAAAAATATTAAAAAAAAGAAGTTTTCTCCTTAATTTTTTGGACACAGATTTAAACATAACTGATTAATATACTAAGAGTCATCATAATAATCACATGAGCAGGGCACCATTTAATCTCCTAGAAAATCTGAAATCCTTTCTCCCCACATTTGAAATCAATTTTATCTACTAAATATAACTTCATTATATTAGAAAACTATGTCTATATGTTTAATCTTACAAACACACACACTCAAAACTACTCAGCTGCATTCAAACACAAACTCATACTCAAACTAAACCAAGCTCAAGCCATAATTAAGGAAGAGAACCTCCTCAAAATATGAATCTTTACTATAAGACTTGTATATATTTTACATCTGCCTTCCATTTTTCAGAATCACATTAAATAACAAAAGTAAGGAGGAGTCACAGTGAGGCACTTTCAAAGTCAAGCCTAGTAGGCACTACTAGGCACTAGTAGATTTTCCTAGCCAGAAACTGGGTGTAGTATGGAGTAGAGGGAACATCTTCTCAAATATATGTCCAATGACTGGTGAACCCTGCTTGCTTATTTGTGGATAAATAAGAAGATACTCTACCAAAGTGATTTTCTGTAGGTTACCTTTGGCAACACAATCAATTTCGAGTTCCAAAACTTCTTCTTGGAGCTCTTCTGATAAAGACAAGTATCAGGGAGAAAAGATTCTTTGTAAGCTTATAAATGGGATTTTCAAATAGGACACAAGAAAATATCACCTGAATTCATCCTCTAGGAAGACTACATGAAATGTGTTTTTTCCCTCTTTGGAATAACTTTTGAAAACTTTATGCTTGAGATTTTTATCAAATGAAGACATTTAACCTCTAAATGGCTCTATCTATAGATGGATTTGGTCCATGAAAGCTTGTTTGCTCCCTGAAGTTCCAGGTTCTTCAAAAACAGTGGTCAAATAATATGTAAAAAAACTATGTATGATATATATACCCTTTGATCTAGCAATTCCATTTCTAGGAATACACTCCAAAGACACACCTCCAACATATGAAAAAAATATATGCATGACGTTACTCACTGCAGCAAGTGCAAATTAATAAAAATAACGTACATGATGAAATGTGACTGAATAAAGTAGGACAGTTACAATGGAGTACTATGTAGCTCTAAAAACCATTAAGACTCCAACTGATCAGAATATGGAATCATTTCTAAGCTACACTGTTAAGTGAAAAAGGAAAGTGCTAAAGAGTATAAATGCTACATTTGGGGGAAGAAAAAAGAGTAAGAAAACATGAATATATCTATGTATTTTTAAAGTTTATTTATTTTGAGAGAGAGAGAAAGCACAAATCAGAGAGGGGCAGAGACAGACGTGTGAAGAGAGAGAATCCCAAGCTGGCTCCATGCCGTCAACACAGAGCCTGATGTGCGGCTCAAACTCACGAACCATGAGATCACGACCTGAGCCAAAATCAGAT
The DNA here is from genome assembly GCF_018350215.1 of Panthera leo. NCBI lineage: Eukaryota > Metazoa > Chordata > Mammalia > Carnivora > Felidae > Panthera > Panthera leo. The sequence continues at coordinate 18,648,476 of NC_056681.1, read as the reverse complement.
GCCCAACTGACTAAGCCACCCAGGTGCCCCTATCTATTTATATTTTTAAAAGAAACATAGGAAAGATGAACCAAAAAACAATGATCATCCATAAGAGATGGTTAGATGGGATACGGGAAGTGAATGATATTTCTCAGAGAATCAATCTTTTTATAAAAATTTGACTTTTGGAAGCATGTTAAATTCTACATATTAAAAAATAAAAAAATTAAAGATGAAAACAAGCTGAAACAAATGAATCCAAGTATTTCAAACAAATAACATAACCACATTGAAGGGAGGGGGAAAATCTCATTAATTATGAACACAATAGAGCTGACCCTTAAATAATACAGGTGTTAGGAGCACCAATCCTGTTCAGTCAGAAAGGTTTGTGTAACATTTCACTCCTCAAAAACTTAACTACTAGTAGCCTACTGTTGACCAGAGAAGCCTTACTGACAACATAAACTGTGAATTAACACATATTTTGTATGTTATATGTATTATATACTACATTCTTACAATAAAGTAAGCTAGAGAAAATGTTACTAATAAAATGTTAAGGAAAATACATTTACAATACTGCACTGTATTTATTAGAAAAAAGTCTGTATACAAGTGAACCCATGCAGTTCAAACCTGTGTTGTTCAAGGGTCAACTGTATTTGACTATGTACTCTTAGCTTTTGGAACAGTGAAAAAATCCTGAACTTTTTGGTAGGCATAAGGGTGAAGCAATTTTGAAACCATTTTAGATGTGATACAGGATTAAGCAAATGAGTAAATGTGTTGATGTGATTAGCCAGGGAAGTTCTCACGGAGGAAGAGGGAAGATGTAAATATGCTGTAAAACAAGGAAGATAATACGGCATGAATCTAAACTGGAGACATCAGTGTGAACTCAGGTTTCCTAAAGTAAGTATACATATATGAACACATGTACATAAATGTGCATACATGTATTATGAATATATGTGTATGTGCATATAGGTGTGCATACATATGTGCATGTACAGAGAGGTCTATGTACACACGTGTATGTATTTTTTGCCTTGACAGCTCAAAGAGCTGAAAAGTGAAGATGCCCCATTAGCAATGTGCACACCTAGCACTCGGATCTTGGTTTCTAATACCAAAGTTCCTTAGAGAAACAGCTGATTCCAAAGCTAAGGTAGAGAAGATAAAAGATGAGCCTGAAACATCTTGCTATGTCAGAAAGTAGGGTATACTCAAAAAAAATGAAGGCAGCATGGCAAAAAGACACAGGAGTCAGCTTAAAGAGTTCTTGTTGGTTAAAACTGGGACCATCTGAACACCAAAGTAACTAAGGACAGTAATGAATTATAAGTCACTGAAAACAACAGGAATACATACCAGTAATGGATAGACAGATAATGAATAAATGAGGGAGAAGAGGGAGTCCTTGCTTACTACAGAACCCAAATGATGAATGCAGAGGAAGTGTGGGGTTGGAAAATCATTTTATAATCACTGCAGGGAAGATGAGTACAGTCCAGAATCATCTAGGGAGAACAATGTGAAGATGAGCAGGATTTTTGCATGATCTTAAAGCGTCTCCCCACATATTGCTTATTAGTTCCAAGCGAACAAAAGCAGCAATTAGACAATGATTATGTAAGAAAATGGCCTTACTCTTAGGAAAGACACACTGGAGTATTTAGGGATCAAAAGGCAACGACATATGCACTTTATTCTCAAAAGCTTCACGAAAAAACATATATATAAATATATTTATTTTGAAATATACCTATTCCATGGCTGAAGTGGATACTGTTTGATCAGCAACTTTTTGCTGATAACCAATATGGACCCTCCTGACTATAAGAGTGGGTGGAAGGTCAGGCTGGCTATGGTATCCTATTCCTTCTACCACAGTGATTGGTCCAAAGATGGACATATGACCCAGCCAAGCCAACTTGGGAGTCCTTCAATAAAGAAGTAATAATTTCTGGCAGGAGTGCTTTGGAAAATGAATCTTTTACCTTCTAGGTCATAAGGTTGTTAAGCTGTGGGCCCATAGTTTCAGGCAGCCACAATTCAACCACGAGAAGAAAACCAGTTGCCAAGGATGAAGAGAGGTGCAGGGGAGGACTGGAGACAAAGAACATTGGTGGAATCCTCAATTATACCTCCCGGTTCTGATTCCTTAAGCTCGTGAACCCCTTTGTTATTTTTTTTTTTAACTTAAGTTAATCCAAGTTGGGTTTATGTCACTTGTAACCAAGGGAGTTCTGAATAATATGAAGGCCTAATACTCTCACTACTTAATGGCATTGGAGGCTGAATCAAAGCAATTTTATTTTTATAATCCTCTTTTCTAGCTTTCAGAGTTAGAACAAACTAAAACTTGCAAGGACAGAAAAGAAAAATGGCAGATAAGATTTTTGAGGCTCAAAGCACTTATTTTTAATAACAAAAATCATATTTGATTTTACAATAAAACTTATATCCACTTTAGAGCCGGCCTCGCCCCGAAGTTCTCATGCTATCTTTTAAACGGCTTCATCAGCCAAGAAGATTTATACATCTTCACTTTCTAGTAGTTTGTATTAGGAAAATAGGTAATTTAGGGACCTTCCAAATAGGAAATTACATTATAATAACTACTTATAGAAAATTCCACTAAAGCCCTACACAGACAAGCCTTTCTCAAACTTTCCTCCCAGCCTCATCTTCGATCCCCAACCTCCAGGTTTCTTCACTAGAATTGAGAGTTAGAAACAGAGCGCTGGATCCGAGGATGAGGAGAAAGATCTGGGTATATGTCACAACATTGTCCTACTGTGAGCCATAGATTACTCTGCCCCCATAGATTCCAGGTATTAAAATTTTTATCTATCAAACCCCATTATTTCAAAATGACTCATCATCCCATTTTTAAATTAAATCTTATAAAATATCCATCAAAGTCAGCAGGAAAAATCAGTTACTGCCACAGTGAGTTGCCATAATTCCCAAATTCAGGACTGAAAACAGCACGTGATGCTAGTTACTGCCTTCACAGACATGCACATGGCTGGGGAGTACAGCCCAGGAACCACCTCCGCTCCAGGAACAACCCTTCAGAGAAGCTTCCAGCCCAGGCCTTGCCACAGGCCCTGATCCTCTTCCCAGAAGTACAATCTGAAAACATGGACATTATGCCCAAAGAGCCCATCTGCACACTTACTTCAACTTTTATTTAATGCCCATGTTAGTTCAGTCTACACACAGAGAACCAAGTTGGGCACAGACTGTGAAGATACTGGTTAAACAAAAAATAAATACACAGAACTAATTGTTCCAATACAGATGTGGTCAGCTGTAGACAAAATGAGAAGAAAATCTACCCTGTCCTCAGTCCCTTTAACTGCATCATTAGCACCATCAAAACAATCATCCTAGTTTGTGATGTTATCCTAGTAAAAACTGAAAAAAAAAAGAAAAAGTTATATACTTATAAGATGAAAAGGCAGAGTTTTAAAAAGTAATCTTGGGGCACCCGTTAAGCATCCGACTTCAGCTCAGGTCATGATCTCGCAGTTTGTGAGTTCGAGCGCCGTGTTGGGCTCTGTACTGACAGCTCAGAGCCTGGAGCCTGTTTCAGAGTCAGTGTCTCCCTCTCTCTCTGCTCCTCCCCCGCTCATGCTCTCTCTTTCTCTCAAAAATGAAAATAAACATTAAAAAAAAGTTTTAAGTAACCTTATTAAAAGTTGTAAAAGCAAATGAAAATAAAACTTCAAAAAATGTAGAAGGGTTTCAAATGACAAGCCATCCCTACTTGCACCAAATCCCACGTTCCAGAGTGAACTGCCTTCGAATGATACCACCCTAACTCCCATATGTTCATGCCTCTAGTTCTTTATCAACAGCAAGCAATACCTGGTGACATCCTGATATGAAAGCTGATTAATTTAGATCTAACATACCTCCCCTACTCTTTCCTCTGCTCTTTTTGTTGAATTCTTTTAGTTTAGGCAAGATGTTTTAAATTTTCACTAATTGTTTCTTGTTTTCTGACTGCTCCTGTTTCCTAACTCATCCTTGTTTTGCAGACAAAATATCATCTTGAATCTGAGGATGCTAACTTAAAATCTTCACAAGTGTTTTTTTCCTGGACTTCTTTCTTATGAGGACAATTGTTCTGCTCATCATTCCTTTTTCCTCTTCTTTGTTGCTCAGTTTTCCTCTGCGGTCTCACAATCTTTGGTGGATTGTTCCTATTTCAAATGAACGAGGCTGATAATACAGGTGGCTGGTGAGATCATGTCTCATCCCTGAATGAGGGGCCTGGCGTAGAACTCTTGTCCCTTTTAGGGCCTGACAGCCCCTCTTGTCCCCTTTTAGGGTATGGACAGGGAAAGAGCAGTAGCTCCTGAGTCTCCCTTCTCATCTGTGGGAGTCTCCACTTGGGAGTCCCAGACTATCCCCAGGGCAAAGGCTTAGTATCTTTAGAGTAACTACCTGACTTCAGCCTGGAGCTGATGCCATACGACCACTCATTCTATAGGCAGTCCCTTCATCATCACATCCATTTCTGGCCTGCCTCCCGTCCCTTCTCCAAAGCTGCCAGGTCCCTTGTGAGGAAGAAGGATTTCTACCTCTGCTACAAACAGCTCCTGCAAGGACTCTGAGTTGGGACTCCCCCACAGCATTTATCCACCAGTATGATACCCAAAAATTCACATCTCTCATCTTTAAGGATTTATTTCCTTCTGTCCTTCCTGTTGTTTTGTTGTTATTATTTGGTTAGGAAATGAAAATAAAAGTATGCCTGGTGGCCATCTTAAACCTAGAAGCCCAACCCCCTCTATGAATTCTCCCAGGAGCCAACACACTTCCTCTTCCCGTAAGCAGCCTGAGATGATCTCTGAAAATTGTTTGCTATTCACTTGACCCAAAAAACCCTACAAAATCATGCAAATCAAGAGATTAAAATCTTTGTGTTCACTTTAAGAATGCGCGTGAAACTGCCCAGGCCATCCAGGGTATGCACATCTGAAAAAAGCCACAAGTATCTGAAGGATGTCACTTTACAGAAACAACGCATGCCATTCTGGCGCTACGATGGCGGAGGTGGTGGGTGTGCGCAGGCCCCAACAGTGGGGCTGGACACAGGGCTGGTGGCCCAAAAACTGCTTTATTTTTACTGCACATGCTTAAAAATGCAGAGAGTAATGCGGACATAAGGGTTTAGATGCAGATTCTCCGGCCATTGAGCGCATCCAGGAACGAAGCCTCCAAGATGTGGTACAGAATTTACAGAGCTCATGGCTGGATTAGCCTATACATGTGCTCTCCTTGCCACACTGAGATGATTCTCACTGAAAAAGAGAGCAGATTCCTCCTGAACCAGAAGAGGAGGTTGCAAAGAATAAAAAGATATCCCAGAAGAAAGTGAAGAAACAAAAACTTATGGCCTGGGAATAAATTCAGCATAAAATAAGTGCAAATAAAAGTAAATGCAGAAAAAAAAAAAAAAAAGAAACGGAAGCCCCCCAAAGAACATTTATTTAAATGTCTTTTGGTCTTTTTTCTTTAAATCTTTTCTCACTATTAATTCCTTTAATACCTGGCTCAATACTCACCATGTCCAAGGGACTCCCTGGACCACAACTGAAACACTCTTAATCCGCCAAATCCTTTCAGCTATTCTGTATACAGTTATACTACATTCTTTCATTTGTTTCTTTTTACCTGTTTTTTGAACACTCGCAAGACTCTAACTCGTGATAGCACTTCAGTGATAGAGCTCAAAGATGATGTGTCTGTGACACCTTCCTTCCTCCATTATCCCACTCCCACCAAAAGTACTCACAAATAAAGCAAGGCACACAGGAGGCACTAAAAATACACTGAATAAATAAATAAGCAGGTATTCATCAAGCGTTATTATTGAGTAACTGTTTTCTTTCGGATCAGGTCAAAGTCCACTACGTACCCAACCCTAATTTACAAAGCCCCGGGGATTAGAGTAAGCGCTCCAGGTGCTCTCAGAAGAATGGGAATGGAGACCTGGTCCAAAGCCTCAGAGGTGGGTCTCTGCCATTCTCATTCACATATCCTCCCTACATCACAAAAAACCTAGCCGGTTCCAACCACAGGTCTCTACTCAGAACTCATACTTGTCTTCACATTTGTCTTCTTTCTTCTAATAATTGATCAGAATATAAAAGCAATTCCCTCAACAGAAATAATGCTGTTAATACACATTCCTAAGCCTAATAAGCCCAGCTTCAATAAAGATCTTCACTCTTAACAAAGACAGGTGATTTGACCTTCAAATGGAGAGGGAGAGCTGAGCTGACTGAATTTTACTGCCCTTTCTGCATCACAGCGTCAGCTGACTCACAGCTCACATGGTTATATAATCAGAAGATCTGGGCTTAACTTTCTAGAAGCAACGGTCAAAGAAGAAAATCAGAAAAGGCAAAACCTTTCTTCCAGGGTGTTACTAAACTTACTGGATTTGGGAGAAAAACATTCTGCTCTGTTGGCTCTTGACAAGCCAAAACAAATGAGGGTAAAATCTGCGGCCCGAAACCTGGGGTTTGTTTTGGGGGAAAAAAACAAAAAACAAAACAACTCCTACCAACAAGCAATTCTCAGACACCAGCAGGGTGTCGGAGAATTCAACTCAATTCTGACATTGTCTACCTGGAACGGCACCAGATTCCACAGGTCCAGAGTTCGGCACCACAACACTGCACCCACCTATCCTCCCACTTCAGACACCAGTCACAAGCCCAGGTTTCCTGCTCTCCTGACCAACCACTATATACTGGAGGGTGCAATGACCCCCTCCTCGGGTTCGATGGCTTTGCTAGAGAGGCTCACAGAACTCAGGGAAACACTTCCGTTTACCAGTCTATTAAAGGATACGACAAAAGATACAGAGGAATAGCCAGAGGAGGAGATACACAGGGCCAAGTCTGGGAGGATTCTGAGCACAGGAGCTGAGGAGCTGAGGTGCGGAGCTGAGGTGTGCCAGGCATGTGGATGTGTTCACTCACCTGAAAGTTCCCCACACCCCCTACTATTGGGATTTTTTTGACGGAGGCTTCCTCACATAGGCATAATCAATTATTAACCCCACCTCCAGCCCCTCTCCCCTCTCTGGATAATGAGGGGTGGGACTGAAAACTCCAAGCTTCTACTCCTGCTTGGTCTTTCTGGTGATCAGCCCCCACCCAGGAGCCCACGCAGAGTCATCTCACTAGAACAAAAGATGCTCCTAGTGTTCCTATCACTTAGGAATTTACAAGGGTATGGGTGCCCTGTGTCAGGAACAGGATCAGAGACAAGTATCAGAACAAGGGATGCTACGAGTGTTCTTACCACTTGGAAGATTACAACAGTTTCAGGAGCCCTGTGTCAGAGTTGCATCAAAGACAAAATACTAGGATATGAGAGAAGACAGGTATTCTTATCACTCAGGAAAGTACAAGGGTCTCAGGAGCTCTGTGCCAGCAACCAGGGCAGAAACCGATACATGTATTTCTTATTACTTCGTAGGGCTAATCACACTATCCATCTCTTTTCCTCTTTTTGGTTTTCCATTCCTAACAGATGTTAAATTAAAAAAAATGTAAATATGCTCCAGGGCGCCTGGGTGGCTCAGTCGGTTAAGCGTCCAACTTTGGCTCAGGTCATGATCTCGCAGTTCATGAATTCGAGCCCTGCGATGGGCTCCATGCTGACAATGCTTGGGATTCTATCTCCTTCTCGCTCTGCCCCTCCCCCACTCGTGCGCACACATGCGCGCGCACGCTCTCTCTCTCCCAAAATAAACAAATAAACTTTTAAAAAATGAAAATATGCTCCATTTTCCCAGGAATCTCTCAACTGTGTCTCAAAGGATGTTCTAAGAACCAAGCACACTCTAATTATCTGGCAGGCTTTTCGATTACAGATTCCTGGGTCCACCTCAGACCTAATAAATCAACCTCTCTGGGGATGTAGTCCGGGAATCTACTTTTCTAACAAGCTGTCCAGGTGATTCCTTTGGCACAGCAAAGGCTGAGCATCAGAGATCCAAGTAGATGTTCCTCCACTTAGACCAGCTTGCTGATTAGTTTCTTGACTTTCAAGAGAGAATATAAACCATCCTGACATGTGTAGAAATTCCAAAACTTACGCTCTGCCTTCAACCAACAAAATGAATACCAACACTCAAGAAGACTCTAGCTTACAACAGCAACCTCCAGCTCAATCAAAATGCCTAGCTTCTGATTTAAGAGAGTGGAGCCTAAAGGGCTATCGACCTACTATTCAGGCACTCCTCCCTAGACACGAAGTAAGAACACAAGACAGCTTCACACACACTGGAATGGGTCGTCTTTCCTGCTCACTGAGCCGTGCTTTAATGCCATGAAGCTTTTACTAAAGGCTATTTCAAGAAAGAGAAATATGAAATTCAAAGGCACACAGAAGCACTGGAGCCCAAAACTGTTGTTGAGGACAGTATCCATTACATCATGTAATGTTTCTCAGTGAGAAATTTCTTTGGCCTCCCTAAGGAACTGCCATGGTGCTTTTCTAATATCAAAGTATTTTCCCAAAGCACTATCAACATATGATGCCCCAGGATCTGACCTGACACTTGCCTACCTTTCTGATCCCTTTGCTGCAGCTATACAGGCCCTGTGTGTCTACCTATGTATAGGTCTGTGTATATGTCTGTATGTACACACACATGTGTACCTTTGTCTGTGTGTCTTCTTATGCCAGTGGTCCCTTCCTCTTTGGGAAAAGGGGTTGTAACTAAAAAACAGTAAAAGTAAATAATCTATACTAAGTGGAATTTAAATTTCAGAGTCAGGGAAACAACAGCCTAACTTGGCTTCCTGGAAGAGCTTTCTTGCTTAAGTTTTATACAATAAAGAAGTGAATTGTGCTCACTCTCCAATATAATTTGAAGGGAAAGGAAGAGATGGTCGTTCAAAAAAAAAAAAAAAAAAAAAAAAAAAGCTTCTTGCCTCTCTTACTTGGGCATGTCAGACTTTTATCCCCTATTCAGTAAATGAATATTCATCACTATTGATGTCATCCTTGAAAACGAAAATCTGTTAGACGATCACTTGTTTAAAACAGGAAACATGTCCAGTTATCTACTTGCTGGTTCAAGTGCGAGAGAAACTGCACAGGGAAAAGCTGGAGCCACTTTAGTCTTTAGAGGATTAGAGGGCATTGTGCAGTGCGCAAAATGAAATTCTACAGAAGGGCCGTGTCCTACAAATAAAAAACCAATTTCTCTGACACTGGAATCTCCCCACTGCTTTCCATTCCCGACATCCCCTTGTGAGGCATAAATAGGTGCAGAGCTGAAGGAGAAAAAAGTGGGAGCCCAGAGTCAAATCCTAACAGTGCTGCTCATTAGCTCTGTGCCTTAGACAAGTTTCTTTTAAATGTTCATTTCTTGGGGTGCCTGGGTGGCTCAGTTGGTTGAGCATCCAGCTCTTGATTTCAGCTCAGGTCATGATCCCAAGATTGCAGGATCAAGCCCTGAATCGGGCTCTGAGCTAAGTGTGGAGCCTGCTTGAGGTTCTCTCCCCTTCTCTCTCTGCCCCTCTCCCTGCTTGTGCTGTCTAAGAAAATAAAATAAAAAAAAAGAGGCACGTGGGTAGCTTAGTCGGTCAAGCGTCCAACTTCAGCTCAGGTAATGATCTCACAGGTTTGTGGGATTGAGCCCCACATGGGGCTCTGTGCTGACAGCTCTGGGCCTGGAGCCTGCTTCCGGTTCTGTGTCTCCCTCTCTCTCTGCCCCTCCCCTGCTCATGCTCTGTCTCTGTCTCTCAGAAATGGCTAAGTGTTAAAAAAATTTTTTTTAATAAAAATAAATTAAAAAATAAAATGTTCACTTCTTTAGTTAAAATTGAGACACCACCTACAATTATTTAACAATGAGAGTTATATCTTATATGGTCTTATTTACAGGAAGAGCTCTATTTGTTCTAGGAAAACAAATTAAATACATAAATAGAATATATATGTGTTATATGTAGTTTATAAATATGCAAAGTATATGTTACATATATAATATATAAATATATAAACTCAATGTGTCCAACAACCTGATAAACCTCTAGTGACTGACTCCTGAGAGCATAAAAGACGCAAAGTATAGTGGCCCTGACCCTAGGCATTTAACTGATGCTGATGACACAAGTCATACACACAGGACGATGACAGTTTCTAATCGAGAGGCACCTTCCAAGAGGGAAATGTACAAGACTGGGGAGCAGAGGTCCGAGTTTATGACACACCCTTGTAAGCAAGACACTTCTCAGTGAGTCCCCCCTTTCCCCGGCTGCAGTACAACAGGTTAGACTAGCTCTCCTTTAGTTTTCCCAGGAATAAAAGTCTCTGATTTACAATGGGGAGCAAGGCTCCAAGTGCTATGGAAGAAGGGACATGCCAGCACACTGGTCTGGGGAAGCTCTTGGGAGAAATGGGACTTGCATTCAGACCTGGAAATGGAAAGGACTTGGGATACTGGGGGAGAAACACAGGGGCAAAATGTTGGGAGAACCAGCCAGAGCAATCCAGGAGAAACAAGTCAAGTGTCTTTAAGGGCCAGGAAGAGCAGTCTAGCTAGTGAGGTCTGTTGTCAGAGAAGTGAGGGAGGGGTCAGACCCCAAAGGGTTTGAATAACAGAAAAAGGAGTCTGGATTTTGTCCTGGAAGCAGTAGGAGCAATCAGAAGTTTCAAAAGTTAGAGGATATGAGGATATCCCATTTCCCAGTGCCCACGTTTTACTCCCAAGGAAGGACTATTACTGGCAACATATTTTCAACCCTTCTTCAAACTCCTCCCACTTCTCTGATTAGGGACCCGACTGGAGAGACTGGGAAAGGGCACAGAGCATACCTGCCCCAGCACGTGCTCCAGGCTTCAGTGCCTGCAGTTCTGGTGGAAAAACTCAACCAAAGGGAGGAACAAGCAGCTCACGTCCAGCCACAGCTGGTGGAGGTTCTTCAATCCAGTTTACAGTTAAGAAAGCTGATCACCACACCTCCATCTCTGCTGACTACTTCCAAACTGATTTGGAAGGAAGAGAGAGGATGAAGGCATTTGATTCACCACCTTTTCCAACTAAAAACAGAAATAAGATTACAGCAAGTACTTCAGAAAGATGAGCCAGGTGGAAGCTGGCAAGAGGGACTGAAGGCAGAAAAGGCTGGGAGCCCTCAAATTAACTGTGGAGCTCCTACGATAATCCAAGCATTCAGTGAATGATTTGCAACCACCAAGTATGATCCAGGGCTAATCAAAACATGTACTTGAGCCAATCTGCAAGAGAATAAATCAAAGAGCACAAAAAAACTGAGAATTGCCAACATAATTTTTTAATTAATGTCCTTTCATAATTAAAACTGCTTCTGTTGACTAGTGGGATCTTTAATTTCTTTAATTAAAGGAACCAAAGCAATAAATACAAAAAGAACAAGAAATGAAAGGCTCACCAGTAAAGAATCCTACCAAGCTACATAAGGATTCTCTATTACAAGTCAGTCTTACATAGGTCCCCAAATCAAAAGAAACCCTCATGTAACTTGCCCACACTGCTGAGAGGTAACCAGCTCTATCAACATCCTCGCAAAGGGTGTCTTCTGATGTCAGAAGTTAGCAGCCCCTGAAAAGACTACCAAGCACTTCTCCACGTCACTTACAATTGATCACAATCAGGTTCCCTTAGTATTGCTACACACATATAGGACACCCAAACTTCTTTTGTGAAATGCCTCTTATGGCCCCCAAATGGAATTTACATCAATGTCCATATACTTATTCCCTTGTTCCACAGCCCACACAGAAGTCCTTTAAGCAGGTAAGTACCAGAGACCAGAGCTAGTGAGCTCAGATACCTATGGCGTTCTATGGCCTTCTACAAACCAACCAGAGTCCTCAGCAAAGCTGTGAGAACCCTCCTCCAGTTACCCCAATTCTAAGGACTCAGGGACTCCTCTTTGTTCTCTAAGCCACCCCACTAGCTCACATCTGATTCTCCCTCACATGTGCTAGCGCCCTGAAGAACCCCTTCTGCTTCTCCCAAGCAACTTGCAGATGAAAATTATGGCAGAAGACAGAGACTCACTATGCTACCTCACACACGCATCAGAGATCAGAACATGCTCACTGGGTTCACTGAGAAACAGCCCATAAGTTTCCCTTTGTGAGAATCCTGATTTTTACATGCCTCTCTTGACCTTCTGTAAGGTACTTTAGGTCCACTGTCTGTAAACTACATTCCCAGGATCCCCCACAAGCCTTTCCGAGGGACAAAAGATAAAACCCCCTGTGGGGCAGAAGGGAATGAATATTATAAGGCAGTTTGCACTTGGATTATGAAATTATCCATCTGCTCCCAACAAACTGTCCTTCTGAAAATGAACTGAACCATATAGTAAATTCCTTGTCGCAGCACAAATCACCCAAAATGCTTTCTTCTCTTTAAAGCTTACTTCCTAAATGCCTGACCCCACACGGGTCTGATGGTCTAAATACTTTATGTGAGTGTTCATACCAGTCTCTGTGCCTTTATGGGTGCTCCTGGTCTACATCCTGCCACTGCACTTAGGTTTTAGAAACTTAAATTCCTTTTAAGTATATAGAGATTATGTATTTTTTGTTTCACATTTCCTCAGAAAGCTTAAATATAATGTTCTCCACAAAGAATTTAGAAAGAGACAAAATGAAAACCATTCCATTTGTATACAGGTGACCAATACGGAGTGAAGAGTACATCTGGATCCTGATGGGATCTCTAACCAGGACCCTTACCACCCACCCTGCAGTGAATGCGCATCCACACCTTCCGATCTCTCTACAGTCACTGTGGTCTCCACTAGTCTCTTTCACTCCTCATTTCCCAAGCACCTGTTGACACGTCAGGCACTGTGTTAGACACAGAGGGAGAGAAATGGACCAGGAGCAGTCCCACACTGGAGAGCTTGTGGCTGCAGGAGGCTGAGCAGGTGTTCCCTGTCTGTGCACAGCTCTCCCGGACTGCCCGCACACAAATTCCCAGGTCCGGGCACCTCCAACAGCTGCCCCTCTGCCACTCCACACTGCTCCCATCCCCCAAACCGCTGCCAGCCCTGTGTCGTACCTCTGACGTCCCTTCCCTTACACCCTTTGTGTGTGACAGTATTTTAATTCTTCTTAATCCAAAAGGAATGGCCAGAAATTGCAGGGCCAGTATTAAGGTTATCTTTCTGTCTTAGGAGGGGAGAGTAGCTCATTTTGGATGACAGTGGTAAAGTTATGTCTGAGGGCTAGAGGAAGGCCCAAAGCAAACCTTTGTGTGCAGGCAGAGCCAAGTGCTCCAAGCGGGCAGAAAGGGACACGCACCTGGCTTTCTTGGACTTCGTCCTGGCTGCAGAGTCCACGCCACTCCTCTTCTCTTTGGCCTCCTTGGTACCCGAGGCCTCCCGGGGCTTCCGTGCTTTCTTGACTCCATCCTTCTGCTTGGGCTCCTTGGGCTCCTTGGCCCTCTTGGGCTCCTTGGCCTTCCGGGCTTCCTTTGGCTCTCTAGGCTCTCGCTTCCTCTTTGGCTTGGGCTCCCTGTCCTTGCTTCCCTTCGCTGCCCCCTCTTGCTCTCCCGGGTCCTTTTTCTTCCTTTTCTTCTTTACTCCGGTGCCTCCTCCTCCACTGTCCTCCATCCCGTTATGGGATGTCATTTTCCTAGGAAAAAGGGTCTCAGCTTCCTCTTCAGCAGCATACAGGTCCTTCTGAGGCAGACAGTGACTGGCAACATCTTCGATCTTCTCTTCCTGATCAGTGCCATGGTCAAACGGGGAGGGGGATTTGTAGTCAAAATTGACAGAGGCATCAGACATTGGAGAGTGATTCAGAACTTTTAAACTTGACAACTGTGAAAGAGAGAGAAACGAGCTTGTTAGTTTCCCAATGCATGCTTCATACGAAAGAGCATTATGAAGTTTGAATCTATGGATCTGTTCAACGTTTACTGAATTCCTATCACGTGCTAGCTCCTCACGTGCCAGGTCTTGGGGAGACAGTGGCAACCAGGACATACTTTGTGTCTGCCTCTGCACCAAGCCACTGTTACCATATACAAAAATTGCATGTGAAAAAACAACTCTCAAGGAGTTGTTATGTGCTAAAATCTGAGCCCCATGTCTAGTACAGGCGACAACAGTGGTGTCCCCACAAAATACCTCTAGATCCTAGGCACACAGTTCTTACCCAGAATGGCATTTCTCATGCTGATACACAAAAGTTCTGTTCAAATATGCTCCTAAATACAAGTGGCATCACTGGATGACAAGGATGCAGGGACAATCTCAGTGTGCTGCTTTATCTCCCCACATCTTTGCTCTCATGTATCTTCAGGCAGCACCAACAATCAGCTGGTTTGACTTTCAACAAGAAAACTACATCTTTCAGGGGTACCTGGGTGGCTCAGTCGGTTAAGCGTCAGACTTTGGCTCAGGTCATGATCTCATGGCTCATGACATCGAGCCCCATGTTGGGCTCTGCGCTGACAGCTCAGAGCCTGGAGCCTGCTTCAGATTCTGTGTCTCCTTCTTTCTCTGCCCCTTCCCTGCTCGTTGTATGTCTCTCTCTCTCTCTCTCTCTCTCTCTCTCAAAAATGAATAAAAAACATTTTTTAAATTTTTTAAAAATTCTAAAACTACATCTTTTACTTTTAACTAAAGGTGCTGTTCCTCTGCATGATCATCTAAGCCTCCAGACTCAGCACCAAATAACCTTTGGCCACTTACAAAAAAACAACTGCCCCTACAGGGGAAAGCTTTATTATGATAGATGCCATTAAGAAAGAATGTGTCACAGATGCTGAAGGCATCTTCCTAAAAAAGGAAGTTCTGAAGCTGTTTTTGAGCACCATTAAAGGTACAGCTTCCCCGAGGTGACCACTTTCAGGAAACATCCCTTTGGAAGTAGAAGTCACATCTCATACTTTCAGGTCTGGTATCACAGTACATCTGTCATTTCGTAACCAAGCTAAGGCTGGCAATAATCTGATACTGTGGGTGCTGGTTTCAGGAACAGCACCCCTCTGAATCAGGAACAAAGAAATAACTCAAGGAGAGCCTGGGAGGGACAAGCAGGCTTTCCAGGAAGCCAACTACCATCATCTTTGCATGATGGCTTAGGAACAGCACCATTTGTGAATAGTCTGCTCCCTTAACAAGAGGCCTGGCGTGTGCTGAAGGGCACAGACACTTGCCTAGGTGGCGTGGCTTCCTTCCAGTGTTCTGGTTACCCAATCTGTGCTCAGACTTCCTGGCCCACCCTAGGAGTGATGGAGTGCAAAATTCAGCTGCATAGTCCCCCTTCTGTGCCTTCCAGCTCCCTACCCTAGGCCAATACTCCCAAACATAACACTGAGAATCTCAGGAGAAAAAGATGAAAGAAAAGAAGAATTTTTTTGTATCTTTATCATAAATAAAGTCCAGCCTCATAAACAAGCCTAAATCCAGAAAGAACTGGTCATTCTGGCAGCATTCACTATGAAAGAAAAGAAAAGAAAAGAAAAGAAAAGAAAAGAAAAGAAAAGAAAAGAAAAGAAAAGAAAAGAAAAGAAAAAAGAAAATTCAGTTTGACTACCTCACTGCTGATTCAGTTCTTAGGATGGCTTGGAAAAAGGAGAAGCTAAGCAAACTTAAAAGGAATTTAAAATCAAATACAAGAAAGTGCTCAAGATGGTAACTTTTTTTACATGTAGATGGTTATATTTTTTTTTACCACAATAAAAAGGAAAAAAAAGAAGAGAAAAAGAAAAAACAAGGCAACAAGAACCTCAGAGGTGCATAATAGGCACCTAATTAAAGCTCAGATCTTAAGAGTACACTGCCGTCCCTGGGATGTTACTGAATTCTGTGCCAGGGACACCTGACCCTCAGGACACAAGTATTTGCTTCACATGCAAGGGTGGACACACTAAAAAAGCAAGAGATACAGGTTAGTTTATTAAAGAGGTTTTCAAAGACAACACATTAAAGTCCTAATTCCACCAAGGCAACACTCTGTAGATAAAAGTGGGACACTCTTTTCAACTCATACCTCATCTCAAGGTCTATCTTTTGAAGGCTAGGGCCCTCCAAAGCTGAGGCGGATGGAGATAGGTTGTAGAAACTGGACACTCAATCATTAGTCAAGAACAATAGCAACAGCTAACATTTATGGGACACAAATCATAAGGATCTACCTGGAATTATGCAAAGCATGCTCCATGATATCTCCCATCTTTACAAAAATCCTAAAAGGTTAGTGTAAAGACACCTATTTTGTGTACGAAGAAACAGAAGATTACTGATGTTAGATGAGGTACTCACACACATATACCTAGTAAGTGGAGGAACTTGGACCTGGACCTTCTGCCCAAAAGCTCACACTCATTTCACTGAGCATTTTATGACCTACATCCCCAGAAACCATTAATGACTGCTAGGCCACCAGACCAGTATGATTAGACTTGGTGAGAAATGTTAAATATAAAGACCTATACAACCAGTTGGGGAAAAGTTCAGGTAGTTCTTTAGAAACATAAACATGCAAATACCTGTCATTGCAGCAATTCCACTCTGAGGAATCACAAATAGTCATCTACTCTACCCCTCATTTTATAGATAAGATAATTGGGTCAGAGAGATGAAGCAACTTGTCTAAAGGTTATATTCCAGGGAGTGGCAGAGCTGGACATCCTATAGGAAGTAGGGAGTCCCAAGAAATGCAGCACAATTAAGTCAATGTTTCCAAAAAGTTAGAAGTATCCCAAAAGACAGATTATCAGTATTAAAAAAATATAAAATTATAATCTCCAAAGTCAATAATACACCAGGAATATTTTTATTTTTCAAGGCACCTTGTTGGGGGCTTGGAAAAGATGTCTGTTGAGAATTTAAAAAATATGACAAAAAATATTTTTCATTTGTCTCAAGGTCAGTGGAGAAAAGACAAAGAGCCTTAATAAATTGTTTCAGTTTCTACCAAGAAGGACATTAAATCACCACTTCAAAAATGGCCCCAAAGGGAATGGATTGGAGATGATGGACCACGACACCACCAATAATTTACATTATATTGACAATTTACTAAATAGAGATAAGCACCTAGAACATAAGATGAAATGGAGAGGAAAACTGATAAAAAAAAGACATCCAACAATGCTAGCTCATAAACCACACCGTTAGCAATAAAACCCACTTTGCTGATTCAAAATTAGCAACCTAGGATATTCCTGGAAAAGACACTTAAACATATGAATCCAGATAAACTAGATTTGGGTCAACTGTAAAGGATTTAAGAACCAATGGAGATATTATGGCGTAGGTCAATGGTTCCCAAACAGATTTAAGGACAAACCTGAGTTATTTCCCCAAGAATCACTGAAGTACTTGAAAGTCAAAATAGACTTTAATTAAGAAAATCATCCATGGTACAACACAGATAGACCTTGAAAACATTATGCTAAGTGAAAGAAGCCAGGTACAAAAGACTACATATTGTACAATTCCATTTATATGAAATGCCCAGAATAGGCATATCCACAGAGACAAGAAGTAAATTAGTGGTTGCTAGGGCCTGGGGGAAGAGGAAATGAGGAGTGTCTGCTAACATGCATATGGTTTCTTCTGGGGGTGATAAAAATGTTCTGGCATCAAATAGTGGTGATCTTTCCACAATCTTGGGACTACACTAAAAACCAGTGAGTTGCACAATTTAAAAGTATAGTAGAATTTACAGTATGTGAATTACATCTCAGTTTTTAAAAGTCCAATATAAGAAGATAACGAAAATGGTCCGCTCATATGTTGCTGACAGCTGCATCAAGTATTAAAAAGCCTTTTTTGCAGGGGCATGTGTTAACAATATTAAAATTTTAATTATGGATATGCTTTTAAACTGAGCAATTTCTCTTTTACAACATAAATTAAGGAAATATTTAGGTACTCCAAAGACAGAATATCTGATGCAGAATTTTTAATAAAGGAAAAAACTATAAATAACCTATTGGTCAATCTTTAGTAAAATGTTTAAATTAATAGCATATCCATTATATGGAACAGTATTATACAGCCATTGTGACATTATTGTATTATATATTATTAATTACAAAGTTTTAGTTGACATAAAAAAAAGTCCACAACATGTTGGAAAGTGGGCAAAAAAAAAAAATCTATGATCTAATCCCATTTTTATTGTTTAAAAAAAAATTTTTTTTAAGAGAGAGAGAGAGCACACAAGCAGGAAGGGGCAGAGAGAGAGGGGGACAGAGAATTTGAAGCAGACTCTTTGCTGACAGCACAAAGCCTATGTGGGGCTCAAACCCATGAACCGTGAGATCATGACCTGAGCCAAGGTCGGACTCTCAACCGAATGAGCCATCCAGGCGCCCTCTCTGGTTTATTTTTTAAAAACGCTATTTATCAACACCAGTTTTTAAAAATAAATTTAGGACACGTATCAGATATTAACCATCATTATGTCTGGGTGACAAGACTATAGGTAACATTCCCTTCTTTTTTTCTTTCCTGAGAGTTTTTGTTTCTGTCTCCCATAACTAGAATGTAAGCATCATGAGGCAGTGACTGTGGATTCCCCACTATCTTTGTGGCTTACAGTAAATCTCAATCATATGATTACTGGATGAAATGAGTGTTTTCAATTTGAAAAACAAAGGAGAAGTCTACAAAATTGTGCATGTAAACAAAATGAAAACAACAAATTCCTGTGTATAGAAGAACGAATGGAAGAAAATCAACAAAAAGTGAATAGTATTCATTTAAGGCTGTGGAAATTTGGTTGCTTAATTTTTCTAAACAGTAACAAGGATATTACTTTCACAATACTTGTAATAAAAATATCTTTTAAAAATTGTTATGTTTATTTTTGAGAGAGAGAAAGAGAGAGAGAGAGCAAGCATGAGCGGGGAAGGAGCAGAGACACAGGGAGACACAGAATCTGAAGCAGGCTCCAGGCTCTGAGCCCGACACGGGGCTTGAACTCAGGAACCAAGAGATCATGACCTGATCCGAAGTGGGACACTCAACTGACTGAGCCACCCAGGCGCCCCAAAATATTTTCACAGGTATATAATAGAAAAATTTTAAATACTTTAATAATGAACAGGAAAGGCTGTTTTGCCAGAAAATTTACACTCCTCCAAATTACCACGATTCAGGAATCAAAGGCAGAATATGGGAGGCGCTGGCACTGTGACCACATTTGACTGAGTGCTGGACAAAGACAGTGCTCTTTGCACTCAAGCCCGAAGGCCCCCTGCACGCCCTCCATATGCACCTTGAACCTGATGGTGAGTACGGCCCAGCCAGCTGCTGCTGTTGCCTGCCTCAAGCTCTTCCATCTTCTCCAGTAGGAAGGGGACAATGTTCTATGTTCAGACTTAATTAATATCAAGAAATTAGCTAAACATAAAAATGAATAGAAAAGCTTATCTAAATTTGAGACCTTGTGACTTTTAAAGTCCAAACAATAAAAATAAAACTACAAAGAACTGCTACTATTATGAATGAGTTGGTGTGCAGACATTTCAGGTGGCAATTGTTATTTTCCAATTAAAATGAGGAGTGCAAAAAAAAAAAAAAAAAAAAAAAGAGGAGTGCCTTACTCTTTCACCTTCACTGTCTTCTGAAAGAATATTCCCTATGGTTACCTGACTGTGGGATACACTACCGGCGAAAACCCCACATATCCTCGCCTTTATTACACTGCCATTGTGCTGGGCTCAGTCATCTGGCAAACAGAGCTTTGCTGGGTGAGCAAGACCCAGGAACAAAGTCCAACTGTGTGTGTGTGTGTCCTGTTTCCTCCTCCATTTAGAATATTCCATCTCTCTTCACCCAGGAGTCCTGTGCTCTGGGTGATAAAGCAGGCATTCTGACCCTGACGTGGCTCCACATGTAGTCACAGCTGGTCAGCACCAGGAGGAGGAAAGATCAGTTTCAGGCATCTGATGATAATGCAGGGAGTGGTGTCCAGGAGGCTCTCAGGTATACTTTCCAAGAGTCATTTTTATAAGAATGAATGAGACTACCCAGGAAGAATGAATGGACAAAGAAAAAGAACAGGACCAAAACCTGACAAACACTGATGTTTAAGGGCCCCCAGAGGAGGAACCTAGAGAGAGGGTGAGAGGGGGCAATCAGGTCAGTGATGTGGTGGGGAAAAGAAAGTGTGAGTGTCACAGAAGCCAGAAGATGAGAGCACTTGAAGACACAATGATTATAGGCATTGCATGCTGTGGAGAAGCTGGTAAGTTAAGGACTGAAGAGTGGTGGACAGGTTTGCCAACTGTCTCTCACCAAAATCCCAGAATCTGTCATTTCTAGTCCCCAACTCTATTATCATATTTTCGCATTTAAAACTGGGGGGGAGGGGGGTTTTTCTCTTATGATGTTCCAAGAGTATTAGAAATCTGAATTCTCCAGATCTGCAAAGTCAATCTAAACCTTGTTAATTCCAGGCAGTAACAAAAACTGGGGGCAGGTAGATTATTAAATTTAGATGCTGACAGGGAATAAGCAGAGGAAACAATAAGTGCCTTGGCCTATCCTCCAGTTAATGCTCTCCATGTAACCATTTGCATCCACAGGTTCAGCAACAGATACATTTAAATCCCTTTTCTCTACAGGATGCTTTTAAATCTTCCTTTTTAAAATACAAATCAAAACCACACTCAGATATCACCTCATGCCAGTCAGAGTGGCCAAAATGAACAAATCAGGAGACTATAGATGCTGGAGAGGATGTGGAGAAATGGGAACCCTCTTGCACCGTTGGTGGGAATGCAAACTGGTGCAGCCGCTCTGGAAAACAGGGTGGAGGTCCCTCAAAAAATTAAAAATAGATCTATCCTATGACTCAGCAATAGCACTGCGAGGAATTTACCCAAGGATACAGAAGTACTGATGCATAGGGGCACTCGTACCCCAGTGTTTATAGCAGCACTCTCTCAACAATAGCCAAATTATGGAAAGAGCCTAAATGTCCATCAACTGATGAATGGATAAAGAAATTGTGGTTTATATACACAATGGAGTACCACGTGGCAATGAGAAAGAATGAAATATGGCCCTTTGTAGCAATGTGCATGGAACTGGAGAATGTTATGCTAAGTGAAATAAGCCATACAGAGAAAGACAGATACCATATGTGTTCCCTCTTATGTGGATCCTGAGAAACTTAACAGGAACCCATGGGGGAGGGGAAGGAAAAAAAAAAAAAGAGGTTAGAGTGGGAGAGAGCCAAAGCATAAGAGACCCTTAAAAACTGAGAACAAACTGAGGGTTGATGGGGGGTGGGAGGGAGGGGAGGGTAGGTGATGGGTATTGAGGAGGGCACCTGTTGGGATGAGCACTGGGTGTTGTATGGAAACCAATTTGACAATAAATTTCTTATATTAAAAAAAAAAATCTTCCCTTTAAAAAAAAAAAAGACTTTATTTTTAAGTGATCTCTACACCAATGGAGGGCTCAAACTCACAATCCCTAAGATCAAGAGTTGCATGCCAGAAGCCCCTAAACCTTCCCTTCTTTAGGCTACATAATCGTAGTTTCATCCATCATACTCATACTTCATATGAAATGAGTCAATGTTTATTTATTTATTTATTTATTTATTTATTTATTTATTTATTTATTTATTTTTGAGAGAGTGACAGAGACAGAGCATGAGCAGGGGAGGGGCAGAGAGAGAAAGACACAGAATCCGAAGCAGGCTCCAAGCTCTGAGCTGTCAACACAGAGCCTGACGCGGGACTCGGACCCATGAATCGTGAGATCATGACCTGAGCTGAAGTCGGATGCTTAACCGACTGAGCCACCCAGGCGCCCCAAAATAAGTCAATGTTCTTTTACCGTCCTGGTCACTATACTCTGGCTTCTCAAGTATGTTTCAGAACACAGAACAAATTATGACAACAACAAAAGTCTGTCAAGGTATGTCAAAACAGAGAAAAGGATTCAAGGCTCAGATTGCTTTCTTTGGAAGAGGGAGAATTTGGATACAGTCCATTTTAAGTCCTTTTGAAACATGACTCCAGGGTGAGGCTGTTTAAAATCCTGGTTCTACTAAGCAATTTACTAACACTCCCTCTTTAGGCATGTTCAAACCAAATGGAAGGTCTGACTAGTATTAGCCCTTAAGACCCTCTGCAGGGTGACACTGAAAAGTCTAAGAAATGAATTATTCATCCATATGATCAACTGTGCTATTTATCTTTCACTACTCTGAACTGTGGGTCATTATCTGCTGATCTCTTATTAGTGTTACACGCACCATCCTCGGGATTCAAATCTTCACCTCCCCCTACTAAAGAGCAGGTAGGACCAACACTTTTGGGAATTTGGTGGCCAGCTAAATCCACCATGCTTTTTATCTTAGTTTATCGTAGGTCACCACCCAAAATAGTACTCCGCACTAAGGTCATGGGGTGTGGACAGAAGGTTCTCCCATAATTACTGCAAGTCTGAGTTAACTTCCTGGTCACAGCTCCAAGTTTTACTCCTATTCACAGTATTACCTATTCCTATTGTGTTCATGCTTATAAACCTTCCTCTACATTGGATTTGTGTCCCCCCAAACCCTCTTACCTGCATCTTATATCAAATAATTATTTATCATACTTTGTACTTCTCTCAGTACCACACAAGGAAGCTGGGATGCATACAAATGAGTATTTCCTTACCATAGGTTTGTCACTGCTCACATCAGCAATGGATCTATTCCCTTACAAAGAAGTACTTTTAGGAGTGCCTGAGTGGCTCAGTTTTGATTAAACATCCAACTCTTGCTTTTGGTTCAGGTCATGATCTCACGATTTGTGGGTTCAAGCCCCACACCGTGCTCTGTGCTGACAGTGCGGAGCCTGCTTGCAATTCTCTCCCTCTCTCTCTGTCCCTCCCCAACTCATTCACTTTCTCTGTCTCTCTCAAAATAAATAAATAAACTTAAAACACACACACACACACACACACACACACAGAAGTACTTCTAGCTGCACTATGCGTCAGTAGTGCTACAAGTTTTCAATGATTAGAATTCACATTTTATTCCTCTTGCAAGATGTTTTTCTGCATAATACTGCTTAGTCTTTTTAGGGATTAAAATATATATATAGATTTCTTAGGAAAAAAAGTTTATTTTTTGATATAGATAAAAGACTATAGCCCCTGATGACTCATTCTTAAATGTTTTATTATAAAAGTCTATTTTTCTTGCAACACTTCTTTAGGCAGTACAGTCAATCTCTAAACCCTTTGTTCTTGGCACACTACTCTTGCTATGTCCTTTCTGGTTAAACAGTAGTATGATTATTTATTACCAAGTTTTGATTAACTTACAAAATCTTTCATCTCGGTTTAATTTACCTTGATAAAATTTTGGACAAGGAAATGAGTAATTTTCAAGAACAGAATGTATTTACATGTCATTTTCCTCCAGAGAAGAGAAAAAAAGAATTTATAGGAATGAGGGTTTTTAAAGAGTGGACACTTTATTTGCTGTTACTTCTTTTTTTTTTTTTTAAGTTTATTTATTTTGAGAGAGAGAGTGCACACGTGCATGCATGAGCAGGGGAAGGGCGGGGAGAGACAGAGAATCCAAGCAGGCTCCACACTCTCAGCACGGAACATGCAGGGCTTGAACTCACAAACCAAAAGATCATGATCCGAGCTGCAATCAAGAGTCAGATGCTTAACTGACTGAGCCAGCCAGGTGCCCTGCTGTTACTTCTAACACTTTAAAAACATGGTTAAGGGAAAGGACAAACTTTGGTGGTTAATTTTCTCATTCTACTGGATGATTTCCTTGCCACTGACACACTGAATGGCAAACACTTGATGAGTTATCCCATTTAATTCAATACCTTGTGAGGCACATATGATTGCTCCCACTCAAATGATAGAAAAAAGGTGTGAACTTGTCCAAAGTTACACAGCAAAGTGGTAGCTAGTTTCAATTCTATCTACCAGAATCAAAGCCCAAGTTCATTCTAGAACATGGGCCTCCTCTCTGTCTCTATGCACATGCTCAATGCTGGTACCTATGGATTGCTTTGGCACAAAGGGAATTTTCTATTTTCGTGCTCTGCAACCAGTTTAGTCACAGTTTAGTCACCAGCATGGCCTATCACCTGCACCTGAGAGAAGCAGGATCGATTCCTCCTGGAAGTGGCTCCACTTAATTCACTTGCTCCCCTATCACAGCTAATACCAACTTTTAAGTATGAATTCCACCCCGTTGATCAACACTACTAAGTGAAAACTCATCTAACCTAAGCTGCGTAATAGCTGGCTGACACATTAAGGTCTTAATATGAACCAGTAAAATCTCAAGAGAAAGAAACCTGAATTCATGTTGGTATAATTTCGGTAAAGAGTATTTTTACTGAAGGGCACCTGGGTGGCTCAGTTGGATAAGCATCCGACTTCAGCTCAGGTCATGATCTCACGGTTCGTGGGTTCAAGCCTCGTGTCGGGTTCTGTGCTGACAGCTTGGAACCTGGAGCCTGCTTCAGATTCTGTGTCTCCCTCTCTCTCTGCCCCTCCCCTACTCATGCTCTATCTCTCAAAAAAAAAAAAAAAAAAAAAACAAACCACAAAGTGTTTTTACTGAAATAAAAGCTTACCTTAAAGGATGTTTAAAACATTAAATATGCAGAATGTTTTAAGAAATATAAACCTGCCCGTGTATCATAAATGATAATAGTTTTGAAGGCTTGGGGTTCTCTTCACTAATGTGTTCTTTTTAACAGAGGTCTTAATATTCTACTAGATGGATGTGCTATGATTTAAATAGTCCCCTTTCTGATGGACATGCAGGTTCCTTTCCATTTTTGCTTCTATAAACAAAGCAGCAGGAAAAACCTTTGTTCACCCATCTGACACATGTCTGAGTCTACCAGTAGGATAAATTCCTCAGATGGCGCTGCATTCTCTATAGTGTTTGTCTACCAGCTGATGGCGCTACAGAGCCAGGATACAAAGAAATCAGTGTGTGGATAGCGTTTAGTCACCACTTTTCCTGTTAAGAATTGGCAGCAAATGAGTCAATTATTTCCTAAAACAATTTGTTTTGGTTTGGTTTCACAAGGACCTATCCACTGGGAGAGAACAGAGAATAATCCTTGTAACCATATCCCTAGGTCACCCTGTATCTAACTAGTCGGTGCTCCCTAGCAGCAGAGAGCAAAGTGGCTGATCCCACCCAACCTCTTCACACGGTCTCTGTGAAGGGCAGGGGTCAGATACTCCCAGTTACCAGGCTATCTTCCAATTCTGTAAAAGCAAAATAGCCCATCAGAGGTAGCATGTTTCCAAGAGACGGAGGGAGGTCCCCCCTCTCACCTCCCTGAACCACACTGGTTGGAGTCTCTGGGTTCCTTTGAATATGGAACCACCTGGAACACAGAAGCACCAACTAAGGAAAAGATCTTGGCAGGGTGGGTCACACAGGGTCATAAACGTTTTTATCAATTCTCCTCCCCTTCAAGAAACCAAATGCCCAATAGCTGATGTTTACTTCCTTCCAATTAGTTTATTACTTTGTCTAGGAGGAAATTTCTACACATCATTATGAGTACAAATTTTATAGATTTTAGATTAACCAAACAAATAAAATGATGAATACATAAAAACTATAAAGAATTGATCACAGGGGTGCCCGGGTGGCTCAGTCAGTTAAGCATCTGACTCTTGATTTCAGCTAAGGTCATGATCTCACAGTTCATGAGTCCAAGCCCCACGTCCAGCTCCATGCTGAGTGTGGGGCCTGCTTGGGATTCTCTCTCTCTCCCTCTCTAGCTAACCCTCTCCCCTATTTGTGCTCTCTCTCTCTCAAATAAAAAAAATTTTTTTAATTAAAAAAAATATGTGATCACTTACCTGCTTCTCTTTCTTTTGTATTTTCATTATCATCTATTGAAGGAAGTTACTTATTTCTGTAAAACATAAAAAAGCCAAAGATTATGGTAAAATCCAAAATAAAACATTTAAGGTGATCTCAGGATTAACTGTGACACATGAGGAAAATACAGAAGAGAGTTTCCTTCTACAGAATATTTACAATCTTGTAACAACAGTCAACAGCCAGCCCCCAGAGTATGGTCCTAAGCCTACCTGATTTATTGCTTCAGATGGGTGGAGTCAAAAAGACACTATCTTTGTAGACAAAATAAGTTATAAAAGATGCTAGCATATGAAATTACAAAAGAAGCTAAAAGAGGGACATAAAATAATGCTATGAGGCATAATGGCATAAAATATACCAAGAGGATTGGAGGAGAGGGGGTAAAAATAAACTATCCTCATTTCTTCTGGAAGGAAATCAATAAATCATATCTACTACTGATAAATCAAAAAATTAAAATATACACAGTAAAAGAGAGAGCTAAAAGAGTTAAAAGTAGTTCTCCTGAAGGACTGAGAGGGAAGCTGGTGTGAGACAGGATAGGTCACCCTCGCATTTCATCACATGCCCCCCATACAATTTGACATTTCGTTTATTTTTTTATTTTAAAAAAAAAATTTTTTTTTCCAACGTTTTTTATTTATTTTTGGGACAGAGAGAGACAGAGCATGAACGGGGGAGGGGCAGAGAGAGAGGGAGACACAGAATCGGAAACAGGCTCCAGGCTCCGAGCCATCAGCCCAGAGCCTGACGCGGGGCTCGAACTCACGGACCGCGAGATCGTGACCTGGCTGAAGTCGGACGCTTAACCGACTGCGCCACCCAGGCGCCCCCAATTTGACATTTTAAACCGTGTGCATACATTACTTGACAAAATAAGTTTCATTCCAACATTTAGTATGATTTTAAATGACTGATTCTACTGTACCCAGATTTAAGCCCCCATCTCCACCGAGTGTGCCCATGATGCCCATGATGACACTGAACTTTTTCTCGTAAGTGACTTTTGAGCACCACAGCAATAAGAGCCCAGCAATTTGGCTCTGGAGGTCGAGAAGTGCATTGGGGCCTTGTGGGAACCACAAAGAACCTGAAGAAACCCGAAATTTGGGGCTGCCTGAATCACTAAATAGACTGGCCCAAGTCTAAAGCACTCACCTTCCTCATATACAAACAAGGGAGGGATCCTAGAATCTCAGCTTCCAGTTCTAGCCCGGATGTAGACACCGCCTCATGTTTACTTTGTACTTTGATTTCCTGGACATCTCACAGAGCTAGAGAACACTGCTCCCTCAGGAAACAATTCCAGAGGCACATAATTATCCTTATGTTCATAATTATTTCTTATATCCAGATGAATGTGATGTGTGTGTCTGTCCACTTAGGTTTTTTTCCTCCAAGAGTCAGAGGGGTTTTCTGTAAGAAGAACTATAAAAAGCTCATGAGCATAGCATCTAAGTTGCTAACAAGCTGCAAAGTGGGCAGAATCAGGGGAAAAAGAAGGAGGGCAGAAAGAATTGGCCAAATCAAGAAAAGGGAAGGTCAAGTTAGTAAACGATGATGGAACAAGTATTCACTTCAAGAAAACCGTAAACTCCACAACCCATATCAAAAATAACACAAACATTCTTCACAGAGCTAGAACAAACAATCCTAAAATTTGTGTGGAACCAGAAAAGACCCCAAATAGTCAACACAATCTTGAAAAAGAAAACCAAAGCTGGAGGTATCACAATCCCAGACTGGAAGCTGTATTACAAAGCTGGAATCATCAAGACAGTATGGTACTGGCACAAGAACAGACCCTCAGATCAATGGAACAGAATAGAGAACCCAGAAATGGACCCACAAACGTATGGCCAACTAATCTTTGACAAAGCAGGAAAGAATATCCAATGGAATAAAGACAGTCTCTTCAGCAAGTGGTGCTGGGAAAACTGGACAGTGACATGCAGAAGAATGAACCTGGACCACTTTCTTACACCATACACACAAAAGAAGTCAAAATGGATGAAAGACCTCAATGTAAGACAGGAAGCCATCAAAACCCTAGAGGAGAAGCAGGCAAAAACCTCTTTCATCTCGGCCACAGCAACTTCTTACTCAACATGTCTCCAGAGGCAAGGGAAACAAAAGCAAAAATGAACTACTGGGACCTCATCAAGATAAAAAGCCTCTGCATAGCAAAGGAAACAATCAGCAAAACTAAAAGGTGACCGACAGAATGGGAGAAGATATTTGCAAATGACATATCAGATAAAGGGTTAGTATCCAAAATCTACAAAGAACTTATCAAACTCAACACCCAAAAAAACAAATAATCCAGTGAAGAAATGGGCAAAAGACATGAAGAGACACTTCTCCAAAGAAGACATCCAGATGGCCAACCGACACATGAAAAAATGCTCAACGTCACTCATCATCAGGGAAATACAAATCAAAACCACAATGAGATACCACCTCACACTGTCAGAATGGCTAACGTTAACAACTCAGACAACAACAGATGCTGATGACGATGCGGAGAAAGAGATCTCTTTTGCACTGCTGGTGGGAATGCAAACTGGTGCAGCCACTCTGGAAAACAGTATGGAGGTTCCTCAAAGAATTAAAAATAGAACTACCCTACAACCCAGCAATTGCACTACTAGGTACTACAGGTGTGCTGTTTTGAAGGGGCACATGCACCCCAATGTTTATAGCAGCCCTACTGACAATAGTCAAAGTATGGAAAGAGCCCAAATGTCCTTTGATGGACACATGGATAAAGAAGGTGTGGTATACATATACAATGGAGTATTACTCGGCAATCATAAAGAATGAAATCTTGCCATTTGTAATTACGTGGCTGGAACTAGAAGGTATTATGCTAAGCGAAATTAGTCAGAGAAAGACAAATATCATAGGACTTCACTCATATGAGGAATTTAAGATACAAAACAGATGAACATAAGGGAAGGGAGGCAAAAATAATATAATAACAGGGAGGGGGACAAAATATAAGAGACTCTTAAATACAGAGAACAGAGGGTTGCAGAGGGGTTGGGGGGGATGGGCTAAATGGGTAAGGGGAATTAAGGAATCTACTCCTGAAATCATTGTTGCACTACATGCTAACTAACTTGGGTGTGAATTAAAAGATAAATAAAATAAAATAATAAAAGAAAAGAAAGGAAAAGAACATCATAAACTCCAGCGAAATAGTGAGCGCTCTGAATCGGGACAGTTAAAATAATTTTACCCCTAATCTTAAACAGAATAAAGCCAATTCTAAGTAAATTATGTTAGTACAAGTTTATCTCCTTTATCTGTCAACTTCAAACTATCAGGCCCTAGAAAACCAAACTTCTGAGCCATTACAAGTGGCTACACGTTCTGAAATGAAGAGAGAAGTTGGAAAAACAAATTCCAGCTAGTAAAAAAAAAGGATAGTATCAATAACCGGACACATACTCAAAATTCTACCCAACAAAATGAAGATCATTTAAAAAACACAGAAAACCCCACCAATGATGATAAAATTTATTTTTTAATATCTAAAAAATAAGTATAATGCAGTAGAGCCATCACAAAAAACACAATTTCCGATTAAGTACCATAAACTGGCATGCTTACAGAAGCAAGGCCACAGCACTGCCAGGAACATGGTGGAAAACAGGTCCAACTTATCATTGCTAATGGCACTTGCCTAATTGCTTCAAGCTTTCTGAAGAGCACTCAGGCAATGTGCCACTAAATCTATAAACTGTTGAGTCCTTTTATCTGCCGATTCCACTTTAAGGAATACATCCCAAGAAATAAGCCTGTAGGAAATAAACCTGGGCCATAGAGGAAGCTCAAGGAGGAGGTAGGAAGTGTGAACACATCTATCACAGCGGAGCCTGGGCACTGGAGAGGGCCATAAAGATCACAGGCCCACCACCCCATGGGCCTGCATCATCATAGGACCTGAGAACATCAGAGAAGGCAGATGAGCACAAGCAGGAAAGTCTAGGGAAGTATGGCTTGAATTTGATTACCCAGCAAAGTGAAATCTTGTAGGAAAAGAGGTGGTAAAACCAAATCTCCCCGCTGCCAATTTGTTCACACGCAAGATATTACTAGGGGCACCTTTAGTGATATTCATGCTGCATAGATAACCCCACCCCATCCTATGAAAGAGAGAAAGGATGTGTGTGTGAGATCCAAGCCAGTGGGAATGATGTTACTATAAGAATAACTGCTCTAGTTCACTAAAAGCAAGCTTTGACAAACTTCATGAAATTATCTCTAGCACCCTAATGGATTGCCGCACACCAGGCTGCTGCCACCCCACAAAATGGCAGACATCGTCAACCACGCAGGGGTCCAATAAGCATTTATTGACTTTAAAAAAAATTTTTTTTAACGTTTATTTATTTTTGAGACAGAGAGAGACAGAGCATGAACGGGGGAGGGTCACAGAGAGAGGGAGACACAGAATCTGAAACAGGCTCCAGGCTCTGACAGCTCAGAGCCCGATGCGGGGCTCGAACCCACGGACCGTGAGATCATGACCTGAGCCGAAGTCGGACGCTTAACCGACCAAGCCACCCAGGCGCCCCGCATTTATTGACTTTTATTTCTCCAAATAGTATCTATTAATTTACAAAGCACTCCCTCAAGTTACCTCTACTTTTTTACCTTTTATGGCACACGTTTAAAAAATACGAAACTAAGCAGTATTTTTCTAAGGCGAAATTTTATGTTGCAGGAATGGATAACCAGATAGACCCTAACACATGTACTTCTCCACAATACTAGACATGGTTTTACTGCTTCCGTTGCTATGTTGCCATCACTCAAAAGTTGTGACTAGATCCTCTGGGCTCAAATAAAGAACCAAGTAACTTCTAACTTCAGGGTACCACCACTTAATTAGAAAGATAATACAGACATACTGTGAACCACCTAACTGTGTGGGCAAACCAGGAAATTTGTCAACAGAGGCAAAAATAATGTGTATAACTTCTGAATTGTATGAAAACTGGCAGGCCTCCTGCCCTCCTAACTGTGTTTCAGTGCTTATGTATGAAGGTAGGATTTAATTACCTTCACAAGATAAGCTGCTAATAATGTAAAAAGCAAACAATATAAAAATTCCCATTTCCCTCTTACACTTACCCACCTAACAACGTTTCTATGAAGAAAAACACGGTGCCAGGTTTCAATAGTAACATTTTGAAATTTATTTTTCTTATTTCTCTCTCTCTCTCTCCAGTTCAGAAATCCTGCAACAGTGCCTGTGCCATTTCCAAGTTCCTCAGTGCTGAGTTACAGACACTTAAAAAAAAAATAAAACATCAGGTACATGCTATTCCACTATTCATTCAGAAATTATTTACATTTACTGTATATACCTTGAGAATTCTGCCATCCTAACAATCCGTGCTCAGACAAGGGGTCTATTTCATTTCAAGAGCATGCGTTTTCACAAACACAGACAAGTGCACATATAGCAGACAGCTACCACAGTCCTTTATATTCACCAGGACGGCAGAAGGCACACCTGATGGCAGGAAGGACAAGGACCTTTGCTGTTCACAGGCTCCCAGCCCCCAAACTATTATCAGGCCCTTTGGGGCAAAGAGTACATGGGAAGCAACTTTAAAAATCAGATAAGCCTCGGAGCACCTGGGTGGCTCAGTTGGTTAAGCATCCAACTCTTGGTCTCGGCTCAGATCATGATCCTAAGGTTTCGTGCGTTCGAGCCTCGTGTCACACTCTGCGCCAACAGCACGGAGCCTGCTAGGGATTCTCTGTCTCCCTCGCTGTCTGCCCCTCCCCCACTCGCACTGTTTCTGTCTCTCTCCAAATAAATAAATAAACTTTAAAAAAATCAGATAAACCTCGAAGTTTCCACAATGAATATGTATTTTTACCATCTAATTATGCCCACCCTCAACCTTGAGAATGGTTCCTAAGAACCACTTTGACAACCACAGGCACAAATAAGGCAATCCCACACTATTACAGCGTGGGGATTTTAGAAAGGACAGGAGAGGAACGGAACATGGGGAATACTCGCTCGAGGAGAGTTAATGAAAAAGGCAGAGAGGTCTTGGGGAATGCCACCTTCCTCACACGCCTGTCGTAACACCTCTTCCCAAGATTCCTTACATTCTGGACCACGGAGGGTCGAGTCCCATGGGCAAGACAGCCCTCCGTTTCTCACTTCCCCACTCTCGCACCCTCCATAAACTGCACAAATTTATCTATGTCTGTCGCTAGGCTTGGAGCAACCTACAGGAGGACAACAGCAGAGCGTGAAGGGCCAAAAAGCAGTGAAAATGCAGGCTCTAATAACAATTAGCCAGGTAAAACCTCTTCCAGTTTGGTTTCATCACCTGTAAAATGGTGACAATACTTACCTCAGAGGATTTCAGGAGAATTCAAAGGGATGAGACTCTCTAGTGTCTGTCACACGGTGAACATTAGCCATGTGGCAGCCACTGATGTTGCTTGTCCTTATGCGCTTCCCTCCAGCATCAGAGGAAGACGGCTCTCTCGACAACTAACTCTTCCATCAATGCTTGGGATCCATCCTCTCCCACTTCTCAGCCACCTCAGACCCTGGGTTACTTTGCAGTTAGTCTTTCTTCATTTCGTTCAGGTGTCTCCTCAAATGTCACCTGGTCATTGATGCCCTCCCTAACCACCCCATAGAAAACATACCCCTACCCCTGTCCCCACTCTCTATCCTCCTATCTTACTTTAGTTTTCTTTCTGGCACTTGTTACTACTTGACATTATAGTATGTCTGCTTGATTACAAACATACTACCTGTGAGACATGTGCACGTATGCACACAAGTGTGAGCTCTGTTTCGTTCATGCTGTACCCTGAGTCTGGAACAGCACCAGGCTCACAACAGGTGCTCTTCATGAACATTTTCTGAACGGAAGAATCCTTTCCGCTCCTATCACTAAACCTCTCTCTTTCTACAGTTCTTTTCTCCTCAACAAAGAAACAGGTTCAACCCAATCCTAAAATAGTGACTACACTAACGAATCCCCCACAAACCTGTATTTTCTCTTCTTCCCGTGTTACTTCCCTACAGTTGCTCTTAGCAATGACTCCCTAGGAGCCAAATCCAATGGACATTTTTAACCTCTATTATAACTTCCTCGCAGCATTTTAAGCCATGAACCATTTCCTCCTCTTAAAATCCTATTCTCACTGGTTTCTTGGAGGGCGTGCTCAGCTGATTTCCCTCCGATTGCAAGCTTCCAAAGCTCAGCTTCTTCCCTAGGCCTCTCCTACTGTAAGTCCTATTTATTAACTGTCAGTGTCCCCAGGATTCAACACTGTTACTACCCCCAGGGCTTACTGAGGTCTCTACTCAGTTCCCAGACTTCATCTCTCTACACCATGACCACTGTCCATTTCCAAACCCAAGCCCTCCTCCTGACCTCCAAGCGAACACTGCCAATCTCATGCTGGCCAGTTCCAAATAGGTGTTCCACAGATTGCACAAAAAACCGACAACTCCTTCAAAATCAAACTCTATACTACTTTTACACACATACGCACCTGTTCCTATGTCCCCCACCATCAGAGGCTAATGTCCCACAACGTGCCACCCAGCCCTGGATTCGGTCATCCTTAACTCCTGCCCTTTCCCCTAATTCCTTCAAAATTCCCGAATCCCTTGGTTCTTCTCCAGTCCACTTTATCTTTGTACTTGAAATCATTTCTGTACTTCAAATAGCCTTTTAAGTACCTTTATTCTTCATGCCCCCTACTCTCATTCCATCCCCTCATT